>NC_084761.1:70846348-71547157 GCF_028858725.1 Colius striatus | reverse complement strand
GCACACTGCACAGCACCCCCAGCCACTGCCCTCAGGGGACACCAAAGGGACCTCTGTGCATGTATGCAACAATTGCAGTTTTGGTAACAATCCTGGGCTAGGTCAGATGCTGTTAATCTCTGGCAGGAGATGCAAGTGATTCAAACAGCATCTCCACACAACAACGTGCTGGCATAGTCTTGAGCTGAGCAACCAGCAAGGTCGCTTTACTAATTTATTACAACACTGGCAGAATTCCTCACAAGCCTATTCTTGTTTTTCACCTCTGATTCCAGTTAAATAAAGGGATAGCACAAAAAACCCATCCTGCTGTGAAAGAGTAAACAAAATTCCTACTGTCTGAAGGATTTTAGCTACTCCAGATCGGTTTGTAGCACAGGTGCTCTCCTGTGGAAAGTGAACCCCTCCTAAGAACAATGTAAGACAATGTTATATACAGCAGTTACAAACTACAACAAGCTTCAATTTCAGTGAGTCCTTCCTCTTCTTGCTCTTGCCAGCTCCTATCTTCTGATCCATTTTTCAGCAGAAGGACTAACAAGGAATAATTTGAGAATGATCTATGACCGGGTTCATTTGCCAAGTCTTTTTATACTGGACGAGTCAGCCTGCAACAGCAGGGTAGGCAGTGTGCTTTCTCCCGCCTTCCACAAAAGAAAGCAGAGGAGGAACTAGCTGTTGGTTTAGATACACCGAGGTGTGCACTACGGTGCAAGCCAGTTGCCTCGCAGTCAGATGCGGCAAAACTGCTTGGCATCGCTCCAGGCTCCAGGCTGTACTTTAACACTGACATATCGGGAAAGCCTGCAGCAGGCTAAAGAGACAAGAGCCGCGCTCAGCAGCAGCTATAATGTTTTTTTAAGGTGCCTGCTGGATGTGAAAGCTGTGCCGGGTGCTGCCCGGGCTGACAGTACTCATGGGATGGACACTTAGTGAAAGGCACCAGCTGAGTTTTGGCTCTCCTTGAGGTCAGCAGTACTGCTCTTGTTGAAACCAAGAGTTAAGCTTCAATTTCGGATGATAAATTTCAAGGAAAATCTCAAGAGGCCTTGATTCATTAGGATGCGTTTACAGTGTTTTCCCACTAGAAAAGCTACAGTTTGCTGTCCCCTGAAACTACAGTTTACAAGGACTGGGGAGGCTCTGAAAGAAGATATGTCCACCTCATCGTATCAAGGTTTACTGAACCCCTCCTATAACTGCCTCTGTGATATATTGCATGTCAAATGTTACAACACAAAAATATCTTCCCACGACCAGTGGGGAGTTTGGGGAGTGACACTCGGAGATACGAGGAGTCTTGGCCCGCGCCCTTCACACCTGCTGGGGCTCTGTGCCCCTGCCCCAGCCTGGGTCGGTGCTCCCGCCTTGGCTGCGCCACAGGAAACTGCACAGGCACGGCTCACGGAGCAGGCATGGTGTAATAAGCAAAGGGCCTGAATGTTGTGAAGCCAAGTATGTGCTACATGAAGAATAGGATAAGATAGAGTAGTGGTAAAACATTAAAAAACACACTACATACGCTGCAAGCACTTTTTCACAGAAAGCCAAACAGATCTTGTGCTCCCCTCCTCTAGCTGGACACAGAGCCCCTAAAAAAGATGAACTAAACCAATCCGGATCCTATTTGGCTGTTAAGCTTTGATGACTCATATTCCCCACACTCTCCTCAGGCTAATGACAAGGAAACAAACATGGGCAGAATATTGAACTTGGCACCACTCTGGTAAAGCTGCCATGCCCGGGGTCTTGTCACTAGGTACCACCTGCACTTCTTTTGTTGCCTGTGCCCCAAGTAAGAATTAAAGGTTTAATCAGCAAATAGTTTTTCTCTTGAATCCTCAATAATTTCTATTTGAATCCTGAGATAACCTAAAATTTGACCCAAACTTGCTGTCTAATGGAGCTTAAGGCAAGTAGGTGGTCAAGGCAGCTCCTGTAGGTCCTTTCCTTAAATTGAGTGGGTCCCCCTTGAGCTGCAGCCTGAGACACTCCCCACAGAGCAGAGTGGCACGCTCGCTGCAGATGCCAAGGGGCAGCCCCTGGGCATGCTATATACTGAGACAGCTACTCCCACCCAGGACTGATGTTCATCAATGTGATGGTTTGACCTCTCTACATCCTCTGGGTGAAAGAAGAAAAGATGGTTATGCTCCTGAGATATGGATGGTGGCAGTGCCAAGAGAACAGAGTAAAGGTCACCAGTGCTCATCCTGCTCTCGGAGGCTGCCTTCCTCTCTCGGGAGCTCCTGCTCTTGTGAGCCCACATAGGCATCCAATCCAGCGTTTCACTTTTGAGTGAACTGGGCGACACACAATTATTAAATTAGTGTGAAGTAGGGGAAACATAAATATTGTGACAACACTAACATCACACTTGGATGTGAGTTTTGGGTAATGGACATTTCTTACCCTGATTTGAGTACTTGTGTGCCCAAGAGCTTGCCTGCTTCTGCTACATGCGTTGACTTTCCTAGAAACCTCTCCTTACAAACTCCTGAGACCCCACCAGCAGAAAGCGGTGTCTCTCTGATCTCCTGAAGGGGTCTTCCATCTGTCCTCACCCATCCCCGCTGCCATCACAGTCGCCGCAACTTGCCTGCAGGGGAAGGTCTCTCAAGAGAGGGGGCTGGCGCTGCCCATCCACTCTGGGTGACACTGTGGCACCGACCGACTTAGATGCCGACGCCACACTGAATATCCCAGGGCAGCACTTGCTCGGCGGCAGCGGCCGCGTCGCGGCCCCAGGCGCGGGCAGCCGGTGGTCGCAGTGGGGCGGGCCCGGCTCCCCGCCCCCGTCCACACGCGCTGGGCGGCGCTGGGGGCCGGGCGCTGGGGGCCGTCGAGGCGGCAGCGCGACACCGCCCACGCCGGGGGTGGCCCCGCGCGGGCGCGGGTGCGGGTGCGGGTCCGGGCGGCGCGGGCGCGCCCGCGGCAGACGGCGGCAGCGCGGCGGGACGGGACGAGCGGGATGTGGGCTGCGCCGGACGCCGGGGACAGCCGCCATCGCACCCTGCGCTGAGCCTCCTTCTCCCCCGTGCCACCGGCCGGGGCTCGGCGGGCAGCCGGCGGCTCCGGAGCCGCGCAGCCCATGGCCGGGGCCGCGCAGCCCATGGCCGGCTCCGCGCAGCCCCCTGAGGCGGCGGGGGGCGGCGGCCTCGACGGCGGGTCGCTGGAGGGGGGCGGCGAGGATTTCGGGGATCGCTCTCTCAACCAGGGCTTAAGCGTGCTGGTGGGGCTGGCCCTCTGCGTGACCATGCTGGGGCTGGGCTGCGCCGTGGAGCTGGGGCAGCTGGGGCAGCAGCTGCGGCGGCCCGTGGGGCTGCTGCTGGCGCTGCTGGGACAGTTCGTGGCCATGCCGCTGCTGGCCTTCCTCCTCGCTCTCATCTTTGCTCTGGATGAGGTGGCGGCCGTGGCTGTGCTGCTGTGCGGCTGCTGCCCCGGGGGCAACCTCTCCAACCTCATGTCGGTGCTCGTCGACGGGGACATGAACCTCAGGTAGGCGACCCGCTCCCCCTCGCTCTTGGCCGGCCGGGCGGCAGCGGCGGCGCCGGGGGGTGGGTGTTTGCTGGGCGCCTACTGGCGGTGGAGCCGAGACGGGCGAACAGATGGAGGGGTGGGTGCGCGGGGCTGGAAACCCTCAGCTCTGCTCTCCTTCCTCTCTCGAGCCGGGCAGATCTTACCTGCTCCCCGACATACGCCTGCAGCCCCCTTCCCTAAAAAGCCCGCCCGTACCCCGGCCGGGAAAGAGAGGGCTCTTGCCGTGAGAAGCGTCCCGGCCGGCTGCAGAGCCTCCTTCCCGCGGTGATCCAGGTGTCTTCTCGGTTCCTTCGGTGCAGCATTATCATGACGGCGTCCTCCACGCTGCTGGCCCTCTTCCTGATGCCCCTCTGCCTCTGGATTTACAGCCGCCACTGGATCAACACGGCTCTGGTGCGGCTGCTGCCCCTGGGGGCGGTGAGCCTGACCCTGGGCAGCACCCTGCTGCCCATCGGCCTGGGGGTGCTCATCCGATACCGGCACCCCCGCGCCGCCGACCTCATCGTTAAGGTAGGCGCGGCCCCGGGGACGAGGGCGGCTGGGGGACAGCCACACTGCGGGGGATGCCCAGGAGCTGGGCTGGGGCGGGGGTGGTGTCCCTTTCTGGTCCCTCCAAACCGATGGGAGCTTCACACAGCCATGCTCCACTACGTAGGTGGAACGTGAGGACTTGAAATAAAAAGGTGAGATAGAGACGGAAAGCAGGAGGGAAAGGGTGAGCTCCCCTCCTGGCCTGGGGCATTTGAAAGAGGGCAACACCCCGGGGCCTGGAGCAGAGACATTTCCTACCACCCTGCTCCCGCCCACAGGGGTAGCGAAACCAACCCCCAGGCACGGTGAAGCTTCTTTAAAACATGAAAGCAAATTCACTGAACTACAAAAGGAAAAATGAATTGCAAGCCCTGTCTCTCCCATTTCCCAGCAAGTCACCCCAAAGCAAAACGATGGAGAGAGATTTCATCCCCTTCCTTTCCCAGGATACAATCAAACACCACTGAAGTCCTGAACCAGGAGCAAACCCAGAGAGGGTGGCACAACCATGTTTTGCAGTTTAGACTCTCTACCAAGCCTCTTATCTGCCATGCTTGTCCTTTCAACTAATAACCCCTATGTTGTTTATCGATGTTTGTATCTGTTACCAGATTTCCCTGTGGTCCCTCTTGGTGACTCTGGTGATCCTGTTCATCCTGACTGGGACCATGCTGGGCCCTGATCTGATGGCACATATTCCTGCATCTGTCTATGCCATTGCGGTGCTGATGCCCCTAGCGGGGTACGCCTTGGGATACGGCTTAGCCACGGTCTTTAAGATGCCCCCCCACTGCAGGAGAACGGTGTCTTTGGAAACAGGATGCCAGAACGTCCAGCTCTGCACCGCCATCCTGAAGCTCACCTTCCCCCCGGAGCTCATAGGGAGCATGTACATGTTCCCTTTGCTTTACGCGCTGTTTCAGTCGGCAGAAGCGGGACTCTTTGTGCTGGTCTACAAGATGTACGGGAGAGACAGCTACAAGCAAGATACACTCGGCGAAGAGGAAGACACGGATATCTCTTACAAGAAACTGAAGGAAGAGGAGGTGGCCGATACTTCATATGGCACAGTGACCACAGAGGAGCAAAACTCCATTCCAATGGAGCAGACACAGACGGCGCTTTAGGCGAGACAAGGAGGCGACACCAGGGGATGTGTGCTCTGTGTCGTGCTTGCAACCAGGCTGGGGCTGCGCTCGCCGCTGCGCGGGCGGGGCTGCCTGGCCTCTCTCATTTCTCCAGCTGCTCCCATTGTACAAGGTGATGTGTGTTTATTACAACAGTTGTGTTATTTCCTCAAAAGTAAATATGAAAAAAAAAATTAAACCCCAGAAAAAGTATCACTGTGACACAAACCAGTAACTTTATGTCTTCACGCAAGGGGGTTCCTGTCTGGCCGAGCGCAGCCAGAATGGGCAGGAGGAAGGAGAGGAGCGATTTGCAGATAGGAAGCCCATGCAGTGCCGGTGTGGATGAGCGGGCAAAGCACCTCGCGCGCGTGTCTCCGTGCCTCCCACCTGCTGTAAAAGCATCGTGCTCGTTGTTCTCACCACAAATACATGGCGAAGCTCAACCAAACCCGTGTCCCCTGCTGATTAATCCCGCGGGGGCAATTAAGGGCCGCGCTGCCAGGTTCCCCAAGGAGGGCTGTGCTGAGGGGTTAGGAGATGCTCTGGCCGAGGCCCTGCACCGGACGGGATTAAGAAGGGGCCGCCGAAGCCGGTGCCTGGCGGGGGCGGGGGCAGCCCGGCCCCAGTCCCGGTCCCGCCCCGCCCCGGGGGTATTTAAAGCGGCCGCGGGGGCTGGGGGGTTGCCCTAGGTCCGGCGCGATGGCGGAGGAGGCGATGGAGAGCTACCTGTACGCCGCCTACCACCCCTACTCTTACCGCTACCCGCCTCCCAAGGGCAAGGCGGGGACGGCGGGCGGCTGGCGGCCGCGGGGCAGCGGCTACTTCTCGAGTTACGGGGAAGCGGCGGCGGCTGCCGAGTACTTCGACAACTACCAGCGGGCGCAGCTGAAGGCCATCCTCTCGCAGGTCAACCCCAACCTGACGCCGCGGCTCCGCAAAGCCAACACCAAGGAGGTGGGCGTCCAAGTTAACCCGCGGCAGGACGCCTCGGTGCAGTGCTCCCTCGGGCCCCGCACGCTGCTGCGCCGCCGCGCCGGCCCCGCCGCCGAGCCGCGGCACCGCGAGGCGGAGCGGGAACAAGAGCGGGAGCAGGAGCAGGGCAGCCCCGCCACCACGAGCACCCGCGCCGTCCGCTTCCCCCGCACCATTGCCGTCTACTCGCCGATGGCGTCCCGCAGGCTCACCGCTTTCCTGGAGGAGCCGGAGCGGCCGCCGCCGCAGCAACAGCAGCAGCAGCAGGAGGAGGAACCGATGACGGCCGCGGCCGTCGTCGAGGAAGAGCAGCGGGAGGCGGCCGCGGTGCGCGCCAGCTGGGAGAAGCCCCCCGAGGTCGGCGCCGAGCCCCTGGGGCAGCGCCCTGCCGCGGCCGTGGCCCCGGAGCCGCCGGCGGCGGGGCCGCAGGGAAGCCGGGAGGAGGGGGCGCCGGCAGCGCGCGTGGAGCCGCCGGTCGCCCCACAGAAGCAGGATCCGGCGGCGAGCAAGACCCGCCTGCGCTTCCAGGTGAGGGGGCGGTCGTGCGGGAGCGCAGCGGGGCCGGGCTGGCCCGGGACGCGCCTCGAGTAACGGTTGTCCCCGGTAGTTCCTGGAGCAGAAATATGGATACTACCACTGCAAGGACTGCAACATCCGCTGGGAGAGCGCGTACGTCTGGTGCGTCCAGGGCACCAACAAGGTAGGGCAGGCTCCCGGCGCCCCGGCCCGGCTTGCCCGCCGCCGCCCGCGCTGACTCCCGCCTCCCCTCCAGGTCTATTTCCGGCAGTTCTGCCGGACTTGCCAGAAGTCCTACAACCCGTACCGCGTGGAGGACATCACCTGCCAGGTAAGGGACCCCCTGCCCGGCCCGGCCCTGCCGGTCCCGGGCCGCCCCCGCCGACGCCGCCTCCCCCTGCAGAGCTGCAAGCAGACGAGGTGCACCTGCCCCGTGAAGATACGACACGTGGATCCCAAGCGGCCCCACCGCCAGGACCTCTGCGGGCGGTGCAAAGGGAAGCGCCTCTCCTGCGACAGCACGTTCAGTTTCAAGTACATCATCTGAAGCGGACGGGGCTGGGTCTTCTGGTGTGTGTGGTTTTTTGTTTTGTCTGGGGCTTTTCTAGAAAACTGCAAGTAGAGCAGGTAACTTTTTTGTTGGTGGTGGTGTTGTTGAAGGTACTTAGGGAGGTGTAGCTAGGAAAGTAGCAAATAAAAAGTATCGCAAAGCACATGTAAATTATAGGGTGGATTTGTGCTCAGCTCAGATGGCACATAATGCAGCTTCTGTAACTTGCACAGGGGAAGAGCCTACAAGCGTTGTGTAAATCAATGATGGTCTTGGTGGCAGCAGTTGACTTGAGGCCGTGTAGAATCTCAGGTAGGAAAGGATGTCTGTTGCTGCTCTTACCCTTGAACTAATCAAGCACTTGAAGTTCTTCAACATCAAGTGGACATTTACAGTAGGTAGTAAAGCATCATTCATCAACAAAACACCTAACAGCATTCACTTACTGAGCACACTTCTATTCCATGTAGAAAGTATCTTGCACCTGTTCTTCATCACTAGAAAATGATAGAAATGCTTTGTAGGTCACTTCCATGGTACAGCTGGCCTGCATTTAGGTAAGCTGGGGTTCTTGTAGATGAAAGCCAAAGAAAGCTTGGAATCTTCAGGGACAGTTATCACAAACTAATGGGAAAGGGAGTCACTGATGCTATGGTCTCCTGGTGAAGGAGTTGCCCATTTTCTACAAGGTTTGAAGTGACACTTCAAAGGCTCAAAGTCTGATGCTGCATCTGTCAGGCTTTTTGTTGTACCTGCAGATGATGCACAAGAGCTGTGCACTTAGTGGCTTACACCTGAAGAGCTGGATCCAGTTATGGTTTAGGTGTATGCCATTGGGAAGGATCAGACACTGGAATCCTTCTGGGGCTGGGATTGCAACTAGCAATTGTACTTCTAGTGTTTGGTAGGAATGGAAGAACCAGCATGGTTACCCCCAGATGATGCTCTCTGAGGCTTACTGGTGCTGTCAGTGGTAATGGGCTCTGTAGGGACACCACAGTTCAGCAAACTCTAGCTGACTGTGGGACTACAGCATCACCACCTGAGCAGATTTCATGTCTCCTAGTGTACCTTGTAGCCAAGGAGTTGGGTAAATGTCAAAGACCACCCACTTTTCTGAAAATGATGATAATAAAGTTGTTAATTTCTGAAATGGTAATAATGTATGAAGCCTTTTGCACAACTCTGGAAGTAGTTTCTATTTTGAAAGACTGATGTATCTTGGCTATAGCAAACTTAATCTGCAGCTGTACCCAGCTTACTCGAGACCACAGTATTAATAAAGACTGAAGGGGGAGCCAGTCTGAGCCCATGCTGTGCAACAACAGCTTCAGAGCCAGGTGGTTTGCATCTAGAAGTGTAAGATAGTGTAGGGCAGGGTAGGCAATCATTGTCTGCTGTACCAACAAATGTCTGTTTGGAGGGCAGTGAGTGTTAATTCTGTAGACTCCTGCTTTAATGTGCCCCTTGAACTTACTGCATTAACTAAGGTTTAATGCCTAAGCTTCAATTTATAGCTAAGTAATTTTATTATTGTGCCATTATTATAGCAGCATGAGGCATTGTGGGAACAAGTAGACCTTAACACTCCCAAAATGAGTGGCTGTTTTGTTTTCATGCTTCTGAGCGTTCTCTCCTCTATCACAGTAAAAGGAAATAACCTTGCTTTACCAGCTCACTCAAAGGCTTTCACTCTAAATTCCATCCTTGCCCTGTTCAACTTGAGAAGCACAACTGCAGCTTTGGGCACTTTTCTGTTGTAGATGGATGTGCCTCCCACTGATCTGCAGTTAGGGTAAGGGGCAGGGGTGAGTCTCCAGTTCCATGAGGAACACAGCTGAGCCCTGCTCTGCAGCCACCTACCCATAGTCTGCCTCAGCTTGCAGTTGCAACAGTGATGTGGGATGTTTCTATTTCTGAGTATACTTCCCTCTAAGGATGTTCTTCCATATGTTTTCCTGTTTGCCTTCCTCCTTCTATGTGCTGTAGTCTGATCCTGATAGGTGCAGTGTTGGAGACTGACTGTGATGAATCCTGGGCACCTTGGCAATGAGGTTGAGAACAAGCTCTGTGCCATGCCAGTATGAAATCATATGGCAACTCATAGCACTAACTCATAGTTAAGTACTGCTTATTTATACAGATGTCCTTGAAAGTGTTGCTTTGAGGATTACTTGCTGTGAATATGGTAACTTAACTTGTAGACAATTACTATCAGCAATATCCTAAAGTGGAATTTAGTACAATGTGAGAGTTGTCATCCTCACTCATTACAGTCAAAGCAGCAGTTGCTTCTGTTTGATAAGATGTAGACCAAGCCTAGCTGAGCTGAACTCTGTATATGATGTGCTTCAACAGCAACTGCTCCAGACGACCAGCTGATGATGAAGGCTGTCAAGGGCAGGTAGCAGCGTAAGGCCAGTCCCGCTTTCATCAGCTGTGAGGGTTTGAGGCAGGGAGGAGTTGAGTACGGCAGGCAACAATACTAAACAAAGTGAGCATTCCTCAGTTCTGAAGTAGCTCTGCATATCATTCCTCTTCATAAATACATTCAGTGCTTCTATTGCTTGATGCCAGATTTGTGCATCCCCTGTCACTTTACTGCTCTGTCCCATCCTTGACAGCATACGCTGGTGTATCAGGGGCACTGGTTCCTAGGCTCGGCAGAAGGATGGAAAGCTACCCATGAGCTGTGTGATGATGCAAAGTGGAAAGGAACAGCATTCACAGTGCCCATCCTTCAACTATGTTTGAACTTGCCCTGTACACCTTTATTGTGAAGGGATTCTTTTGCAAGTGTTAGCTCAGTTAGGAGATGGCTGATGCCCTGCTTGTTTCTAGACAGCTTTAGCCTAGCTTCAGATTTGGCACAGACCTGGCACCAGGTACCATAGGGTGACTGCTTATGTGTAATTTTGGAAAAGCTTCACAACCTTAAAGTAATATCAAAGATAGTCAGCTACAGCTTGATTCTGCTCATAGGACAGGTTCTGCTAGCCATTGTAAATGGAGAGAGATGTAGAACGTAAGGAATTTTGTATATAAATTCAGGTTTGAGCTGCAGGAGAAATCCTTTTAACAGCTTCAGAGGATGCTGAGGAAAACACTGTTACTTGACAGGACAGAGAAAGAAAAAAACCAAACCAATTTAAGGGCACCCAGGCATCTACTGTCAGTGTCTAGTTTTTTTAGCTAAAGTATTTAAACTCTAGCTTATAAAAATACACAAAATGACAGATACAATGTCTTTTATTTTTACAAAAAAGCTGGTAAAAGATGATGTAAATAAAAATGTAATGCACCACTAAATAAAGACTACTTCTCCCCCGTAAATACTTATTAAATAATTAAGAACACCATCTACAGTACCACAAAAACATTAAAAGAACTCAATTTTATCAGGGACAGGGAAAAAATACAGTGATTATGGATGTGCCTTGACCAGTTAACAGAGCTTGTTAGGATAACTACTGTCAGCAGTCCAACAGCGTGCACAGTGCCTCCAATTAATGCATTTCAGCATAATTACATTTCTAGTGGGGTCCAATTCCCCCCAAAAAGGCAGAGCTAAGAATTTAAACTACATTCTAAACTCTGGAATTAGAGCCCATTAAAAAAATCACAGTGGGTAAGAGATGTATACAAAAATACTAGGTGTTCCTTTCAAATTCCAGGAATCATGGGACTACATTCTTTTTTCTGTTTGTGTTGTGGGTTTTTCTTTTTTTGTCTTTTTTTTTTGTCTTTCTTTTTTTTACAAAATGCTATTGGTTTCAACAGAATCCAGTTTGTTTTATGCTACAGACGTTGACACTGAACCATGAGTATATTGCCTGTTTGCATGTTTTGGTAGTCAGTCTTTTTCCTATATAGTCCCAATTCCTTAGGCTTGAGTCATGAGGATGCATTTATGTGCATTCAAACTCTTTGAACCCTGCAGCCTACTCCGACTGCAAGTAATGTATGTGACTACTGACAGGGAGAAACCCCCCCTTTGCCCTCATAGCTTTATACACCTACTGCCTTAACAGTGCATTGCACAAATTTACAAGAAAAATACTGGTTTTGCACTATACAGTTTCTAGAATATATACAGAATAAAATAAGTTAACTTCTAATGAGAATTGCTGATGGGCAGCATATATCTTTAATATACATTTTAAAGTCTCTGCAGGCAGCTACTTTTTGGTTAGTTGTTATCAATATTTGTAACATAAGCACTGATCAGAGAACTGAGCAGCATTCCAATAAAGTTAACAGATATATTATTTCTTTTAGAAACACTGGGAAATCCCAGTTTAAAATATTATTAAATGTCCTAACATTTACACACTATGAGGATTAGATCTAATAAAATAAAATTTCTTCAAAAATAATCTTGCAGCTCTTTTTAAGCATGCTCTGAGACCTCATTTAACAATCATCCATACCTTCAAAAAACAACTGACACGTAGCCACACATCCTAACTCACACACATCATCTCCTTGTTACAGACAACAAAAGCAAATAAAACGTTGAGAAGTCAACGGTTTTTGCAGTCCTAAGTCATTCTGCTCATGTTTGACCGCACATTCTTCACGACCTTGCAAAGTGTCTCGTAAGGTATTAGCTGATGATTATATCTACTGCTGCTGGAAAGCCAGGAAAGCCTTGCAGGTCTTCAGCCAAAATAAACCAGCCTTGATTTTAGCCTCATCCCACCTGCGATATTGATTCAACCTTTAGAGGCTGTTACTGCAAACACCATTTTTAGTTCTGTTACGACAGAAGATAATGCACACGTGTGCATTACATTTAAGCCCTTTTCCTCTCGTGTAGTTTTTATTCATAAATTTAATAAAAAAAATACTACTGCGACACAGCTACTGTGTAGAAAGAGCAGTCAAGGAAGATGTTCAATTTTCAGACTTTCAACTTGTGATGAAACAATTTCTTGCTGGGATGAAACTGTTGTTTGTCAAGACTGCTGGAGGTTTTCTTTTCACGAAAGGTGCTCAATAATAAGTCTACGGCCTCTCCATTGTCGGTTCTTTTCTAAATGACAGCTGTTCAGAATCCAGTGTTCACGAGATTTATTCCTGGCTTGATTTTCCCTAGAAGCTGATAGGATTGCACCATGCGTAGAGACTCTCGAATTTCTAGATTGAGTTCCATCAGCTTGGAGCTGGCCTCAGACATATCCTGGTTGGAGCCCACTACTGCGAAGCTACCCGTTTGACCAAGCGTCTGATGACGGAAATATATGTGCAGCAATGTTTGAACTGGGTCATCTTCTGAACTGCCAAAGATGTCGTGGGGCCAGATAGACCTGTAAACACACAGTTTGGATAGAAACGTTTAAAAAAAAAGTACTTTTGTTCCTTAAACAGACGTTTGGACAGAAGATGTAGGAGAACATAGGAAGGAGAAATGTTTCCTCCCTAGAGTCTTGCTGGTTTAACAGCATCGTTTTCTGAGAGATAAATGCTAAAGAAGTACTATTAGAACTGCTGGGTTTTAAACTGCAAAATGTGCACATACAAGGTGTAATGAAGCAACAGTGCTTGTCCTTTTCAGTAAGGACATCGAGTAAGAGCTGAAAAAAC
This sequence comes from Colius striatus, assembly GCF_028858725.1. Lineage (NCBI taxonomy): Eukaryota > Metazoa > Chordata > Aves > Coliiformes > Coliidae > Colius > Colius striatus. Next base: position 71,534,332 of record NC_084761.1, on the reverse strand, counting down.
CCCAGAATAAGTGCCTATCCTCATCTTTAAATTAAAAAGACCCATTAGCAAACTTGTGTCTGAAAGCAATCCATAAGCACTTACCTGAAAGCCTTGACCTGTGCTACAGCTGACACAAACTCCTTGTTTCTCAGGGTTTCAATGAGAGAGTGAATAGCTGTTTCTGTGCTAGCCTGGGAAGCCTCTGCAATTTCAATTTCTTCGATACCACTGTCAGATGCAGCCTCAGCCTCTTTCAGACAGCTCTCCAAAAGAGCAAGTTCTTCAGACATGTTTATGACCTGAAACAAATGTAAGAGTTATCTTTTCTAGTTTAGATCTATTTTTAGCCCTATCAGCTTTCAGCAGATCAGACATTTTCCCTCCTCTTTGCAGTCGTAAATTAGAGGCAGAAAAAGTACATCCAAATATTTGCTAAAGTTGCGGAAATACGTGGCTAATTTAACAGCCCAAGTGTGCACCTCTGGTATTTGGGCTTTCTCCCGATTAAGCTTCCAACTTAGTTATTTTAAAATTTGTTTCAAAAAATACATTTATTTTCTCCCCACCTAACTTAGTAACAATTAAGCTGACAAGGAAGCTTGGAAAATTACAGCAGCAATTGTGGTTTTTTATGAGGACAACTTAAATATGAATAAAAAATCTGGAAGATTTAGCTCCAATGTATAAGACAAGGCCAACGTTCAGAATATGATTCTACATGTAATTTAGGCACAAAGTGGGACTGGTGTGATGCCAACCTTCCACAACATTCTCCAGACAGAAATGAACTTGCTTGCTTGTGGTCTCTACAAATACCTGGAAATCTAGCTGATGAAAATGCCTGTTTTTTTTCCTAAGGTACTCAAAACCCAGAGATTTTCACTCCACTTTTTTCATCTTCTGTCCAATTTTTCTCCCTGCCACATCAAGCAAGACCAGTCCTACTTTTTTCCTCCCTGCTACCTGTGTTTATTGTGTTACAGACCCAGGGGAGAACTTTCAGAAGACATTATTAATAGCATAATGCAGCTGGATTAACTCAGTTAACACCACACGTGTTCCACGTGTGCACAGCTGAAGAACCCAGCTTACTTCCAAAGTTAGTACGACTAAAAATTGGGCATGAGGTGTCTAGGATGCATTACTAACTTCACTTAGGAGGGGAACTGAGGCTGTGAGTAATTGAACAGTGAAGTGACAGTTATATAAATTGGGTGGTAACAAGTCACGGTGTCTGCAATAAACACCAGGGTGATGGAAAGGAGCTTCAGCACAGAACTCTCTTGATTGCAGTTGATGTGCCTTGATTGTAGCTTGATTAGAATACACCAGGAGCACTACTGAAATATTTCAAATCCTCATCACTGGACTCCCTGCATCCCTGTCTATTTAAGAGCTTTCGAGCTGTACAAAAATGAACACAGATAATTGAACATCTCAGAAAATTCTTGTGAGCTCTACTTAAATCTTTTATTAATTGGCTATAAAACAGCTGGTACCCTCCTTCAGTTTCTAAAAAGATGTCCCACTGACGAAAATGTTGCCAAATGTATTTTAAATGGTTTGGCCTTAAAATGTCAACAATCGGTAGCTAAATGCCATGTTTTTCATTACCTCTGCTTCTTTTTTGATTGTTTTTACTTGGCTGATGAGTTTGCAATAGGCTTGGAACAGAAGCAGCAACTGGAAATGCAACTTGTATAGCCTCCGACACAACTCCAGCTCCTACAAATGTAAACAACATTATTTATATACAGGAAATGGGAAATATCTACTGTCCTATACAAAAGACAGTAAACGACAACTTCTTCAGTATAGAATGTGCAAAATTAAAAGTAGTTATTTTGTTACTGAAGAAAATGCCCAAAAGGTTTAGAAGCTAATGTAGCAGGAAGCTATGAAAAGCAGGTGAAAACTTCATTCAGTTCTAGATTTACAGGTAGCCTTTCTCACATGAGTTTAAAGTTCACTTTTTAATAAGAAGTTATATTTCCAAGAAGAGGGGGTGGAGTGGCATGTGAAGTGATTCAAAAGGCACTTGGAAATGTCTTGTTCAAAGATACAGTTTCATAGATCACTTTGTTGCTGATATTTTACTGTTTTAAATCCAAGATCTAATATCCAAAGGGTGCAGTTGTTGTCTGTAAGGATGGAATCTTTCATAACCATTACTATAAACACAGTACATACTGTGTTTATAACCTGGCCCTTAGCTCACAACTACCTGATGGAGTGAGAGGAGAATAATTCCATTATTGGAGGCAAGAATAGCGTTTCCTTTATAAAAGGTAGCTCTGTTTCTATTTTTGAAAGTACCATGGGATAGATTCTTAAGGAAATGAAACAGCAGAATTAACTTATGCACTGTCTTGCTTCCATTTTTATGCATCTGAAACACTAATCAAAGTGCAGACAGTTTTAATAGTGTTTTACATACAGACAGAAAAGCTAGTGCTAATGGAATAATGTTTTGTAATGTTCAGCTAACTACAGCATTCTATTACCTACAAAGGAGTAACAGTTCAGTGGGTTAGATGATGCAGAATTGAAGCACACAGCATTTCTGTAATCATCTATGACAAGACATCACTATGTCACAAATGGACGAGACAGATGGAGACCAGTTTGGAGACGGGCATGGTTAAGCATTTGATAAATCAAGAACTGTCACTTACTGCTAGAATTTCCATTTGCTAAGCAAGAAGATGAGCAGGTCACAAAAATACAAAGAAAGAAAAAAAGATCAAGAATTAGTGTAGGAAATAATTTTAATTAGGGTAAAAATGTCCCAGGTAAAATGGAGGAAGAAATACAAGTAGCATGCTCCAAATGTACCCTGAACAGAAACAATTAGCAGGCTCAATCTGAAGTGCAATTATTTGCTGCTGTAACTAAAGATAGAGAGCATTGGCTTTGCTGTCCCACAACAAGAGTAACATACTTCACTTACAGCCTTCTGTGGTCTTTATGCCTTGTGTAGTCTTGAAGGTATGCAAATGTAAGGAAATCAAAACCAAGGACACCTAGGTCTAAAAAGCTCTACAATGCTGCTTGTTTGTTCTGTACCACTATAGTTTCAGCCAAAACAATGCCTTTCAAAAGCTGACATGTAATGTTAATTTGTTTTCTGATTTGGTTTAGTGAAAGTGAGAATTTTCTAAACTCAGTTCCCAACACCTCATTGTGAGATTTCAGTAATTGGATTTTCAGCTTGGATTTTATGAGCTATTTCAGAAAAATATTTGGGAAAGAAGAACGGGGAGAGAAATGATCAGAAAATCCATTTGTTGGACTGGGGACAGCAACTTCACTCTTGTGTTCTGCAGGGTGCTCCGCACACTGATGGTGCTTAAGTACGGTGGTCATATGCAAACACGTGAAGATGCAAGTCATGTCAGATGCATTTGAGCTTTACTAAACACACAGTTACACATCATGTCTATCATAGTTTGTACACTATGTGCTTAACAGATGATAAACATTTCATGCTTTTGTTCTCTGCTCTGTGCTATCATACACACAGCACAATTATGATATAAACAAAAACACCTGATGTACACGGTGAAGAGATCTTGAACTGCCAAATTTTATGAGAAGTCTGTGACAAAGCACAGAATCAGGCTTTGAGGAATGGCAGGGCTGATTACCTAATATTTTTAGTGATTAAGTTCCAGTGTTCATTAAGCCAAGTCTCATTATTATTCTAAGCTATAAATAATCTCTATCCCCAAAAATCACACCTTGATAGCTCTTCTAAAAAAAATCAAGAGAGGTTTTCATTCAAAAAATGGCTTTGTACTGCTTCAGTCTTTCACATGCTGGCTCACTTGAGGAATAATCAGATTTCTCTACTCTCCAGTGCTGTACAAGCAGCCTTGCCAGAGTCCAGATGCATTCTTTCAGGCTTGCATGTAAGTACTAATAGCAAAAATCCAATAATTAGATTTACATGCAAGTTTGCTGGAAATGCATGAGCCAGAACAGAATTCGTATCACTGTTCCTTAGCTTTATTGACCACAGTGCTAAAAATTAGTAAGAAAATCTTATTTGTGTTAGTAAATGAAAAATCTCTGTTGAATGAAGTAGCTGTTTTCCTGAGCAAGGCAACACATGTATTTTTGACTGATAGACTTATCAGCCCCACACTCCATTTACAAGAACTTTTGAAACAACGATCTTACACTTGGTAAATTTATCAGTCCCCTTCAAGTCATTGCAAGCTTCTGTGAATAAACATGTAACTTATGTAAATTGTATATATTTTTGAAGCAAGATAACAGAACTCTGCCTTCTCAATGGATACTATGTATTAGAATGATTTTAACTGAACCTGCAAGTGCAAGGAGCACATAAAAAAAAATGCCATCAGGCCTCTGGGATACGGTAGATTTAGACTAGATATAAGGAAAAAATTCTTCCCTGTGGGGGTTGGTGAGACAGGTTGCCCAGAGAGGTCGTAGATGGATCCCTGCAGGTGGTAGATCCCTAGGAGTATTTAAGGCCAGGTTGGATGGGGCTTTGAGCAACCTGGTCTAGTGGACGGTGTCCCTGCCCAGGGCAGGGGGGTTGGAATGAGATTGTCCCTTCCAATGCAAACCACTCTAGGATTCTATGCCTTGCAGGCTAGGACTGAAAATCAAAACTGGTTCCCATAAATAATCAATGTGAATAGTTAATAATCAATGTAAACTTCATTTCAGAGGCTGTTTTCAAACCCTGCAGAAATGGGGAAGAACAGACAGAACGGCCTGACTCTCTGTATAACCTTCACGGTAAAAATAGTTATGTTCTAACAGTTCAATGTTAGAACAGTTTCTTGGTGTATATAAACATTCTAAATATGGACTGAAATCCATAAATGCTGCTTTTTTATTAATAAATAGAACATTTACTGTATTGTAATAGTAAATGTCATTAACTATTTCTAAACACGTACAAGTCGGTATATGAAGATGTAAACCAAATGTAAAATACACTAAATGTTGTGTTCATAGGCAAAGCACAAATCCTTGCAAATGGTAGCAAATTATTTTGCTGTATTGCCCATGCTTATCCACGTGATCTTTTTTTTTAATCAATGCAATATGAAAACCAATACTATATTATCACACATTTAGCTACTCTAAAAATTCAGGTGCATTTTAGGATTGAAATAGAGAGCAAATGAAAACTATAAAGGGAAAAAAACCCAGTCCATGCACACAATGGACATGTCTGTTGCTGAACACTTCATTTTCAGCAGCAGAAACATGACTATGTGCATCAATGACAAGAGTCAGCTTGGATTTGGGATTTTGGTTGAAATTTGATTGTGATATGGTCAGTTCATCAGCTACCTGCAAATCTACTTTTTTACATCTTTCACTGTTCTTATTAAAGCACTCTAGATGGCAGATTTCTTGTACCTACTAATAATTTCTAGATTTGCTTTTTTATGTATAGTGTCAATATTAAGCAGCTATAAATTCTAGTCTACTTGGGGAAAAGCTATCACTTACTATAGCAATTAGCAATATTAAACATGGATGTCTGCCATGCAAATACATACAAAATATTGAACTTATATTAATAGGTTACTTCACCTATTGTTGTTAGATGATACTTTGACAGAAGTGTTTCCTGAGACTTTTGCCATACTGGTACTTTCCTCCTTGTTCCTTCAACCCAAATAACAGCTCCAGAAAGGTCATATGTATTTATTTAGTACTAATTACATCAAATTCAGTAGAGGTTTTGGGCTAGACAGTTTATCTGAGCATGTAAGCACATTGCTCATATTTTTTCTTCTAGAAATAGCTGCAGAAAAGCAGACTTGCTGGTACACAGATGGTATCTAGTTTGCTTATCTACCTGTTATTAAGCCCAGAACTCAAGATAGGTTGCCAACTCTTATTAAAACCCCCTTTTTATTAGACCCCTACTTCATAAGAATCTGAGTTTCCAAAAGATAGGACGATAACTGAAATGAAAAGCTTTTCATACATTTTTAATCTCTCTGCAAATATTGGACTTTTTTTGTGCTACAGCTAGAAAGATGTTTTTTAATCTCACATTCAGAGACTCACAAATGACAGACACCTACCTGAGCATCTGTGTTAGTGCCATGAATACCATCACAAGTACCAAATGTCCTTTTGCAGTCTTCTAGCCACTGCAAAATAAATATAAACAAGATTAAACCTCTTCTGAAACAGCACAAACTGAAGATTGTGCTAAAACTACGTAAGGCACTTTATCAAGTCTCGCAGATTCTCTGATCACATAAGAAATTGTGATACAATTGGATTTATGACTTTGTAGTTTTTATCATGTGTCTTCTGCTGTAAATTTCCTGTAGCCTTCATTACCCCAGATGGGGATGGTACACTTTAAATACTAACCTGTGATTGAATTTGTGTACTGTTGTGGTGAGGCATGTGGGAGGGTGGAGGCAGAAAAATCCCTTTCATTAAATGAGATCATATTTTCTCTTTACTTGCAAGGTTTACATTAACATGATTTCTCATCATTTGAAATATAGCACTATTTCAAATTAGAGAGTAAGCCTGTTACATTTCCTGGGACTACTTTAGAAACAGGAAATAGGGCGCTCTGGTGTAACTGGATGCAAATGCAGGTTTACTGGATAAAAGGAAAAAACTAAATTCTTCAGTGGGAGTTTAGTATTACCTACAGTTCATACAAGCTAGGGAGATGGAAGTATTTTCACATTTCACAATGCAAACACACAGATTCCACTCTCTTTCATCAATACAGGGCTGTATTTAAACCCCTTTCCTATAGCGGACGAGTTTATGAATTTCAGTTGGTAATCTCTTCTAGCTTTAACAAACCATGCAAATTCAAAAGTGCTAATATAAAGCCCTCGTGGAATCAAATATGCTGTACTGGCAAATATGATCTGATCATCTCAGTGCCCAGCGTATCTTTCTGTACAGTGCAAACAACTGCAAGCATGAGGTAATTCGGATATTACTGAAATGAGAATGCGTCATGTTGAGATAAAGTGCAGATTATCTTCTGAAATGAAGAACAAGCTCTATACATCCAAGGAAGAATAATTTAGCGTACTGTGTGCTTGATATCTTGAGTCCCACAGGAAATCTTAGTGACCTTTTCCTAACCTTTGTCTGATGCAAGAAAAAGAAAAATGTGATTTCCCATCTGCTCAATTTAATAAAGGTTACTTAGTGAATTAACTAGGCCTGTGTGCTTATCAAGAGAGGAGAAATGGCATTCTGTGAACAAGGAGTGTCAGTTTCAATTAGAGACATGGATGCCAACTTACACAGCAAATCTCATTTTTCTTTTTATCCAACAGCATCCATCGGTAACAATGGAATAGGTTTGCACTGGAACAAACAGCATCAGCTATTTGGGAATCTAGTATTTATTTTCACACATTGCCCTCTTAACATCTTTTAAAAATCTTAAAACCAGTCAGAACAAAGGGTGTGCCTCGAATGGTATGCTCTATATATAACCTTTTCTTCTCTATTACGTTTTATCGGATTCAGTATCTTCAGTTCCTCATACATGCATGAAGTCAAAGCAGTTTCCTTGCAAGGAAACAAAACAGTAGCTCCAAAAAGGTAAAAAATTATTTGCCAGAAGTTTTTAACAGAATATATGTTCAGCACATTAGAAAAGCCTAAATTTTCTCTTTGGGAACAGCAGTGCATTGTAGGTTTCTTATATGTTTGCCTTACATCAATTTTCCCCACGTATGTCCTGCAAAGATAGAGGGTGAAGACTGTTACTGAAAGCGTAACATAGGGAAGTCTTTGTCTGGTCATAGCACAAGGCTTGTTTGCAAGATTAACCTGAAACCAGACATCCCAAGCCCCCCCCCCCCCCCATACTATAGGTAGCTTTCTCTCTGTTATCTCTGTGCAGTTTCAAGCAACTGTAACCCAAGCCTCTTCCTTTTAAAAGTGATTCACGTGAATGCCAGTACAACACGCAGCATTTATAGTGACAAATGCATCTATGAGGGTAAATTTTAAACAACATTTTTTTCTTAAAGAAGTTAATATGCAGAATTTTCCAGTGATTGACTCTGGAAGATACCAGATTAACATGCAAATTATAGTTTAATATTTGTTAATTTATCTTTACTTTGTTATACAATGGCCGAACATCTTAGTTTGATAATTTTTCGGCATGTTTATACGAAAAAAGCAAGGATCTGTAGTAATCATTATGTATTTTGCCTTCATACATTCAGATTGAATAGGATGCATAGCACAATTGCCTGCAATAACAGAAATTCAGACTTGACTTGAGGAGTCTCTTTCAATCATTCCCTATACCCTGTTTAATAGGACAGAGTAAGAAAACCAATCAAATGTATCTGAGAAGTAGCTTTGGAAGATTCTTAGTCTACATCCACTGTGTAATACACATCAAAAAAAACCCCCAACCCTGAGCACTAACAGCTGAAGAATTAATTTAAAAAAATTTAGAAAAATTGAGGTAATTATTCAGTACTTCTAAATTTACAGGCTCAGTACTTAAATAATGCACTAAATTAGCTAAATTTCATGCTGTCAAGAGACACAAATGATTGGTCAAAACCTATAAATTTCTTCCTCCTCAGTACTGCTTCTTTATAAATGATTAAATAAAAGTAAATCCCTGGAAAAATCTTCCCCGTTATTTCAGAACAATTCTTTTCATCCTGTGAACCTTCCTGCTCCAGTCACTCACAAATCCTGTGGCAGAAGACAAGCTGACCCCAGAAACATGTTATTGGACACTCTTTTGACAGCTGCACTACAGAAAAACAGCACTCTTTCACGATGATATAATGACAGAGGCCATCAAACTGATATCCATGTTGCTTTATCAAGTAAAATAAAAGACAAACTAGCTCTTAACATCCAGCATGGATTTATGTTAATGATACATGCCAATGCAAAATAAGCTAAAAATACATTAAGTGAATTCACGGACACCTGAAAGAGACAAAACTAACTCACCATTCTCTGACAAATTAACACTTTGTTATTGCTCTCATAATCCATAGGCTAAATGAGGAGTTTATATAAGGTGAATCCCTTGATGTTTGGATAGTGACCCATTCTAAGTATACATGAGTTCCTCTCTACTTGCCTCAAATCTTCCTGTCTGAGCTTGGGGCAAATCATTTTGCCTCTCTATGTCTCAGTGTTGTTCTCTAAAACGAGGAGTAAAATACACTACTTTCTCGCAGAAGTGATGACAGCATTACGTATTGGAGATTGTCAGACATGAAATATTACATCAAGTAAGGTAATCTTAGTCATTAGATGAGCACTTTGTTTCTGATTAAGCCTAAATGGCAAGATGTAGTTCATTATATCAGACCTTGTAAGTTAGTTTACAAATAATTGTTCCTACCACAGAGCAGGGCAACAAAATGCAGGAGCTCTTTAGCAGAAATGCTGGCTTGGATCCTAGAACCAGTTTATCTACATTGACATGCCGTGTGGCATACTTAAGCATTGGTTTTGAGAAAACTGTGATCTTGCACAAAAAAAGCACATGTCAATTCTATTCAACAGATGAGCTGTCAGCAATCTTTGCAAGGCAGAAGCCATAATTTCCTCATAAACTCAGCATCATCAGGAAATACGGAGCCACTTGAGCTGCAAAATACAGCTCTGCCAAGATGTCACGGCTTGAACTCTGGTTCTGTTTCGCATCACTCAAACTTGTCCATACGGCCACCGTTATGGCCTCACAAGCTGCTGGGATCAGTAAAAAGTTCCTTCCAATGCATGTTTGATTTTCCTAAGAATAATTTTCTCTCTACAACAAAAGCCCTATATATTCTGTCATTCCCTGTGCCTGGACTGTAGACCCATGTTTGTCCCTTGCAGTAGAAATCTTAACCTGTTTCACTTTTCTGAAGTTAGTATTTTCCTTCTTGAATTTCACACAGAAGTTCACAAAAACAAATTTACAGACCCTTACTATGGAAGTTTTAAACTTTTAAACTTAGCATTTCTTTGCAAAAATAATGAAAATATATATATATACACATAAACCTTGAAAACTAAACTGTATCATTCTAAATAACTGACAGAAAGATCAGCCTCTATGGGATCCAGTTGCAGAATGAGACACCTAAATTTCTGTGCCTGTGTATGACTCAGCTGTCTAAGCCTCCATTACAGTCAGTGGAAATCCAGTCAACAAAGTCTAACGACTTATTCAGTTGAGCAACAAGCCAGTATCTATACTTAGATAAAATGCATTGCTTCATTGATTTCCTTTATGATATTGACTTGATCCTTGAATACTATGGGTGCTAAGGCACTGATTTCACATATAAATAGTTATCTGTAAAGGTCTTAATCTGGAGGTGAATCCCACCCTTCCAGTCTAAGAAAATAGGCCAACACATTCATAAATAAACAAAAAAAGGACCATGAATTATTAATATTAATGTTAAAATATTTTAATATATTTAAAAGAGGAATTTTAATTTAGGAATGCTCTTTTTCCAGTGCTAGTGCCAGAGATCACTGCTTTTAGGGTGAAGGATTTCACTGAAGGCGAAAGATGTTGCAGGGTTTTGATCAGAGAGATAGCTATTGTTGATGGATTATATATTCAGTGACAATTGCAGAAATATATGCAACAAAAATGAATTACACGTAAGAAAAACCTCAGGTCTAGATTATACACATAGAACAGTAATATGAAAAGGAAATGAGACCTTTTTTCTCACAATATACTTTTAGATAACCACGTTGAGAGGTAAAGACCTGCAACATCATCATGATTAGCAGGTTCTGGGATATTTTTTCTTTTGAAATACAAGAAACTCACCTGTTCTGCTGCCTCTCTTTTGACATTGTAGGTATCCAAGTGTTCTTGGAGCTCTAGAACACTGAACTTCAATGTCTCTAGCAGGCCACAAGACATTAGCTGGAAGAGAAAACAATCACTTCTGCAGTCATGTAACATCTGACTGTAATCCATATAGTCTAATATCTAAATCATGTAACATGAGATTTCAAGTCCACATTTGCAAAAACAATCAAATTAGAATTGGTTGTGTGCAGATAATTCATGACACTTTTAAGGTAGTAAACTACATATGTAGTTGCATCAGTTAAATTAGAGGAAAACAGTTTTGTTTTGCTTCACAAATAAGGGCAGTACCTAGCTAACATCTGAAAGAGAGATTTCAAAGGGATTTTTAGATTTTTCAAAAGAAGAGTAATATTTGATATACACGCTGCTAGTGTAAATGGAATAGCCTGTAGGAGGAAAAAAAGGCACTGCTGGATTGCTTCTGTAGCAACCTAAGGACTGTTCAGTGAGGGTTACTTGCCCTTCTCAAATTTGGCCCTGCAAACTGTACAACCACCAAAGCCTTCAGGCTGTAGGAATCAGCAACTGTCAAAGCAGGAACTGTCGGATATTTGAATAATTTTTTACCATTAATGACTTTGCCTTTTTCAACAAAGTTTAAAAAAATGTCTTTTTCCCTCAGGGGCTGCTCCTTCAGCTTTGCTCCACACCATTTCTCCCTGTAGATTTATTTCCACTAAGGTTTTTCTTATTAGTTCTTCTCCTATCACTTCCTGTAATAATGTAACAAACATGATGTTTCCTCCCTCACACTGGTCACTCCTTGCACATATTAAGAGCTCTGTACTGTTCTCCAATCGCTGTTACCTGGTACCTCTTTGTCAGCTTGGAAGTGCAAGCACAGGAGTGTGATCACAAAATGCTGCCACACAGAGGCATAGTATCCCCCATTACTCAGGCAAGGGTGGGAATGATGCTTAATGTTTTTCCAAGTGCATCAATTCTACCACCATATGAAGACACTGTGACTCCTAACCTCTATGTCCACATCAACTAAGAAGCAAGTTACGTTTCTGTGGCACAGTGCAACTCTGCATTCAATGTGTGCAATAACATCAAAGTGCAAAAAAGTCAGCAGGCATCTTGTATCAGGAATAGACTACAAACCACCCCCAAACTGCTTGTGAATCCATTCCTTGATGTAAGGTGGCATCTTTCTGCTGAGAGCTACTTTTGGAATAAATATCAAAGGCCAATCTCGTGCACATAAGCAGACACCATGAAACCAAAGATTTATGCATGAATGTTATTTTGGATTAGCCGTTATTCCTTAGAGAGAAGTGATCTGATAAACAAATAGATCCATTTCAATTAAAGTATTTTTCAATATAACAACACTAATGTATGTGCATATGCACATGTCTATATATTTGCAAATATAGATTAAAAAAAGTATTTTTATATTTTTAATATATATTGAGATATATATATATAAATACTTATTTTTTAAAACACATATGCTGTTCTAGATGCCAGCGTAACTCTTGTGGCTTATACTCCCAAACACATTTCTTCTTTTAGTTAATTTCTACTGCTTTTAAAGTGATGTAAGTTAAGCAAAAAACACTACACATGGTTCTCTTGAACTGCACTATCCATATCACCCTTTTTTAGTCCCCATATTACAAAGTGAGAGCGTAAGAGCAGAGTTGCATCTTAGCACCATGAGAAAAAAAAGGTGATTAGAAGAGTCTCACACTGGGTCAAGGCCAAAGATCCATCTATCTCATTCCCCAGCTGACAATGTCTAATACCAGTTGCTTAAGGAACAGCAAATGGGGGCAAATGTGGTGATCCACTTGCTCCAGAATTCTTTCTCAGCCTCTATCAACATGTTGTTCTGCATTTTCAAAAACCTACTCAGGGTTCTTTCTTTCACAAATCTCTTTAGATGCTTTTTGAAAACATGAACAGACACTGTAAAAAAGGCCAGGGTTTCACAGCTTGATTATGTATCACATGAAGAGTCACCTGTCTTTAGTTCTGTATGTTTTTTAAGTCCTCGCTAGTTTTATTTGATCATCCTTAACAACTAGTAAAACAACAATGCAATAATTTCTATCAGTTTCCTATAATAATCGAGACATCTATGGACAAATTTATCTCCTAAAGAGCTGAAAACTCAGCCTGCATACTTGTAACATATGGAAGCCATTATACATATTTCATAGTTCTTCAGTTCAACTGGATTTTTTTCTGAAAGAAGGCATGTAGGTATATTGGGGATATGTACATCAGCTCAATGTTTTCTGTTTTGCTGTCTCAATTATTTTAGCGTAGCTTTTTTTTTGACAGATATCTCACAGGATTTCAACTTGCATAACAACAAACGATTCAAAACCTTCATTATGTATTTGTAGCTAGAATGTTTTTTCATGCATAATTGAATATATACATAAACAATACAACTTAAAAAGGCAAAGTTGCAGCTAGATAAGTAGTCTTCGTTTTCTTCTCCGTGCAAAGAATATAGAATAAACATGAACAAGCAGGGAAGGTAAAGAACAGCAAGGGAATTAAAGTATGTATCTAGTAACAGTTAAGTTCCTTCACTGTTCGTTGTTACAGCTGGAGATTATTTTTGGACGAAATGCACTTCTCATTTTTGTTTTCAAATGTTTATGATACATAGTGTCAAGCTCAGCTTTTAATTGCTTTCTGATTTCAATTATAAAAAGGGTCTTTTTTTGACATCCTAAAATTATTCAGACATTTCAATTAGTGTTGTTAAGAGATCAACCTTTTAAAAGACAAAATTATAATTAACACATTTTACTCAAACTTTTGTAAACCTTCCCATGCAGTGCTAAACATCACTTTGTATGTTACATAAAGATGTTTAAGCAGACAGGTATTACAACATGTCAGTTTATGAGATGTTTACCGTTTCCGCATCCACGAAGACTGTCGGACATTCTGAGCACGACATCATCACTTCCAGAGAGCTTTGAAATTTTGTTCCAATGCGCTGTAGACTTTCACCAAGAAAGCTGACTGAATCGTTTGTTATAGATACGAACTTCCTTTGAATGGTCTAGAAATCAAATCAGAAAAATATTTATGTGGCATTTTACTACCCCTCTCCTGGCTTTTTAGATGAAGAATTTCAGGACAAATTTCTATCATGACAGCATATATTTTTGTCATTAAAACTGATACATAATTTGCTCTGAGTTACTTATGCAAAACTAGCTCCAGAAAAAGCAGTCAATCAATCAGTAAACCCAGACAACTACTCCTTTCACATCTAGGCTTTTAGCAGCAGCACAGCTGGATGACTATTTGACTTTAATGCAGTATAGATAGCAGTTAGATTCATTTTCCAGTGTCTGTGTTGCAGGAGTTTTACAGGTCAGAATCTAACCTGCACAGCACAATCTGTGTCCAAAACTGCCACCTGCAGGGTTTCTACCTTCTTCAGAAATCAGTCCTATGTAGATCACATTTGATTACACTGACTGACTGTTTGGCCTAATCGAACGCTGCACTTTGCTTCATATTATTTCATAAATTCCAGGAAGCTATATGTAGAATAAAACTATAAAAGATGATATTTACAGCTTCAAAGTTAAACAGTGTAGAAGCCAGAAGGCAAAATGGAAAGGTTCAGTCAAACAAGACCTCCAGAGATTAACAATTTTATCCCTCCTTTGTACTCATTAACAACAACTCAGGAACATTTCTTAGCCCAGACTTGAGCCCTGTATTGCTATTGCCACTTTTCCCATTGAATCCACCTTTCCAACTGACTGAAGGCTATCCTGTCTAGCTCCCTCTGTAGCAAACACAGAGAATATCAGTTCCTGTTTTATCACTTTCAGGAAAGTAATGATTTTGTGAAAAGACACTGCAGCTAAACTTTGGTATAATACAACCCTGATGTCTGAATGAAGCAGAGACAAAAACCTAAAACCAGGAACAGGAATTTCACAGTATTGTTGCAAAATATCTCATAGAAAAATAAAACGCTAGGGGTTGGAAGGGACTTCTAGAGATCACCTAGTTCAACCTTGCTACTCAAAAAGGTCCACCTAGATCAGGCCACACAGGAACATGTCCAGGCAGGATTTTAAAATCTCCAGAGGAGGAGACTCCACAACCTCCCTGGGCAGCCTTTGCCCAGAGCTCCATCACCTTTACAGTAGTTTTTGTTTAAGTGGAACTTTTAGTGTTCCAGCTTATGTCTGTCACCTCTAGTCCTGTCACTGGAGACAACAGGAAAAAAATGCTGCTCCATCCTCTTGACATATACCCTTTAAGTACTCATAGGTGCTAATGAGGTACCCCTCCTTAGTCTTCTCTTTTCTAGACAGAACAGTCTCGGTTCCCTTAGTTCAACTAAAAAGAGCAAATGAGTACAGATGTACAAACAACTTATTCTGTGGATAACGTAGAGTATGAATTCTTCACATCTAAGTTACTTCATGGTACTAACCCTAAACCTGCACATACATATGGGATAAAATGCATACTAGCATAGTAAAGCAAAGTGAGGCTTTCACTGAGAAATTTATTATGATATACTAAGCAGCAGCCAAAATTAATATTAATATAAAAGAAAAGGTTGGAGCCAGAAAGTCTTAGCCTATAATACTGAATCTGCTCTTAGCACACTTGGCACGTTGCCTGTAAAAAAAATAGAATAATTTGGCTTTTCCTATTCAGTAAGAAGTTGCAAAGAGTAATGTACGTCCAAGTGGTACCAGTTTGGAAAGGTAAAAAGCCTTCCCCTACATATAAGGAGGAGGGAGCCAGAAAAATTAAGCCAGAAGCATTTTGCTTTGGATACCAGATCTATGAAGTAAATATAGTTAGAGAGAGGCATTTGAAACTTCCAGCTTTAGTGGTCTCCTGGTGTTTCAATTACTTGTCTGCAGAAAAAAAAAAAAAATCACTTTTCTCCCAAGACAGATGGAAGATAAATTCATTAATGTTTGTCATGCTGCGATCCCATCAGAATGATTCCCACAGAAAACCCAGGAAGAAGACATTAATTCTATAATCAGCACAGAACCTGGGTGATATTCAGAAAAGAAGAGACACAATCTGAACTAAGAACTTACAAAAACCACTGAACTGGGGTTTTTTTGAGTTGGGTTTGTTGGGTTTTTTTGTTGTGGTTTTTTTTTTCTTCTCCTGAATAGAATCACTCCTAGACAATGAACACAGAAGATATCTCATAGAAAAATAGTGTGTGATCATATAACATTCTTTTAGCAATGTGTTTTCTTTCTCTGCTTTTGATTTTCTAAGACATCTTGCTACCACAATCAGTGGCTTTTGCAGTTACAAAGGGGATGAATAGTTTTGATAGCAGGAGGAAGAGATTTTCAGATGAACAATCATGCACTGGCAGTTCACTGACCTGAAACAATCTTGAGAAGACATGAAATGTGTAGACAGCACAAGATCCATCTGTATCTGACAGCATTTGATTGACGTGGCAGCGCCAGGCTTGCTCTTCATCATCATATGACACTGGCTGGAAAGCTGCCAATATGGCAGAAAGAAATGGTGAAGGAGGTGGGGAAGTTTGTACTTCTGGGAAACCATCCTGTTCTTCTTCATCTTGGCTATAAAAAACAAACAACAGAAATTAACTCCTCAGTAACTTCTTTAGGAATAAAAGAATCCCTTCATTTTGGTATGAAATTAAAAAAAAAGGATTGGGAATTTGAAATAGTGTTTTGCAAAGAAATAATCCATCAACTAAGGTACCTACAAAATAAGAAGAGTAAAAACAAATTCAAAACCTTTTGCTAACGCAATATAAAAAGTTCCTTAATCTCAAATATCTCTGTGGTGTACTATAACATGTTATTTCTGTGCACATCTATGGACAAAGGTCTACGTGTAGGCTACATATAGCTATATACAACAGCACTCATGTATATACACTACTCAGAAATGGGTATTTTTTTTTCTTGCCCTCAATATCTAAATTTCCATTCAATTTTTCATACTTTTATTCATCTAAACATATGGTCCATCACTATATGGTCCACCACTATCTATAACAAGTTTTATCTTTCCTTAAGAGAAACACAAGAGCTTATTGAGCAGTGTAATACTATTTTATAACTGTCTTGGGTAATATCGTAAGTGAATGGAGATGGATTGGAACACTTTTGTTTTTATGGGCAATCAATTTAACAGGCCTTTGTTCAAAAAGCATTCTGCAGTCATATTTCCCATTAGGCACCAAACATCCAATACAAATATCAAACTATAAATTAATCAATGCTATTAATCAATACTTAAAATCATTAACTTGTTAAAATTTTCAGCATTACAAAGAATGATATATTTTGAGGAGTTCTATAATTGTACTTACACAGCAAAAATACAGATAGTTTATTGAAAAAACATTTTAAACACATAGTGGTAACAAACACCTCATTCACAACAGCACCAAGCATGTCTTAAACAAGACTTAAACGAGAAGTGTGGGTCCTGTTTTTAGGTACATTGATTTTAGTATATACAAAGCTCAAAAGCTAAGATGCAATAATTTTGAATAATATCTGTAAACAAAGCTTACAAAAGATTTTCAGATATTTTCTAACTAGTATATCAACGTTATAAATCACCACTTCTGTCACTCTCTTAAACTTGAGCTATGGGGGTTTTTGGTTTGTTTGCTTAGTATAAATAAACTAAAATCTTAAGAAAGTTTTCAATTCCACATCAAGAAAAACACCGCTATTAACTGGTACCAGCCTTTAATTCTTGCAAAGCATATTGCAGTAGGTTGTGTAGGGGACTACAAGGTTCAATTTCTGTCTCTAGAACCTTCTCTGATGGCTTAGTCTTTCACAGCTCCTGCTGTGTCCTTTTCAGAAAAAAACCTCCTTAAATGATGTCTCCAACAGAATATATACTACGTTGGTACATACACTAAGCCTCATATTATTCAATCTAAACTTCTGAAGAAATTTTAAGTATGAACAGTTTGGAATATTTTTGTTTGGTTTGGGTTATTTTGTGAATTTTTGTTTATTTGGGGTTCTTTTTTGTTTTCCCTCCTTCTTAGATTTATCTTCAAGAAACTTAGGGTTTCACTTTAAATATGACTTAATTAGCTAGGACAAACTTTCAGTTACTTAGAACTAAAATTTATCTTACCTAGACAAACCAGAGAGGTCAGCTTCTTCTTCTTCACATCTCTCATCTAGTTCTTTCAAAGCAAGAGTGACATCCTCTTCACAGATAGACTCAGAATAGCTCTCATGAGCTGCTGCCTCTGCCAGTTCTGGGGTCTCTTCCAACTCAAGAGATTCATGACACACCAGACAGTCTTGTTGTTCTTGTAGCAGATATGACCCAGTGTCTTCACTAGCAGTGCTAACCTGTTCATCCCTTACTGCTGAACTGCCTTCCTGTGATTCAAACATACATGTATTACTTTCATTGTCAGGGCTTACATATTCTTATCAAGTTGTATTATGGCAAAGTAACAGAGTTATTAAAAATTGTTTACAAATGTCGATTTATGCCTTAATCATTCAGCTCTTTGGATTGTTTACACGGTTTTACTTGAGCAAAACCAGTCTATTTGTAATGATTCTATCTTCTCGTTTACATTAACATCCTAGAATATGACTTATTATTTATAGTGAGTACAATTTCTCCAATACACTCAACTAAATCTGTTAAGAGAATACTCCTCCAAAAATACCTGCAAAGCCTCAAACATATGTAAGTTGCAACAAACACAATCAAGACTTGCATATATTACTGCTCTAGGTAAGGACCAAAGTGACTGCCTCATGCATGCTTTTGGAGTTGGGAACTAGTACATTTCTTCTCCTTTCCTCTCTCCACTTTAAGAAGTTTCTAAAGTGTCACTGAGTAACAGTGTAACAGATGAATAATGGAAAAAGGACATTCCACTCTTTTTATTATTTTGCCATTACTGTTACTATGGGGAGCTTTAAGGGTTTAACCCTCAATTTCTAAACATAGGCTTTCAATCACTGGCAATTCTAAAGGGTGGATGATTAAACTCGGATAATATCAGAATGACCCTTTCTCCCTTCATACTCATTATACTCATTAACATCATGATATTGAACAGAGGAATTCAGATTTAGTTAATCTACGATTAATCCATTTGAAACCTTTTACTGCATTTCTCTGTGGCGTAAAAGTAACACTTCTTGTACTTGCTGTTTCTTAAAGGCACAAATTACCACGTTTTCATTATTAGTGTGCCGGTCTTCCTCTGCTGGCATATGTGAGACTGGTCAACAAACCTTTGGACAGCCTCTACGCATACACCAGTCTAAACAAATCCTCTGACAAGTAAGTAACTACACACATTACAAAAGACAACTCAGCTTTGAACAGAAACATATAGTTTTCTTCCACAGTGATCCTAACCGTGTCTCACTTTTGACTATGGCACTCCTCAAATGTGACACTGCTGTCATTTGACACAAGTAGTGACCTCACTCACTGCTATTATTTACTAAAATATTACTTTTGTACAAGTTCAATCTGGAATTTTATTGCACAGAACATCTATTTTGTCACACTGAGCAGCTAAGGCACACAGGAACACAAGGCACTTTTACAACACCACAGCAAAATAATCTGGATTGAAACAGTGGTCCATTTCTATTATAGATGATAACATATGATAGAGAGCTGCACTGATCATGTCTGGTAGATGTACATACAAGGGATACACTTCAAGAAAATATTTAAGCTTAGAAAATATTACTAGTTAATACATTTACAGCTAAGATAGCCTTTGTAGTGCCATGACTCCTGATCTCTGAAGTTTCCTGGGTAACACTGGACAAGTCATTACTATCAGCATGAATTTTGTTCAAGTACCTTAAAAATGTTATTTCTATAGTTGGCAACACCACAGAACCTAAGGCAAATTACTTCTAGTAAACCATTCCCTCAAAAATCCACAGTCCAAGTGAGCAAATTAGGGAATCATTTTAGTCAGAAACTTCCATATGCTTAATCTTGTTACTATACAAAATTGAAGATATTTTTGTAAGCTAGATTGTAAATTCCCAACCAGAATGTGCAATGACAATTACATCCTTGTTGCAGAGACAGGTGTTATGACTGGGAATCAGCCAAATACATTTAAGAAAACTATTTATTTAACTCTTCAGCATCCCCACAAGAGGAACAAGAATTTAACCAGCACATACACTTGTTTTTAAATATTGGCAATGAAATGCCTGTGTTAAAAGAGTTTAATAAAGTATATGAGCACAGGAAACAAGAAGAACTCAGAACAAAATTAGTCTTGCTGGCTTCACAAATTTTTGTGAGTTGAGAGTGTGCATACTTTCAAGCTCATTCTGTTAAGAGGCATAAAGCCAGCTATCCCTTTCAGCAATAAAATCCAACTAGATAGCTAACTCTCGTAAAGAGAGACAAGTTTGAGTGTTTAAAGTGTGCTTGAAGAAAACATCTGTATTTGACCGAATCCCATGTTCTAAGGAGCACCAGGATCGCATCACATTTAGTGATTGCGTTTTGAAGCATTTGCAGTCTTCTCTTTTTTTTTTTTTTTGGCAAAGAATTTCTTTTTCTGGATGCTGCTTAGTCATGAAATTATTTTACAACCCTGTTTAAATCTTTTCAGTATTTTCAATGACATTTCTGATTGTTTTGTGTGAATGTTTTTCCCTGGATTACCAGAAATATAGGGATTTTAAAGGGAGTTGCAGAAGAATAATGAATCCAAGTATAAAAGCAGTTTCAGAAAGAACTACAAAAATGTAAATGTGAGTTACAGATGAGAATGTACCACAGAGAAGATAAAAGTTCTATTGCAGTGAATTTTGTTCTATAAAATCTCATCTCATATGTTGCTTGTCTCTTTTGAAACCTTAACATAAGAAGATCTATCCAATGTGGAAAAAACTCATCTAGATTAAGTGTTTTTCCTCACCTGGAAATCAATAGAACAGCATAAGAAGCAATAACAGAGCAATTTGTCTGACAATCTAAGCAGCGGTGCTCCGCAAATTTGAGACAATTTATCAACTGCAAACTAATCGAACACTTGCAAAGAAGCACAAAGATAACCATAATGGAAAAATATAAAAAATGTAGGAAAAAGCTGTTTTACAGCAGCCATAATACTTCTAGAAAGTGACAATTTTGTCATGGGAAACCTACTCCTAATTTCATGAAAAGCTAGATGGGTGATTTGTCTGTCAATGAGTGATTTTCTAGACAGCGAACAGGTAGATCTGAGCATTTGTTCAGAAACCCCAGTCTTTAGAATCAGTCAGTTGACTGTTTAAACCAAGTTGGCTGAATAGTCATTCTTAAGTGTACACCATATACAATATTCAAATATACATGGGAATAGCTAATTTTCTGGAAAACTCAATAGTACATTCTGTTAAAGAGGGGATTGCCAGTAGCATCAATAGTTTTAACTAACAGATAAAAGGTCCACCTAAACCAAGCAACTTCAGATACACACCTAGAACTGCTAAGCAGTGTAGGAATCGTAGGAGATGAGTTTTATTTTAAATGATTTTTAAAAATTGTTCAAAAGGTGTAAAAAGCCAAGAAACTGAAGTACTCACAGATTTGCAGGTGGCCATTAGCTCCAAATCTGTCTCAGTCCACACAGGCCTTTCCAAAAAAGTATACCACTAGCATCTGTGGTCCTTTTTAAAGGATTATTTAATGGAACCAACTGCTAACACAGCTGGCCTGAGGTTTTACTCCCACATAGCACCAATCACATTAACCCAAAGAAAGCAAAAAAACCAGAAAAAAAGAAACAAAAAAGTATTTGAAAGAAAATGTTGCTCAAGAAGGATATTAACCATATGAAGTAAAAGCATCTTGAATATCAGCCTGTTTTCATTCTACACCATGAAATGATCATCATCAGCCCTTCAAGAATATTTTTAACCTGTGGTAAGCTCCCTCAGTCCATCCCAAGCAGTCTGCATACTGAAGGAACATTTTGTAAGAACATTCCAACAGGTTAGAAATATTAAAAGCAAATCAAATAATCAGTGTAACAGATGAAAATTCAGTTGAAAAGAAAGCCAAAGGTGCTACTGAACACTAGAAAGAGCCCAAATCAGCCATGCACCAGCCCACATTTCTCCCCACCTCAGGCAGCTGGTTGCTAGAGTTATCTAGAGGAGAAGCCTCCAAACTTGGGGTCTCAGTTCTGATTTGAAGCACCTCTTCTGTTCCCACACTGCTAGTGGAATCTTGGGACTGAAGTGATAAACCAGCATGATCTGATATTGTTTCATCTATTGCAGAATCGCTGTTTAACTAAGACAGAAAAGAAAGAAACGTGAAATTCTTCACTGTTTATCAAACGTATAAATTACAGGGAAAAAACCCACATTAGTTTGGAAATAGGAAATTTCAGTATGGTTAGCTATCTTGGTTCATTTATGTGTTAGGAGTATCAGAGCTTTACACTAAAACCATGACTATCATCTGCACTTCTGTAACATTTAACTTTGAAGAGAAATTTTAAGTTATGCTTGGGATCCAGAAAGTTATTTCCTTTCTTTTTCTTGAAGGTCTTTGGCACTGGTGAATACCTAGACTAAAACCTAAATGAAGAGCAAGGCTCTTCATTTTGGGCAACATTAATACAAACTTTGCTTCAAGTCTGAAAAGCAGGATGCTATCCCTGCTGCTCCTCCATCAGTCAGTTTTTTCCTAAATTTCAATTATGTAATGCAGAGAGACTTCTGAGTTGCCAGCATTTTTTATTTTCCTCAGTTGTATGTAGACATGATTCAAAACCTATAATCAAATTAGCAATTCCCACAGTTAAACACAACTGAGGCTCCTACGGGATCACTTTCTGCTCTTGTTCAGCATTTTGGGGGGTTGTGAAGTTGTATACTTTGTGAATAACACATGTAATTCTGTGCTTGTATTTAAATAAGTAAAGTATAAAAACACTAAAAAAAAACCCCCAATGTTGTACTAGAATTATATCACCTATTATGTATCACCAGTAGCTAAAGGAACTCTTTCCCTTCATTGAGGTTGTTATTAAAGAGCTTATCCATGTTAATTTAATTGCTCTTCACAGAAACACAGAATGGTAGGGGTTGGAAGGAACCTCTAAAGATCATCTAGTCCAACCCCCTTGCTCAAACAGGTCTGTCTAGATCAGGTCACACAAGAATGCATTCAGGGAGGTTTTGAAAACCTCCAGAAAAGGAGACTCCACACAGCCCCCCTGGGCAGCCTGTTCCAAGGCTCCCTCACCTTCACAGTAAAAAAGCTTTTCCTTAAGTTGAAGTGGAACTTTTTGTATTCCAGCTTTTGTCTGTTACCCCTAGGCCCATCACTGGACACTACAGAAAAAACTGATGCCTCATCCCCTTGACATTCATCTTTTAAATACTTATAAATATTAATGAGATTCCCCCGCCATCCCCTCTAGACTAAACAGCCCCAGTTCCCGCAGCCTTTCCTCATAAGGAAGATGCTCCAGTCCCCTGATAATCTTGGTGGCCCTGTGCTGACTATCTCCAGAAGTTCTCTGCCCCTCTTGAGATGGAGAGCACAGAACTGGACACAGTACTCCAGATGAGGCCTCACCAGGGCAGAGTAGAGGGGGAGCAGAACCTCCCTCGACCTCCTGGCCACACTCTTCTTGATGCATCCCTCTTGGCCACAAGGGCACATTGCTGGCTCATGTTCAGTTTATTATCGATCAGCACTCCCAGGTCTCTCTCTGCAGAGCTGCTCTTCAGCAGGTCAATCCCCAGCCTGTACTGGTGCATGGGGTTGTTCCTCCTGAGGTGTAGGACTCTACACTTGCCCTTGTTGAACCTCATGAGGTTCCTGTCTGCCCAATTCTCAAGGTCTCTTTAGTTCACCTAGGATGAAACTGTGACCCATACTTATCCATTGAAAGTGCAAGTGAAAGCTTCAGTTCTCAGATTCCTTTTATGGAAAAATAACATACCATCTGTGAACGAGACAGGATCTGACTTGCAGTAAGGGTTGCTTCTTCTTCTGAAGACTCATCAGTATCTTCCTGGTTTGTCAAGTTCAAGCTGGGTGTGCTACCAGAGTACTGACATTCTTGAAGAGATGGTGTGTCTCCTTTGTCAATACTGTCAAGGGAACGCCTACGAACACCCCAGTTGAAGTTGTCCATGCTCTCACCCTGTAATAAAAAAGTTTGCACACATATGTATGGAGGAATCTCAAGTGAAGAAAATTAATACACAAATGCAACACACAGAACACAATAAATTATGAACATACTGAATGCATTATGAACAGAGTTTCAATCAGCCCTTTAATTTTATAAAAAAAATTAAATACCTTGTTAAATGATGTTTGTAGATAAAGTATATGGCAAATAACGTAGAAATCTTTTGAATATCTCCTTGGAAAGTAACTCAATAAATAATCTAGAACTATATAAGTATCAATTTCATATATCTGACTAGAAAGTACAAACACACCACAGACAAAAACAGATGAACAAGCCAGGGCACCAGGCTGCAACTTACCTGCAGCTCCTGGTTAGCAAAAAGGAAAACACATATAATTAGAAAGAACGAGGACAAACACTTAAAGATACTCTAGAACCAGGGAAAAATGTTTTATTACATAAGATTTGCCAACAGTAAAAGACTGATTCAAGCTCTGAAAACGCTTAATTCAAAAAGCTAGTATTTTAAAGAATTTCTCTTTCTAATGGGAGATTGATTAAAAAAAAGAAACTGATGACAAAACACTAAGACCAGCATGCTTATGATACATTTTCTCTAGCGTAACATGTAAAGCAACTGTTTCAACAAACATTAGATGAAATTCTTTAACTAACACACATGAATCTAAACTGACCACATCCAACTGACAAAGCACCATCAACATTGAGTTGTACAAACTGTAGAAAAACCGATGTCTTCATTAACTTTCACCAGCTGTTTTGTGTCAGTTTTATGAAATGCACTGTAAACACCAATAGCTAGGTCCTTTCTGTTTGCACATTTTAGTGCTGCAATACTTGGGTTTCAAACATCCAATACATGAAGTGAAATCTGTATCTTAGAACCACTACTGTTTTAGTTCACAAATACAATACAGATCTCTGGTTTGTCATTTTGTCAACCTTCATCTAAGAAAGATGGAAAACCCGATCAGTTCACTTCACCAGTCTACAGACACTTAGTAAAATTGAGCCCCAAATGTGCAAGTATGGGTTCTAAAACTGCTTCAACAGATTAAGTATCTCTCGTGGTGACTTAAGAGATCATCACGATGCAATAAATATGCAAAGCAAACTAAAAAGTTTGCAGTCTCTTTCTCTCTTAGTGATTTCTTTTGCTCCAAAAAAGGTGAAAAGTTATGGCAAAGCAAAAGAAACCCAGGTACAATGAAGTACTAGTACAATGGGCTAAAGCACTTCAGTTTAATCTGAGTATCACTCAAATTTTAGTATAAAATCCCCAGTTTACACTGTCGATATTTAATTATTAGCAAAGAACATCCTATAGGTTTAGTGCAAAACTAGGCAGCTCTTACATCAAGTGTACAATTTATATATAATGCTCTAAATTTGTACAATCTGTGTGGATTGTTTTTGCTAGTATAGCACTATATGTTGCACATAGGTAAGCAATGAGAAAGAAAGAAAAAAGTCTTTTCTTCATTATGATCCACTATTGAAATGAAATAGAAAATTAAGTTATCAATTTACTTAGTCTGGCAAAACATTCGGCATTTTGGCATCCTACCTGCAAAGCCCTATCTAGTGTTAAAATAATGTTTTACTACTATTAAGCCTTGATTCTGAACTGCTTGCCTACTTGCAACCAATATGAAATCCTATCTGTATAGCCTGTGGTCACAAATACACAACAGACCATAATGAGCCTGTATTTTTGCAGAAGATGCAAATATTGGCCAAAGTGAAGCAATATACAGAAAGTGAGAAAAAAACTGAAGAATCAGAGGAAACAAAACCAAGATTTTTTAAAAAAGAGAGAGATTAATCAGGAACAGAAAAATCTTAGTGCTTATATGGGCAGGTATACTTCTTAGTAGCTTGTTGACTCATGACCTGCAAGAGTCTCCATTACTAACTCAAGATTTTCTATAGACTGTAATAGAAGTACTGAAAAACTACAAAGCACTTCATTTCTTCTCCTCAGTCCTTTTCAAGTCATACTTTCAGCTTCAGCAAATTCTGGTCCGAAGCCGTTTATTTATCCCAAACAAGTAACAATTGTTAACAGACTCTTCACTATTTCTCAATAATTAATTTTGTTTTACCTCCCTTCTCTCTTTTTTTTTTTTTTTTACAGGAGAAGTGGAGGAAATATAAGAACTGCAACAAACAGATACAATGCAAAAGTCAATGCAAGCAATATGGTGACCGAGTCAATAGAATATAATGAGATAGTATATCACACAGCGTATAACTTTGAAATCTATTGTTCATGTTTTCAAAATGCAGAAACATATCAGGAACAAAGATTATGCCAGTTTTTAACATATTGTTTTATAACTAATTTTTCTACTGCGTGATACGCAAGTGTTCATCCTGTCATTGGCTTATACTGTTACAACTCTTCATTTTCAGATTAAGTCACTTGATACCTCCACCCCCAAAATCTCATCTCTCTCCTAAAAAAACACAGAGCAATTAGGAACAACTTAATACTGCAAAGTTTGTGACGCAGGTTTCTTTATCGTGCGAGTTCAATCATGTCATAAATTCTTCCCAATTGGTTTAGTCAAAAGAGCTGCCAATTCCTTAGAATTGCACCAACATAACCTAAGTTTTAAAACGTTCTCAAGTGGAAACACACAGAAGAAATCCCAAGGTCTCACCTCTGCATCTTCCAATTCAACATCTAAAAAGTCAAAGTCTTTAAAAACTCCAAATTGTTGTTCACTGGTATTGTCTTCTACAGCCACTTCCTCCTCTTGAATCGCTTCTTCTGTTGTTGAAATAAGACTAGTTTGTTGATCTCCAACTTCCAACTCTTCATTAGAAGAAAATACAACCTGCAGATATGGGTTAAAATAGAAATAAAACCTTCCAACTTCTGTAACTCCAAAAGTCAGCTGTCTGGTTTCCTGCAATTTAATGGTGTTAGTGGCAGTTGGTGTGTCACTAACAATAACACAAGGGCAAGTGCAGACTGCAATTTGTTACAAGACTAGTTGGATTTTGAACTAGTGATATCATTTCATCCTTCATGTAATTCAGTAGCAAAGGTACAAATAAAGATTAAAGTATATCTCCAAATCCTTCATTTTCATAACCACACCATCAGTCTAACTTAAGAACAAAGAATCCATCGCAATCATCATCCTCATGATACAGGCCAGTATCATTTTCACCTATCAATTTCTGTGTAAGGACTGTATACCTTTAAAAAGGCATCCAATGCTACCTAGCTTCCATTGATGATAATCATCTCAGATTTCAATTTGCTATTTATTTCCACTTGATTTTTTAAAAACCTCTTCAGTTTTAGCTTTCAGGCATCTCCTTTTATTTTTTTTAACCCTCTCTACTAGATTAAAGATCCACCTCCTATCAGTATTTCTCACCAGCTAGGTAAACTTCTATGTCACAATAAAAAACAACATTCTAGATGATAATCAAGGCAAGCTACTCATTTTTTTTAAACTCTTACTATCATCACTACCATTACACTTAGTATGTCAATGGAACAGAAATTAACACCAAGTGGCCTATTTTTACTCAATAGTTAAGACTATTGTTCCCACTGATACTCACGTGAGTTTGAAGGCATGTGATCAACTAGTCATTTTCAATGGATCTTATGGTATTTTGAACACAGCATCAACATCCTTACAGTCCTTAGTCTTTGCTGTCCCTTCTCTCTAAAGCACACCTTATTAACAATGGACATTACTCTGAACAGGGGAGACCTAACTCAATTCCCTCTAACTAGAGAGTTGCTCAAAACTGAGGAAACCTATTTCAAGCCCTTCTTCTAGGCAAGAAAAGTGAAATTCATACATACAGTCTCATGCATACAATACACTATCCTGGAGTGACAGTGTAGTCCTGCTCTTCTGTGAAAAGTATTAAGTATCACTCTGATCAACAGTGCTCATTAGTAGCCAATTAATTTAATTTAGAAAGGAAAGATTGGAGTTCCGGTCAAGACTTTAAACACATGAAATTAAGAACTAATCCTAGCAATTTATCTTTCTTTTTAAATATATAGTTATTCCCCTCTAAGGCTGTCTTGAAATCACAGAGATGGCAACGTTAATTTGTCTGAATTTAAATACTATTTTGAAACCCGTCTAGTAGACTTCTTGAGGAATAATAGTAACTTATTACATATTACTCTATATCTTTTTAATTTTTCAACTGGATTTCTGAATTGCTGAACCAAAACCAATTTGCTAAAAACTGGCCTTCATAACTTCACCAATACCTGGAAACACAACAGTAATCTCACTACTGGAATTTAAAACCAAAACAAACCACCATTGCCACTTACTGAAGGATTCTTGGGAAGACCGGATTCTGGACCACACAGAGAAAGCACATTCATTAGCTTCTCCCTAGTTCTCCTCTGAAAAACATACCAAACAAAATCACATAAAGGCATCTGCTGGAGGTCCAGGTAAAGATGCATCTTGCATGCTGATGTCCTGTACAAAGAACCTTACAATTTTTTCCTTTCACCAGTATTAACTTTCAGTTTATGCTATATTAATTTACTGTTTTACCAAGACACAACACAGACTTTAAATTTCACTTCAACATTTTTTTTTAATACTTTCATAAACACTGTCTAGAACAGATGTATAAATGTGTCTGAAACACAACATACCTGAGACAACTGTGGTCTCTTCCAGCTGACAGGAACTAATGCATTTGAATTGGAACCTGATGATGTTGAAGAAGTGCTCCGGGTGACTGCAATGACTTTTGGCTTCCCATTTCTACCAGCTGCACTGTGTTGATCACCATATTTATTCCCAATAATTGGTGTCTACCAAAGACAACAAATGCTTTCTTAAAATTCCAATATACATTAGTAAAAACTACACAATTGATTTTAGAATTTAGTATTATATAAAACCTAGGAGAGTTTGCTGTTTGTTTTTAAGGATTCTATGAAGCCTATGTGTAATCCCTGGAGCATCAGTACACTGGGAAATACAAAGCTGAATACTTCTCTACACAGCAGGCTTTCATTCTGCCCATTGGTGGTCTTTTTCAATTATGGAAGTCTCGGGCTGACAATCCAGTTCTATTTTTAAGTACACTTTAAAAACAACTATGTTCTAAGTTTAATAGATGCAAAGCTTCTCTACAGAATCATTCATAGACATCAACCAGCAACTTCACTAACACACACGCTTCTGAAAACCAAAGATCAAATTCTGACAGCAAATGTTACTCCAATGACCTCTGTGGGAATTCATTTTGTCTCTCAACTATCTGCATGTGCCGAAACATTCAATACGGAATTAACTTACCAATTTAAGTAACCCTCATAAGCCATCTACACCTCCAACCATTACCCAGAGTCAACTTCAACCAGGGACCCTTGCTTTTGATTACTTCTGAAGTTTCTACAGTGTTCACATGCCTATATTACATTGCAGTCATGTGGCTACCCTCACCTTTCAGACATAGAATATTAGCTGTATGAGTATTACTCAACTCTAACAAATCTGAGTTGGGGAGTAGGGTTGTTGTTTTTAAGTACAGAAGAGATTTTTTTTGCCCAGTTGCATCCACCTCACATTGAGATGCCTATATTCTGCATCCTACTCTCTATTCTAAACTTTCTCTCCTTCTCAAAGTCATGTCAAAACTGCAGTACAGGGTGTTTTAATCCTCTCAGCCCTTGAATGCACAGCCCTTCATTTGATGAAAGCAGCAGCCAGTTGCATTAGCCTGCTCCGATACAGCTGAAATACCCTTGAGAATAATCCTATTGACTTTTAGTAATTAACTCTCCAGACATTCAAAGGGACACAAAGGCAAAAACACAACATGTAAGACTTCAGAGTTTATCTTCCGGTATGACTCTAATTATATGTCTGTAAAACTTCAACATCTGCCATTTTTTACAATGAATTTATTTTAAAATATATAAATGTAGAAGACTAACAGAAAACAAATCTGAGTTTGCAACAGAAAGTCATTATTCCACTGTAATTTACTTATAATAATTACCTCTGATATATCAAAATGAAAATCTAAGGTCTTCCCAGGTAGCTCCTTGGAGACATTATTAAAAATTTTTGTGAAAGAGATTTCAGGAGAACCTATGTCACCTCCATAAGACTTTGGAATATCATTAGGTACAACAAGGCTTGCTGACCGAGACACCACCAGCTTCAAAATATTAAGAGCTTCCTTCCAATATGGACTCTAAAGAGAACATACACAAATCACAAAACAACCACTTCAAATAAGACAGCCATTTGTAACGTACAGTAGGACTTTGCACTGATTCATTGCAAGATTCCCAGACCCAAAAGCCCTGGTCTTCGATGTGTGGCTGTAAAGTGCTAGGCCAGTGGCAAGGTACGAGGGCATGCCATGGTGGGCGGTTAGGTCCAGTCAGGCAGGCTGACTAGCTCCAGCTCACAGTGCCAGCTACACCAGACTGTTCCACGTTCCTTGCTCCCTGTATTTACACTGGTTTTTACCACTGTCTGAAGTATCTGCCCTTCGTGCCTCAGAAGATGAAAACTGATAGCATTTAAAACAACTTCAACCTCCTGGCATCTTTAATTATTTTATACTTACGGGCAGCGTAAGCATAATTTGAAAAAGACAAAAACATTTTGTGCTTGAAATTTCCTCATACATTTCAAAGATCTTTAAAAAAAAAGGCAACAGCATTCACAAGTTTTTTTACCTAGTATCCAATAGAGTGCTTAAAAAAGCCAGGGCATAAGTATGAGAATGTAAGAGGCAGAGCCTGAGTCATAATCACTCTCCTTAAAAAGACAACTCAAGTAATGTAAATAATTCAGCAGTTTCAACTACGGAGATTGTGGAGAAAATCTCAGAACAGATTTACACCAAAAGCAGCATCTCAGAAGGGCTAAGATTTATGCTCCTGAAAATACTAGGATTTGACCTAAAACTTAACATTTTCCAGTTTTTGAAATTAGCAGGATTTATTATTTTTAAAATTTGGATGTCAAGTTGGCTACAATATTTTTTTTCACTTGCATTAAAAAAATAAATATGACTTTCAAGGTTTAAAGTAGTATGTGCTCCTTTGTAGGTAATGACAGTCTTCAACAATCTCCAGAATTTCTGTGTATCACAGGCAATTTAAAATTTATTAAAATACAGTGTGATCACAGGGGACTAAAAAACAGCAGTTTAGCAGCACCACATTTAAACAAGACATGTCAATTTATGATCTTTTGTTATTTATAGCAAGATCTTTTATCGTGTCAAAAATAAATATGCTTCTCTGGAATACATTTTTGCTAGTATCATTCTAATTAAGATTACATTCCATGGTAGTGTGGGCTTGCATAGAAAGCTCAGAATAAAGGTTAGAAGTGAAGCCAGCAGCTGTCAGGTCACGAAAACTATACTTATGCTGATCATTCCATTTTGCCTAATGCACTCTGACAGGAGCACAATATCTGAAGTACATATCCATCAATAAGAAAACATCCAGGGAACACTACTTTCCTAGTTAATTATGATTAAACCATTTGACTGAAATACATTTGACAATAATGGGATTCAAGAAAAAAGAAAAGGAGGGGATGGGGAAGAAGAGAACATTGTGCATTGAAATGTTTTTATGCTGCAGGCATCTTTATACTGTCTTTCAGCAAGATGCAAGACCTTCTACCATGAAACAGATTTTCAGTAAATTGTGTTCCAAGTACAAAGGATCAAATTAGTGAGGGTAAAACACTGTTGTTCCTCTTTTGGGGATTTTTTTTAAGAAAAAACACTTGCAAATTTGTTAAGGAGCACCTTAATATTCCTCAGAGATACACCAGTGGAAGCGATTTAAATGTGGATTTAACTGTAAAACGTCTTTTTGAAAACATATACACATAAATAAAACATTTGTGGAGCATTTAGCAGTAAACATTTCCTTAAATTTTAATAGTTGAAGGATTATCTCTTCTAACTACATATGGAGCTACCTTGTATCTGTAAACAGATGCATATTCACCCAGGTATCTTATTCCACAAGATGTAAATCAAATTGGATAAATACACAAACATAAGCAGATAATGAATTAAGTACATAGAACAAAAAAAACCCCTCTATGGAATATGACTTCAAACAACTATTTTTATATCTGATATAAATTAATTCTCCCTAAAAGTCAAGTGTAACTACACTATCACTTTTCTAATAAGCAGAAAGGCTCTTAAAACTTTCCAGAGTACCTACCTGAACATATTTACCAATAACTTTTATGATTTCCAAATTGAACTGCTTCACTGGTGCTGTGGATAGGTCAATATGACTCAGAAGACTGTAAATGATCTGCAGTAAGGACTGTTGCATACTTGATAACCCTTTCTCTAACAGCTAAAAAAAAAGGTTTTTAAAATACAGAATTTAATTAGAGACTTGAATGGTAGCAAAATCTGAAACCAAACATTAAAATGTATCTAACTTCCATACATATTTATTTTCACCTTCAGGAGTCCTAACTGTACCAATTCATGTAACTTTAAGTGTTAAAAAACATTCATGCAATAGAGCAATGTTCTCTGCCTCAACTCATTTTTTCCCCCTGAATTTTGACATATTTGTTAGCACAGATCTCTAAAGCACCTAAAAATAAAGCAGTTCTCACTAAATGGAAGTGTTCATACAAATTAAAAATTTCAAAGCTGTACAAAAAACAATTACATCTACACCTTAATAAAGGCTGCTAGACACAATCTGATGAACAAGATAAGTACATGTACAGTCATTCATGAGAATGTACAAAGATATCTTCATCAGTTTGAAGAGATATACTTCAAGGACAAGCTCTACAAGTTTATCATACAAGGTACTTTTTAAAAGGTAGTAAGTTTTTCTGTATGAATAGCTGGCAGAATTATATACCAAATTTTAGAATTTAAATGCTCTTTGATTATGTACTATGCAACATTTACAATTGAACTGTGAAATTATTTTTGTTTTAGTTGAGATAAACACATCTTTAAACACGTACTTGGCTGAAAAAAATTCTTAACATTGAGTATATTTTTGCTGAAGCAAAACGTGCACATTTTGTTCAGATAGTATAGAATAGAAATCTACTATAAAATATTACTATAATAAAAAAGCATCTTTCATTACAGGGATTGTCATTTCACAGAATCACAGAACCACAGAGTTGGAAGGGACTTTGAAAGATCACCGAGCAAAATGGCCCTGCTAGAGCAGGACCACCTGGAGTAGGTTACACAGGAACTCGCCCAGGCAGGTTTTGAATGTCTCCAGAGAAGGAGACTCAACAATCCATCTGGGCAGCCTGTTCCAGTGCTCCATCACCCTCACAGTAAAGAAGATTGCCGTTGTATTTCTTTGGAACCTCTTATGTTCTAGCTTGTACTTCAGGGTACATAAAATTTGTTGCATTCCAAAATGGCAGTACGCATCCCTTTTCCATATCCTAGAACGTTTTAATATTATTCTCCTATTATGGAAAATACACCTCCTCCATTCAGAATCATGAAAAATAAGGGACTAGCAATGAGTAAATGTAATATTGTTCATAAATTAACAATATGAGATACACTTCTATTTAAAACATTACCTCTGCAAGGTAAGTTACGAGGCTAAATGTGGCATCTGAAAAAGAGTCATGCAAATATCTACACACTACATTAATCCAGTTAGAACAGTCTCTGGAATAACTGTGTGTACTGTATAAACTCATCATATGAGCCAGATTGGCAAGAGTTGGTGATTTTTCCTCTGCACAGACCTGAAAAGCAAAAAGCAGTTTTAATTATAAAACAATGAAGTTTTAACCTACACATTCACAAGTCATTATGCACTTTTCCCAGATCCCCCTCTATTTTGTAATAACTGAAATCAAACTAATGACACAAGCAACACCTACAGTTTCTGTTGAATTTTGGTACTGTAGCATCCATGCTCCAAATTTATCTACTACTCATACCAAACTTCCCTCAGCTACTGTCCCCAGTTAGTAGTGCAAGTATTTAATGGACAACAGTAATTTCTTGATTGACATCAGGCTTTTGAGATGGCTTGCACAAGGTTAAGTAATTTATCAATCACAGTTTTGGCAGCCAAGGGTTATTATTCTATCTCCCATGACAGGCAGCACTTTCTTACTCCCTTCTCCACATTCCTCCTTAAAATGCAGACTGAGAGGCCAGTGTACCACCAGCCCGGCTAGAGATCACTGATGTGTACCATGTACTGCTCTAACAGACACTACAGTTCAGAAATATTCCAAGGTTAATCACTGTGTACAAGCAACAGAAAGAACATGCTACCTTTTCTTCACTGCCTACCAGTACAAAAGGTAAGAATAACTTCCTTCTCATAAGCAAGTTAATAAGTGTTCTTAAAGATTGAATCATTTTACATTTAAAATTACAAACAGATATATCAGACAAGTAGGAAAAAGTGATTGAAATCAGTAATAAGGAAATTTGCTCTTTATATCTAAATTTTATACAGTGAGCTAAATGTAATTTTTCATTGACAAAGGGAAACTGGGGGACTGATATGAAGTCCAACTAGACTAATTGGGATTGCATGACATCTTTAAAATATGACCTTTTATGTTTATTTATGTGTTTCTAATATTAATGTCAAAAAGTATTACATAAAGAAGCAGATAAATACAGAATCAATGCTGGCATAAACACCCGAGTACTTCTCCAAGCATCATTTTACATACCTTTGCTATCCTGTCAGCTGTTTCTTTACAAAACTGAGTTGGGTTATCAAAATGTTGGATCAGATGAGGAAGTAGGCACAAGATGTTTAGAGGAAATCCTAAAGACATACATAAACACAGTTACATGAGCCCTAAAGAGTTTTAATATGACTTAATTTAATGTGGAGTTATCTAGTATTTAAGAACTCTTATAGCACGACTCATTCATACAGATATGTAAATTATACACACATATATATGTGCCTAAGTGTGTATGTATGTAGAATGCATGTAAACGTGTCTCTGTTAGGTATAAGATGAATATAAAATAATTACCAGACCAATTAAGTAAAACTGTCATGAAACTGGAGAGCTTTAGGCAACATAGACACATCGCTTCTAAAATGTGTAAATGTTTAAAATAGTACTAATTGAGCTAGTTAACACGAGATCATGAAAAATAACACATATGCTCTAAAAACTTGCTTGTCAGCAAGATTTAAGTAAACAGTTAACACATAAAGTTTATGTATGGTATTTCTCAGTAGATTATCTCAGTCCGTAATGTACTCCCGCTATCTGGTACTGTAATATCAACACTGCAAAAAGAAGGGTTTTTTAAGGCAAATGCATGATTACTACTGATTTAGATCACACTTAATTTGGTGAGGAAACATATTTTCATTACACACACACTTACTAAATATACCTGCTAACTGAGAAGGATCCACCAAAGCATGCCTGGAAATTGTGATGAGTTTACTGAGGAGATGAACTGTCATTTCTTGTGTAGATGCTGAAGTAAAGCCTTTTAAGAAAAGCTGCTGAAGGCCTGGAAAGTTATTCCATTTCAGTTTATTCTGCACCTTTTCTATTTTTTCCCGACTCTCCGACTTATCCAGAGGCAAGTGAATAAGGAGCTTGTTGAGTAGCTTGAGAGCCAAAAGATATTCATACTCATAATCTGACTCTAGCAACGAAGCAGCAATCCAAAATATGGTGGCCATCAAGTTGACAGGGTCAGTAGTGGGTTGCACATCATACATCCCTCCCTCTCTCAGGGAGGAAAGGCTTCTAGTCCTGGCCAAACTTCCTCCGTGATTTATCCTTCCATCCATTATATCCAGTGTGTTGCTCCGTCGACGGTCGCCTCTCCGCTCACTGATTAAATTCAGTCTCAAAGAATTACTCCTTGCATTGCTGTAGTATCCCAAACAACCGCCACTATTAATGGGACTTGTGCTTAGATTTATTTGTCCAGTGCTTTTCCTATTAGCTGCATACTTGTTTCCCATTACAGAATCATGGTATGAGGTTCTAAAATAAAAATCAGCATTCCATATTATCCCATGCAAAATACTTGAACAACATATGGTTTAGAAAAAGAGATGTTACGTTAATCAAGTATCACACACAAAGTGAATACTCCGCTTCATCACCAGAAGAGTATTATAATAGATGAAAATACAGCATTTATATACATATATTACTAAAAGATCCCTACAGCATAAAGACAAGACTGTCACATCCCATCATCTCTGACACCAGACCTAATTGTTACAATCCCAGATTATCAATATAATTACAGTAAAAAATAATTTAGTAAAATGAGAAAAATTAGCCTCTAGCATGTAAAATTGTCTGTAATTGCAGATCTAGCATTCCTACTTACTTAAAGAATCATTTTGGTTGGATGAGACCTTTAGGATCATCAAGTCCAACCACTAACTTAACACTGCCAAGGCCATCCCTAAACCATGTCTCTAGTAGATCTGATAAAGGTAGAGTACTGAATGAATTAATAAATGAAGTTATTTACTTATTACGTCATATTTGTCTGAAATATCTGCCCTGGAAAAACAACATCTTCCACTTCTAATACAGTGAAATTCAATATATTCCTGGAAATCTCAACATTTGAAAAAAAAACTTTGCCATGACATCAAATAAATAATGTCTGTACATTGAGATATTTTTTTTCAGTTTGATAAAATGTCATTGAGATAACCACTCACACTGCAATGAGACACACAAGTGACTCAGAGTATTCAATTACTTTTTTGTCACATATGGACAACAAATCTAAGGACTAGCATTTGGTGGAACTGAAAAAGTATCTTCTGTGTTAAC
Source organism: Colius striatus (assembly GCF_028858725.1). NCBI lineage: Eukaryota > Metazoa > Chordata > Aves > Coliiformes > Coliidae > Colius > Colius striatus. Next base: position 71,497,485 of record NC_084761.1, on the reverse strand, counting down.
ACTGTAATAAAAGTATTTACTGCAGAACAGGAGTTATCATCTGTGAATCTTGACTTATCTTTTAAGGACTGGTGTTATTACCTTTTCTATACATATGGGGAAAAAATGAGACCCTCAAAATTTTAGTATTAATCATGGTCAGTTGGGCCTGAATTTAAAAAACAAAGCTATAAATGTACTCAGTACCTGTATTTTTAAAAAGTTTCAGAAGTCGCAACATTTCAGAACTGAGTCACAAGGAACACCTTGAATACTTTTTCTTTGTGTTTTTTGGTTGGTTTTTTTTGTTTGTTTGTTTGTTTTTTAATTAGACCCAAGAGAATAAGTTGGAAAGGTAGCAGAGGCCCTTTGCAGAAAATCTGGATTCTTATGAGTTTTGCTTGAGGCAGAATGACAAAAACATGAAAGAGTAAGCTATAAGGACACAACTGTTCTGCAAAGCAATAAGAAATTATTTCATTACATTTGTAATACACATCTTTAATAATTCAAATGTATAAAAACATGTAATGTATCTTGACTAGTAAAAGAACTTACTGAGAAAGGGCAGAAAGCAGATCATAATGCTTCATGGTTTCAGCCAAAGTATCAATAGCCGACTCTAAGGTCAGAAGCAGTTCTATGACAAAACCCTGGGGAAAGCCACAGTTGATTATAAATTATGTACAAAAATGATCACAGACTATTGAATAATGATATAAAAATATAAAATCCATATCAGCAGTTATTCTTTCATGTTTCAATTACAACACATTCCTGATAAGACAGCTCAAGTTAGCAGTTTAACTTCAAGACAGGGAAAAAGTTTATTTCTAAATATTCACAAAATTCATTCTGGTTTGCAGTATTTTTAAGGATGGATTAAGGATGGAGTCATTTAGACTAGCAGTTTTCAACATTAAAAGATTAGATCTATTTTTTTAGAAGTGCAATGAAACTAAGTTGCATGTCTGTAACACTTTATAAGGTGAAGTTCTTTATAAAAGAAAAGCTAAATTATGATCTCAAGATTCTCTATGACAGAAGGTGTTTCGAGGAAACATGTATCAAACTTTCTGAAAGTTCCTATTGCTGTAGAAGAGAATGTGCACAACTCATCTTTTCATCATTTAATTAGGTGAAAATTCAAAAAGTATCGTGATTAAACCTGTTCTGATATTTGAAATATCTTCATTTAAAGATAAAAAGCAACCAAATTAAAAATGCTTTTAAATTTTACTGTCATTAAAATAATAATAATGTGAGTATGCCATTTAGGCAGATATGGCTTTCTAATAAAAGTGGCAGGAAATACCTGAGCTTCTTCTCCTGCATCTCCAACAGTTTCTACGAGTCTGGAGAGAACATCAGAAAGGGTAGATGCAGTAAGAGGTTGCTTCAGAGCCCTGAAAATCTGAAAGGACCTCCCAGCATAATGTCGAGAGGAGCACGAAAGCGCAGTTTGCAAAGCAACTTCACTGAGACGGTGTTCCAATTGAAATCCTCCTATAAATGAAAATACTTATTCAAGCAAAACAATGCTCCATAAAACCCAAACTCCCTTGAATTTAATGAGGAGCAAATTGCCAAAGTAATTCTTAGCTTTAAAATACTCTAGCTTTCTATTTTTTTTCCTCAAGGAGTGTTACTCTCAAAAATCTTTCCAGGTATATAAATCTGTATTCCAAAATACTTAACACTGGAGAGGACTTGTAGAGAATAAAACATTTATGAATTGAGTATTGTGTCCATAATAAATCAATAAGATATTTTACCTCATTCCTAAAACAGTATATTTATATCTGTTACATAAAAATATGAACTCAAGTGTGCAATACACAAGAAAAATCAATTATTTAGAAGCCATATGCAATCATCTAGAATGATCTTATAGATAACCTGTACATTTAAAGGCATGCAAAAAAATTACTTCAGATTGCAGATTTGTACATTTTATCATGCATTAACTGTTTTCTAACATACCTGAGCTAGATTGTTTAAATATAGATACCACATGCTTTAAAAACACAGTTAACTGTTCAGCACTCTTTATATTAGGGTTCTTAGCAGAAACATCTTCATGATTCCAAAGTGGGCCTCTTTTCCTAAAAACACAAGAATAAATATAATAGAATATAACACAGAGCCTTTGACCTTAGTATTATTTAAATTTTATTTTGACTTTAAGGTCAATTGCAAAAGAATCTATTACTTACTGCACAAAAGAAATCAATTAGAACTGCAAATACAAAATGGAAAGTAGTTTGACAACTGCTCAGTATTATACCACAACACTCAAGATGTTAAAATTGATCCAGTTGAAATAACAGCGTAAGTTTAGGAATAGATATTCTTTGCTAGATAATATTTGGTTACGTGAAAAAACACCAGTTCAATTACACCATTCTACATTCTCGAAACAACTTCCTTTCTTCCTATCAATACACCACACTGCTCTAAATTTAGAGTGATGTATAAGCCTAAGTAATGAAAAGCTTTGAGAAATAGGCAGGATTTTAGATTTACACAGCCTTGAAAGCTTTCTATAAACTATCATACAAACTACACGTTTTGATGGTTTTACTTACCTCTGCCGCAAATTCCTGTTTTTTGAATAGTCAGCTCTCTGATACTAGCTAGCACAAATCTTGGAGCATAATTAGGGACAGAATACATAAATCACGTTTATGTATTCTGTCCCTAGTCCTGGAAAAGGGAACTCTATAAACCGTGTGGCGTGCAAAGATAACAGACTTGTGTGGAGTATAAAAAAAAAAAAGACTTAAACATTCAGGGCACAAAAGGGTGGCCAAACTTCTTTAAAATTGTTGGAATGTTAGAGTTGTTCATAGAACACAAAACTTACTTCAGGATTAAACTATCTCTTCCTGGTGATAAAACAAAGTTAGACTAAATAGTGAGGGTTTTACCATGTTTCCAAATGTCTCAACAAAAATGAAAATGGAACTCTTACCTTGAGGTAATGAATTCTATAAGAGTTCTCACTTTTTCATCCTGCTCTACTGAAATGTCAACCTCATTGAGGATTGTGGTGTGTAGATGAGAAATGGCAGCACTTGTATTTCCTAAGCTGATGCTAGAAGAGGTAGAACTTGAACTAAGCCCTGAGTCTGTCATTGGGGAGGGCTGGTAATCGGGTATAAAATCATGAACACCTGCTGAAATAAAAACAAGATGATTATTCACTCTTAACAGTTAATATTAAATACATAAAAATTTAAAAGTAGCCTTCTAAAAAAATCAGTAATTTAGCAAATGCCGTAAGAATAATTTAAGGGTTGCAATAACTTGAATGAAATCAACACATCTGATACATGCAAATTCTTCACATGATTGGACCCTTAGTAAGGAACTGCTTGATCCCTTTTTAAAACCACTGTATTATGTTTGATTTTGTGTTGGTAATATGACAGCTTATCAGCTTCTGAAACATCTTGTCTTAGTAAGCTGACAAAAATGATACAAACTACTTCCTAATAATGCACAGATCACTTTTTTGTTGTTGACAAAACACAGTTCTAGTGTAACTGACAGTATTTTAAATCAGTTAACAATATGTATTAGCTAGTGAACCGAATCTAAGCAGAGCCTCTTTGGCTGCACTTAATCTTGCTGCTGTGAGATTTTTCTCTCCATGTAAAGAATTACATAGCAGTAATACACAACTGCGGTAACTCCTCACATTACATCTCCGTCTATGAAGTGCTGGGCAAAGTAAACCGTCAAGGAAAAATGGGTTGTGAACCTTTGAAAATAACAATTGTACATTAGTTTTCACTTTACAGAGCCACAAGGTTTGGACTGAAGCAGTAGCTAGTTTAAATAAAATTTAACATCAGCTCATCTGACCTGGTGCTAGGCATGCATACCTATAATCACTTCATATTAATAACCAGCTGGAAGTGTTTGATACTAATCTTATTCTAGTTTCTTTTGGGCATTTTGCTTTAATAACAGCAAAATGCTATGTCACATTTAGACCGTTTTACCCAAATCTGTAAAGATTAGTAACGGAATGGTTTATATAGGTCACCTGTATGGTGACCTATAAAGTCACCAGTAAAGTCTGCAAAACCGTTTACATAAAAGAATTCTTCCACTATGCCTACATTTTAATTCTCTATTGCTACAAATATTAGATTCACAAATCAGGTATTTTTTGCTAGTGACAAACTACCTCTTATATGAAAAGAACCAACACATTGTATAGCAATATGCTGCCACCTACTGAAATACCATGAAATATTAGGTTTCAAAAAACCTGAACTCTCTCACATTTCTTTGGAAACTTGTACAAGAGGCTCACACAACCAAAAAATTCCTTTCATAAAGACAGAAATAGAAAAGATATAGTTTTTTGTATAATTGCAATATTGTCATGGTGAACATGAAAAGGTACTCAGAGTATTCTAATGGCCCACTGAACAATGAATTACCACTGACAAAAGTCAGAAATGTAAAGTTGAGATAAACAAGTAAGACATGGATCATCTTGGTTTTTATTTTCAAGAGCATCATAAAACCTGCTATATTACATATCTAAACCACAGAGCTTCCTCTGTGGTTTCCACTACTATTTAATCATTCAACTGTGCGCTCTGCTTTGATGACTGACTGGGCACAAAGTGCTAACATGATCTGTATTCATTTTCACTTAATTAAAATCTGACAAAAAACCATTTTAATGCCAAAGGCATTAAAGTAGCAATTTCTTAAGATAGAACAGAAATTTTCATAATGTCTGGAAGGAAAGGTAACTTTCCATGATTTTAAAAATCAATACTTAATAAATCTAAAGCATACCTGTGAAAGTATAATCTAAATTAGTAGTTTGCTTGACAGTAAGCACCCTGGATTCATTGAACTCCCTGTTTCTTAGAAGTACAGAAGCAAGAGACTGGACATTACTGCCAGATCCCATCACTATCAGTAGATGCAAAAGCAGTCGTTTACAATGCTCATAGACTTCAGGGTGACAGTGGTCAAAACCTAATATAAAAAGAAAATGGGAAAGTTTTATAACATTCAAAGGGTATGCTGAATTAATAGCAGATATGTAATTCACTAAATGATGTTGTCTCAATGTTTCAATATGAAAATAGAAGTATACAGCTTAACAAACATTAATATATCCTCGTTTCTCATACAGCACTACAAATTTAATCTGTGCTCTCAATGAAAATTACTACAGAGAAACAGAAATAAAGTGAATGTTACTGTGCCTTCTACAAGAAGAAAAGTAGAAGTGGCTCCAACAGAAAATGCCTTCAAACAACTCCAAAAACCTCTTTATTATATTAATGTTAGCCAAGTCTAACAATATTTAGTTAGAATACTGTGAATATTAACAAATTAATGAGATTTCAGTACAATGGCAAACATTAATTTAAATCCCCAAAAGAACAGCTACATAAATAGCTACAATTATTAAATTACTAGACATATTTCTGTAAGAATTTCGTTACCTATAAAAATCGCATGAAGCAAAAGATGCAAGTATCCTCCCCATTCCACCTTTACACTGTGGTCAACTATCAAGTCAGTCAAAAGGATCACTGCTATATTGCATCTAAAAACAACAACAACAACAAAAGGTCAGAAGAATGTAACATGAACTTTAAGAGCTGAAAAATAGCTTAAGCTACTAACCAGTATTCTGTCTGAAGTTTAGAAACATCCACAAAGTTGCATTATAAGAGAAAAGATGAATGCTCATAATGAAGACAGAATAACTTTAGTCTTCCAAATTTACTGTGAGTAAAACTGCAGGAAACAAATGTTCTCTCTACTATCTTTTAATGTGCTATTTGTGCAACAGAAATTATAATGCATTGCTATCAGCATTGTAAAATTGTTACCTGTGAAGAGACATGCCTGGAGGAGAAGTTTCAGGCAAATAATCCACCAATGGTGACCAGCAACCTCCAGTGGGTGGAAAAGGTAAAGGCTCTCCTTGATTGTGCTCCATCACCTTCAATCGCCAGTTTGAATACAGAGGCATTGAATCACCTAATACAGCAGGTAATTAAACCAGATTAAAAAAAAAAAAAGATGTTTCTGTAGTCTTCTAAGGAAATAGTTTAAAATTCTTGAAAAGCTGAGATCTGGGAGTTAGGGGAGGAAGAACCAGCCATAAACCTTAGTAATAGGATACAGTTTAACAAAAAAAAGAAGTGGTTATTTCTTTTAGCATAAGGATGATTTAACAGAATCATAGACGCATACAGAATATATAGCAGAGTAAGATTTTGTTGAACAGGTTCATAAAAAGGATAGATGAACATGGGGAACATGGATGCACATAAAGAAAAAAACCAGGAGTAAATTAAATAATATAATTTCCCTGAATTTCAAACCTCATGTCAGACAGGGAGTTAAGATTGGGTCTCAGGATTGCACTGAACACATTTTGAAGAGCTGCCATTTCATTATAGGCTAAGGACGTATATCTCAAGAGCACCTTTTAATAGGTCTACCCACCAGTTCTACATGTCACATAATATTAACCTGATATATGGGGTAACTAAGAGCGTACCACTTCTACCCTAGCGTAGCTTGACAAGTCACTGCTCAGAAAATAAGTAAGCTTATCAGGAAAACACAGAAAGCATTCAGTTTTTGATTAGGCAAGCTTCAAGAGTGGAAGAAACACATCAGCTATTTGAAATGTGTATGTACCATGTTACACATCCAAAACATTTTCCTGTTCTCAAATGAGATGTATTTTCTACAGAATAAACAATTAAGACTAGAAACAAGTAAGGAGACTGCATCAACAGTTCAGTATTTCAGTGATTCTGCCAGCTGTCCTTTTGGAAGTATAGTTGCACAAGTTTCATAAGTTCACACATGTATCAGCTAGTTATCATCTTCTTGACTGGAAGTGACAAACTTCTTACTGATGAAGCTTGTGAATTATCATCATCTCCTTCAGGATACTCAGTGCAGCTACCACAAATAGCAAACAAACATGGAAACAGCCACAATTATGACACTGGGCATCACCCATCCAAGCAGTAGTAAACACACTGGCTGCCCAGGAAGTCCACCAATCAGTTACTGACCCAAAGTTTAACAGATCTGTGTATCAGTACTCCTAGCCTTTAAAACAAGCTCTGTAGAGGACAATATGTTACATCTTCTTGAAAGAGGCAGTAAGAACCACATATTCACTCTAAGTTATGGCCTGTACAGAATCAGTCATTAAGGAGTGCATAAGGAGATTCTATTGGATTCTATTGCTTCAATAAAGCACAGGACACACCAGGTTCCATACTGACACGTAATCCTCAAAATAGAAATTTCCATCCTGTTGCTCAGTAGCATACATTGAGTTGAGCAAAAGGCAGTACTGTATCATGTGCTGTACCATACCCAAACAAATTAACTGGTAGAAAAATCAACTGTCAATAAAAAAAAATAGTGAAATCTAAGATGACAGTCTGTCAAGAATTATAACGAGCTGGATCAGGCTGAAATATATCTGATAACGCCATGGAGATTTAAAGTGCAAAGTCCTTTTAATTACCACCAGCTTGTTAACTGAAACAAGACTTTCAGTCAAACAAGTACTCTGACAAAGCATAGAGAACCTACTTATGTAATGCATCATTTACCATCAGACCACCATCCTCATTTTTGCCTGATAACATGATCTATTTAGCTTTCCCTAGCATTATCTCAGGTACAAAAGCAGCTGTAGTTAATAAATCTCCATGAAAGAGAAGTCTCCAAAAGTATATGGAGTTTTCAGAGAAAGTTCTATCTCTTTTCTTACCTCTGCACCTCAGAAAAACAGACCATAGATCACAAAAAGTAACATGTTTTCAAAACAAACTTGAAAATTAGAGGAACACAAGAAGATCATTTTTCCTTGCTATATTTTCCTTTGCTATGGCTTCTTAGAAAGTTTTGTACCCTTTTTCTTAAATAGGCCAAGGATTGCTATCATTTAAATGCACAATTACTTGCATTTATCTTTCCCCCCCCTATTTTTTCCCCCCCTTTTTTTTTTATCTATTCATCTCATTTGCCTCCTGCTAATCTCTCCCATTTGTTCTGCCTAACCATCTATTTGCCTTTGGTGTTGGTTCTGGCAAAGAAAACAAAGTAAAACTGCTTCATTTAGGAAGATGTTCACAACGCATTTCAGAGTACAAGGGAAGGAAAGAAAGTTTATCATGTTCCTTGCACATTCTATTGTAATCAAATGTATGCCAGACTTTCCTAAAAATGAGGAAAGTAAAAAAACATCATATTTTTGATAGTTTGTGCAAAAGCTACTGATAACGCTTATTTCCATACCCTTCAGCAAAAGTATTAACTTGTGAAAATTTTGTTTTCTATCTATAAAAATATTTTTACATAAAAATATTACTTTTTTCCTCTTCATACGATCCTCCAGAGCTGCTGCTGTAGCGAGATTCTAGTCTGTGGTGCTGGCGGTTTAAGTTACTGTTCAACCCACTGTAGATGTCTAGATGTACGTAACTGCAGGAAAAAATAAAGCAGCACTAGTAACTGACATAAAATATCAGGGTGTCTCAGCAAAACTAAGTGTTATGCAACAATATTTCACTTCACTAGGACCATCAATGTGATGTCAAAGCATCTCAGCTGTATAAGACACACCTCCTGTAACAATGATATATAAGGGGATTCGAGAAGATAATTCACTATGCAAAATTACCTTCATTAGATAACTTTCATGAACAGGTAATACATTAAGATATTTGTTACCATTACGCATAAGTAAATTCTTCTCACTGAGAAAAACAGTGAAACCCGTATTTGATCTGGCACAGACATATCTTTAAACATGCATGGTCCAAGACCCTATCCTCACTAATCTGACAAATTATAAATAAATGAGAGTGCTAAAAGCACGATTTCCAAGCTGTTTCTACAGAAGCTTCTAACTCTGACCTCCTGGCAAGTTCAATATGTACATGGTATATCTTATCAAAAAGCATATAACCTGGGGAGGTGTTAGACAACACTTCAGAATATGCCAAAACTTGCAGAAACTTCCGAAGTTCCTTTGCTACTTTATAATTTTCTTCATCTCCAGCCTCAATAGCAGCTAAATATTTGTCTGTGCCTTGCTAGGCTTAATTCTGAATAACACCTCAGATTCCAGAGTTTTCTGTAATTTATTTTCCCACAGCCCTCCTTCAATTTCATTGGAAGCATTGGAGCTGTCTCTATCAATATATTTACCAACCTAATTGTATTGATATAATTATCCCGTTCAAGAAAAAAAAGCCCAACTTGACAATTATATTGTAAATATAATTACTAAGTCATCATAAAATAAACTGGTTTCTGAATTTACCACATAGTAGCTACTCTGCCATAAAGGTATGTGCACACTTTTTCCTCATGCTGTTTAGAGAATCTCTACTCCCTTTTTCATTTTAAGGTCATCCATGTCATATTTAACAAAGATGAGAGCATGTCCACAGTCACTGTGGAGCTCTGAGTCCATATCCTAAGTCTGTTTGCTTTCCACCACCCTCACATTGGAATCCCTGTCTGACAAATTTCTCCGCAGAATTTTTCTTAAGAAGCTCAAAAGCTAGGGAGGGAGGCATTTGTTTTAAAGCTAGCTGGAAGGGACCTTACCACAGATACCAGGCACCCAAATACCCTGACTAGGAGAATAAACTAGCTTTCAACATATAGGCACTGCTGATTTCTACTGAGCTAGGAAACTAATTTGAGAATTGGTTGCATTACTAAACTAATAATGTTTTCCCATGGGGTACCCATCTGCAGTGTGATTTCTCTTATGTAAATGTATACAATCCAGCGCATCAATAACAATATAGCAATACAAATTTTGACTTGGATTATTCCTTTAATTTGTTGTTTCCACTGCAACTTTTTGAGTTCAAATTACCATTAAGGTTGCTACTGTTAATCTCAATGGTACTCCAGTTCTCTTGCTTTAAGCTTAGAAAACTTACAGCCCTGTATTTCCTGCAGTGAAGACATAACTGGAGCCACTGGGATGCAAGTTCTTACAGTGCCTACCAGGAATTCCTGTAATTCAACTAATAACTGCTCTTTGACAAGATACTTACTTCTCTTCAATATTGTCCTTTATATGTTTACTGTCAGGGTTGCCATCTGTGGGAGCCACCATTGTATTGCTACTGGATGTGGTACCTGTTGATTATGGACGAAGAACATTGGTCAATAAAGAAAGCAATCTTAAACACTACACAATGACCCTTATTTACTGTTCATGCCATGAATCCTAACCAGGTTTACCCCAGGTGTGCCTTTAGACTAAAATATTCTGAGCTGCTACCATAATTTCATTAACTGGAAAATATCAAAATAATCCATTCCAGGAATCTCTGAGTCTTCAGTGTAAATTAAGTAGAAAGGCTTCTTTTTGAAGCAGGATCTGAAGACCTATTTCTTTCTTTCCTGTACGCTCCATGTCTTTTGTTTCTCACTTTGAAAGATGCCAGGCAGTTTTCCTCCACATGTCTCAGCATGTTCTTGGATTGAAGCACGAAGATGACACTTTCTTTACTTTCAGTGTTTTGGGTTTTTTTGAGAATTGATCCATTGTTAATTGTTCATTATTTCTAAATAAACTATCCTATGTAAGTGTAATTAAATCCTCCTGAATAAATTCCCATGGATGAAGGTTGTGTCTATAACAGAACTTAAAATAAAACAATTTACACTGATTTAAAATTATATAAATTTTCCTAGTTGTTTGACTGAATTGATATAGAGGATGGTAAACAGTGTGAGATCTGAATACAGGCAAAATCTAATACAAACCTGCTCCTTTTGAACCTATCAGTTGTCCTTTAACAAGAACTCTGGGTGCATAAAAAACTGCACGTTTTGTAAAATAAATTCTGTACCTTAACTTAGAAACAGAATGCTGTACTCCTATTAAATATTTACAAATGAACTCTACTATTATAATTGATCAGTTACAGCATGTTTAGCATAGACAATAATAGAAGTTTAAGTTAATAAATTCTCACCTGAAGTGACAGAGGGGATTTTGTAACTGGAAGTAATGCGGTAATATGGTGGATTATCCATATGAGTGACTCCTGAACTGACAGGATCTGTTAGCTGCAGTTCACTCACCAACTCTTCTAGTAGTTGCATTGTTTTATCTCTACCCAAATAAACAACAACTTTCTTTACCTGTCATCAAAAAAAAGAATATGCATATAAAACAGTATGTACATAAATAAAATTCTTATTGTAGTGACATGATTAGAAAAAAAAGAAAAATAATAAATTTGGATACTGCAACGTCTTAGAATGAATATCTACTTGCACTCCAAGCGAGAATACCTGGAACTTACTCTAATTCTAAAAACAAACAAAATTGCTTTCACAGCTGTCTCCAGGAGCAAGCATTGGAAACGTAACACAAGAGTAAGAAATTCAGACTTCTGAGTTCAAGGACGGTTACTTATGAAGTAACATATTTTCTAACAAAGGTTTTAGCAACATCTGAGCAAATGTATTCTGATTTAATTTCTTTTTGATACTTCACAGTTGTGTTCTACACTATTTATTTTTCAGCAGGTATCTTATTTTTCCTCATGCTATTCTGCAGTGCTCTCACATGTGCTCTGAGAAAAAATAAAACTGGTTTTGAAGGGTTAAGGTGTGTCATTTAAGGTTTTTTTTATACTTAGTTATGTGAGAATAATCACACTATCCCTACATGGCATGACAGGTGCTTTACTTTATCTGCTTTTCTAGGACAAGTTACAGCATGGGAGAAAAACATTTAATTCCCAAAACACTCAACACCTTTATATACTCTGATACGAATAAACATCTAACTACAGCAATATTTTATTAAATATATAGTAGTTAAGGATTCTCCACTAAATCTTACTTTAGTGAAATGATCCTGGTGAGTACTAAGCAGCAGCAGATGGCTCCTAGTCAGTGATTACTTTAGACATCAGTAACTACATTTTTTCTTCTGATATTTTCTTGAGTTATTACTGCTTAATGATTTATTCCCACCTTTTTTGAGAGAACTCGAAGATCAATGGTAAGCCAGTGATGCAGGGCATTTGACTTGCAGAAATACTTTGTCACCTTGTTTAAACTATACACACAAAGATTTTGGGCTGCACCATTAAGCTAGATTTCCTGAATTACAATAACACCAATTTCCAATCAACAAAGAACTTAACCTATACTTAGTAAGAATTTAGTAATATTACAGATCCCGATTGTTTACTTAATCTCTACTTTTTTGACTATTTGCAGAACGAGTCATATATTTCTAATGAAAATATTACTTATGGAACTATCTTAATTCTTCCTAATGAACAGAGACCAACTGCTGCAGTAGAATTGCATTTTATGATGAAAAGGAGTTGTGGAGTGTATAGTCCTAATGACATGAATCTAAATTTAGCAATTGAACACCTAAAGTTTCCTTTTTATTATGCAACAACAAAAAACCTGTTAAGACAGACCTTCATGGTTTAATAAGGTCTGTGGTTTACTTAGTACACTCTGAATTTTGACAACTCATAACTGGTAAGACAGCTAGTGGACTGTTTCAGACCTACTACCCTGAGTAAACTGCAATAGTCAGTAAGCTGCCTTAAGGAAGCCTCAGCTGTCCTTAAGATGTGATATCCTTTCTGGTTTCTTTCTCTTCTCAAGACTGTTCCATGAATGCTGGTTTTAACTGAAATTGATACTGAAATTTGTATGCAGTCCAAAGTAACTCAAAGAAAAGAACTGAGTTTGATTTGTTCATAGTATTTAATGGTCATAAAACATGGGGTAGGAGATTTTGAATCGAGAAATCCGGCTTCACATTTTTTGTTTGGTCATCTTTGCTGACAGACATTGAACTGATTTTTAAAACATCTATAGCACTAGGAAGAGAGGAATCATATACTCACATAAGGCAAAAGGCTGGGTTCGCTGTTCACTCCACAGATACTGATCAAGAAGTGCAAAATTATTTTCAGATTCTTTGGCCAGCTGTCTGCCAAAGTAGTCCAGACATTTTCTATCTCTGACCAAGCCACTTCATCGCCATACTAGAAAACAAAACAAATATCTCTCCTGATATCTCCAGTAGAAAGCATTACACTTGAAAATTATCTGTATTGACCAAGTGGGACAGGCTCTACAAAAAGGAGACATAAATCCTGTAGGCAGTTGTTGCCTTTTTAACATTCCAGAATTATGTCTTCACATTTAACTTTTATAAAACCTTTCTGGAAATAACTATTTTCTTTTATAGCTATAAATACACTGAAATATGTGTACACATATTTGTACATATTATATATTTTGTGTAGATATCTAGTATATATAATTCTATACTTATAAAAATATGTATTCATGTGTGAATTTATTTCAATTTTAATGTATTTATTTACATACAAATAAAAGCCATCTAAATGTAGCAGAGACCAATTCTCGCAGCTGCTGACAATCCTGAATAAAATTCCACAGAGCACAAACTGCCAAGAGTTTTTAACTGATAGCTTAAAACATGACCTCAGGAGTCAAAGATATCAAGAACTGGCAGGAGCACTGCATGAGACGAAAACTGTATTCTATGTAAGAAGTAGCTATCACAGGAAGCAGGAGGGACTATCGGTCAACACATCAGTTCCAAAACTCCACTTTGAGATCATAGGTATACAGGAAACTTGGCGTTATCTATCCAGCTAGACATCTCCATTGCAAAGCAACAGTTATATACTGTTACTGTACACAACAATTACTATTACATTTCTAGCCCATATTTCTCTCAGTACCTCAAAACTACACGGTAAAATTTTGATATATACATAAGCAGCTCCACAAATATGAACGGCAACTCTTGAAAATCTGTTAACATTGTTACCCCTGAAGATCACTTTCTTGCATCCTAAACACTACAATTCACTGGCACAAATCAGAGCACTGAAGTAATTCGTTTTACCTTTGCAGTCATATACATCAGATTGTTCAGAACCATAGCTGTAGCCTGTGGTGATCCCCAGCCTTCTCCTCGTAGCCACCGCCTACTGTTCACCATTATTTCTCTGTCTTTCAAAGAATCTTCCTCATCTTCATCTGGCCGACGAATGGTTGGCAAAGGTTTCAAGTCTACCAACTCAATGTTGTTCATCCATGGCAGCAGATAATGCAGCATCACCTGTCTCCCAGCTGGGTGAGCCGTCTGGATTCTCTGACTGACTTCTGTCATTCAAAAATTAAGCACATACCTTCATTGCGAGTCCACAACAAAAACTGTTTTGTTAACAACAACAACCACCACCAAGAGCCTAGTAGGTCATACTGATATAAAGCAATGCTGATGCTAACAGGATTTTTTGTTTAGCTGTCTAGTGCCATTTCATAACGTTCAAGTTCATGGTCTTCAGCACAGATAACTGAAGGCACTGCTGACAACAAACTGTTTAAGAAACTCTGAGTATACACATACATCTATTGTCTAAGGGAGGAGGGAACCTGAAGACCGAGGGCCTGTAAAAAGGTACCAAAAGAAGAACTTGAATTTTTTTTCTTCCTTGCATTAACCCTACTAGGTTTTTAATTCATGTGAGAGTTTATTATTCTGTAATTGTTTAAAAATGCTTTGGACTAATATTTTTGAGCAATCTCATGTTTTCTTAACACGAGACAGAACAGACAAACAATTTTAAAACCATTTGCAAATCATTTATCTGAAGTGATTTTTCATTGCTATTAGTCATTAAAAGTATCATTGATTCATGTTGTTTCCTCTTGAATGCATTTAAAATACAAGTAAACAAAAATTGTCACTCAGTAAATTCCATTTCCTCCACCCAATGTGATAATGTTAGCTCGTTGTCCCGATTTTAATGAATTATATATAAATTAACTACTGAAAAGCAACAATTACACATTTTGTACAATGCTTCAGATTTTGCTTTAAAACCATACCTGAGAAGATAGCAAGTGTTAGCTCAGGGTAAGTCCTTGCTAATTCCTCTGACAGTTGATAATAAGACACAGAATACAGATGTGGTAAAGGAGAAGGCTGACCCAAGACCCCATCCGTCCGCTGAACTTCCAGTTTGTGAGCATAACGGAACATCTTTGGCTCCAAGATCTACAACAGTAATGTTCAGAAGTTGAAGCTGTGTAGAACTACAATGCAAGTCTTTATATAAAATCACCTTTTAAATTCATGCATCTGCTCTCACTTAACTCTTCCTATCTATGGAGCTCTCCATACACCTACAGTATTTACCAGCACTGTGGTAATTTCCTAGAAGACTAGATAAGACTCTCTCTACTTGAGTTTCCAGTAATAAATTCCAGAAATCTGCTTTCACAAAGTACCGTATTAAATAACACTTTCTCCATAACAAAAATGTGAAATGCTATTGAACATTTGTATTTTCAATCAATATCAGTTTCTGGACATCTATGAGACACGGACAGGAACAAAGTAATCTTTCATGTGTCAAGAGATGCAGCAGGAGGCTAAAGCAGTTCGATAATTTAGGTGAGTTTTGGCTGATTTTAACTAGTGGTGTTCACTTGAGAAGAAAGATGGGGCTGAAAGGGAGAGTGCTATGACACATCAACACATCAGCAGGTGTGTGACTTCAGTGGAGACTTTACTGTTGAATTTAGCTGACAATAAAAACCTTTAAAAAAACACTCCAAGACTTGTGGTCTGAGCTACAAGTAGCACAGATGTATTTGTTTCTTTCTATACACTAATGCTGTCTGCACTATTAAGCTTACTCCTAAGTGACCTCGGACAGGAATATACGAACTAAATTAAATGGCTAACAAGATTTCCACTATCACTTCTCCACACAAATAGATGAAAAAATGTTGAATATTAATGCAAAAATCAGAAAACTTACTGCTACCCCAGTAGACAGAGGAAAAGGACAGGAAGCAATATGCTTCCAAAGTGCTTTCGGACAAACAGAGCTATATACCATTCTCTGTTTCAGGGTCAAATCAAGAATCTTGATTTAGGTTTTATCTCTTGAAAGGACAGATATTATGAAAATACAAGCCTTGAGTGCTTAGTTCATCAAAACAGACACACTTCCACAAAGTCTATTTGGGCCAAGTAAGGATCTGGCCTAATTATGTACTAAAATAGAGAGACAAACCCAGCCCCCTTGTATTTTATTATGGAAGGGCCAAACAAATAACAATAGATTTTTTTTTTAAATGCATAGGACATTAAAACAAAAGCACATCTAACCAAAATTAGCTTACAAACCTGTAATAGTTGCATAGCAACTTCATAGATGGCCCTAGTAGAATCAGCTGCTTTAAACAGTATCAGATTCAGG
The DNA here is from genome assembly GCF_028858725.1 of Colius striatus. NCBI lineage: Eukaryota > Metazoa > Chordata > Aves > Coliiformes > Coliidae > Colius > Colius striatus. The sequence goes on along the minus strand of NC_084761.1, from coordinate 71,481,151 downwards.
AGGGTCACTGTATCACACTGGTAATCCCTAGGGGAAAATTGCAAATGTGAAATAAGAAAAAGTACATTTAGGTTTTTAAAATTTGAATTTTATGGGATACAATAGGGGATAACATAGAATTTAAAGAAGTTTCTCTAGTAATACATATACACCAGCAGAGGTGATCTTTCCTCTCTGAGGGATTAAAACTCCACTTCTACATGAAAGCCTACCTGGAAAATGAAAATTTAAAGGGTTTTTTCAGTTTTGAAAAATGCTGTAGTACCTGTTTTGGAACACGTTGGCTATGGCTTTAAAACAGCCAGCTGCCACCCGCTTGGAACCTGTGTAACACCGGTCTACAGCCCAGTACATGAGGTTACTCTGGTCAGGGTTGAGTTCCAAGAGCAGCATGACTGCCTCACAGCCTAGCTGGTGAACCTGTATTCCAGAAATGACATATATTTATAAACACAGAAAAAAACCCTAGCTTGAAAAAAATAGGGAAACAGATATTAAATAAAAAACTCAAACAACTGCAACATACAAAACTTGTTCCATCTAAAAACAATGAGATCACAATTTAAAATAACAGATAATTCTATCAAACTGGTTAATGTTCAGTTTGCACAGAGTCATAAATTATTGAAGTAAATAACTAGACAACTTTACTGACTTTTTTTTCCTCAGTTCCAAGGCTACTTTGAGCTATTTACTATTTTCACTTGTCCTACTACAAGCTGAACACTGACTTGAAAGCATCAGATACAGAAAAGCATTTAAACACATTCAGGAATTCCATGGGATAGATCTATGTGGAGACTTGCTTCTTCTCTTGAATCGACACAACCCACTGGAGCTGTATTTTTATGTAGTCACAGTACTAGTGCAATGGAGGATCTATCTTATAAATTTAAAGCTTGCTTTACTGTTTTGATGTGAAGTTTGGTCTTCATAACTCCCCAAAGCTCCTAATGGATTCTACAGTCTCAAGAATTCACCTTCATCTCCTTTAAATTTCTAAAGGATCTATTACTACAATTTAACCTAGCTGATTAATATACAAATGATACACAATGTTCCACTCCTTGTCCTTTTCATTTATGTTTTGTCTTAAACTGATTAGAGACTGCTTTCCTCCACAGGATAAATACACATATTAAGGACAGTGCAAAAATATGCACTACTAAAACTGCTTTGAGCTAAGCCACTCTAAAGCATTTAGGCCAATCTGACTGCAACTTATTAAAAGTGTACATTGAAGGCACTTGTAGTTGCAAAGCAACATTGATGTTGTCTGTATTACCTTTTTGTCTTGTGAATCCAAAATATTATCCAACCATTTGTATAGATAGCCATCAGATGAGAGCCCGACATTATCTGCAACGGGGCCACAACACAGTACAGCAGACATAGCCTATAGAAAGTAATTGAAAACCATCACATTTTAATAACTCAGATACAGGAAGTGCTTTTACCAAGTCCATTAAAATATCAAAAAACTAGTTTCTATTCAGTCAAGGGAGGAAGGCCAAGGCTAATAAAAACCTCTTTAACTTCTTCCACAAATAAATGATTAAATAATATTTTTCTCAACTTACAACTCCAAGGAACTGTCTATACTGAGATCCTGACCTATGTGAGACTTAATACGTCAGTTTCATAGTTAACCTATCTCTACATGAAAGTCCTTCCCCTTAGGAAACTGAGGACTAAAGTCACAGGAAGTAACATTTAGCAGTAATTTGAAGAAATTCATATAACAAATGCAACAGCTTACAGCATGGAAAGAGCAGAACTGTCATAAATACAAATGTAGGCATAAAAAGAACATGAACTAAGTAATGAATAGAAACAGGGACAGGAAAACCTCATCCAGATGTTAAATTTGCATTAGAAAAGTCAACAACAATCAATTTATGAAAATCAGAAAGTGCTAAAATACCTTTAATGCACAGTATTGGTGTCTGTTTATTCGCATGTTCCTATCACTGTATCTGTCCAGGGGAGTAAACATTATACTAAAAGGGCCTGCCCAGTGACTGAACAACATAAATAGACTGTGGCGTAGACTCTGCTGTGGAAAGACACTTCTCCTCTGGTGTACTGTAAAAAAAGCACATAGTAAGACACATTCCTCTTGTCGTTGTTTTGTCTAAAACTAACAGATTGAATCACTCAATATAAAAGGAAAAGTCAACGTAAAGGCACATTATTTCAACATCATCATAGCTGGATATATTGTCCTGTTTGATGCCACTAGTGTACATGAGTAAGCTATATTAGTTTTCAGAATGTAAATGCACCATCAACAAACAGGACTTTTGCTAAATAACAAAACGGCTTATTTGCTACCAAATATCCCTTTTAAAAACTTAAGGTGCCATAGTTATATTCAAAACTAATGGCATGAATTATTTGTATTAAAGCATTTCAAAACTTCAGAGAAAAAGTGGATTTTTCTTCAGGCTGTTTGGTTTTGTTGTTGTTTTTCTTTAAATGTACTGCATATTAAATACAGTCATCAGAAGTCATTAAAGCATTTTTACATACCTGGAACATTTTGAATGATATTTGCCACTAAGGCACTAAAATGGCATCGGATATCTTTCAACGTATCAGAATCTTTTTCATTTTCTGCTTCTAAGAGTTGTCTTGTTAGATCGACATACTCAAGCAAAGTGTTGTTGAGGGAATGTGTTTCATTATCAAGGCCACCACTTGCACTTTAAAACATAATAAAACAAAACAGTATGATAAATACACAGAATAATTTTTGAAAACAATCCTTATTTTTTTCTCTTTAAAAAGAGTCCACAAACTCATCACTGCAAATATCTGATTCAAAGCAATTTCTTAACCCAGCTTCTACTTCAATGTTAAATAAAAAGCTTAAACTAAGCCTCACTACCAGAAGTCACTCATTCTCCCACAGAATTAGTTCTTACATTGGAGACAAGTGTTAAACATTATAATAAAAACCCCCAGACAACGAGCCCTGCCCTCTTCCCCGCCAATCCATGCCATTTGTAAACCAAAAGAAATAATTACTACTATTTGATTATTGACATTTATATTCAATAATGATTTTTGGGATTTGGTCAAGACATTCAGTACTGCATAAAATGCTACTGAATATTAGCAGGTGAAAGCAACTTAATCACTTTACGTATTTATTTCCAATCCTCATAACTTTAGCATCTGCCTAGAGAGCTGTACTAAACTAAACATGGAGATCAAAGACTACATGTGATTAAAACCTGTCTTCCTTTGAAAAACAATTATTAGCAAAGTGAACCCTATTCTCTTGGCTCCTCCCACCATGTTTCCACATTTGTACTGAGGATAACTAAAAAGCATGTCTTGCACACCGAAGGCAAGATGAGCAGGTTTATGGTAGACTTTAAGTGCTTGCTAGTTTCCACCACAGATTCAGGCTGGCCCCAGAGAGAAAAGCTGACAAAGTTCCAGGGTGCAGACTGTGGTTAGGAGCATTTTACATATGCATTTTAAAAAACCAGTGAGCACCTTAAAACATGAGAGAAAATGATTGTAATGGCTGTACACTGAAAAACCAGCATGTGGAAAGGAAGAAAGGCATTCTAGCAATGATTCTGAGACAATATTTTGAAATATACTGCAGCAGTTTGTTTAAAGATTGAAAATTTGATGCTGATTATATTGCTAAGGTCTACAAATACATGTCTAAGTATCATTGTCTAACAGAGTGGCAGGAGCTAGCCTAACTATTTCCTAGCATACTTGCTCTTCTACAATTCTATGTGCATTAAGAAGCTTTCTAAGAGACTTGTAAACATATGCCAGAATTTTAAGTCTTCTTTCAAACTGTACACAAGAAACAGAAATAAGGAAAAACCCAACCTAGTTAACATTCTGCCTCCCTCAGAAAAAAAAGGTCCAATATCAATGAGCAGTAGCTTTCACTGTATGTAACATGCTGACTAGCATCAGGACTCCAGGTGAGGAAGAATTCCAGATAGATTACAGAATAGTTGTAACTTGTGTTTTCTGATTTGCATAACTGGTGCCATGTACACACAAACAAGAAGGAACATGACACACTGCTCATTCAAAGCAATGTCCCAGGGAACAGTAACACTTTAAACAAAACCCAACCACAGGGACAAAGAATACGGAGGAGGGAGGGATTAGCCAGTAAAATTCCCAGTTTACAAAACTGTGTCTATTTAGTGCTATACTAAAACTCACTGAAGAATTTTGCATACTAGTGACTTAATGCAGAAGCATAAACAACATCGCATCAGTGCTGCCCCTACCTGTGACTAATGACACCAGCATCTGCCAACAGTTCAAATATTCGTACTAGTTGTACTCGTAAAATATCTCGACGCCTGCGCCGCTTCATGTTCTATTCAACAGACGAAAGATAAAATCAAAGGAAGTAGAGGAAAAGCCAAATATAAAACCAGCATGGCATATAAAAGTGTTATCAAATCTGTACTACAACTAGCATCAATTATCAGGGGTGTCAACTTTTTAAGAAGAGTTACCACAACTGCTACCAATTTTAATATCCACACAATAAACAGAATTTTTCCCTGTTGTAACTGTCCAGACATACCAGGTTTGCTATTATGCATATTATAAAAAGAAAGGGTTTTATCAGTTTCTTGTTACAAGACGTGATATATAAAACAACGAAGGTTCAAGTGCCTACAAGTCTTTCTACATATTTCAAGGAAGTGTTTCTAAAGATTTTGAGGGAGGTGAATCTCCTCCTCTATCTACTCTGTTCTGGTGAGACCATACCTGGAGTACTGCATTCAGCTCTGGAGCTCCCAGTACAGTAAAGACATGGACCTGTTGGAGTGGGTCCAGAGGAGGCCATAAAGATAATCAGTGGGCTGGAGCACCTCTCCCATGAGGAAAGGCTAAGAGAGTTGTGTTTAGCCTGGAGAAGTCTCTGGGAAGACCATATTGTGGCCTTTCAATACTTAATGAGGTCTTTTAAGAAAGATGGGAACAATGTTTTAGCAAGGCCTGTTGCAATAGGACAAAGGGTAACGGTTTCCAACTAGAAGAGGGTAGATTTAGACTAGATTTAAGGAAAAAAAAATTTTCAATGAGGAAGACATTTTTTACAAGGGCGGTAAAACAGTGGAACAGGTTGCCCAGAGATCTAGTAGATGCCCCATCTCCAGAAACATTCAAGGTCAGGCTGGAAAGTGCTCTGAGCAGCCTCATCTAGTTGAAAATGTCCCTACTCATTGTAGTGGGGTTGGACTATATGACCTTCAAAAGCCCTTTCCAACTGTGTAAAACTATGCTGAGGGAAAAGGAACTAAAAGAATGTGGAAGAGGTTATAGTAATTTTTTCATCTTTTGAAACAAAACCTCTTTGATATAGGAATAATGCACAGCTCAAAACAAACAAAGCTCTTCTAATGTAAACACCTCACAATCATATAAAAAATTAGTATCTTGTCTTTTTTATAATATATACTGACAGTTTCATGAACAGAAAATAAAGAACTTAACTAATATTTCCTTACTACCATTGTGAGAAGACAGTTAGAATTGTGTACTGAATATAGTGGAAAATATCTAATTACCTCCGGCCTTCTTTCAAGTGCTTCCTTAATTATAGGATGTAATTCTTCTATTAGTTCCCTGAATTAAAATAAAAGAAATAAAAAGATAAAAACAACCATTAAATTAAGATCTCAACTGAGAGATGTTTTACAGCAAACAGTGTGGTAATGTAAGTTAAAACGCCCTCAGACTTTCCTTCTTTACCTGTAGGTTTCCGAAATAAATCAGCATTTAAAACAGACAGCTCCTAGAAAAATGTTTTCCTAATTTAAGAGACTATCAAAAGGACATCTTAATAATCACTAAATTTCCATTCACCAACTATTATTGTATATTTCTACTATAGATGACTTCGATTTATTTTCATATTAGGGGTTTAACAAAGCTTTATGGGGCAAACGGTTATAATTAGTAAAAAAAAAAATGTTGGCAACTCATCATACAGCACCCTTTCAGTTGTCATGATGCATTTAATTGTTAATAAAGATTGGTTTTTAAGGCTAATAATGCTACACTGACAGAATTCAGACTAGTCTGTAAGAAAACGGAAAAGTGACATGCTTTGATGCTGTGGTTACATGCCCTATTTGTTTTGAAGCTCCACAGTCTTTGTTATTACTTATTTTGCCAAAGCAGAACTTTCTAATGACTCCAGAAAGGGGACAGGGAAAGGGGAAAGAGACCTGTAGCATGGATCTATGCAGACAAAACACTAAGTTAAAACCATATTGATTTTACTTTAATATTTGTTAACATAGTAACTACTGACAGAACAAGTGACTTAGCCCAGATTTAATTCTGCTAGAGTAGAGCAAAATTACCAGCACCCAAACAAATTCATGTGGAGATGTCATCAGTACAATGTATGAGAAAGTTGTATTAGTTTCTCAGGGAAAATCAAAAGGAAGGGAGAGAGAAGCATCATAAATTTTATAAGTTTAACACTAGTCAGAAAACAGCTGTAACTGGTGGGTTTTTTGCAGCATGATCCAAAATCTTTTTTTAGAATACAGGAGCTCTTACACACAAAGAGCTCAGAAGCATAGGTTTATTGGCAATACCAATAAGAAGAGTTTAATAACTCTTAAAAACATGATTATAATTAACATTTCAAACATAAATAGTCCACACAGTCTGTTCTTTCCTATAAGGGCAGTGTTTAATATCAATTAAATGCAGTTGGCTTATTGTTTTAATTAACCTGTGTTTCTTTGTGCAGACATGACCTCTGCATAAAATTATTTCAACCTCTAACAGTCTTTAACACAACACTAAATGCTTGAAAGGACAATGGCAATCAGTTTTCACAGCTTTCTGAAAATTCTTACAAGAAAGAAAAACGAACCTTTTTTTTCTGAGCTCTGATTCCCCAGCTTTGCAGTTAATTATCATAAAGACAGATGAAATACCATAGTTACCTAAAAGCTCCTGGGTTGGTCCTGCCAAGTCCCAGCACAAGGGATTCTGTAATTTCCATGCTCTCAGAGCGCATCATTGGAACTATGTGCTTAAACAGGGAGGAAGGGGATGGAATGCCAATGACCTAAGAAGAAAACCACAATAAACCAGAATGAAGTAGTTACCAAACAACCAGGTGGTGTGACACTAAAACATCTGCTGTAATTTTACAGTCTTCTCACACTGATCAGTGACTTAAAATTATAAAAATAACATTTTTCATCTTTTATAGGAAAAAGACTTTCTGAAACAAGTATTAACTACTTCTCCATTCCTTGTATAAGTGAATTTTTATTGTCAGATAACAATGAAGGCTTCAACATGACGAACAGATGCTTTGAAAGTCTAGCATAACTGCCCTCTTTAGGGAGGAAAGCAGATTTCTGGTGTCCAACTCCTTAGACTCCACTGTGGCTTTCAAAGAGAACAAAGCTTTGAGTCTACAGTCCCTCACAAGTGGAACAGCCTGCTTCTGCAAAAATCTTGCTGCATATTCAATGCATATTCTTCACCTCTTCTGTACCTTCCACAGGAAGTCAAAAAGAAGAATAAAAAGAAGCAAAGAAAAAAAAAAAAGAAGATCTGCAGGGGATATGAAGCAAGGCAGACAGAAATCTGTGGCTGGGAAAAATATAAGATACATCACGCCTGAATAGGTCACAGCTTCAGTTACTGAAGTGAGAGGCTATTTGCTTAGAATTCCAGAAGTCTGCTGACAGAAAAAAAAGAAAACCCACAACCCCTTAATGGTAATCAAAACATTTCCTCGTTACAACTAGAGAAGACTTTTAGATTCAGTTAATGTTTTCATGACATGATTAGATTTTTCCCTGAAGAAATATAAGCAGAAAAGATCCTACAGGATGGATTGGGAGAAGTGACCTGAAACATCATCCTAAATAAATGAAAAACTAAAATGTGTTTTTAGATTAATTACACCAGTTTCTAAGAATCATAACAGTTAGTATAACCCTCAGCTGTTTTTACTTCCAACAACATGTAGACTGTAGTAAGCATTAAAAGAACCTACTCTTGAATCAATGCTATAACCACTGTCAGGAGTAGACGCCAGCGTCTCAGGAGGGGAACATCTCACAGAGCCTGCAGAGGTGGAGGAGTTTGAAGAAGATGCTGCACTGCAGCAAAGAATCAGGTAGTTTCTCCAGAGCCCAATATAGGAGTCACTGCTCGTAGTAGTATTCACTTTCTTTGCATTGATAGGGCTGCTAATAAAAATGACAAATAAGAAAGAGCTCAGTATAGCAAATAAAGCTTTCCAGGTTTCACTTTGTTTTCCTATTGAACTTGCTTTTCAGTTATGTATAGGACATTGCTTCCAGCATTGTTAACACAGTAAACTCTGAATAAACTGTTCAGAATAAACCTGTATGTCAGTAACGTATGCTTTTACAGTCCAATCTGTTGAACTACAGTACAGTCAAAGGCAAGAATTAATTAATCTTTAGGGCAGTTTTTTTCCCCAGAGAGAATTGCTTTAACTTTCTGTTATATAAAGTTGAATTAAATCCACAGAAAATATTAAACAGTCTGTATGTCACCTCACTGAATTACAAAATGATAAATCTTGAAAGAATACTCAATATAATATACTATATTCACTTTAGAAATTAACTTACTTTATATCCACTTGTGGAGACAGAAGTTGCAGTCTGGTATAAGCAAAAGTCCAAGCATAGCTTATAGCTGTTGGGCAGTGTTTTGGAAGATTTTCCTGTTTCATAAAACTTGAGAGGCTTATAATCCATGGATCTTGGCCTTGAGTCACATGTGCAAATATCCATATATGTGATGGACTGACCACATCAAACTGATGGCTGATTGGGGAGGAATTCCAGTCAGTCAAAGTTTGTAAATCTATTGAACTGGGACAGTACAGTAAAGTAGTCTGTGAGCATAAAAACAAAGAGAGCAAGGAGATATTTAATATTGATGTATACTAAGTAATAATATTTTCTTTTTAAAATACCTAATGAAGTATCAGTGTCAAATATACACGTGCTATTAAAATACATAAGTTAATTTATCGGTTTTTAACAGAAGTTCCTAATGTGAGCGGTTACATAAACATACTCTTTGGGAAAGAACTACATACAAGAAATAGTAAATCCCATAAAAATGTCTTTTCACTTAGGACGACTTAATTCTTCCAAAAGATCCTAGACTCTAAAAGCCCTATCATATCAATTTGCTTCCTACTCCTAAAATCACAAAAAGAGCTTCTCCTTGATGCTTAAGTGTTTCTGACAAACATCTAAATATAGTACTCTGTTGTTATTCATTGACAATTATTATAGCTTTCATCATAAAGAAAGGACACATTGACTGTTAGAACACTATCCCTGCAGAAAAAAAGGCAGCGGTCTTTGCTTCAAAGAAATCACAATATATGAGCAAGATGACATAAAACAGATACAGATGTAGCTGTCTCTGTATGTATGGTGGTCAGATCAACATGCTAATGACCACAGGCTTACAGTGGTGGTATCAGTCTAGCAACATTCCTCAAGTTTTTTGAGTTTGATGGGATTTTTTTTTTGTTTGGTTGCATTTGAGTTTTCTTTAAGGTTGTAAACTGCTGATAAAGTTAGCATGAACGTAGTGACATGATCATTTAAAATATATACAATTTATTTGGGATAGTTTTGCAGAATTACCCCATCTTAAACTTAACCTAAAAACTCTCCTACCTGGTCAGCCCCAGTGAGATGTATGAAACTCTCCAGGATAGTAGCACTTAGTCTGTCCATTACATCTATAGCCAACTCATCATCACTCTACAGAACAAGAACATAAAGCATGAAAATCTCCAAGAAAGTCAAAGATAAATGCAGTTCCATTGATCAGTCACAAGAATGAGTCATCAACTCTTACCTTAGAAACTTCTAAAAGTGTGAATAAAGCCCTTATTTCTCTGAGAACGCTGACAGCTAACCTCCTGGTTGCAGGCCTTGTGCTGCAAAGGATGACCAAGGCAAAGCCTTCCACCACATGAAATACACTGGAATAAAGGGTCCTTTCCAGAGGAAGGGTATGGGCAGCCCCATTGGATACACCACGCTAAGAGAAAGACCACAGAAGTTAAGCAGATTCAGATAAAAAGTAAACACAACGAAGCTATAGTTCCATTACTGGAGATGGAAAGAAATCTTCTTTGGCTACTAGTCAAATTTTGCATAATATCAGTTAGTTTGGGTTTTCTGAAATCAGTCCAAATAAGTATCACAAGGAAGTCTTTTTTATTTCACTTTCTCACGGGAATGATGCTGTGAGGGCAAAATAAAGTAATATTCTTATGTATTCAATTCTATAAAATTAAATTATTTTAACTTTTTCTGTTAACTAGTAAAAAATGGTGCTTTTTTTTCCTAGATCTATTGTTTAATTACTCCTACTTAATATCTTTCCAGTTACATATGATGATTTTTAACGTAAGCAAAAAAGTGGGGAAGAATTTATATTCAGGTAATACTTAATATTAAAGTTTGGGGTCTTTTTGGCAGAATACTGATTTAAAATAACAAGTCTAAAAATCTTCAAGCACTCTAAGACAGTAAGCTGAAATGTTATTATTTAAAAGAAGCCATAATGTCTACCAACAGAGTCTATGATATTTAACAAAATCATGAAGATATCAAAACAGAGTCTACAAATAGAGTCTACCAGTTTAACAAACCCAATGAAGTCTACTAATAGAGTCTACAATAAAGTCTATTTATGTAGGTTCAAACCACGTTTTAACACCAAAGGACTTTATTTAGAAATACCTGAGCATCTTGGTTTTTATTGTGCATTTGGGCTGCTTGTTTCCACTGATTTATGAGCTGCACTAACATTTTTACTGCATTGTCAAGAAGCGTTGGGTGGACATCAGTCACTTCACGCACAATAAAATATACAAATCCTGAAAGAACATCTTCCCGCCAATCTGGAAAATCGAGCATTAATGCTTGAAGAGTATTGAAGGCCAAGGCACGAAGTTCTTCATCCATATGAATTGTCAGCCTGTTTAGAAAAACATACCAATATCATCACCCTAGACTGGCATACTCTTAACCAGCCTTTATAAATAGAAGTTTGGTGTTAACTCTTCCTTCTTTACTACACAATGTAGAATATGTCCATCAAGATGTGCTTTCTGTACTGAATACATCTGAGCTCGCTATTAATACTACAGCAAAATGCTGCAGGACTTCAAAAAAGCGAGTATTAACAAACAATTTTCAAGTCTTTAGTCAAGTGTTTCATATAGGCACATCTTTGCATACATCTGAGCAATCATCTTAGAGCTCAGCATGGCAGGCACCTCTTGATATACAAGTTAATTTCTTCAAATTAAAATTTAAAAGAACAGATTATGTTTGCAGATCAAGTAGTTTTACTTTGAATATTAGAAAAAACTCACAAAAAATCCCCTTTGCATTTACACTTATAAACATGTTTCAGTCTGCTGTGGTAGAAGAAAATTATCCAGTAGAGCATTCATAGAATCACAGAATCTCAAGGGCTGGAAGCGATCTCAAAAGATCATCCACAGTCCAATTCTCCTTGCCAGAGCAGAGTCGCCTAGAATAGGTCACACTGGAGCTCATCCAGGTGAGTTTTGAATGTCCCCAGAGAAGGAAATTCCACAACCCATCTGGGCAACCCATTCCAGTGCTCCCTCACCCTCACAGTAAAGAAATTCTTCCTTGTATTTGTTTGGAACCTCTTATGTTCCAGCATTGCCCCTTGTTCTATCATTGGACGTGATTAAGCATTCTTATTTAGAAATTCTTATGTTTTATGTGATTTTTGACCCTGAAGAGAAAGTATTATAAAAATCTTAATTCTCTTACGTTAGTTTTTGTATATGTAACTCAATGCATTATATACAAATTAATTTGTAATTTCAAAGCTAAAAGCTATCCTGTATTTCTGCACCAATATAAATCTTGTATTAAACAAAAAAAAAAAAAAAGGAAGAAGGCTTATCACTCATGTAATATGTAAAGACTGTACCACAACTACATCTTCTCAATGAATGCTCAGTTTACTCACCTGCCAACTCTTGGCTGTCCAACTATCTCAACTACTTATCAGTATTGATAAGGCACATTCAATTTAAGACAAGACAAGAGATGGAAGAATACGGGTAGTGTTGGATCAAATAAAATGGAAAAGGGAAGCAGGATTAGTTGAAAAAAATAAAAAAGCATCCTTCAAGTGCTTGTCTTGGCACTGTTAAACAAGAATGCCTTTATGACAATTTATAGTACTAACAAGAAGAAAAAAGAAAAAAGAGAAGAGGGGAAAAGGTATGACAGTGCTAACAAAAATATAAGTCAAGTTCAAAAAACAAAGCAACAAAAAAATTCCTACTTTTCAAAAAATTCTCTCAAAAAAATACATGCAAGATCTTCAGGATAAGGTTATCTCCTGCTACTCTGACCAGTAACACTTGACCAGTTGCAGAGAGGAGGCAGGAACGGAAGAACGGATTCTGTGTGCGGACTTGTTACACAATGCACTGGCAAACTCTTGTATACACAGTATTTAAAAAGGAACATCCACTACAAGCAGAATTTCATTTCCCTTACCTTGCAAGCAATTCAATGAGGTCAGTCCTGCTCATGCCATCTGGAATCAGTCTTGGGATAGCAGCAATACAAGTTCTGAACAAATCTATTTTAGGTTTTCTCTCACCCCTACAAAAACAGTTTATAATCAATAAAACTTCAGTACACCACAAATATTTTCAATGTCATATCAAAACCAAGGAGCAAATAACTTTTATCATTAATTGGTGAAAGTAGCATTCATTCAATAGCTAAGTAAAAAGCCAGCAGTTGTAACATATTAATGATGGCATCTGCAACAGTCCAGTGTAAAAATAACGTAACTGTGAGAGTGAAAAGAACGTAATTCAGTACATACGTAATCATGTCTTCAGGTTCTTTATTGGACATCTGCACACTAGTCATGCACATGGGCCTTCCAACTTCCTTGTCCAAATGCCTAAGAATGCTGTCGAGAGCCTTTCTGACTTGAGGATAGTATATGGACATTCCTGAAAAGTCAAAGAGTTCCCATCAACTCTTTCAATTGTTCTCATGTGATTTTCACATTTTTATCATAGTATTTTACCCATAAGACAAATTTCTTCTTGTACACAAGATAACATGAAACACACCCTTTAAGTGGAAAAAGAAATGAATGCTAAAAGAGTAGTAGGAGGTATCTATGAAAATAAAAGTTTATTTCAGAGAACATAAACAAGGAAGCAACCATTAGTTGCTTTTCTGTTTTCTCAATTCTGAGCATTTTAGTTCTTTTTCATGTTGAAACAGTCCTCTAGAGGTAATGACCTAATCTGCAGAAGACCAGTAAACACAGGGATCAAAATTGCCTTCCTTTAATTCCATCGTGGAACAGTTTGGGACGTTCTAAAATGGCATCAAGGGAAAGAAAACTGCAACACCGTTTACCACACCAGTTGCACTCAGGTTTCTTTGTGCTAATTTGGCACTGCAAAACACTTCCAAAAAAAAAGTCTTGGATTTTGTCTCAGATACTAGAAGGTCAATATTGTCCAGCAGCCCTATCTAAAGAATCAAAGAAATTCTGTTACAACAGACATCATTAGATTCTAACAAAATAAACACAGAAATAAAGTTACACAAATGTTCTGCTTCAGAGTATTTGAGAACATACAGGCAAATATTGGAAAGAACTTAGATAAGAATGTAACATACCTATAACTTTTGCTTCCTCATCTGTCAGCGTTTTATTAAGAAAAATTTTCTTCACACGTAAAGTATTTCCTGAGGGAAGAACAACTCCTGTTGTTGGCATTGGTGGTTCACCATCTTTCTGCTGCAAGCTATCTGCTATGACAAGGAAGACTCTGAGGCCAATATTCATCCTCTTCAATAGCAAAGGAGGAAAGAAAAAGGAAGGAGAAAACAGAAGAAATAGAAATTATAACATTGAACAGATGAGGCAAAACACAAATTGTGTCTTTCCTTTCAACAGACAGCAGTACAATTCTGGTAAGACAGGGACTATTTAACGTGTTATATATTAAGGTAATAAAAGTAACAAGAATAAAGTTTAAGCCTTCAATGCCTCCCCACAACTTTGACTCCAGTGAACTGACGTGGCACAGACTGAATATAAAATACTAAAGCAATTAATATGAATCTCAAGAATGACATATTGAAGACAGGAACTGTTAAAACGTCTCATCTGTTAGATCAGTTGCAGTTACACTATACCAAAAATTCACACATACTGACTGAAATTATTGTTGAAATTAATCTGAACTGTAGCACTGCTGCTAGCATACTCCCAGAAATGAAACGGTGATTGTGCATGACTACAGTTACATTATTCAGTTTCAGTAGAACTAAATCCCTTCCTATGTCCATTAGTTTGCCTTCACCTCAACTCAAAAATATTTAATGTCTTCCCTCCCCTAAATTCCCCAATGCTGTGTTCTCGCCACCTAAAAGCAATGAACTTCTTTTTACCTCTGGATTAATAGTGAAGGTTTTAGGTGATTTTCCAACACTAAGAAGATCAAATATTATTTCTTTCATTGCAAAATCCAAACGTTCCTGTAACGGAAAACAGATTGATATGAACAAGAGACTCATGTACCTTTTCTGTTAGTATGTATAGTTTAATTTCTTGACTTTGGGTATCACGTCTTAAAGGCTTAACAAAATCAATATTAAAAAGTTTAAAACATATTAATTTTCCCATATTTATTCTTACAACTTCATGGTTTTCTTTATAGAAGAAATCAACAAAGCTCATTCCTTGCTATAGTTGAAGCACTTCTCCGGAAAAAATTCCCAGATAATTCTGCTCAGGTCACCCATTTCTGTGAATGAGCTGAACTGGTTTAGATGGTTAAAAATTGAAGATAAGAAGAGAAACCCTAGGAAATAGGTATAAAAAGTGAAAGGTCATGTGTCCTGCATCATCCCTGTATGACCAGAAGCAAATAATTTTGGAAGCTTAAGCACAGACAAGGTATCTGCAAAACAGGAAAACACATCTCTAATCTATAAGGTTACAGATGAGTGAGAATTTGTCATGCAAGACGATATCCTGTATTTTGACATTAGGACAACAGAAGCATCTAAAATAATATAAATCACAATACAATACTAACTGTACACTAACTGCATGCATTGCGGATATATTTACGCTGGAGAGTAGCCTCTGTAAACATAAACTAAGTGGACATTACTGTTCAAATGCTTTGTCCCTTATAAAAATATTATAATGGAATATACTAATTAGTGTATTTAGATGTATGTATACTCATATACACACAACAGTGCAACACAGAAGGAAATATTAATAATCATAATGTTTATGACCATAATTCACTGCAAATATTTAAAATATTAACCTTAAATTTGTATTTCTTGCAAATAATCATAGAATCATAGAATGGTAGGGGTTGGAAGTGACCTTGAGAGATCATACAGTCCAACTCCCTTGCAGAAGCAGGGTCATCTACATCAGGTCGCATAGGAACATATCCAGGCAGGTCTTGAAGACCTCCAAGGAAGGAGCCTCCATAAACCCTCTGGGCAGCCTGTGCCAGGGCTCCCTCACCCTCACAGTGAAATAGCTTTTTCTTATGTTTAAGTGGAACTTTTTGTGTTCCAGCTTCATCCCATTACCCCTTGTCCTGTTGCTAGCTACAACAGAAGAAAGAGATGTCCCAACCTCCTGACACCCATCCTTTAGATATTTATAAATGTTATTAAGATCTCCCCTCAATTTCCTTTTCTCCAGACTAAACAGCCCCAGTTCCCGCATGAGGATGTTATGGGAGACAGTGTCAAAAGCCTTGCTGAAGCCAAGGTAGATGACATCCGCTGCTCTCCCCTCATCTAGCCAGCAGGTTATGCACTCATAGAAGGCTATCAGGTTGGTCAAACAGGATTTCCCCTTGGTGAATCCATGTTGATTCCCTGTGATAACCATCTTATCCTTCATATGTTCAGTGATAATATTCAGGATGAGTTGTTCCATCACTTTTCCAGGGATGGAGGTGAGGCTGACCGGCCTGTAGTTTCCTGGATCGTCCTTCTTGCCCTTTTTGAAAACTGGAGTGACATTGGCCTTTCTCCAGTCCTCAGGCACCTCACCTGTCCTCCATGATTGTTCAAAAATGATGGAGTGAGGCTTAGCAATCACATCAGCCAGCTCTGTCAGCACTCTCGGATGCATCTCATCAGGACCCATTGACTTATGAGCCTTAAGCTTGGCCAACAAGTCTTTAACCTCTTCCTCTTCCACCCAGGGCAAATAATACTCATCCTGTTCTTATAACTCTACCCAGAAATGCTCTTACCTGAGCAATGAACTGAATAATCTTCACAAATATATTCAGAGGTGTGTCTCGTGGGACCACACTACGTGACCCTTTGGGAAAAAGTGCTGATACAATGCTCATGAGACGGCTGCAAGAATTTGAAAACAAAAACAAATAAAGAAATTTTTAAAAACAGCTTTTTATAATTGCATACGTGTTACAGTTCAGATCTGGAAGGGTGTATGAGAGTTACTACTAAATAATACAGAAGCATATGACAGGTAGGACCATCTAAAGAAAGTACGGCCCTGTCACAGGTAACAATACCATGAGCTAGTTAATAAAGTGATCAGGATCCTGCCTTTAAACAAGTTTATTAACAGTCAGGAGGAGTGGCAAAATCTGAATGATTATTCCAAATTCTCATGATTTCCATGTTTAGTGATGTCTACTTCGCAACGTGCTTTTTATCTTTAATAAACTGTCTGCTTCCTATCTCTCTGCCCTCTTTTATCCCTGCATAAGCAATTGTACACTCTCTTCTTTCTCATCAAAGTAACTGAGTTATTTTCATTTTCTCTATCAAGATTAAGTCTTTGTTCCCCTGTCTACCTGACCAGACTATTCCTGCACTGGATTCAGGACATAGTAATATCTTCTGATATCAATAGAGACAAACCTCACCCACCCCCTCACCAATAGTTTAAAATCCTTTGCAGAATGAACTTACCTTTGAGTTACAGTGTTGCTTTCACATTTTATTCTAATAACATAAACCCACAACAACCTATACAAAGATTCCAGTGCAACTCGGGACATTTTGGGATCTTTATTCTGTAAAATAAATGAAAAATAGAGTTACCGCTGCCTGTGAGGCACTCAGAAAATTCTGTTATTACTCTTGACTTGAGAATACTTTCAAAACTTTTAACAATGAAAACTAATGTGTTTAATATCGACAAATTTTAACATTTCCATAAAAACAATCCTGTATTGCATATTTCCAATATTACCTGAATATCTAATTAATACTTCCAGATTTTTTACAGGTCTTTCATTCTAAGAGCAGAAGCATAACTAAAAAGCAGACAGTCCTCTTGAGATGAACACCAAGAGTGTACTGCCTCTGAGAATTTTTCTCAGAAAGCCGCTGGTAAAGAATACCTACTTTATAGTAAAATAATTTCTAGTTTGTCTAAAACATCAGAGTAGCTGCTTTGGATCAGGCACAAAGTCTAAGTCAGTCATTCAGTTTATGACAGCAGACAGTAGAAGGTGCAGAGAAAAGAATGCAAAACAGTGCAGGCATACATGGATGCTTCTTTGGGTGTGGACTCCAGGCTTCACCCAACTTGGCCATTTCCTGTGGGCTGTATTAGTGTTTATTCATTTCCAACGGATTCTTATTGTAATAATTAAGCTAGTTTTATCTTGAATTAATATAAAATCTTGTGGTATCATTCAGTTTAAATTATGCACTACATGAAAAACAGCTTTTTCATCTTAAAGCTGCTACTAGGAGGCTTTTTTCTTGCTCCTCCTAGCTCTTAATCTGTGTGAAACAAAGTAAATAACATTATTCACACCAACTCAAGCAATTCCTTTTCCAACTAGAATTTCCTAGTGTATTTATAATCTTAAAGTGTCCATTGAGATTCTGGGAACTGGCCGTAAGTATGAGCTTATGAACACAATAAATGATTCCCAGTTGTCATGCTTTTAAGCATTATCTTAAAACAGAAGTCTCTTTAAAAAAACCCAACACTTAAAAACCCCAAACATATCCCCTCTTCCTGCCCCCAAAATCTCAATAAAATAATCCTCAAAACACCTCTTCCCCATCTGATAGTTTGAACCTAACTAATTTCACATTTTGTTGCCTCTACCACAAACTAATGAGTCAGAACAGCACTTTTGTCCTCCCAGGAAAAGTGAAGTGCATTTCATAAAAGGTGTTAAGTGGATCTAAAACCATACTGTTCAAAAAGAAATGATGTCATTCTTGTTTCCCTCCTCCACAGTCTCACTGCTCTCTTTGCATTGACGCATACCAACAACTTGATCCAAATATTCTCATGGAAATAACCCAGTCTATATCAGTCATTACACTGTTCTACCCCTCCTTCACATTCTTTGGATGTGTTCCTGCCATTGCCTCTGAATTATCACACCTGCAACTAGGCAGTAAAGTTTAGGAGGGTTATCTGGTAAAAGTTACATCTGTCCATAGTTAGTACTCAAACAGATGTGTTCTACCACTCAGTTAATTTACCAGCAGTGCTACTGTGAGGAAGAAGTAAACACTCATAATTGCATGAGAAGGTGAGACTGTGACAGCTTTAATTTTAACCAACTTAAATAGCAAAAACACTTGATATCACTACTCATCATATTTAATATACAGGTCAACAGTTCTTGATGTTCAAAGTAGGTTGCTGGATTAATTGTTATCAGCCTGAAATGTGGTGTCTAGAACTGAGTAATGCTTCAGTTTCCTTATTTCTGATATTCCAAAGCAGAGCTTAATTTACATGTCCAGAATAAAACCCAAAAGTTACTGTTGTCTTTCAGTCATATTATCAAAAAAATGTGCTAGGTAGCAGCTATTTTACAATGGGTTAACAAAATTCCATCTGTTAGGAAGTTTATTATCCAATATCATAGAATCATAGAATGGATCTACATAGCTACTTCTGATTCTTTATGAAAAAGTTGGCTTTTTGTTTTGTTTTTGTTAAGTAGATATTAACCTCTTAAAAAGGATTACAAGATAAAAACAGCAGCACCTCTAATTTCTTAAGCATTGAAAATTTTCATTATTTCTTTCTATAACTAGGAACTAAACAAATATGCTAGAAGAAAATGGCTTTTTTAATCTAATTTATGTCACACTTTTTGTATACTTCGTGTTAGTATGTCAGTACTTCTTTTGGCTTTGAGATTACTGCAGCTGGAGCACAGTATATGTGGCTATATAATTCACCAATACTGCCAAATTCGAGTCTTTTTAGCTGATGCCTGTCAAATTTTTAAGCATTCTATCTGGGTTTTCTTTTAAAACACAGTTTTGTTTAAAATTCTAAAACTTTTAACATAACTTATATCAGCAGACTATGGAACAAGCTGTCAAAAACAGTTAAAATCCCAAAAAGTAAAAGCAAAACTATAATGGTCTTACATGGCATATTAAAATGAGTCAATGAAACATATCTCAATGAAGGCAAGAAATAAAACAGCATTTTTTCCATGTTAGTCAAATGTAGTCACTTACTGAAGAAAGTACTTTTTAATACTGATGTAAACCTTTTCTTCTGTTCTGAACTAAAACAATTTCTACCTTTTAAAACCTGCAAAACCAACAGTGTAAATCTTTCAAGTTAGTGCACTGCAAGTTGTTATAATAAATCAGTTTCACATCTTTTCATTGTGAAAAAGTTTTCAAGTTTGCTCACATGCAAGACACTTTGAAACAAATTAACAGAAAAAACCCATACATCTGAATAGGAAGTTAACTTCCAGTGGAAACATGCACTGATGTTCAAGGAAACCAGTTGTGATATCGATACTCAATCTCACAAAGCCACATTTTCACCCCCAAGGAAAAAAAGTGGTATTAGATAATTTCCTGATCTTTCTCCTTTACTCCCTGGCAAGAAAAAAAGATCTTTGAAATGTTATCTATTCTTAGTCCTGTTGCTTCTTAAAAGTACTAACAACAATTTTACAAAGAAAGGAAAGCACAAAATACAACAATTAACATAAAAACCAAAACAAAGTACTGAGACAAAGCAACATTTCACTGAGTTCAACAACATAATAACTCACCTGCAGTGTTTCTATTTGTTTTCTGATACTGTTGTTAGATGGCATCTAAATAAAGCAATGTGAGACAGCAAAACATAACAAACATGAGAATGGAAGGCACATGCATGTTAGATGAAAAAAAAGCACAAAACCAACAGATAGCTGTCTAGTAAGGACTCTATTCAGTAGAAATACACGTTTTGCAACTTTTAACGTTTTGTGGTAACAGACACTAAGGTTAAGCTGTAGGAAAAAACCCTATTCTTCTCTGCCCAACAGTGGAGCAGAATGATAAACACTTTATCATTTCAGCAGCTTTCTTAAGCGTTCCTTCCTCTCCCAGGAAGAGCTGGTAAGAATACAACTCAACTTCATCAGTTTTCTGACCAATCTCCTAGATTATCTAAATACTAGTCAAAAACATAAGCAAAATATTTTACCATGCTGATTCAGTCTCCTGAACAAGTTCAGAATTTTGCCCATACTACAGGGTGTAAAGAAATGCCCTGCTGGGCTCAACACTGAAACAGCACCCTGACCATTTTTTGTGCAACAAGGCCAGTTATACATACATCTGCACTCTCTGATGAACTCCTCGTACCTGCCACTTACAACTCTCTCCTCTGCTCTTTGCATCAGTCCAGACTCCTTTCAGCAAGTCTAGGATGGTTTACCCATATGAAAAGCCTGTTTTGAGGATAACTAAAAAGTAGTGGGCACTGAAACCCTGTATAAGGAGTGTATAAGGGCAATAAACACTACTCGTACTGTATGAGAATTCAGAGCACTCTCAGAGGCATTATCAAGTACAACATAGCACCAAAATATTGCAGGATAAGGCAAGTTGTGAATATATGATGCATTAGGTATTACAGAGCAGCTGCAAAGATGTCAGCTTACACATTACAGCAAATGGGAAATTGCTTATTTCTGTCACCAAAGTGTGACCACTGAAGTGTGTTCACTGCTGGGCAAGAGTTTGCACTGGGCAGTCACCAGAGAATAAAGTGAGAACCGTGAATCCACAACCTATGTTACCTTCTGGTGACTTACTAATTGACAGGTACTATTCATAGAATAATATCCCTGTGACGAGTTTAACTGTTGTCATTACTTCAATTGTTAATTTATGAATTTTAACTAAAACAGCAGCATTGGGTGAACCTTTCAGTACTCTGAATTATCTCCTAGTAGCTCTCAAAATTACTTTATTAAGTAACAAAGACACTAGAGACAATGGATTTGGAATTCTTATTGCACTTTGCATATTTAGGTAATTAAATATTTAGTCATTAGGAAATCAGGAAATAAAATGGGGAAGGGGAAATCTAAAAGACTAAACTGCTGTGAAATTCAGATTTATAAATTAATGAGATTACTTATTACAGAGTGCATGCATTTAATTAGCTTCAGAAACAAAGGAACACATTAATTCATACAACACAAGGACAGTGGGGGTTTATTTTTCAAGATTAAATTCAAGAAAGTTTTTGAACAAGGCAGGCACCCAAAAAATCAATTCGGTGAGCCAAATTAAAGCCATAAAACCTCCTAAGTAACTCGCTGATGGCACAGCATAGTAACACTGCAAATTCTGAACTGCAGAAACTCATATGTGGAATTTCTGCTGAATAGAGCCTTACAGTAAATGTGTTAAGCTGTTAGTGGTTAACAAAACTAAGTAAAATATAAAACACATGCTCAGCATCTACCGGTTAAACCCACTGGTGTTTATAGTTTTAATACATCCATTATCAGCAATGGATATTATGCCAGAAAAATGCAACTCCTGGATGTAAGAACTTTTTAAAAGCTTTAGAAGCAAAAGCAGCCTCCATAAGCAAAATAAACAACAAAACAAAAATCAAGGTAAATATTGCAAAAGAGCTGCAATGTTAGATGAAAAATATACAAAAACCCAACAAGCAACAGAAAAGTGTGAAAGATGTCATGAAAACAAAACAGCCCTTAAAAAACAATCCAAGCAGCTAAACCTGTTTCATTTTGAATTCATGTTGGTTTGCATATTTTACTAATAAGCTTTGGAATTGTCACTCATACTGAACCAGAATGAATATTGTGAAGGTGGATCAAAGGTTTTATTAAAATTATCAAAATCAAGACATTAGTTAAAATTATGAACAAGGTTAATCAAAATTAAGGAAAGAACATGTACAACAATTAACATTATGAGATAGTCACTAAAACAAACCTCTAATTTCTAAGTATCTTCATCTCTTTATCAACCAACTCTTGTTTACAATGCTATCAACCAAAGCCACAAGTTAAAGGGACACTGTAATTTTTATTTGTTAAACATATATCATAGGCTGTAGATATATGATCTCTTCTCTGGACTCCAAACTAATTTTCTATTCCTTTAATAAGTGAACAAGAGGCAGAAAAATTTTGCACTTAATATACATTCAACTTAGAGGAAGAGATAAGCTACTTATTTTCTCACATACAACTTGAACATGAAAACTTGCAGGTTGTACTTTTTCCAGCATAAATAGTGTTTATTAGGAGATACTTCTCCTGTTGATTTTACTGATAGCCCTCAAGGCAGCCATATCTATTTCCAGCATAACACAGCATCAAAACTTATTACTAAGTTTAACAGTAATGAAGACTAAGACATCTGTTTTTAAAAAATACAATATTTCACAGTGTCCTTTTAAACAGCCAGATATTTAGTGTTTATTTGGTGGAATGCTGAGAACATAGTGGAAAAAATGCTATTAATTTGCAATAGTTCCTGAATTGAAAAGGATTCTTACCTTTAGATGTGACAAACAGTTCTGCAGGAAAACGTGCCAGTTATTTAAAAAAAACTGTTTCTGACTGACACACAACAGGCAGGTGATCAATGGATACAAAGCCTATGAGCAGGGGGGGAAAAAGAATTGATCAAATTGGTCTTTGCAGACCTCCCAAGTCTTGTACATTTAGAATGAGACACACAGTCGGGTTCTTGTCTCTCATTCTCACAGTTTCAGCATCGCATGGCAGCCTGCCCCCTGCACTAAGACACACAAGCCAGGCATGGTGTCCTGGGCATAATCTATGTGCTGTAACAACTCATGGTGTAAGACCAGGGCATTGCAACCATGATGAAATTCATTCCCTAGCCAAGCCTGATAGCAGATCACACCCTTCACACAATGTTTACTCTTTCCCTCCAACCACATGATTCAATTCATGGGGTCCTATGTGCTGGGAGATGGATGAATATTGGAAAAACACCACCAAGTCAGTAAAAATTGAGGCAGACTTTGTCAGAAAGGTTACTTCTACTCAAGGTCTATTTTAAGGAAGGAATGAAGCACAATTTAATAAAGTCTGTGAATATGGAGACTAGTATGACTTTGCTTTGCTTTAGTAACATAGGATTTGTTCGAACACCACATACTTTAACAATACATAACAACTAATACTAAACTTGATTGCATATTATCTTGCCATGGAGCAAAATTAAAGAATGAAGATGAATAAGTTGTGATCCTGATGTAACAAAGTCTCTGACTTCATAAATGACATCATGAATGCTAACATCAATTACTCGATGCTGTTCTTACAGAGGGAGTTTAGCCAGGTACAATGAGATATGCTTTAGGTGCTTAAAGTACCAGAAATTAAAGCTCATTCCTAAAATGAATATGACAATTGTAATGCAAAATTTAGCTCTATATTTCCGGGAAAGTGAAGTGAATCAACTTGAAACGTGGCTGAAATAGTCACTGAGAATTGCCAAATGCAACATTAACAGATTTAAATACTTGTTAAGCTGTAGTTTTAGGGGAAAAGGTAAGATGCAGTCTTAGGGTAAAAAAAAACAAAACAACACAAAACAATCACAGATGTGAAAGAAATAATAAAAAATATTGGAAAAAATAAGCCCAAATTATATGAAGGGAACACCAGCAGAGCCAGGCTATTAAGAGTCTGCTATTTTGCTGGAAAAATCTTGTCTGACACTTCCATCATAATTAAATGTAATATAAATACAAAGTCTCCCTGAACGCAAGTTCTTTTCAGAAGAAACATTAGGTTAAATAACACTGTGCTAAAACCCACTAAAATAATCAAAACCAAGTACTGATTTGGAGACTGTCACAAATCTGAAAACAGAACATGTCTATTGCACAAGGAAACAAATCAAAATTAGAGCAAATGCACATACACAGTGTGAATTCAATTATACTTGAACTAAGGAGTTAAGTCTTAAATTAATACAGCTTTCCCTCATATAATGTACTAGATGAAAACTCTAAGATAAAAAAAACAGAGAAGTTAAAATATTTCTTTAAAATACCAGCGAATGCTTCTTTCTTGAACTCAATTCAAAGGTAGTCTGATAAAGCATCTCCACAAAATTTTTCAAACATGGCACATTCACTTCATTTTTAACAGCCTATTAAAAGAAATACACACATAAATGGGTGTAAAAGTATATACAGAAGGCAACTTAAATCTACATTAATATGTCCATGATTTCAAAAACATTTGAAAGTTTAGTCTCAGATAGGTAAGTCTTTGACTGTATTTATCTGAAATATAAACATAAGCATAAGAAATCATGTCCTACACTACTACAATGATTAAAAAAACCCCACCAACAGAACAAAGTTAGAATCCATTAAAAATCCACTATTTTAAGAATATGGCCCATATTCCACACTTAAAGAGAAAGTATTTGCCACCAACAAATATGAACCACAGTGAAACTCTTTATAAGTATAATTTCATATATTTAAAACATAATACTCATAATTTTTTCACTATTCCCCTCTCCCATGTTGCCCTTTTATGTCCTCCAGTTCTGAAACCCAAAATTTAAGAAATGCTACACAGGATTACCAGTCAATTACCCATGTAACTTGTCTTTGTTCAGCTTTCAGAATTAATGAAACAGACCCATGGAGGTCTACACCTTTTTTACCCACTCTGTTCTTGCATATACAACAGCCTTCCTTCCACCACCAGGCAGCTATCTTCTTTACCAAGTCTCTACAAGTCTCTTAGGAATCTCTCTGGACACCTGTATGATCCATTTAAATATTACTCTTAACCTACTGTTTCATACTGTACTCCTACTTCATTTATAATACTGGGAGATAGGGGTGAGGTTTTGGAGAAGGATTTGGCCCTTCTTGAAGAGATCCTCTATACTTATAATTTTCCTGTAATATAAGGTAATTCTTTGCTGTTTTTTATTATTCAACATTATTAAAAGATATATCATGTCCACCTTGTTAAGAACACTCTGAAAAAATTCAAGATGGAAAAGTACAAAAAATAATGTATAGTATCACTGCAAGGTGAACACAAATTCAAAAAGAATGAACTGAGAAAGCAGTTATGTTTTAAATCACTTCTTACATATCCCCAAATTATTTATCTCTTGCTATACTTAAGCTATATGTTGATCAGTACCCTGCTACCTCCACATGAGAAATTAGTCGGTTGTTGCCAGCACCGCACTGTTCCTCTGGGATATAATCTTAGGCTTACAGATCAGCCTTAAGTTCCCTGCTATAAAATACGCTGTCAACTGGCATACCTGCAGGGTCCAAATTAGGTCTTATTTTAAAAATGCCTGAATGACTAAGCAAGAGAATGACAGTAAAGAAGCCACAATGCTGAAACCTCACCAATTTTCAGTATCCAAGATACAGTAAACTCTAGATTCAGTTCTTTCCTTTGCTTCAAAATGACACACTTCAAATCTTCCAAGAGAATGACTAACCCTCTCACAACTGCATCTCAATCTGGGATGGGACTCTCTGCTCCTATCTCAGAAGGTCTATTTGTATGAAATGATTAGAGATACTGAGTCAGAAGAGATCAAACCTCCCTCACTAACTGCTGAAAGCACTGATTCAGGCTATGCTTGTAAGAAGCAATCCAGAAGTCAGCACAGGCACTCTGCACAGCTGGTGTGTGTCTGTGCTTCCACAGTTAGCAATGAGGAGTCTCAATTCCCAAATGGTGGTTCTCTCGTTACTGTACATGCAGTTTTCACTATATTTAAATTATGATTTTGCAAACTAATATATGTTGTTTACCTAAATGCTAAGTACTTCCACTACACACTCCCACTCCAATTGCCAAGCAACTACGGAGGTTCAAAACAACTTGAGGTACACTGAGCTACTGTAACTTCTTGTTGGTTAACCTTTATACAGCTGAGAAAAGCGGCCTGAGAGGAAGGAGGAGAGCCTCTCATAAGCAGCTTTACAGCACTCTACACTCAACACTGTGATGATATCAAAGGTTTTTTTTCTTGTTCACAGCTGCTTTAGATTTAGCACACATACAGGAGATGAACAACTGCTCCTCCACTGGAATGATTACATCTAGTGGACACTCACCACTACTGATAATTTCTATTTAATTAGTCAAAAACTACATTCTTCCTTCTGGCATAAAGGTTTATATGCTCCCTATTGGACTGTAAACACATTACATATCTCAGTTTATTCTAGAAAGAACTTCAAATATTTCAGCTAATAATCAATGGGACTCTTGAGTGAACAAATATTAAACCAAGGAAATTTCAGATTTTTAAGGCAAGTATAAGAAGATGACATAGTGCTTTGGTGATAAAAGAGTCCAGAAATCAGACAACTTTAAGTTGTTCTGGAAAAGATTGGAAACTAGCTAGTATAGAAATCACTCTGACAATTCCCTTTAAAAGATTGTGTAGGTGCTTTTCGCATCTGTAAAAACGTAGCATTGTGAGAATTAAGGAAAGCAACTGTAACATGGAGAGCCTAATTGAACATGAGGGAACAGCAGGTGATGGGGGGGGAGATAAAATACTTACAGCAGCCACAGGGATGAGAATTTCCACAAACAAACCAGCAAGAGCATGCTTTATATCTTTATCTTTTACTTCCAGGAAGTATTGAGCACATTCCTTGGTAAAAAAGCAGTAGAAAAATATTTATTAAAAAGAAGATAAATGTCACTACACTATAAAAACCACTTAACAGTAGCACATTAATTAAAAAGTGGTTTTTAAACAAAAGTGATTCTTGGAATTCCATCCATTAAAAAACAAAAATCTACCCAATAACTTTGTCCTTTAACCCACCGCTTTCGCAAACAGTTTTATTTGTTTGCTACTTATTTTTTATTTAGTCTTGAATAAATTCATATACTGCAGGTTTGTCACATTACTGAGACAACTAAGAACAGCTTCTCATTATGCGAGGTACTCATGAAGCGCAGAGAAACAAATCATTCATACCTCTAAGAAGTTATGAACTAAACAGAAAAGGATGAAGGATGACACACAAGTAGAATGAGTGATCACAACAAATATCATTGTAGCTTCATGATTTAATCAAAATTATGCTCATTTCTGTTCTCCGTAACATTCGTTTACCTGCATGAACTGAAATGATGCCTCAAAATCCTCCACAGGATACATCTTCACTCGAAAAAACTTCATTCCCATAATCAAGCTGATGATACTTTGTACTACATGAGGACTCTGTTCCTTTTGTCGAAGTTCCTTTAATTCAGTGACAAACTTCTTCCTAACAGCCTGAAACCTGAACAAGGGATATAAATAGCAATTACTTGTATTCTTAGTTACTTTTATGAAAGGTCTATCATTTTGAGTACATTCCTTTAGTCTGCTGATAACAGCATCTGCAGTAAAAGCAATACAAGCCAGATGAATCCTAATATTTAAAATCGAGGCATTTAAAAGTGCCTATCATGATCAGCATATTACAAGATACTCAGTAACTGAACAACTATTGACTGATATCAGGCCTCTTTCCCTGCAACTGTAAAAGTTGACAGCAAAGTAATTCAGCATTGTATTAAAGCTCATTTCTTGATTTGTTCAAATTTCTTGCGCTGGAACATGAAACATGCCAGACCACACTCAGCTACACTTGACACTTAAGAGATTAGTTACTGGGGTCATTAATAACTGCTACTATATTAAACCATCTTTAAGTCTAGAGTAATTTTTCCCCAATGCAAGAAAAGTAAGAGACTAAACTTACTTTGATTGAGCAAGAACCCCTGTCACTTCTGCATATAAGTCTGCAATAATATGCACATTCCCAGTGTTGGTTCCTGAATACCTAATGAGAAGAGAGTAAAAAAAAAAAAGCGTTGAACACAATTTTGTTCTAAACTTCAAGTATGTTCTCAATTACAAACAAACAAAAAAATCATTCTGGAAAACAATTACAGTCAAGTATAAAATGCACAGATGACATTTACATTGATGTAGCTTCATTGAGTGGATGTGAGACATTCTTCAAAGTTTATTAGAGCTACTCAAACTCAGATTTTCCTTACTCTTTCTGGCTATGCAAATTATTCTGTACATTCTAAGCAAAAAAACCTCAGCATTTTATTGAACACAGCTGCATTCTTTCAAAATATGTTTTCAGTTTATAGATAACAATCAGGGTTTCGTTTACACTGGTATCACCAATGTGTTACACGTGAGGCAAAGGAGAATAACATAGCAATCAAGTACAGACTGGCAACAGACTCAAAATATTTTGAAGTATAGAAGTAAAACTTACCCTTCCTTATGTTTAAAGTGCTTAAAAGCCAAGTTTAGAACTTCATGTACTAAAGGATCTGGCACTGGATGAACAGGTATCTGAAATGCAGATATAATTTATACATATGTAACTACAGGTGTAGTTACATGCATGTATGCATAAAGCAAATAAATGGTACTGTGAGGTACTAACATCAGAGGACATCCTTTGTTGGCATATGATATTCAAGTTAATCCTGCAATATATGAACACTTATACAACTTTTACTGACTTTTAGGGATTGATTTAGTAATAAAATAAACAATAGTAAACACCATGAATTTGTTATCGAGATTTATCAGACTAGGTTAACTATGCATATTTCAACACTTTCCTCCTTGTGAGGTGTAACTATTATAGATTTAGTCTCAAAATGCAATTTTTCCTCAATATAAAGGAAGACAAAACCAAAAAATAAGAATGCAGAAGAGATTATTATCTCCATTTCTTTCTGCAGATGAAAGCAGAAAAATCATACAAAAATCTCCCTATCAATAGGTAACACTTTGGAGAGAAATCAAAACCAAGCATTGATTAGAAAGTCCTTTTTTACTGACATTCTCTTTGACATTAACACTTTTCTCAAGTTTGAAAGAAAACATTTGCTTAAAATTCAAATGTATTCTTTTTAAAAACCACTATATACAATCATGAAGTCATAAGAGCTTTGAAATTTCAAAGAAACTTAGGTAGGGACTAGAATAACCCTACTGAACATTACTGCTTCAGAGTGATTAAGATTTTTGCTAAAATATATTACAAGAAAAGATTACTGTCTTGTCTATGGTAATCTTGTCTACACCTTGGAAAGCTGTTTGTCCAAGAATTTACAGTTACTGGCTATTTACATGCATATTCATACATGAGTAACATGCAGTCATATCAGCAAATGATTTTTATTCCTATGTAGGTCATGTCTGTCACTCTCTCTCTGGTTGCTCTGTGCATATTACAGAAAGAGCTGGATCATATCCTCTGTAACCTCTAAAACCAATTGCCAAGAATTAAAAAATGAGTGGGCTCCCAGGAAGACGGATGTAACGTGAATGTAAATATGTTTACTGGGAAAAGTCATACTTTCTGTGGTTTGACTGCCTAATTGCAAATTCACATTACAAACAGAACATACAAAGACTCCTTTAGACAACTTTTAATATTAAATTGATCGCAAGACTCTCTTTAAGTGGTGTATCTATGTTTAGTGCCCCACTGCAGATCTTTAGGTAAAGAAAATATCCTTATGCAAAAATATCTATCTTGTCTGCAGTAGAAGCATGAGAGGCTCACCAAGCATTACAGGAGACACCACAGACTCTCTTGAAGCCCAAAACTTTGGTACCTCTCCTGACATCTAAATTACTGGCAACATGGACTCTATTCAACTAGAAAAACTAGAACCAATTGAAAAATACAGAAGCTCCCCATACAATCCTGCAATCCTAAACAATCTATTCCATTTCCCTTTCTCTTTCACACTGACATAAAATTTAGGCAGGGAGAGAGTATGAACTCAAGATTTTCTGTAAAGCAATGACACGCAAGGGTTTGATGGTTTTAGTGCTCTTCTTTGCATGTATGTGCATGCAGTATGGGAACATCACTTTGGATGACTGGTTGATATCTTCAAGAAGTATAGACACC
This sequence comes from Colius striatus, assembly GCF_028858725.1. Taxonomy (NCBI): domain Eukaryota; kingdom Metazoa; phylum Chordata; class Aves; order Coliiformes; family Coliidae; genus Colius; species Colius striatus. Next base: position 71,450,776 of record NC_084761.1, on the reverse strand, counting down.
TCTTTTGTATTGTCATTTTCATTTTTCCCTATAGTACAAACATGTCATACACAACCAAAAAATGTGAGAAAAAAATGCTGGTACTTGATGTCAAACTCTATCCTCTCATCCATACACCAATGTAAATTTTGTACTGACAGAAATGGTGTGTGACATTACCTAGCACTACACTTTAAGGCCAAGCAAAAATGCATACTCCTTCCGGTTTTGGGTTTTTTTTAAGTGACATTTTATTCTTGTCACTCAGTGACTTCACATTGTGTTTAAAAAATGTTTAAGCAGATAAAAGACGCTGAACATTAATAAAACGTTATTTTTTACAGTTTTTCTTTTTACACTACATCAGCAGTTTGATTTAGTGGATCCGAGACATGTGAATTGAAATAACATAGGGACAGATAGAAAAGACCGGAGAGGCCAAAGGCTTTATGCAACTGAGGGTATAATTATAGCCTTGAATGTTCTCATCACATATATACTCCTGTTTTTCACATTTAAAAAATTTAAAAGGAGATGGATCAAGACTGACATTAAAAGCAAAAGATTAAAAAAAGTCTGAGAAAGCAAAAGAGCTTACCTGTTTTAGAACCTCTATTAAAACTAAACAAAAAATGAAATCTACAGCTAAATCCCTCCTTTCAAGTAGATAATCTCTTTCACGTTGTTGGTCATCCCTAAAATAAGAAAGCAAGAACATATGTATCATACACAAGACGGAAAGCAAATATTGCGGAGAAGGAGTATACATGTCTTTCATGCAATCATTGTTGCACATATACATAAAATAGATGGTTTGAAAGACTTTGGGGTTTGGCATGGTACTGACATCTTGCTCCCTCCCGAAAGGACATGTCAACAACCAGAACAATTTAAAAAGAGACAAACTACCCTGGAATCATTAGTGGCAATTTTCTATTGGATAACAATCCCAAAATCTTTAAGTCACTTCATGCATATCATCTAAGCAAGTCAAATACACTACCTCAACAAATCCCGTGCTCATTTCTTTTTAGGTAATGATAAATCCAAGTACAAAATACTTGTCAAAAAAGTACAAAGCACATGTTTTCTTAAATAGAAAGCATTAAAAAAATCAAGCAGACTTTAGCAAGGAAAACTCTTACCCTTTTGATTTTGTGCTAGACCGAGGTCTGTATTCATAAGATTCATCTTCTGTTCCATTTTGACGCCTGTACCAGTCAAACAAGGTGCGTAATAAGGAGGGGAGACAGTGCTCTGCTACTGAGCTCATAGAGCTTATCAACTGAAAAGGAAGTAAGAAAAATTGTTTAGCATAACCAATCAATCTTAAAAATCTAGCATAAAACAATCTTTCAAACTGTTTTTTTAACATTAAAATCTGTCTATCATATAATTTTACAAAGTGACAACGTCATATGTTATTTTCACCCAGGACAATTGCTGTAAATGACACGCTAAGACAATTATGATAAATTTAAATGTGTTCTGAAGCTCACGGGGATCACAGAATCCTAAATTTAAACAGATAACCCATATAAAACCATTGAGAAAACCATAGAAATTTTCAAATGTACCTGAATGTAGTTTGAAGTATGTGTTAACTTTGCATTAGAAATGACAGACAAGAGGTAATCCTCCTCAACTGAACAATTATATAATCTTCAAAAGCTTGCTTCATCGGTTATTATTCAAACAAATATAAGAGCTTTTACATATTCTACTCTGCTTTTAATACATTTGCCTGGTCTAGATCTCAAGCTATATTTACTTTCAGAATATCTTGCCCACCTACTACTCTCTTTCAGAAAACCCATGGGAGTTGTAAACTTGTTTGTGAAACAGTAGCAATACACATCACTGTAGCAGAAAGACTTTAAGATGGCATGAAACTTAAATTCTCTAGGCTTCTTTTCATTTAAACTTTAACAGAACTCATTAGTTCCCAAGATCGGAGAGGAAAATGACTGGATAAAGACAGCATAAAGCAGCTATAAACTCCCTGCCAGGAGGCAGCAGGAAGCAAGCCCATCCCCAAAACACTGTCTGGATAAGAGGAGTTACCATATTGCTCATTGATGCCATGCACTTGGCATCTTTTAAATAAGATGTTTCGATACAAGCCATCCTCATGCTGCAACTTTTTTATTATCCACTATTCCAGAAAACCAAGAATACATCAATGCCATTATTCCTTTGTCCTCATTTGAAGCATCTCATTTTTTTTAGCTTTCTGGGAGAGATGGGCACAGGTTAACCATATGGAAACTTCTGGAAAATCTCTTTCAACTATCTGCATACTTTACTCAGCTTGTTAAACAGTCTGCTATTCAAGTCACAAGAATTAAGCAGCATTCTTAACACTTTAATTATATTAACAAGTGGAGAAACTTCCTCAAAATAAGTATAAAGTCCTGTATTTTTACTCTGTAAGTTTATAAAATTTAAAATGCTACTATATAGTACAAACTACTCACACTCCAAATCTGAACAGGAACTATGTTTCATTAAGAAATTTTTCCTATTTGTCTGTCAATGGGACATTCAATAAAAAGGAATTCAGTGGAAAAACTATGTATGTGTACATAGTAACATTGGGCTAACTGCACAAAAAGATGAAGGCAGTTACTGCAGGCAACACAAAGCCATATAAAGACTTAGAAATAAAAAGAAATATATATGAAGAAAAGAAACAAGCTAGAAATACTCTGTAGGCTTGCTATAATGCCTTGAATATCAGAATAATGGGTACACTTTGAGAATATCTTCATCCTCATACTAATATATTCTGAAATCCTTCTAGCTTGCTCTGGAAACAAAGCATGTCAGCTTGTTCGGATATCCACACAAAATGAATGCTCGGACAACCAACCAACATACGTCAAACTTCTAGAAGTAGACGGTGCAAAACAGCTCAATTTTATAATTTTAAAGCTGTATTGTGATCTGAAAGGAAATAGTGTGATGACTAAAAAAAGATTCAGAATGCAGAAAGAACAAACCCTCTGCATGAGTTACTAAACTGAAATTAGCACAAAATCAACAATGTCAATGATATTAATGAAAGCTAAACTTGATGAAGAAGAGACCTACCAACAACCACAGCAATTCCAAATGTCTTTTGCCTTCAGAATTTACTGTGTTCCCACACCTCAAATAACTTAAACACTGGGGAAATACATTAATTTTGTTTTCTCTGAAAAAAATAGATAGATCCATATGTTGCACAGAGCTGTGTTCATAATACAACTACACACACAACAGGACAGGAATAGATTAAGCAAACACTTAAGTTACTCTGTTGTCAATGTAAAAGGACCCAACAAAGCACTTCTACTCCTACCCTCCTTTTGAACTAAACGGTTTATTAGTACAAGAAAAGGAATAAAACTGCGTTTTAAGCTTTACTAAACCTTTTCCTTAGGTTTACCTACAAGTTTACACAGTATATTAATACTAAATTCATTCATAAACATTTCCAAAGTTAGGAAATTTACCTAGTCTTCTCCAGAAGCAAGCTGTATCACATTCACAACAAAATCTGTCATTGGTGAAGTGCTAAACCCAGAAATTATTGGCATTATAAAGTATTTTCCTCTTGTAATAAAAAATCAGTTTTATATTATAATTATTTACGTATTTTTATATTACAATTATTTATTTTCCAAGTTTCGCATCCTTAATATTCTAATGAAAAGACACTGGAATGATTAAATAAAGATGAAATATTTGCCCATATTACATAGTTGCTAACCAGAACATGGGCTATTTGTTTCTATTTTTTATTTAAAATAATTACCATATTGCTTGGATGCTATATTCAAGAACTTATATTAAAAAAAAACTAAGCAAAATCTTTTACTTGAACATTACAATTAAAAAACAACTTTCCTGTGAGGGTGAGGGAGCCCTTGCGCAAACTGCCCAGGGAGGGTGTGGAGTCTCCTTTTCTGGAAGTTTTCAACATCCACCTGGATGCATTCCTGAGTGATCTGATATAGGTGGACTTGCCTTAACAAGGGGCTGGACTAGATTATATCTAGAGGTCACTTCCAACCCCTATTATTCTGTAATTGTATGAAATTATGCCTGGATTGCAAGTAGCAATCCAGACAAAAAGAGATCTTGTAATGCCCAAGAGAACAGGGCTGCACTAGTTATTATAAGGTATAATTTGTTGGAATGAAACAGCAAAGCCTGCTCCAGTCATAACAGACATAAATTACTGTGCTTAACATTTCCAACAGCATCTTGAGAGGTAAGGAGAAAGATGCAAAATTATAGTAGATGCTAGAACCCAAATTCCAGCTATAGCCAAAAACCTGATCCTAAAAACATTCCTCAGGTCATGCCTAAGTATGAAACAAGTCTGAACCCCAGACACACATCTGCCTTCAGTTACTGAGATGGCTAAGACATGCTTTGATGTGATCATAAAGCTCTGGTCTCTCAGGACAAGAGTAGGAAACTGACAAATACAATTCTTACCAACAAACAGAAGAAGAAAAATATAAGCTATTTCAGTTTCAAGCTGTACAAGCAAATATATTTTAAGAACTGCAATACATGTTCTATAAAAAAATCCTCTCCAATAGCTTCTTAATGCGCTGGGAATTATAGGAGAGCATTGGTATAAAAATGGTAAACTTTTTAACAGTTCAGTCGTGTAACAACATAAACATTTCATTTTGATTTTCCAAAGTTTCATGTCCTTTAGCTAAATTTACCTTTTTTTTTCCCAATTAAAACCTCAGTGACAATGAAAACTGAAAACTATTGATTTTGCATCATTGGATCGAATAGCAGCCTTGCTCATCCAGCTATACTTCCAACAGAAACAACTCATAATCTCATTAAACAGTTATTTTATTTTTTCATTATAGGGAAAGGCAACACTACATGCCTTCCCCTTCCATCCATTTTCTCATCACTTACTGAGTTGAGAGAATGAGTGTTAACTAGACACCTTCTTACTCCCAGAGTACCTCTTGTGTTTCAAGCATGCTCTTTTTATTCACCAAGTACACCATATACTAGCTCAGACACCATATCAGCACAGCTAAAGCCACTAGGATTCAAATTCCTAGCTCTGTAAAGATCTCTGGGTGAACAAGGTTGGCCCAGAAACAGCTCTAGCTTCTCTGCTGGATGCGATGGCAGTGCACTCTGGGTCTTCTCTCTCTCATACTTTGCCAATCTCCTTTTACTCTGCAATCTTCTGCAATGCTGGAGAACTGAGCTTAAAATGGGTTTCATATATCCAGCAATGAAGCAATCTTAAGTCTTTTTGTCAAGCAGTATTCAAAATTCCCTGTTAAAATTCCCAGTCGCTCCCATGACAATGGATCCATTTTGGTTTGACTGTCTAAGGTAGTTACTTGGTACCGTTAAAATTCAGATCTCAATGAATCCAAAGTAGATTGGATACAAAGTAGTACAAATAACAAAAGAACAAAACAATGACTCACACATATACAAACAAATCAAATTATTTTTTAAGTACTACATTTTCAGGAAAATTAGTTTATTTCTGTATTACAAGATTTTAAAAGTTATATGTTTGGGGTTTTTTTTAGTTTTATTCATTTAGCATACTTTTAGAAACCATATGTAGTGCAATACATGAGTACTAGGCATTTATAAAAATCAAACTTAACTGAGGAAAAATGTGATGGTGTGGGACAGGGAAGGAGTTGTTAGAAAAATCAGTAACATAGCACTTACAGATTTCCTTAGATCATTCTTACCACGTATATTATTTAGCTTTTGATCAGCTTTAAAATAAAATATATAGCTACCAAAGAATTTATGCCTTATCCTCCTTCATCCATCTTCCTTGCTTATGAATAAACTTTTGTTTAGAATATAATGGTCTTACAGCAGGTTAGATTAGAAAACATTAAAAGGCTATGTGAGGCTTTTAGTGGTGGTTTTGGTTTCGTTTTTCTTTGAAAATAACATTGTACATCAAATGGTACACGGTATTGTTTGTTTCTCCTTTGGGAGAAGGGAAGAGAGGTGCATAGATAGTTATTAATCAAGAAGTAAGGGGCAGGTCCACAGATTTCACTGCAATGTCTAGCATCTATCTGAGAAGTAATGGAAAATATGAAACAAAAATCCAGTTACAGAAGATAGAGACAGAATACATATAGTAAGATGCTATCCAGTAAGAGTTAAGAACAGCAATGGGCAATTAATGGGGCTTCATCTGAATGCTGCCTCTCCATTGCAAGGAAGTAGTTACAAGACAAAAATCATGCCTATGTTATGAAAGAATAGATAATGAACATAAGTTGAGCAGAGTTATTTATTCCAAATACAGTTCACTTATGGTAAGTGAAATAGAAGAGCCTCACAGCTCAACTATATACTCAGTGAAGGACAAAATAATGTTTTGAATATACTCTGTGCCTTCTGCCATAGAATTAGAAAGCCTTGGGTAAAAACCATGTTACTGAAATGAACACCATTTGCTTATAAAAGGAGAACCCCAAACACTGAAACAGTAAGCAATAGCCAAGCAGGTTGCATAAAGGCTATTAACAGGAACACAAATAAACTCAAGTCTTTTTGCCGCCTACCATATTGCCGCCACCTTTCCTTCAGTGGCTTTCACTGCTACCTTACAAATTATCTGCTCTAGTAGTTGCTTACTGTAATTTTCTACAACACAAAATAAAGTCTCAGGAACATTCAAAGTCTAAATCTTGTGATGCCAATTCAAACACTGTTGTTTCAAGTCACCACAAGAGTGGAACCACTACTCTGAAAAAACAGAAGTCACCTTAATCGAATAAAAACCATCTTCAATTACACGCCTCCTACCTGATCAAACTGAAGATCTTCACCTCTTTGAAGAGATCTGGACAACAGTTTTTCCTGAAGAAAAAGCAACAAAAAAATCAAAACAACATGAATTTCACAATACATTTGACTTATCAAAGGCAGATTCTTTCTTTCTTGGCTATGTTACAGAACAAAAGAATCACTTTTAATATGATTGTTTGTGTAATTTTTCAGCTAGAACCAGTTCTGATGATGTGAAGTTGACCCACAAAATAGAAGAATACAAATTTAAATTTAATTTGGTAACTTCATAGTAATAATGCTGAAGAATGATGAAAATAAAATGTCAAACACCTCTCCCAAACAGCAGGGCCTACAGCTGCATGCTCAACGGAGATAGTTGGTAGTAAGTGCCAAGTGTAACTATGGAGGAAAGTCTTTCCCAACTGAATTAACAAGTACATTCATGTTCATATAAGGCAGTTATTGCAAGCTAAAAGAATGACTTTAAAAATGCCTTCACAAATGCAGAGACAATTGTTCAATGCATTTCCAATATGTACTTTCCCCAATTACAATGAAAAATACCTAGCAAAGTAGTTCAATAATAACTTGCTTTACATTTTAAATAACTTGCAAGGTACAGAAAAGATGCAATATTACTGGAATTGAATCGTCACAATATTTCACAGTTACCAGTTAACACATATCACTCTGTTAAAAGCCAAATTAAACCATACTTCTGACAAAAAAATTTAGTGAGAATTAAAGCATTAATAAAACAAAACATTCTTGAACTGTAATAGTAATGTAATAGTAATTCTTACTAGTCACTAAGGAGAGTAATAAATTACACAGCTAAAAGAAATTCAGCTTTTATAGTCTCTTGCTAGAGAATCCTAAAAAAAAAAGGCAAAGGGAAAAAAAAGGAAAAAAAAAGAGACTAAGTCTGATATTCTGGCTCTGAAGGTCAATGATTTACAGTAAGCCAAGTGCTACAGTAACAGCCTTAAAGGCATTCTACAAAGCAGTAAGATATATAAAGATGTGACAAGCATTTCTTGATACTTAAAGAAATTTTAAACTCCTTTTCACTTTATTCTAAATGGATCAAAAATTATGTATTTTACCAGTAGAAAAAACACTCGAGGTAAGGAGTAAATACCTTACATTAGATTGCAGTAAGCAAACAAAGAGCTTTTATGGAGCAAGTTAAGTCAAGCAGAAAGCTGGAAGAGCTCTCAACTTGCTTGCCTGGTCTGGGATGCAAAAGGAGGTGTTGGCAATACTGATAGTACTGCTCTCAACAAGTTGTTCCTCAGTTAACACAAAATAAGTGCTCAGTAGTTTAGTAACAACCCATGCTGTTGACAAAAATTTAAAAAGTCAGTATTGCTTGGCACTTAACACTTGTAAGGCTGCAACAGACCACCTGTAAGTTAAATAGACACAAATTGGGATTGCATGTACCAAGTTCAAGACTCAAACTGGCATCTTATTTTTGCTTGTCTGAATTATAATCTTGAAAACGCAAGACAATTTCCAGCACTTTTTGTCATGAGTGTAGCTATATTTAGTGTTCAAAAGGACACAATCTCTGGCAATTATTAGTCACTAAAAACTTGAATTTGACATTGCCCAGGCAAAAAGCATTTGCCCACTCTGAAAGTGTAACTTGAAATAATATAGGTACCAATACACAAGTCAGACCATTTTCACTTTCCATAATCCAAACAAATCTATTTAGTTCTCTTAAGAAAACTGTCATTTATGCACACTTCCAGTGTGCCTATATTAAAAAAAACCAAAAAACCAAAAAACCCAAAAACCCAAAAAACCAAAAAAAACCCCCAAAAAACAAAAAAAACCCCCAAAAAACAAAAAACAAAAAAAACCCAAAAAAACAAAAACCAAAAAAACCAAAAAAACCCCAAAAAACAAAAAAACCCCAAAAATCAAAAAAAGCCCAAAAATCAAAAAAAACCCAAAAATCAAAACAAACAAAAAACCCAAAAAAACCCCAAAAACAAAAAAAAACAAAAAAACACCCAAAAAACAATAAAAAACCAAAAAACCAAAAAACAAAAAAAACCAAAAAAACCCCCAAAAACCCCCCCAAAAAAACCCAAAAAAAACCCAAAAAAAACCCAAAAAACCCCAAAAAAACCCCAAAAAAACCCAAAAAAACCCAAAAAAACCCAAAAAAACCCAAAAAACAACAACAAAAAAACCCCAAAAACCCCAAAAACCCCAAAAAACCCAAAAAATCCCAAAAAAAAAAAAAAAAAAAAAAAACCAAAAACCCAAAAAAAACCCCAGAAAACCAAAAAAAACCCCAAAAAAACCCAAAAAAAGAAAGTGGTTTCAAGAAAATGCATTTAGTAATTTAATATAGCTCTACTTGTTTGTCAACTGACATATCAGATGATGTTCTTTCAGTGTGCATTCAAAAGCAAGAGGGAAAAGGTTTTAGATACTGGCAAAAAACCACTTTTTTGAATCTTATAAGTTCATAAAGTTTAAGCCTGTTCAAAACACTGTTACGAGAATTGATGTCTTACAGCTCCAGGGAGCACTTGCAAATCAGAAATTCTTTTAACTAGAATTCCTCCCTCTTTTTTATAATGAAATGTTCATGTTATCTGTACTATGCTTTTAGACAAACTGCACAAATAATTGTAATCTTATCAATAAAACAGAAACATGAGAAATGTTCCACCCTACATAAACATTGTATATTGGTAAACAAGCTGAAGGAAAATAACTAGAAGACTATTTCCTGAGCAGATGGAGATACGACTTCCCTGTAAGAAGATGGTCAAAGTCAAGTTTCCTAAGTCTCTTTCTGATGCAACACCCCAACATGCCAGTTTTCTATACCTGTAGAAATGTTTTCCAGTACCATAGAAGAAACATTGTGTTTATTATACCCATTGTGTCTAAAATCAGAAACAGCTAAAGAACAGTAACAAACTAAAGAGAATTTTAATAATCTGTAAGTCTTTAGACAAAGAAGTTGAAATACATGTCAATAGATAGCAAACTATTAGCTCTGAAAGTTTAGCTTCCCCCTCATTATATATTGAGACACTTCTGTACTTCAAATACTAAAATAACTTCTAAGATTTTCAGTATCAGAAAGAACAAAGACCTTACAAGTTCATGATCATCTCTATTATTTTTCCACAGTATCAAAGGTCTTAACCACTAAAAGGCAAACATTACTGTAGTTAATGTAACACTGATCAAACAATGTGACATAATTAAATAACACTCTTTAACCTAGTCACAGGTTTATCAAGTCCTTTGAATTTTTTGTATGGCTTTAAAATTTATTTTCTTTTAACGTCTTCTAACTTTGCTTTGTCATGGCCCAGGTCATCTCATGTGACTTACAAAAAAACCCCTCTATCCAACAGCATAAAATAAAGATCTGGAAACTTTCACTGCATTAATAATTTAAGATCTATTTTCCTGGCATTCTGAAGTTCAGAGAGAGATGGAAAGAACAGGTCTACATTTGTCTTTTACAACTGAAAGAAAAAACACCCACCAGTATTGAATTAACCAGAGGAACAGTTTGCATCCATTGTGTAAAGGAGAAATGTCAACATATGGCAGGCAGCAGAGATCAGGATGTAGACAGACGTGTATGTGCTGTGCAAACAACTGTACCCATGGAAAAAGGTACCACCCTTTGGCCCCTCTCCAGTATTCACCAGCACCCTCCTCTAGTGGCTGGCCCATCCCACCAGGGTAGCTCAGGTGAACCCTGAAAAACCAGCGTACTAGTTTCTGTCCTCCAAGCTGCAAGTAAAAACCCTGATGAGTGATTCTGCCTTGTCTCCTGTCACCCAAGTGCTAAGCATCACATCCATCCTTGCCCCAGCACCATGGCAGAGTAATACTGTGCTGAAGAAATATGGTGTATCAAATTTTCAGAGTTCAGACAAACTTTTGAAAGAACCTAGGGAAGAATTCCAAAAGCATATAGAGCTGGTCTGAGCAATGTTTAATATCCCCACAGTGGAATAAAAATGCTGGTGTTGGCAATAGGTTTAAATACTCTTGCTAGTTTTGACTTAAACATGCTACTGAACTACAACTTAGTCAAGTTAGCAGTTTGTTTAGTTAACATCTTAGTAACTTGGCATCACTATGCCAACTTAACTTCTAAACATCTATATTGACAAGCATTCTGACAAAATACAAGGCAATTGAGTTTATTACTAATCTTTTTCACTGGTATAATTTGTTTCACATTTGGGGAAGGCTGGTCTCATGCCTTGCTGTTGTCCTTACTGTGCTGAGGAAGAGTATTTTAAACTACAACAAATGGTGCCTGAGCCCTTTTTCCTTTAAAACTATATACTAGTACAAAAGAAATTTTTTTAAAGTGTTTTAATTTAATTTACTCACTAAAAGGCTGATCTTCCTTCCTGTGGTTAAACTCACTATTTGAATAATTTAAGCATTTGCTGATAAGCTGTTACTGTAACTCTGGAAACTCTGCAGTATTAAAACTTTGCAAGTAGAGAGCTCTTAATAAAATCGGTGAAAGGAAACTACTTTGTTACTCAGTGAGCATAAGTAAATTCACAGCCACAGAAGCCATTTAGGTATTTTTTAAAATCACAGGTCAGTGACTTCTAAAGGAAACACATACATCTAGATAAACTAATACTATCCCCTGAATCCCAGGTGCTGTGTTTATCTGAAATCACTTATTTTTTCTTTTAAAATTATGTTTTAATTAATGTTTGCTCCCCTACTAGCATGTTCATCTTCATAAGTTTTATGAAGTGTCTAGCTCCTAACTATAATTGGTCTAGCTCAAAATTTCCCCCAACAGCTTCATCTAACACATTAAAGATTTATATAACACTATATATATTCTTCACAGTATTATTTGTAGCCAAGTCATCCCACAAAATCAAATCACATTAAAACGATAAATGGTATTCCTCTCATCCATTAATGTCTTTTCTCCCATCTCAGCACCTTTCCCGTGCCCTTTCAGCCTTTTATCTTTCCTTTTAGATGTCATACACTAGAACTGAATATTCAGTATTTATATCAAATACTACATACAAAAATAAAACTACAATAGTACTTTAGTACTTCCTTTCACTGAGATACCTAAGAATTTTCTTCTACCTCTTTGTCTTACATATGCTCAGGTTGTGTCACTTTTACACAGCTTTGGCACCTCTGTTAAAATGACGGTTTTCTAAACAGGTCTTCCTTATCACCCATATAAATAAGGAATGTTGGCTGTATGTGTAAACTTAAATTTGATTGCATTAAAAATTCTTTTGTTTAAAAGGAATTCAACTTAGCAAATCAACCCAGACAGAAATGTTGAAGACCTTTTCAAATTACTACTCCGGTAATATTTATAATTTCTTATTTTATCCCAAATATTTTATGCATACTATATACACATAAGTATTAATTTCAGAATCATGTTAGTAAAATATCCAGACTACGGCAGACTTAATGCAATCACAAAAAAACATCACAAGAGAACAGAGTTGGAATTACTCGTCTTTGAAAAGTGCATTATTTTATTAGTTTCATGGGTTTTCTAATTTTTCATCTGGCAAGATGTTTTATTTTTATGATTAATAGGTTTTAAAACATTTGTTTAACTAATAGTCAACAGTGTGGCAGGGAGATAGGGCCTGTCAGAGGATTTATTTAATCTTGTCTAAGAACAAGTTTTACAGCACAACTGAACTCCAGAACTATCATATTTACCTTGTTACCAACATTCTGTTTAGGAGATTTAACTCCAAACTAACAGTACATACAGGAAAAACTCTCTTCAGTTCATTTGAATTACAGTTAGTATATGTCATACTGGCCAAGTGTTACCTTTCCTGTATGTTTACCAGACAAAAGGAAAAGGGGCTGAGTCATCATGCAGACCACCCTGAGCAGAACAATCTGCCTTGCTACCCCTAGAGTTCTGCCCCGAGTTCTTAGCCATATAACCTTCATCATTTGCGTGTCACCTTTCCTACAAAGTTTCTGTGTTTTCTTATCAAATCCTCTTGAATACCTGATGCTTTTGGATGTCTTTAAGGAAAGAGACAATGCTGTGTAAGTTGTAGACTTCCTAGTACATCCACACAGATATATAATGGATCCCTAAGTAGGTGTATATAAAGAAACGTTTCCTTTTCCTCAGCCTTTGACGTACTAATGGTTTCAGTTGAAGATTTCAGTAATAATACCACTAAACATCTTTAGCCCCATTTTTGTCTTCTTTTAGACTGGTTCTTAAAAACATTTTTTTCCCAAAATTTCCAAACTGGGGCTCAAGTGCACTTCTGTACATGAACACTTCTGCAAGCAAGTAGTTCAAACAGAGGCCTTCTGTGAGCTGGCTCTCTACAGGCTGCAGCATCTTGCCTGTTCAGCAAATTTCCAAGTTTAAAAAAAGAACAAAACCCAAACTCTTCTCCCCAGAAATTTCCAAGTTAAAAAAAATTCATTATGTAAAAGACACACAGCCTGGATCATCAACAGAATTTTGCATTTTGCCTAATCTGCAATGTATGCTGGCTACTATAGTCTTCCAGGTGGTAGTATTAATACTTTAGACCACAAAATAAATGCATCTTCTCTTGAAAGTATCCTCGCAAAAACATTATTTCAAAGAAACATCAACAGGAAACACATTTCACAGTGCTAATGAAGGAACACTTTTTATTGTCGCTATTTCCTTTTGTAACTTCATAGAACTTATGAATACTAAGAGGCCTTGTTTCCAGTAACCACTATGTAAGTTTTAACGGAAGTCAATAAAATATAATCCAGGTAGCAACCCTGTTTGCAGAAGCCTATTTATTCTTGAAGCAATCCCTTTGAAAAGTCAACAATATCTGGGGATGTTTTTTTCAGTAACCATACATATGATTTCAAGGGACACTATGAAAAAAAGGACTCACCAAAGGTTCAGCCATTACAACTTCAATTTTCTTTTCAGCTTGAACAGCAAATTCAGCAAAGAGGCTTTTGATGACATACTCGCCAGGTTTGACATCTGGATCAATAGTAATGTTAGACATGATGGTGCCTTTCTTTTCCCAGGTGGAAACAACACTTGGAGAAACTCTGCGTTTATTTACTCTGCTGGGTGGCGTGGAGGCTGCAGGAAAAAAAAAAAAAGAAAAAAAAAAAAGCTATAAAGCAAATCTTCTAAACACAGTGCCTGTCACTTCTTTTCTTGTCCATCTGCCATGTAGACATATTACCACAGTAAATTCTGTAAATCATGTAATTGAAATAACCAGCTGTAACATCCAACAAGAATTATGATTTTTTAAAATTAGGTGGGAAATTCTACCCTAAGTTGCATAAGCATTTACAGTGTAACTCATTTTTGTTACTAATAAAATGCAAAACTTAAACTGTGTGAACCACTCCGTTTTGAACACAACTGTATCATGATCATCATAAAAATTACAGCTTTTAGTATCAGGTATTTTCAGACCAAGTATGACTGAAAACCAAAACATTCAACATAACGCATTATCTCTGTATTTTTTGAAATGCATCTGCTTGATTCACTTTCTAAAAATTATTAATGAAATTCAAGTTTCTACTTGGTGTCCAAATATTTTCAAGAGAAATGTTTCCGTGGCCTCTCTTGGCCCTTTTTGTCAGCAAGCTGATTTTCCCAACAAGAACACAAACCCCTTCTAGACACATCACACAGACTGTATTTCTCCACTTTGCGAAAGATTTGTGTCTTACAAGAAATAGTAATTGATTAACACCTGTAGTGGTCTTGTCTAGGCCAGGTTTTGGTAGCAGAGGGGCTACAAGGCTGGCTTCTTTAAACAAATCACTGCTAGAAGCTTTCCCTGTAGCTGACAGGGCTAATGCCGGTCAATTCTAAGATGGACCTGCCACTGACAAAGACCTGGCCGATTTATGATCAACATAATGCCTCTGCGATTAAAGTATTTGAGAAGGGGAAGAAGTTCCTACACAGTCGATAAACAACAACAGCAGCAGAAGGGAGTGTGAGTGAGAAAACATCTCCGCAGACACCAAGGTCAGTGGAGAAGGAGGGGGAGAAGGTGCCCAGGCACTGGAAGAAAGATTCCCTTGTGAACTGTGGTGAAGACTATGGTGAGGCAGGCCCTGTCCCTGCAGCCATGCAAGTCCATGGGGGAGCAGCCCGTGGAGGACTCCACACCAGAGCGGGTAGATGCCCAAGTGAGGCTGTGACCTCATGGCAAGCCCTTACTGGAGCAAGTTCCTGGCAGGACCTGGGAGTTTGTGGGGAGAGAGAAGCCCACGCCAGAGCAGGTTTGCTGTCAGGAGTTGTGATCCTGTGAGGGACTCAGGCTGGAGCACTCTGTCCCTGAAGGACTGTTCTCCCGGTGGATGACCCACATTGGGGCAGGGTGTGAGAAGCCGCCCCTGTGGGAGATCCCATGCCGGAGCAGTTCATGAATGACTATCTCCCATGGGAGGGATCCCTCACTGTAATAGTGGGAAGTGTAAGGAGGTCTCCCTCTGAGAAGAAGCAGCAGCAAAGCCCATCTGTAATGAACTGGCTGTAACTCCCAATCCCTGTGCCACTGTGGGGAAGGAGGATGAGTCCCAGGAAGAAGGAGGGATGAGGTGAGGTGTTTTAAGATTTGGGTTTATTTCTCATTTCCCTGCTCTGTTCTGATTGGTCATTAATAAATCAAACCATTTCTCCCCAAGTTCTCCCTAATTGTTTAGTGATCTCCCTGTCCTTACCTTGACTCACAAACCTTTTGTTAGATTTCTTTTTCCCCTGTCCAGTTTACTAGGGGGAGTGATAGAACAACTTGGCGGGCATCTGGCACCCAGCCAGGGCTAAATCACCACAACAGCACTGGATATATTAGTCTCCCACTCTAAGGATTGGTGCTTTCATCTTTATACTGAAATTGTCATATATTGTTTACATATATTTATCCACCTTTAATTTTATTTTTATCCCTAACCATGTAAAAATATTTCTTTATTATCATAGCTGCCACCCACTGTGAACTGCAGAACCAAAAAATCAGGTATCCAAAATCACTCATATGGGAGCTTAGCATACACAACAATTAGAATAAATAGTTACAATTCCTGTCTTGCATACTATAAAACAAAGTAACTATTGATATCTCTAACGATGCCCCAGATCTACCCAGAAATATCTGTCTCTAGCATATACCATGACTGCAGGCATTATTTTTTTTAATTGAATTTATATTAGGAATTCTTATCTATTAAGACTTTCTTTTCCTGAAATAGGAAATCTAGTCTCAGTCTATTTTATTGTATGACATATGATTATTTGTTCAGGTAAGCTTCTTTAAGGCTTTTTGCAGTAAAGTTTGAGGAGACGCACTTGGCCAATTTTGATGAACTTGCAAAATTTTTGTGTGTTTTGGTTGCAAAAGGTCTTTAAGATCATCAAGTCCAGCCACTAACCTAACACTGACAAGTCCACCACTAAACTATGTCTCTCAGCACCTCATCTACATGTCTTTTAAATATCTCCAAGGACTACAACTCCACTACCTCCCTGGGCAGTCTCTTCCAGTATTTAACAAACCTTTCAGTGAAGAAGTTATTTCTAATATCCAGTCTAGGGAGCTTTCAACAAACTTTCAACTTGTATATGGGTAATTCTTACTAGCTAAATATTATTTAGACCTTTTACTCAAACATTGTTTCAGTGTTCAACTCTTTCATGAAAATACTGGTTGCCAATTGTGACCAAAACTTTGGTACTTCACATCTTCCAAAATTCGAGTCTCAGCCATTCCTGATTTCTTCTATTAGTTCAGAAAGTTACATTTTATGAAACACAGAATTCCTCAGTTTCCACTGAAAGTAATCATCTATCAAGGCATTAGTCAAGTGAGCAATTCACAGTGAAACAGAACGGTCACAACTACCTTTTCCTATAATCAAAAAGGCTATCTTACATAGGTTGTGAGTACTACTTATGACCTGCTATTTTTCTCTCCAATTTTTGCACAAACTTGCTGTTTAGTTGGAGTAATGCATTTTTCTTCCTGTACATAAACTTCAGCATGCAGTCTTTGTGGCTGAAAGAACTTGACAAGGTCACAAAGCTGAGTTTCCACCAATCAGAAGCAACAACAGAATGACATGCACATACACAGCATGCCATAAAGCATTTCTGAACATCCTTTAACACTTTGATCTAGCACTTCAATCTCCATAACAGAGGTCCTAAAAGACACAGAAGAGCACAGCACAGTCAATGACATGACACTGCCACGTTCTAGGTTCCTGCAGTGGAAGTTTGCTAGATGAAAATACACACATTAAGAAACAGAACAAAGGGCATGCTACAAAAGAAAGATGACACTCAGAACATCTGACTTTGAAGAAAAAAATCTTTCTCATTTCATTTCTGATGACAAAAACGTGTCAAGTGCTTTAAAAAACATTTTCCTTCTTTAAAATGTCCACATTCCCCAGTATCCGTGCTCCTGACATTCTTAAACCCTGATGCTTCCAAAGGCAGCCCATGAAATGAATTAGATGGGCTATGTGTCAAGCACACTAATTTGAGAAGAGGTGAAAAGAAGATATCATAGCAGGTAAATAGATGGAAACCAAGTATGAGACTGACAGAAGAGAAAAATTCTGCAACAGAGATCTTGAACAACTCTCCTTTCCATTTGCAAATGAACAAAAATTTAAAAGTCAAGTACCTACAAACTCCTAACACATTTCACAGATTCTAAATAAACAGTTGCTTCTATCCTAAATATAAGAGTTTCTAAGAAAGCCAAAGCTTTGTTGTACTCAGACCAAGTGGACTTGATTATTTGAAACCACATATTGAAGCTAACAGACTGGAAAGAAATGGGAGAAGTTTAAATCTCCTTTTGAACATCATTAGCTGTGTCTGGCTGGTGAGAAGAAATTTAGCAAAGCAGATGCTTTGGCTCATTTTAGACCCACCTCCTGGGGTACACCACAACAGGCACATTACCAAGACTAGGGGCTGAAAGGAAACACACCACAGCACCAGTCCAGTCTACATGCCTGAACAATAAGAAGCTGGTACTCAAACAGCTCTTGTCTCTCTACAAGAAAATCGAGAAGGACTAGCATGCTCCTTAACCCAGAACTACACTTAATTTGTTTTACGTGGACAAGTCTTCATAGTGTGTTTACACAAATACATTTCTGTCCTAAATTTTCAAAAGATCACCTTAAAAAAACCCCTGTCATTTAAGAATCAGAAAAACACTGAGAGCTGATCCTCTTTGAAGTACTGTCTTTACTTCGTATTACTAAACTAATCCTTGGTGAGAAATCATCTTAGTATGTAAACTTTCAAACAAAACCCCAAGGCTGATCTAAACCCAGGCATACTGCAGGCAAATCCTCTTCCTAGGCTCACATGACAATGAAGGAGATAAACTCAAAATAGGCAAACTGGACAAAAATATAACCCTGGCAAGAAAAGTAATTGGACTACAGTCAGACCAGCTCCTAGAAGCATTGTGGAAATCTCAGTGCAAGGCAAAGCGTTAAGTCAGAGAAAAGCGATTCCAGGGCAGCCTTACATCTGCCTACAATGACACAGACTTCACTCCTTGTGTATAACTTCACACAGCTCCCTTCAGATACCATAAACTGCAGTATTGCCAAATGATGTAATCTCCCCCAACCAGCTATCTCCTTCCCTGTACCATCCTCCTCCCATGTGAGTGAACACAAGTGTGCAGCTGTGTAATGAACTGAACTGGAAAAGCAGCATACGTATTAATTTTTTTCCCCTGGGTTAATTTTGACACAATCAGTTGTCCAATTTGCTCATCATGTGACTGCACATATGCTTGTGCCAGTACAAAGAGGAGAGTCAATGCAAGGATAGCACTTGCCTTTTTACTCTTTCAGCAGCAAAGCAGAATTAAGGCTATCCTGCAGTTGTAAGTGTTACTAATCTCTATGTTCAATGCACACACTTTTCATTTGGTAATAAACCTCCCAAAAAGCAAGAGGTCAATATCTAACTGAAGCAATTATAAACATTGCCATGAGAGGATTACACATATCTTAGTTTTGCTGAAATGCTGGCATAGTCAAAAGACAATAAATGACTAGGATTTACTTTCATCTGTGAACTTGCTGAGGACTCTAATTTGTGACACCACTAATGGTTCACACTCATGACTCTTTCCTTGCATATGACAATGTTTATAGTTGTATCTGCTTTGTAAAACTAGGAAGTTAGTTTAACATATGCAAAAAACACAAATGACGGAGGAGGGGAAAAGGGTAAGAGGGAGTTTGCCTGTGTTTAGTAAGAAGATATATAGTAATTCCTTAAAGGGAAAACAAAATATATTGCCAGATCTCTTAACTAGGTCAAACAATGATATTACCCGGTATAATTATGTTCAGTGGAATTCATTTACTCATGAACTTTCAATAAATAAATAAATAATTTCTTTCTGCTACTATTTACCAGCAAACCATAAGCCACTCTGCTATTAGTTGCCAGAGAAAACTTCAGTTTCAAATGCTGTTTTGAAGCTTCAAAACATTACTATTCTACAGAACTTCAGATGAAATATGGAACCAAAAATTTTACCACTCACAAGAGCTCAAAACCAAAAATACTACTTTCATAAACTGCTTGAAAACACTGTATGTTATTCACTTCAAACAATATCCTGTTTGTTTGCTCCAATGCAAGCTAGCGCTACATGGGAAATCTGGGAGCAAGTACCATAGGAAATCTCTGTTAAACAGTATTGTTTGGTTGCTAGGGCCACACCAAATTGTTTGGATAGTTTCAAGGAACAGTAAAATAATAACAAAGGATAATTAGACAGACAACATACTCCTACATCTAAAGGCAACGTGCCCCAATGTATGCTAAATGAGGAACAAAGTTGTTTCATGTTAAACAACTAGGAAAAGTTACTCAATACCTAAGCTGATGTTAAATAACACTGATTTTACCACCCTGCTTCTCTCTTTATAGCCTAAACGCATCAAGTATTTGAGGATATAAGTAGTGGCCTAAGTGTCAACATACTTATTCAGGATTCAAACAACCTAAGCAGGTACCAAGAGGTAACAAACACATCCCAGCCTGTGATAGTCTACTGAATGCATTTTACTTCATGGCTAATACAAAACAATGACTTTTAGCTCTCATAAACTTTTTTTGGTACTACTATACCCTTAGTCAATATTGACACTTCATATGCACTTTAAATACTACTTTTTAAGGTTTTTAAGCTTTCCTTTAATTAAAATTTGTTCTCAGTTTCTGCTGTCTCTCAAGAAGTTGGAATAGTTGGACTGAAGCAGTATTTCCATCTGGTATCTTCGCTCTTTCAAGATATCTGAAAATATATTGTGAATTGTTCTATGTTTTCTAAATAAGGTATCCAACCATAAAATGATATCCAACACACTTTTGAGAGGTCCTCCACAGTCTTCATCAAGCAGACCATATTCTTGGCTGCTACTTTTAAATTCATTGCAAAGGTAGTAAAATCATTTTACACTGCCTACATTTAATTATTAAACTTTATATTACTATTTTTTCAGGACACATAATATCTCACAGGTACCTTTAAGTTCCTGTGATACTTGTTGCAGTTGCATAACCAAATGACAATATGCAAATTCCCAAAGGCTGAAAATATTGTGTGCTTATTTAAAAGAATTTTAATTAAGCTCCTTGTCTTCTATTCTGATAAACATCTAGAACATTTCATCCCACACCTCAAAGGAGTGATATTAATATACATGGAAACACAATCGTAACAATTGTTGAGTGCTTCATAGCAACAAATCTTCAGTTATCTTACAAAAGGAATCATCATTTTTTCCTAATAAGGATGTCAATGCTCAAAAGAGATGGCAATTAGCCAGTATCACCCAAAAAAAAAAAAAAAAAGAGCAGAGTCAAAAAGTTAAACCTAGGTTTCCTGTGTCCCAGCCCAGCAGTCTGTTTTCTAAAGTAGACAACTCCTTCAATAACCTTACTGTCTTACAATTCTATAATTCCTGAAGAAAATCAGATTTCTATTGTTTTTGAATTCTCCTGACTCACATCAGAGAAAAAACCTCATTATTTGAAAGAGAGAAATAGTGAACATCTTTATGAAGACAATGAAGTTCAACATACATTACTAACAGACATACGTTTAGAATCGTAACCTCTGCTCTACAGACCAATATAAAGAATGTGTCATTTTTCACTTATATCTCTTGGATTTGCCTTCAGAGTGGGGATAGAAGGATGCAGTTGCTATTCATTTATAGAGTCACTTTACCTGTGTTGCTGAAGCCTGTGATAGCACAGTAGACCAGCTAGGTCTACTTTACTGGGTTTTGTCCAAACTGTCTACAGCTGTTGATAGTGTACAGAATCTCTCCATAAACTGGATTTATTACTGCCTTGCTAGCTCTAGCTATATTGAATCCCAGCTGATGTCATGCACAGCCAGAACCACTGCAGGCCATGCAGCTCTGGCTGGTTCCTTGTTCACTAGCGTCACATAAGTACTGGAGTCAGCTGTCTTTGCAGAGACTTCTGCATTACACTGCATATATCCAGATTTTTCCATTTATTTCATTAACACTCATTTAACTGTAAAAAATGTTACTCATTTTAAACTGTGCTAACAGATTACAATAAAAGAAATTGCAAACTTGTAAAATATGTACTTATTTTAACCACTTACAATTATAGATAAACACTATTTCCATTTTTTCAGTCATGTATATTATTCTCAATGATGTGCTTAGATGGACAAAGATAATGAGTTTCTACTAGATAGCATTTTTTGAGGCATTCTTGGGATCCAATGGGGAAAAAAAAAAAGTACCTAGCAAAAATATTCTTAAAGCTGAAAGGGAACAGGGAGGCACAGTAGCCTCCTGACATCACAATCACGTCACTTTACGTGACAATCTGAATAAAATCCACAGTTGTTGCCAATGAAATTATGTATCTATTAATGGCCAGCAATCACACAAGTTTTCATAGATGGTGCTACCTAGACATTCCTTTGCTTTACATAATAGACACCTACTGATAGGTAACACCACAAACATAAACACAGTGGCTGAAACTAAACACAGTCAAAATACAGCAGAATATAAATGGTCAAGAAAAAGATCTGGTGTTTCTTTCTTATTTCATATATCGCAACCTGGATACATAGCTCCTGATGAACAAACATCCTATTGTTTTCAATACAGACTACACAACTAATTCACCCACTGACATGTGGTATGGCATTCTCTCTTCTCTACATTGGCAGTATACAGTGCATTATCTTTAGACAATGTTTAACAAAGATGGTTCCACATGTACAATTACACTACATGAACTAGCAAAGAAACAACCATTATCTCATTAACATGCCACATGGACTAAAAGCAAAGCTTGCAAGTTAATTTACCTCTGTTTCACTGATTTTATGTCAATTTGATGAGAAGAATTAAATAACCAGCAGTACTAGCTGGCACTTCCATCATGCATTTATGAAGTGTCACATGTTACTAAGATGAATGGGTTACCCATCTGTGAAGTAGAAACAGGTTTAGAACTGGCTTAGTTCAGCGGTATGGTTCAGTGTAATGTTTGTAAAGGCAAGTCAAACCTGTCAGTGAGAGGAAGTTATATGTGTGTGGATAACTTCCTCTCCATGTCTAAATCACAGCTTACATTTTACTTCTGTAGTAGAAACATTTATCTATTCACAAATCACCTGAGGAGTTTCAAATATGTTTGTATTACATATTAGGCAGGTTCTTCAACAAAGAAAGGTAAATGAATGCTGCATCAATAAACAAAAGAGAAGTTTATTTCAACAAGTAGCTAATTCAGCATAAAGCTAAAATGCAAAGGATGCACTGGGATGGAGTAAGGAAAAGAAAGATTTGGTGAGTGTATTGTGGTAACTGGTACTTTGACAGCCCAGGTTTCATTTGGACTCAAAAAAGCACAGAACAAAAGCCTCACCTAAATTTCTGAAGCTTTATCATACAAACAATTTTTTTACCCCTAGGAGAACAGTCATCAATTTTCTAGTTATAGGTACTCACAGGAAGCTTGACTTCTCTTTTAAAGTCTCTGAAAATGTAGACAAGGAATCTACAGATGCAGACTCCTCTGCTAGTATTTTATAATAGAAACATTACTTCAGGCCAACATAGAGACACGGCACAAATTTCAAGGCATTAAATCTTAATCTGGCAGTATCTCAGTTAGATTACAGTTCCTTAGCAGATACAGTTTTAGTCTTGCCTCACATTTTAAGTTTTGCCTTATAATTCAGTAATTAGTTCTGTCTTATAATTAGGTCCTTCCAAAGATTCAGTTTTCTTTTTCTCCACTGCTGTTAATATATCCAACATTAATTCATAAACATCAAATTCATAGAAGCCATAACTTTCTTTCATAGACCGTAATTTTTAGATGTTCATTTGGCATAATATTTTCTACACCTCTAACCAAACAGTCTTTCCACAACAGGGAAAGCAAATGAAAACTATGTTTTGGTAATATTGCTTTAAACTTAAAAGTGATGGTTTTCACTTGGTTGTTGGTTTTGGTTTGTTGGGGTTTTTTTTTTAAATCAATTTCCGTTTAGAAGAACATATCTCTATCTATTCCACGCCCAGGAACACAGTCTGAGATACATGAAGTCAACCCCCTGCATGTCAAACACAGACATGCCCTTGAAAAGCCTCTCACTCCCTTCTAAACTTCCCATTACTAAAATCTTCTGGAGATATTTTGCTACATTCTCTGTCACATACAACTTTCTTCATTCTTTTGTACTAATATTGAGACAGTCTTTGAGGGAAGTACTGTGAAAGGGCAAAGAAATTCTTCTTGCCTAGCTACTTTAATGGCTCAGTAAATTCTAACCACTAAACATTCCAGTCTCTGTACGGGACTTAATGTCTTGTAGTTTCTTCCCTGCTTTAATTTGAGATGTCTCCAATAGATACATTTTTAGTTCCCTGAAACTGATATATAAAATAGATTACAGAGATAAAATCAGGAAAACTATTGTTGAATACTTCTCACGTATCTGAATTTAGGCTAAAGAAGAAAGAAACTGGGCTACAATTTTTCCCAAGTAAATCTTACTGGCTTTGCCACTTCTTAAATAAGGACTATGCTAGTCATTCCTCTTACCTTTATTAATGCAGGTTAGAAATAGCAACTCTGCAAAACTTTCTTTCTAAACCTCTCTCACCTGTGGAAAGTGACAACACTGCTGAACTAAAAAATAATACTTCGTTTATCCCTAAGCAAAGCTCTCTTTTGGGTCAAAAAAATCATAATATTTTTTTAAATCACAGTAATCTTTAAAAACTGTTAGCAGAGTAACATAATATCCTCATACTGTATTTTAATACTGCATATTGCTTCTCTATAGAATTGTGACTGAACAGAATGAACAACTGTCACATGCATCACATGCAATCACCTCTATCAGGCAAGCTTTTATGTCTACAGGAGGCAGAAAACACAAATACTTTTATTAAGAAATCTAATGGTTTAAGAGGTCAGATTTTAGAGCACAAGTCTTATGAGAAGTAGCTGAGGATGCCAAGAGAAGGAGAGGCTAAGAGGAGATATGATCACTCTCTACAACTACCTGAAGGGGAATTGTAGTGAAGTGGGGGTCTATCTCTTCCCTCCAGTAATGAATGATACGACACAAGAAAATCGGTTCAAGTTGCAACATTGGACATTAGGAACAACTTTGTTACCAAGAGGGTTATTAAGCACTGGAAGTGGTTGCTCAGAGTGGTGGTGGAATCATCATCCCTGGAGATGCTCAAAAGACACACCGATGAGGTACTGAGGGATGCGGTTTAGTTTAGTGATGGGCCTGGCAGTGTTAGATTAGTGGTTGGATGTGATGATCTTAAAGGTCTTTTTCAATTGTAATGATTCTATGATTTGATATTCAGGACAGTGTCGGAGTAGCCAGTCAGAAACAGACCATTAGTCATTGCTGGGCTCACTCTGTCCACTGAGAATACCAGAATCAAGCAGCAAAGGTTGCTACAAGCTACAGTCTCAACAATATTTGCTGAAGCTCACCTGAATTCTCATGCTATGTAATTCTTAGCTAGTAGAGTATGGGCAAGGTAGAATGTTCCATGTATGGAGCGAGTAACTGTATTCGCAAACAAGAAATTATTTTTTTAATTGCTAAGATGTATTAGAGACCAATTTTACATATTTTTTTCTAAAAGATCTTAAAAAAATAACAGCTAGGACATACATGGGAAATACTGGCTGAAATTGCCATGAACATATATAAGAAGTACTATAACTCACTATGTGAATCACTTTACAGAGCCTTTTATGGTAGACCATGCAGGTAGATCATTATTAGACAGGGAAAAAAAAGAACAATTTTCTAAAATAACTTTGATAGCACAAGATGCCAAATGACCAAACCATACACAGTGGAAAACAATGTGATAAAGCACAAAAATTGGAGGAGGAAGAGGAAATCAGTTTGAACCCAATTGTCTCAAGTCCTGCCCAGTCATTCTTGATTACGGCACGCCACCAGGAAATCCTGACCATTAAAGTGTCAGGCCATTAAAAATGTAGTTTATGCAATTCCTTTCCTAAAACAACTGTCAAAACCTCTTCACAGAAACCATTTTAATTACAAATCGTACTTTGAATTTCACAGAAACACAGAAAATTTATTTCATAGCATACTTCCAAACTGGTAATATATTTAACATGCTTTGCTTCACCAACAAGGCATTCAGTTGCAAGAGCAGCTTAAAAGGACATAAAGGATGTTTCATTCATTTGTCCATAATCTAGAAAGCAATCCATCACATAACGAGGCAGGATAACGGCAGGAATGTAAAGGTTCAGAGCCATAAGTTCAATCACCAATGATAATTTTCATAAATGCTTTTACTGTCCTGAAAGTTACAACTGTAGCTTTCAATTAAAGTTGCATGTATAATAAAGACAGTTAGACTTAATATATTAATTCCTGCTGAAAAACAGTTCTGTAATCAAGCTGCAAACCTCTCAAAGAAAAGCTACCATGCCAAGCACACATCTGTTACCTACTGTCTTCTTTCACAGTAGATTTATTGTGAAGACTTAATATGACCCTACTGCCAAAACACTTTGCACAGCACCAGCAAAGTGCTAGTGCTGTGTTGTCAAGTAACAGAGCTGTGTACCCTGGTATCTGTTTCCTTCAAAACACTGAACTGTGATAAATGAGTACATGTAACTGCCAACTTTCACTCATTTACAAATTTTGTATTCTCTCAAAAGACTAACTACATATGCATAAAAAATCCTAAACATGTTTCTTTATTTCCTACTCCTTGACATGAGGCTATTACAGTATCTTAAGTCATACTTCCAGTAAAAATGCAGACAGACGCAAATTCTACTTCAGTATGATTAAATTGCAAACAAACAAACAAAAAAACCCAACCCAAAACAAAACATTCCAAAGCAAATAACAAAAAAAAACAAAACCAAAACCCCTTACATTACTAATTTAAAGAGTAACATATGATGCTTATTATTTATTTAACATTATTACTGCAACAGAAGATGACAACTTCCTTTTGAATATGGAGAGCAAGAATAAACCAGCAGAACTTCAGCTTGTTCTGTTAGTTTTTCTGACCCACTTGCCTTTAGGAAAATGTAAACCCAGCCACTATTAAGTGCTAGTAGTATTCCCTGCTTTCCAGGGGACCTATAAGTTCAGTCTAATCACCGTAACAGTCATGATACCATGCTTTTTTAGATAGCATTGTGCATTCATGTAATAGTCAAGGTCCTAACTCATGAAAGCAACACACATTTCTCCTTCAGTTCTAACTCCTGGAGTCAGAAGGACAACTGGAAAAAGCTCAGCTCAGATGTCTTGCTATCTGGCATCAATTCCTGATTTGTGTCATCAATTTTTTTCCCTAAACATGTGCAGTTACAACTTTCTCTGACAATGTAAAAGCTAAGAATATTGAGATCATTGCCACGGCTTGCTGCTGGCTTCTAAGCCCGGCTGCAGAACTGATCCAAACTTCACAATAAGGACCCAAAAACAAGGTATCCATTTGAGCTTAGGAGGTGTGCATGACCGTACCGCATGTATCAACGTTTTCCAGTATTTTTTCATTAGCAAACTTTTTAGATGAAGTTTCCAAGGGGAATGCAGATTTTTACTGAGTAAATTTAAGCTTGTTAAGGACAGTTAGGCTTCTCTCCACTCTCTCTCCTGGCCAATTGACTGCAGTTTGAGAGCCACAGAACAACAGTCAACCTGAAGTGACAAGTCTTCCCCATGCCCTTTTTGTTTGGTATGGAAAGTGTGTACTGCTCAACCCATGGAGGTGGGGGATGCAGGGCAAAGAATAGAACATTTACTGCTAATAGAGAAATCCATTTTTTTCCCTTCCTGGGCTATCAAATTGAAGGCTGCAGCAAGCTGTAAATGCATTGATGCCCTGAATATAATGTTAAGAATGAGCTAACAAAGGCAATGAAATTATGTCAGGGCTTGGCTAAGTGATGTTAAATTAAAAAGTATAAGGGTGGCAAAAACAGCAGTGGAAAGACATATCAGTCAGGCCTGGGGATTGGAAGAGTACAAAGAAAAGAGAATTTTATTTGCCAGTGTTTATTCCAGATTTCCACGTACACTGTTCTACGTGTTAAGGGAGGACACATTTCCACAGCAATTATGACAGTGAACTTACTCTGAATAAAGACTTAATTTTTATGGTATTCTGATTACATAATTAGCAGAAAAAGTACTAAGTCCTAAATCTAAAGTTTTAAATAGTACATAAAAAAACCCTTAAGGCAAGGATATAGCACCAAAGGAATACACAAACACTTAAATATGGACTGCACAGACAACTTAATGCTAATACTTGTCACTACAAACATATCATAGAATGGTAGGACTGGAAGGGACCTTTAGAGATCATCTAGTCCACGCCCCCTGCAGAAGCAGGTTCATCTAGATCAGGTCGCATAGGAACATGTCCAGGCAGGTCTTGAAGGCCTCTAAGGAAGGAGACTCCACAATCCCTCTGGGCAGGCTGTGCCAGGGCTCCCTCACCCTCACAGTGAAATAGTTTTTTCTTATATTTAAGTGGAACTTTTTGTGTTCATCTATGATGAGGTTTTCTCTCCTTCCAATATATTAACAGATACATATACACCTCATGCAAAAATTGCATCAAGTAATACAGTTAAACTGCTCACAGGCATGCTTTTCTTAACAAGCAAACAAGAATCTTTAAAACCCTCTCTCATCTCTCCTAATCCATATTCCTCTGGAAAAACAGAACTCCATATCCTCAGTTTGAAGAATGAGGGATATGAAAAACTCTATTGATAAACAGCACTGAAAGAAAAAAAAAAAAAAAAGTCAAAATGCTCAACAAATTTATGCTTAATATTATTTCCAAATAGAGTGCATCAGAAGCAAGCAGACTTTGCAGAGTTCTCTCACTGAGCACCCAAGATGGTATGTTTAAACTCACCCCTACTGCCTGCTTATTCTTTCCTTGTGAGAAGAAGGCAATTCCAACTCCCAGTAGAAAAAGAAAAAGACTTTTCCTCATTATCCTTATTATGCTCATTATCTTCAATTATCCTCATTAATGTCAAACCGATACCTTTCCTGAGTAAATGCAAAAAAGTAATGAATAATGGCAGCTTTGCTATTTGCAAAAAGCTATTTTGGAAAAGGACTCTGAAGCATCAGTTATGAAAGTAACAAATAATTTCAAACTGTGTTTAATTTTTTTAAAAAACCAAAATCCTATTTTTGTAAAAAAATCTATAAAGAAACCAAATTATTTCTTTTAAGGTGCTCCATGTAAGCATTTAATATTTAATATTAATATTTAAGATGAAAGTTATTTCTACATGTTAAAGCTCAAAAAAAAAAAAATCACATTAATCCAGCCTGGGTTCATACACAGACCATTTTCACTTCTTTCAAAGTAACTGCCTAGTGAATTACTTAGAAATCTTGTGATATTATTTCTGATTCTGAGTCATGGTTTGAAAATTGAAGTGTTAGATATACAAACAAGGATTAAAAAAGAGAATAAACAAATAAATACATTTGAGCACTGGAACATGCTCAAGCATATACATATCAGGGTCATATAAAGTCTTATGCATTAAGTATAAATTTCAGGAAAGAACAACTGTTCTGTGCTCTGATTCTGTCAGTTTTGCCTAGCAATCCTCCATATGAACATACAAGCTGAAAAGTGAATTACATCTCTGAAGACCAACTCAATCCGTAACATTTAACACAAACATGCCAAGGAGGGGGAGAGGGAAAAATTCGACATTTTCAAAAGTATATTCTTACAGTAAGTTTGCTGAGACAAAAGAAAAACAATCATTTTTTTCCACATCCCAGTAATTATCTAAATGTAATTATAAAAAAAAAATATACCTGAACGTATTCCCTGAATAAAGTTTTCTGTCCTGCACTGAGGAGAAAATTCAACTCTGATGGGTTTCAGTTCCCAGCACAACTAATCAAAGAGCACATAGTGCAGGTTGATTCTTTTTTTTTCAATTAGAACATAAAAATTCCTTGTGATGGCAGGTACATACCTTACAATATTATTGTACATTGTTTGTTTTTAAATTACATTTGTCTGTCTGTATTTTTACGGAGACTATATTCTTCTAAGTCCTTCAATTCACTAAATGCTAGAGCAAAACAATAATGTTAGCTGCTGAACTGGTGATGGCTTAGGATGTCTATTTTCTTTTTTTTTTGCAGGAAAACAAGTCTTACTAGCATCAAAATTAGCAAATATCTAGAAGATGTTCACTAGGTTGAAGAAGAAGATTGTTCACCAGGTCACTTATGCCAATTTGTTTGCTTCTGTGGTTAGCGTGGGAACTGTACTTTGAGGCTCCTCAGCACTTTTTAAATCTTTAACAGCATACAGTAGCCCCGATTTCACATGAATCCCTAATTAACAATATTTTTTAGAAGTAAGCATGAAGCACTTGTATTTCTAACTAAATCTTCTGAAGAAATTTATTTACGCTAACTGCAAGTAAACTAAACTAGCAAGAATGTGAAGTTGTGTAACTCCTTAGAATAACAGACGATAGCCTTCAGGGCTGTAAGTCTTCAGAGAAAGAACAAGGGCACAGCATAAATCTGGCAAAAAAAAAAAAAAAAAAAAAATCTCAAGTAGAATGCAGAGCCAGCACTTGAACCGGACTTCTGTAAGAGGACAAAACCAAGCGTCATGCAGTGCTATTGTTAGCCACCATGAACACACTGAGCTTTCAGAGTTAACAGCTTCTTTGTCTGTTCCAGGGGAGATGACCAGTCACGTCTGACATGAAAATAGTTTATCATATACTTAGCCACAGAACTCCAAAACACATGGCTAAACAGGTTATTTTAAAAGTTTGATTATGTAGTGGAATTCAAAGGAAAAAGTAAAAGCTTTTCTCTTCCACTTTCCTCAACTTTCATTTTAACTTTTTATGTGATTCTAATCTACTTCAGAAAGTAGTTTGCTTTCTCCACAATAAGAACCTTTTTCTGGTTTCAATACTTGCTTATAAGCTCTAAGAAATATTGCAGAGTTTTCTAACAGTGAGGCTCAGACTAGTAAGAGCGGGAAGGTCTGGTTTATACCTCTGCTACATTTTTAATACAATGTTGCAGCAGTATTTTCTACACGGTTTTCTGACAAAACCCCTGAACAGTAGGATTCATATTTTTGTAGGAAGACACAGAAAATATCCACACTGTATCAGCAAAGTAACAGAGATGCTCATGTACTAAATGAATACAGTAAAACCTGAAGTCTTCCATGCTGACAGGAATAAAAGTATGTTTCTATATAAAGCCATACTTTAAAGAGAGTTGTCTGTAAGGAGGTAGGACAACTATATGACAGCTACATTCAGAACTTCAATGATTTGAATGTTACCAGGTTTTGAGGCTTGAAAAGTAGGCAAGCACCTAACTGTATGTAACGATACCAGGTATGACTTAGCTATTTGGGCAGTATTTAGTACAGTTCACCACAAATATAAAAAGAAAAGAAGAAATATACCAGGTGAAAGATATGAATCTATTAAGATCCTGCTTTAAAGATTCTCCAATGTCCAGTACTCTTCAAGAACAGGAGGTAAAATTTCCTAGTAGGAAAAAAATGACTGTATAATCCATCATGCTTCTTACCACTGCTACATGAAGAACAAAATAAGGTCTTTCAGGTTATATGCTGGTAGCATTATTCTGAAAATGGAGCAATACTTGCTTCATTCTGGCTTAGGTATACTATTACCAAAACTGTTTTTATACATTGTCCAACTACTCCCACTCAGCCATGGAAACCTCTGCTTCTCTGGTCAGGGTTTTAGACCTCAAGCTTCCTCAGTATATCAAAGCTACACAGACAAAACTTGTACGCATTCTAAGAAAACATTACATCATTAATCCTTCTACAATAATAATACTCAGATTAGATTAACAATTGATCAGCTTTTGAAAGGACAGAAGTAGAGTAGCAAAGCAGTCCGGCCACGGTGGAACTATGCAGTGACCACAGAGCACAGTCAGGGGTTAAGGTCTCAAAGCAGGGAGTGCTCCGGTCCTGACATCTGGAAAGAGACCAACATAAACCACAGAACGATAATGAGCTCTGGCCTCTGCTGAGTTACTCTCTCAGTCAGTGACCTAGAAATTTGAGTTTCACATCCAGAGCTCATCACTCATCTTTCTCCCTGATGATGTGGTATTTCAGCATGTACAGTCAAGTATTGACACCACCATAAAACACCAAGCTGTTTTATTTGTGCTATAAAGGCCCACTTACCTTCTGAGCTGACTATAAGTTTGCTAGACCTACAGATGAAGCAAGAAGCAAAGGACAGGAAAACAGAAAAACCTCAAGAGAAATCTATCTCTTTTTTTTTCCTAATTGTGGATATTGATGAAAACTTGCCACCCTTGACAAGTTTCTGCAACTTCGATGGAGTCACAACACAGACTGCACACAAGCAAACATCTTCAAGTTAACAGGATAGATCAATACATTTAAAGGTTAGAAGTATCCCATCCCACTCTCACAAGACTTTTTAAGGTAAGGCACACACACATTACAGTGCCATTAACTCTAAAGGTTAACTCAGGCCTAGCCTACAGATTTCTGGTTAGTACTACCAGATCAGGGATTAAGGCTCATGAAAGCTATAACCCTGCAGAGAAAATCCTGGCAAGACAGAACAGCTGCTCCTGTGCACCTTCATGGCTCTCTGTCACCTCTCCCAGTCTTCAAATAACCAAAGCGATTCAATATTCACAATCACTTTTCTTCTGTCTTTCTAACATTGGTCTTAACACTGAAAATATTAAATGAAGGTAAATAATTCTCAAGGACTTGACATCATTTTTCTCAGCATCACTGAAGTGAGGGAGTAGAGAAGAGATATGAAAACTTGAGAAAGAACTAAAAGAAGTGCAAGAATACATCTAATAAATCAGCATCTAAACAAAAATTAACTGAGGAATTAGAATTCCTCATTTCAGGTCTTCAAAATAAGCAGTCCATACTATTTTTTTGTTCTAAAGATGGCCTAATTCACATCCTTCACCACATTTTAGGCCTGCTTCCAAAAATACAGAACCAATGTCTGTGCCCTCTCTTGGGTTCTCCCAGGCCCTATCCTGCCATCCTCTCCCCTACTTGATTAAACAAGTTATGTTTTTGTCTCCTTTAACCCTACTCCAGATGAGCAGTCTAGTTTTCCAGTTACTGTATCCTGTAACTACATTCCAGTTACTTCAGGGATGATGCTTCCATAATGGATACATACAAACTATAAATTAAAAACATGTAAAACTTACTCAATCTTTTGAACACTGTTACACTGACATATGCTAGGCAAAATTTTAACAGTGGAATCACTTGCCTTTTGATCACCTTCAACAATATTTGCGAAACCTGGTTTTGCTTAAGTTATATTACTTAATGTAATTATTTCAGAATTAATGATACGCTTTTACTTTCCTTCCTGTGGAGGAATAATTATAGCTTGAAGTACACTTTCAGGGGTTTCTTTAATCATTATTTAAGAAGAAAAAAAATAATAAGATAAAAATACTGCAAAATCTCATTCATCCATGTACTTACGCTAGGGAAGTTCAAGAATTTGGATTTATCTTTTTCTATTTTGTTAATTTCTGAAAAGAGAGAGGTTAAAAAATAAGAACACCTCTACAAGCAGAACAAAGCACAATTCCACCTTAATATCCCCTGATCAGTCTATTGTTGGTTTTCGGCTACAGTGTTCAAAACTATCAAAAATACTTTGAACTTCAACAAAGCTCAGTACATCTGGGTTAGCTTCCTTTCCTTGCTTGGCTATCATGAAAACAAAGTGCCAGCTGCCAGTCTCTCTTTTTTTCCAGGACAAGATCTCATTTGTAGCTGAAAGAACAGAAAAAATCTGGTGATATTTGGCCCAACTGCTATGTCCTGCTGACAGCCGGCACAAACAAGATGTTAGAGACAAAAAGGAAGCAGGTTTCCAGTAAGATGTCAAACGTTCAGTTTTCTAAGCCTAACATCAGCTGCATGAAGAGTCACTGAGTTGTTACTGACCAGTGACCCTGGTGCACTGGTCCCCTCACAAACATCATAAATCCTAACTTGAAGGTCTTCAGTTCTAGTTCAGCAATGTAAACAAAGTAAACAGGGATGATGAATAAAAGAAATAAAAGGAAGAAAAGTAACAATTTCTAAGGCTACTCAGCCTGCTTCGATAGCACTGTGAATAGAAAAATTCTTTCCAATATCCACAAATTAGCATTGATTTACAAGGGTTTATGGCATTCACAGCAATTTACTACAAAGGAAACTTCAAAAAGTAAAATTGAAAATATCCTCAAATCATATGCCAGATGTTTCCTATAGGCATAACTAGATGACTCATTTATACTTCCCATACTGTGCCTTCCTAAGATCTCTTAGAGTAATTCATTACTTCTAGAACTTGAACTAATTCATGAGCCATAAATCTATACATATTAACATTTTAAATAATTTCTTTTTATTTTAGAAGCTTGAAATGGTTGGCTTTTTAAAATCTTTGTAGACTTTGTGACTATGCAAACATGAAGCACTCTTTCTCCTCCTTATACCTTCAAGTTCCTGAATCTCAAGAGAAGAATGATAAAAGGTACAGAGGGAGGAAAAATTTTGATATGCCTGTTGTTTTGTAGTACTATCCCAAAAGCATTATATATTGATTGGTACTTATTCTGAACCGAGTAAAATCTGTCCTACACATATTGATTTTCTTGTTTGTTCTAACTATATCTACTTGAGGCATCAAGTCTGAAAAAGCAGAGTCATAAAACATGTAATTCTGTAATTGTATTGAAATATTTTCTACCTCTAGCTTTTTGACCATGACTATATTCCAAATACTTCTTTATCAGTCTGTAAAAGCTCATGTATTTGTCTAATGAAAGTTACTAATGCAAAGTCAATGATATTAAGGTTCTTTCTTTCTATACCTTCATTTTTTAATAATTAATATTGTAATATTAAAAGTAACTAAACCAAAGCAATTCTATGACTTAATATGTTATTTTCTTCTGTTACTGCAGCTTGGCAGTCTACTATACAAATAATATTTCAGTAAAGTCTCCTGAGGTTTCTCCCAGAAAGTATTTTCTCCCAGACCTACTAAATCTTTGCTCATGTCATTCATACAGTGTTTGAACCACAGAGTTCAATCACTTCAGTCAGATTTACATCAGCACGAGCCCAGTTTCTTTTAGTTTCCAAGTGCCCTTTTTCATTTAGAATGCCTTTTCCTCTTTAAGTTTACCTTCACTCTCTATTTTGCCACGTACCTAATAGAATTTAAAAGCTCTCTTTTACTAGCATCATTACTCTTTGTAGAGGAATGAGGAAGAATATTTCTTTTTATACTGGGGAAAACCTGTAACTACATGCAAACAGGATATAATATATCAAACAACAGTTTTGCTCCACAGAGTGTTTTGAACTTGGCAGTCATCTTTCTGAACAAATAAATACTGTTTTGCCAGTGATCTCCTAAATGCTATTAAATCTTTAATGTCTGAACCTTTCCCCTTCAAATACAAAAGCACCACTGCTAGAGTTTAAAAACATAAGTCAGCAGAAATGGCGTATTTGATATGGGCCGTTGCAATTAGTTTATCTGGAGCTTTCCTGAAGTCCATGCAGCGCATGCAGTTTATTCTAGCAACAGTAGCTGACAGAGTGGTTTGCATTTGGTGCACTTTCTCCTCTCAGTAGCACTCTCTTCTGCAATTTCAATCATATCAGCATCTAGTTTTAGTAAAAAGTATATTTTATTAAGGGAAAGAATGCTCCGAAGGAAACCTCAATCTATCCCAATGAAAAGAAATGATGTATATCCCAACATATAATGTACTTAATACAACGCAGGCATCTCATTAAAAATTAACATCAAGAACCTCACACATGACAACCTTTAAAAAAATCAAAATCACATTTCACGATTTTACATGTTGATGTACAGAGAAGTCCAAAGTAGCTCATAATCACTAACAATCATACATCCTTATCTACTTAGGACTGGTAAAAATCTGGGTACATACATTTCCTTAATGAGCATCCATACCCTTACGCCCAATCTACACAAACTAAGGCGGGGGAAGTATATAAGCAAATATAAATCTTCAGAAACACTGAAAGCTAGACCAACCCAAAGGTATCTCTAAAATAATCATACAGCTTCAGTAATACAAAAGAAAAATGAGCAAATATCAAGAAACTCCCACATAATACACATGACACCAAGACTCAATGATCCAGCAAAACTGAGACACACACACATGCCTACCCTAAGAGGCAGTCAACCTCTCACTGCTAGGCAGGTGGTCCCAGGACACCTTTTACACCAGTCCTCACATCCATCCTCACTGCCTTGAGATAACTCAGTTGGATAATTTAACAACAAATTCTGCACCTTCCCAAGAAAATGTCTGCTGATGTAATGACCCAGAACGACTCACTAAAAGGATAAGTACCACAGTTGGAAAGTGAAAAAGTGACACAGCTGCATTGCTAGGGTCAAAGCCACCACTTTTGGCAAAGCTCTCATCTTCATCCTGTTCACTTGATCCACATCTAATGGAGTGGGACTGAAGAAATTTGACAAAATCAGAACTTTCACTTAAGTATACTGGGTATTCTTCAGCTTCAGGGTGGCACAATGGTGTGACTTGTTTGGATGATCTACTTATACCCTAGTTGAGATGATCAAGGGACTGGAGCATCTTCCTTATGAGGAATGGCTGTGGGAACTGGGACTGTCTAGAAAAGAGGAGACTGAGGGAGAATCTTATTAACATTCACAAATATCTAAATAGTGGGTGTCAGGAGGTTGGGGCATCACTTTTTTCTATCGTGTCCAGTGACAGGACAAGGGGTAACGGGATGAAGCTGGAACACAAGTTCCATTTAAACATAAAGAAAGACTTTTTGACTGTGAAGGTGAGGGAGCCTTGGCACAAGCTGCCCAGGGAGGGTGTGTTTTCAAAACCTGCCTGGACATGTTCCCGTATAACCTAATCTAGACAGACCTCCTTCTGCAGGTGGGTTGGACTAGATGATCTCTAAAGGTCTCTTCCAACCACTACCAACCTATGATTCTGACTCTCGTCTACGTTTGTTTATGGACCTTGTTACTTCAACTCTATCCCTGAAAGAAAGAAAAATTTAAAAAGCTGTATTTTGTTTTACATAGCAGATTTTACTACACAGAATGTTACTGGCATTTCATTTAACTGACTGTATGCAAATACACCATACATCAGGAGATGCCATGACTCAGAATCTTATGTGCCCCAATAGCTTTAACTGGAAGAGGGCAGATTTAGATTAAATATCAGGAAGTTCTTCAGTATGAGGGTGGTAAGACACTGGAACAGATTGCCCAGTGTGGTAATGGGTGCCTCATCCCTGAAAGTGTTCAAGGTCAGGTAGAATGGAGCTTTGAGCAACCCGGTCTAGTGGAAGGTGTCCTTGCCCACGGCAGCAGGGTTGGAACTAGATAATCTTTAACTCAAACCATTCTAGGATTCTATGTGGTACACAAGTAGCCATCATTAAAGAACATCTAAATTTATAAACAGGGCCAAATATGGAGGTTACACTCCATAATCTGCTTTTTAAAAAAATCATACATTCATGTTTTATTGGGTTATTAACTACTGACAAAAACTTGGTTTTCCTGTGACAACTGACAGGCTGTGGAGACATCAACATATGCACATCCCTCCTACAGCAAACAAACTTGCTGGTCAGGGATCTCTAAGTACATTTACTATCATAAAGTACTCTTCAACACATTTTAAAATAAAGGAGAAGAATGTAGCAGCTCTTTCAAAACAAATTTATATTCATCTTTCATTTTAAAACTTCACTTTTCAGTAAGTCAAAATGTTGAAAGACATAATGATAAGGGAAAAGTGGTATATTCTCTAGAGATCATCTGTGGAGCTTCAATATAACTCATGATTTTTTAAGTCAATGCTTGAGGGCAGGAAGGTTCTTCAGAGGGATCTGGACAGGCTGGAGCAATGAATGAGGCCAACTGTATGAGGTTTAACAAGGCCAAGTGCTGGGCCCTGCACTTGGGCCACAACAACCCCATGCAACACTACAGGCTTGAGAAGGAGTGGTTGGAAAGCTGACCGGAGGAAAAGGACCTGGGGGCGTTAAGCAACAGCTGACTGAACATGACACAGCAGTGTTCCCAGGTGGCCAAGAAGGTCAACAGCATTCCATCTTGTTTTAGAAATATTGTGGCCAGCAGGACAGGGAAGTGATTATGCCCCTGTACTCGGCTCTGGTAAGGCTGCACCTCAAATACTGCATTCAGTTTTTGTTCCCTCACTACAAGAAAAGGCATTAAAGTGATGAACTGTGTGCAAAGAAAGGCAACAAAACTGATGAAGCATCTGGAGAACAAGTCTGACGAGGAACGGCTGAGAGAACTGGAGTTGCTTAGCCTGGAGGAGTCTGAGGGGAGACATGATCACTCTCTAGACTACCTGAAAGGAGGTTGTAGAGAGGTGGGGGTTGGTCTCATCTTCTAAGTAATAAGTGATAGGACAAGAGGAAATGGCCTCAAGTTTCACCAGGGGAGTTTTCCATTAGATATGAGCAAGAACTTTCTCACTGAGAGGGTTGTTAAACTCTAGCACAGGCTGCCCACGGAGATGGCGGAGTCACCATACCTGGAGTTATTTAAAAGATGCACAGATGAGGTGCTGAGGGACATGGTTTAGTGGTAGGCTTGTCAGGGTTAGGTTAGTGGTTGGACTGGATGATCTTAACCAACCAAACAATTCTACAATCCTACGAACTAACAAAAAGTTTCCTCACAAAGAGACTGAGTACATTAGTATTTGGAATGTTTAACATTGAAGAAATAAAGTTGACACCCTACTTAATACTACACTTATTTAATTACTATTATTGTTTTAAAAGGCATCAACAATAGTATCCCTTGAAAATAACATTTCTCAATTGTGAAGCAAAACTGATTTTGCCACTGTAATATAAAGCTGACATGAAAAGATGTCTGAAATATTAGAACACCGTACTGCCACTGATAACTACTACCTGAAAGGACAATTTGGAAGAGACTCCTCTTCCAAAGAGGAATCACATCTTGGACCACTTTTTTTCCATTGGTTTTATTCTTTGCAATTCAACAGTTGCTGGGAAAACAAGCTGAAATTTGTCATACAGTAATCACTCTTAAAATATTAACAAATAGTGCTTTTATAGCTTTTAAAAAGTATAATCCACTACCAAACTGCAACAGAAGTACAACCAACCTTTTGCTAACTCCATGCATGCCTCTGCACACACCTCACCTCATCTCCACGACTCTTCATATGGTCCCGTTTCATAAACTTTACAATGCTATGACAGCAATGTGATCTCACCCTTTTTTATTTAAATTAAAATTTCATTGCTGTCATCAAAGAGCCACAGGACAAAAATTAATCCATTACATCTACTTTGTTAAATACTGTATTACCAGAGCAGAAACTCTCTTGAGAGCCAGGAGTTCGTTTTTGCTTAGTAAAGAAAGAAGTACTCTTCAGTCAAGTGAATCCTATGGGAAGGTAAGCAATTCTTCAAGTGCTTTTTTAATTCACAGAAAGAATGATTCAGAATCATCTGCCAGGCAGCTTCCTGGTTTTCACATGCTTGTCAGCACCTGGCAGCCATAGTTCCAACAATTCACTTCCTTTTAAAGTTGCTCCATTTCTGTCTGATTTTATAACACATTTTCAAACATGACTGCTGTATAGACAGATACTTTGCTGCTATGACTTTGTTCCTGGGCTCACAATTAACTTTGAAAATCAGTGAAACAAATCCTCATCAGAAAGAGACCAAGGGCAACAACCTTTGATATCTAAGTTCTTGAAATATATGCATAACTTCTGAATCAAGCTGAGCAAGATGATATGAAAATCTCATGAACCACCTCTAACATTGATTCACCAAAAGAAGGTAGGGACAAGTTCAAGGATACAGAAGCACCCACAGGACAGGAGTACTCTTCTGTTCATCAGTCAGTCACACCACAGCTGCAGCACAGGAACAGAAAGTTGTGTAATCCATTATTAGACGGACAGTAAGATAACATTTTTTGTTCTTATTTTTATTATCGAAAAATATTATTTATGTCTGAATTTGGACAAAATTACCAATACAGTAAATATTAGAAACACAAAGAGCTTTTAAGAAAGCAGTAATGGGTCATACTCGTGTTTATTGGAAAGTTGTTCCTGTCTGGACTGTAAGCCTTGGAACTACATGCACAGCTTTCATTAAAACATATGTCACATCCTACAGGAAGGTATTTGTTACGTAATACTTTTCACAATAAGCACATCACATTTGGGTTTTGAACTCATATATTGCATTACTAAGAGCAATTCTCATGGTATCCAGACCTCCTAACCTTAAAAAAAGGGATTTATGGACAAATGTCAGAGCTTTCTCACACCAACTGACAAATATAATATTCAAAATTAGTATTTTTGCTACAAAATCATAAACCTCAGAAGAATAGTTAAACATACTACATATTGAAACTGTAATGGACTAAACAACGGAATCCATAACTTTAAGAAAGTTAAGTTGGATTATCCCAACTAAGATTCTGTAAATGCTATGGAGCCAAACAACCTGATGATAAGACAGCATAAAGCCTCCTTTAAATCCAAGACTTCAGTAAGCAAAGAGCTCTTAAGTGTGAACATCTTCACTTTATTGTTGGACTAAAAGAACATTCCCCACTCCATTTAAAAAGAAGTAATGCCTAAAATCGTTGGCACAGAGATAGCATTCTGAAACTAGGCCATACAAATGTCACTTCATTGTTGTTAGTGAAAGAGAGATCGACTACAATAAAACCTTAGCCAGCACTGCAACAACATTATGCCAGCTAAGCAAGCCCTGAACCAGACCCATGGAGCTTTGCTGCCTTCCTGTTATATACTTAAACACTCTCTACAGATGCTTATATTTATGTATATGGAAATGCATGCAAGCATTCCCATTCCACTTCAGATTTCCTTAGCATACAAAATTCTGAAGTTATCATATAAACCATTAAAAAAAAGCATTTGCATACAAAAAACTGTATGAAAGCACAGCAAAAACCTCTCAAGTAATTCCTTAGTATATTCACTTTTATTGCATTTCAAAACACATATTCAATGTAAATACTGCGTAATGCCTTGTTCTCCACATACTGCATCACTGGCTTGGAAAATACTTTGTGAAAAAAAAGCAGATGGCTTGCCTGCTCCAGCTCAATTCACTAAGCTATCCATGTGAATCACAGAACTTCAACCTGGTACAGGCTGCAGAGAGGTCTGCTCTGGAAAGCAATCAGAATGCGACTCTCACACGCTTACAGAGTGGGCATGCAACTATGCTGTAATCCTGGCCATTTTCACAAATAGAGTGAGAGACAGTCATGGGGAAAAAAAGTGAAATAAGCCCCAGCTATCTAATCAGTATGCACAGAAAATTAATTTGCTGGTAGATGATCCAAGTACCACTTCCTGATGAAAAAGTCATAAAGATCTTCCTCCATCGTGCTTACATAACAGAGGACATAAAGGAGAAAACATAACATTCTATATAACCTCTTCTCAGACACTCTTTTTGATTATTACTATAACAGTTAACAATTGTCTAGTCTAGATTCTGCAATTCATCTCCTTATGTATATAGAAATTATTTATCTTGTTGTAGTTTTAACTTATTTTAAACAAATGTACCCTGTGGATTAACTTAGTTTGAAAACAATACACATAAATAAAATAAACGTTAAGAGATTTTAAATGACTTTAAATGATTTTCATGAGACACCTTCACCTTGCTATCTTCTACCTGTTATCTTTTTTTCCATCAAGAACATTAATAACTGTCAATACCATTACAAGGTATAACTTAGAACATACAGTTTCCCAAACCTACAAGGAGATGCCTGTCCCAAAATATTCATTGCTTTAAGTCATAAATCTAGAAGTTATTAGTCCAAAACCTGAATTACAGCAGTTAGTTAAAAAAAATAAATCTCATATCTGAATAAGCTATCATGACAAACTAAATTTCTGCATACTCTCCTAACCCTGATTAGTGCACTGTACAATAAGTGACTACTAATTCCTTCAAACAAGACAGACAGATGGAACAAGCAATGCTGTATTAGGGTAAAAATCCCAACAGAAGTAGTTTCATTAAGTGTTTGGCATGCGGAAACTGCATCTCAGCATACTTCAAACAATAAATAATGAAACAAGGTGGAGATATCAGGTATCTCCTGCTTTGGACTTTCACTTCTACAAAAACAGGAAACTTCAGACATAAGAAATATTTTACTGACGTGCTGTTACGTCATCTTTATCATTTCCTGACGTCCTGTCATTAAGCTGCTGTGCTCATGGAAGTAGAGCCTGCTACACAGTGCAAGGCTGCTCTCAGACCAGAGACCCTGCATTGAAGCATGTGTGAAGGGGTGATCTGAGGACAGACCACTTGCCTTTACCAAGAACAGCATCCTTGCCTTCGTTGGTGTAATTAAGTCTAAAAATCCTTGCAGAAACTCTAGATCCGGGACGTTTAGAAGGTCAAAGTGGGCACTTTTTGCAGATATAATAATGGATTCAAGGCACAAAAATAAACCCTCCTGTAAACACTCGGTCTGGGGATGATCGTTTTGCTTCAAAGGAGCATTTGCAGCTTGGGAGAACTAAGCCATAGTGCCAGCATCTGATAACTCCGCAGAGATCAGCATCCGCTTGTCACCTCTCTTGGACATCAAAGGCTGCAAAGAACTTTACCAGACTGAAACAACTACAGTCTCTGAAAATATATATATATATATATATATACACACACACACACATATATATATATATACACACACACACAGAGATATATATATCTTACATGATAAGCTGGAAGCAGACAGTGCACTTTGCTCACCTCTCACGGTGGCTACACCAAGTCGCATCAGCACATAGGACTGCTAAAAACCTGGTTTAAAAGTGTCATCTTACACAGCAGCGCAAAAAAAAAAAATTAAATAGTTTTTAAAAAACCAAATCAAAGCCCGCTGTGCCGCGCTGCGGGTGCCCGCGACACGCACTCACCGCTGCTACCGCTCCAGGATTTGAGCAGAGACTTGATGCTGATCTCGAAGAAGAGGGAGTCCTGCAGGCTGAGCATGGTGCCGGGCAGGGCGGCAGCCGCCCGCCGGGCCCGCGCCGCTGCCGCGCGAACGCCCGGCCGCCCGCCCGCTGACGCAGGGTGCGGGGGGCGCGCGCCTGACGGGGGAGGCGGCCCGCGGGCCCGGGGGGGGAAGCTCCCGCCCGACCCCGCCTCGCCCGCCAGGCCCCGCCCTCTCCAGCGCGGGACCCGCACGGGGGAAGAAAGGGACCCTGGAAGGGAGGGAGACGGGCTCCAACCTACGCAACTGTTTGTGCGTAAAACCAAAAAAGGGGCTATAAAAGGCTGCTTGCGCTCTACCGACTATTACATGAACTCCCAGCTGACCTGTGAGAAGTGCAGTGGATTAAATAAAACTGGCCTGCATTGCTCTGTGCTGCGACTAAACTACGATCCGCAAAATAAAAGTAAAAAACATGAAAAACAAGTGCACTGGGGAGGTAATATTCCCATGGTGGATGTCTGCAAGAGACCCTAGAGACATCTACAGCTAGCAACAGTATGATTTTTTTCCTTAGTATCTTTTAAGGGCCTTAAAGTAATTCCAACATTTCTGATTTCTTTATTTCATTCAGTACCATCTCACAGTATCTTACATGTAAAAAGGCTCTGGATTCCTAGGGCTGCAATCCAACCTTTAAAGAGGGATCAAGATACACCACTCTTCTTTTGGGATAAAGTAAGATAATCCCATCAATAGTCTTTGCCCATTTCAGCACACAGTTAAAGCAGTTTAAGATATATCTCCTTCTCTCTTCAACCAGTGTCACATACAGTCAAACCATGTTAGCCCTCTGTCAGCTTGAGATGACATAAGTCAAAAACACATCTCAAAAATGTCTTGAGATTTTAATGCATAAATCTAGAAGTAGGTGAAAATTTCAGAGATATTTCTGCATACTGACAGAAGAAATTATATGGATAAAATAATGCTTATTTCCATAACTGCTACCAAATACAGGTATAACATTACCCTTGGGTGAAAAAATTGAGAGAACTGAGTACTCAAGTTACTGAGACACTAGCTACTAACAGTTAATTATGTCTAAACTATAACTTGACCCACACTGCACAGATGAACTAAAAAATTAATCATATGAGTCCAAGAGTGATTAACTAAACTTGCTTTAAGTTTCTTTTTGGTTTTTTTTTAAACTTTTAGAACTACCTCCCATCGTGTATTAAGAGCAAACTACCCATGAGGAAGAAACCATGCCTGGGCCCTCAGATCAACTAGAATTATCTGCAGTGATCAAAAAATATTTAAGAATTGTGTACATCAAATACTTTTGGTGTTTTGTGGTTTTGGGTTTTTTTTGTTAGGGTCTTTGTTTTGTTTTGAAATCTACACACATACACGCTTCTCCCAAAAATTAACATCTCCCCATGCAAAAACCATTTTTGTATAAGAAGATATGAAATTGCTACCTGTATCTGGATAGTCCTCTATGTTTCTTCCCAGATAGGATATAAAATGAGCACCCATTCTTTGGACATTGCATCAAACTTTCTTTGATAAGCCTGTTTCAGGTGATACTGCCAATGCAGTATCCTCCAGTTACCTCATATTCCCTTTTCATCACTTCTTTTATGAATATATTCAAAGTTATACTTCAAGCATCCCGTTTTCATCTTAATAAATAAGATACAACAGAGGTTGTATTTTGTTATGAGTAGGATATAAAGGTCAGATTTTGGAACCAGCTGATGAATTTCACCACTAATTTGAAAGACTGTATTAATTATGGTTTGTCTCTGACTGCCTTTAACACTGGGCTACAGAGAGTTCTTCAAAGGAATCCTTGTTAACAGTGTGCATTCCAAAATCATGAGCCAACTCTCCCAGCACCTCAAAAATAATGACTTTTTAAAATACACTTTGGGTTCTTTGTAGTTGCTCTTTCCCCTTCTTCAGCTTTTATTCTTTAAGTTATTAGTGCCAGAAACTTATTAAAAAACAATCATCCCAGAAACCCCAGGGGATGTACTAAAACAACCCCACAGAAATACTAATCTCAATGTTTCACCTTCTGGAGTCCTGTTAAGAAGATTTTCAACAAACAGAAGCGTTGCCAGTATTCCTATAAAACACTGTTTCAAAAGTTAATGAAAAGCAGGAAATATTTTTTAAAATTTGCATGTATTTATCATATTGATATGTTTGACCAAGCAAGCTACATGGCTTTCTGCCATGGCATCTGAGATTTGTTGTCTTATTATTTATTCATAACATC
The DNA here is from genome assembly GCF_028858725.1 of Colius striatus. NCBI lineage: Eukaryota > Metazoa > Chordata > Aves > Coliiformes > Coliidae > Colius > Colius striatus. The sequence goes on along the minus strand of NC_084761.1, from coordinate 71,405,876 downwards.
AACTACTGATCACTGTTGATAGGGATTCCCCAAGGATACCAGCAAGTAATTTTAAGTGCAGTTAAGCTCAATAGAAAATTTTAGCCCACTAAAAACTTCCAGAATGTTAAGAATATTTTGAGAACAGTATATACCAAGAGTATAAAGCTTTCTTTCCAGAGATTTCAGTAGAAGTATATGAAGACTAGGAATCTATAATATTAGGAACAAAAAATACTTTGTAAATAAAAATCTTTAATATTACAAGACATAAAAATACATAATACACGTTTTCCTACATATAAGCACAGACCTAAGTTGGATTCAGTGGACAAAATTAAATTGAGACTGAAGAACACTTTTACTGCCTACCCCACTCAAAGCAAAACAAAATACAACTCCATTTAACAAGAGGGGTAATCTGTATCTTACCATTCTCATATAGGCATCAATAGCATAAGCATCACCTTATTATACCACTGTGCACAAGCTTTCCAAGCATTCCTTCTTCATCACCCAATTTACATGTCCTTTGAATTGAATTAATGAAATAACCTATCAGATAGTAGAATACTCTGAAAATTTCCGGATAAACTACTAAATTTAAAATGTAACCTTTTGTTTTACTTTTAATGGAAACAAGAATAGTAGAAGCAGGAAAGAGACCCCATGGATTACCAGCCTCTGTATCTTGCCAAGCGAACACAAGGCTAATCCACTAAGAGCCCAATAAAACTCATTGTATAGAGTTACAAGGTATCATCACTGTATACTTCTACAACTGTGTAAGGAAACGTAATTTACAACATGGATTCTTTTCCAGTTCCTCATTTTCAGAGGGGAAAATGAAGCAGACTTCTGGAAAGTACACTGTGTTTAAACTTGAGTGCAACAAATATGCCCACTGTGAAAGAGTCTAAAAATACCTATCACTTTATATGGGAAGTCTTCTGTGAGATTATTATTATACTACTTAGAAGATGGAAATGAAAGCACTTGCATTTAACTATAAGTCAATAGCTTTGATGTGGCACCGTTTTATGTAGGTGAATCTAAAACGAAACAAATTGAACATTCCTGCATATTTATATTAGTGGGCTGATTAAGTAGACAAATCATACTCTGTTATCTTGACCATCTCTGTAGAAAACAGCAAAAACGGCATTACAGAATTCCAGTAAATATGTAGTTTATATACTGATCCAAATATCTGCATACCTTTTGTTTCTGGACCAGTGATAAGTTCCACTATTTAAGGGAGCAGATTACTATAAAGTCTGTGGCTTTGATAGTTTCTCAAGAGTCAAGGTGAGGTACATGTGCATTAGCACACAGGTTATCAGTAAGCTCTTAGAAGAACATGGCCAGAATAGGACTGTAGGTGTACTAAAGCAGAAGTGTCCAATCTGCAAACACAAGTGCACACTACTAAAATGATTAATGCAAGTGCTCATTCCACACCATGCTTTTTACACAGATATGAAAATCTTTTAGTAAAGAGGATGTCTAAAAGCAAATTGCTTGAGGCATTTCAGCAACCTAAGTCTGCAGACTTCAGGTTGCAAATAAACCCATTATTTTATCCTAAAATAAACATTTTAGGACTGTTGTGAAGTAAACCCAACTGCTCTGCAAAGTATTAGACTATCCATTCATGGCACTGTTCAACCATAGCATGCTTGACCCACACAAGCACAGTCAATTCCACACATCAAAGAACACACACTTTGTTGATGTAATATTCAGTACATGTTCAGCAAGTCCAGTCACACCACAGGGAAGATTTGCCCTGGGTGTTGTAAGTAGCTTATAGGACCCGAGCAATGTCAGAGACCAGACACTATTGTGCCATAGATAACACAAATAACACAAGTTTCCTTCTCTTTATTTGTAGCATTTTTAATTTAATCAAAACATTTCTAAAAGGATCTTACTACTTTCTAGGATCATCACATTTACTACAAACATTTATGCAAAGGTTATTTGTACAGCGTTTCTTTAATTCATGTAGCATCATGCCATTTTCTTGCTGTTCCAAACTCATCTCTACAGGCTGAAAAAGTAGGGTGACTTTCATGACTGAAGATATTCCTGGATAAATTATCTTAAAAGAGCAATATTTAATTTGGTCATTTAAAAGCAAACTTTAAAAAGAAATAATATTTTATGTCATTCATTTATGTTTTTATGTTTCACAGGGAACGTTACAGATTTTTAGCTTTAGCCTTTTGGTTTTATTTTTCCTGAAGTGTTATTCCTTAATTCTACAATAGCTTTATTTCTCTAGGAGTATTATTCAGATCATACTACCTCTCTCCCTCACTGCAGTTCTTGCTGTTTTCTACTAGGATGGTTGAGATAATATAATATACCTACTTATCTCTCTACAAAATATTTTGCATTAATCATTCCAGTATAAATATTTCATTTAAAAAACACAGTTAAAGGCATTCTTTTAAATTCTGTAAAAACCATGCAGTCACTGTTGCTTCCAAAAGTTTCTTTGAGGTTTTCAGTCCTATTACATTCATCTTCATGATGATATAGATTGTCAAAAAACGCATTCAGGCAAAGAACCACATATAATATTTCCCATTTAAAAAGAATTACGAGTTCTCGAACTACTTCTGGAAAGACACTCAAGATGCTCAGCTTTTTTTGCAGAACATAGTCTTTTAGTAAGATCACAGGGGTTACTGTTAATATGGAACTTTGCAGTAAGTTAATGTGATCTCATTAAGAGTATTAATTCTACCTTAAAAAGAAAATCCAATGCAAAAATACCTTACATATTTAAAGAAACAAAAATTAAATCTTAAAAAAAAAAATAGAACAGCTTTCAAGGCAGTTTAATGAAGATCCTACCAACTTTGTAAGGATTTATACTAAACAGATTTCAATCTGGCCCTTCCTGAAAATCCAGCTTTCCAGATCAGCAAACATCAAAAGATAACAAGGAAATGAATCAGTAATAAAAAGGTGAAACACTTCAAATAACCCAGCAGATAGTTCCAATATGATATTTAACCAAACTCTCTCCAAGAGGAAATGAGACAGATAAAATCAAACACGAACCCATAGCTGTTACAGTATCCCATGAGCCTGAGAAATTTTCACAGGCACCCCTGTAGTTAGAATTCTAGTGAACCCAGTGATTTACTCCCTTCTCAGATGCTCAATTTCAACTTTCCATGCTTGCAAATAAATCTCAAAAACCTTTTAAATTTTAAAGGTATAAAGTCTGATTAGTACAGTTCTGTCTGTCTCAGCCTGAAATCACTGCCTTAATTCTGATCTGCTCGACTCTGTATTGTGTCAGCCTCTTGACTGTGCTTTGGCATCAACATGCTGGTTTTGGGAAACCAGCACTCCAGTTTTCACCAACCTTTTAACTGGAACCTGTAAACAGTTATGGAGCTACACAGAAAATCCTTGCTTAGTTACTGGTTGTTTAAATGGACAGAGCAGGGAAAGGCTTAGCTCTGTTACCCTACAAGGCCTTAAGACAACTGCTACGAATCAGCTATGTTTCTATTTCTGTTGCTCCTCCCAAGCTGCTTGATGTCTGTGCCACTTTTATGGGAAACATCATATTCACACTATGTGAGGATCAGCTACTCTATCCCTATAGAAAGCATGATGGGGAAAGGGGGTGAAGTGAGGAATCAAAGAGTTTAGGACTCATCCAGGAAAACTTAAAAAAACAAAACTGAATTACCTATGGGATAAATTCAGCACAGAAGTCCCAAGTCTGTTAAGTCTCATGAATGCAATAGTACTTCAGCAGAAGTTCCCCGATGCAGACTCCCACTGGACTTGCACGGCAGCTGAAGGTGCTCGCATATTTGCTTTGCCCTGTGCCAGGAGAGACATTTCTGCCTTCCTCCCTCCACCATAAGCAAAGCTGAGGATTTAGTCCCAAATCACAGCCATTGGCAGCCTGCAGCCCAGTTCTGCTAAAACATTAAAGCACTTTACAGCCCTCCATAATGCAGATGCACATCCAGTTCAGCCACCTCTGCCACTAGAAGGGAGAGGGATGGGGAACTGCACAGTTACAAGTGGAAACTACCTCAGGTGTCTCTACTAAACCTCCTCACATACACATTTCCCCCCACCAACTTACCCTACCGTCCCCTAAATGCCTATATAGGCAGCAGTCTCACAAGCTCTGCACACACAGTATAAGGACTTTGAAAGATCTAGTTACAGTTGGGAGAAGGAAAGCAAGTGGGAGCAAGGCACGGACAGGTAGTTTTCTCTCAAGGTTTCAGCTCCTGAAATTGCCATTCCAAATGTTTCAGTTATATGCGGCAGGAGCATAAGGAGCTCTGTCATCCATTATCAGAAATAAATCAAATTATTACATTAAGGTTGCATTCTTCACAGCTGAACTAAATTGGCATATTTCTTAACTTTGAAGCTAGCAAATGTTTGCTGAGCATTTTTTAATGCTTTGGTAACCAGGATTTAAGCAATTAAGTGCTTCTCATGCCAAATCTTACAGCTTTCCCGTACATCTGAAACAACAGATATTCTCATGAGACCCTGAAGTAGAAGTACAAAATAAAAATGCTTTAAAGATTAAAAAGGTAATTAATACATATACATTGATTTTCGAATCAGAATTAACGGAGTTCATGAGTGTCATTTCTGAACCTTTACCCTCAGCAAGGGTGCTGTTACATTTAAGAAAAGCAAGAAAAGAAATACAAACTATCAAGAAGGGAGAAAACAAGAAGTAACAAACTCAGAAGCAGCTAAATGCACAGAGATCAAATACCTAACACACACTAAAGTGTCACAAGGCCACATTCATCTTGGAAGTTCAGCACATAGTCCACAGCACAAAGTTCCCTACAAAGTGCTTAAGCTTCTGGACTACAAAACAGCCATGGCCAGCAGATGCACCTGAGTCAGCACTGGGGGAGATCACCTGGCGGCTACAAAGCTCATCACTTCACCTGCAACACCAAAGAAAGCTCTCCATCCACACCCTGGCAACTGGAGGAGCAGATGAAATGGGAAGGGGCAGTATCATTCCACAGTAATCTCCACTAGTCAAAGAAAAATGAAGATCTGAAATCAGATGGTAGAAACTAGTTCAGGTTAAGTGGAGACTATGCTTATGCTTTTTCTATTAAAAAGAAAATTCTTTTTCATGAATAAATATAAACACCAAAAACCTTCAAGAACAAGCCAAGAACCTTGCTTCTTCTGTGAGAGTCTCCGTTTGCCAGTACCTTTTAGAACTTGGCTGGAGAGCAACATGCATGTCAAGTAAAACAGCAGAGGCCACAAACACTGCTTCCCAGGTATACTTCAACAGAAATTGCTAATTGAGAAAATATATTCCCAACTGAAGAAGGCATTCATGACACTTCCTTACTTGAAGGGCGACTTAAAGATTATTCAAGTTAGAGACATGCCATTTACTGCAAATGGAAAGGCTTTCCAAAGTAGTCCTTGATCAAGATAGTTGAAATTTTTTTCCCTTAGTTTGGATCCACATAATACTTCCTAGATGGAACATATATCAAATTGGCACTCACAGGGTACGAATCCTTCTGTTATTGAGGAACTTAAATGAAACTAGAAACATGGAAGTCTAGAAAAGCCTACATAAAGACATAAAACAGCTAACAACTGCAGCCAACAGAAACTGACAACAGACATCGAAAAGTATCTTGCATTACTCAAAAGTGACATGTCATACCTTCCTCTTCCATTTACAATTCGTGTTTTCTTTAGAAAGAGACAAACCACCTCTAGAGAAGATTAAGACTAGTTATATCACCTGTAAACTAAAACTTGTAATTTGAAACACAGACTTTTAAGGGTGAAGAATTAACAAAATGTCAAAATTATAATCTTCCTGTAACTTCAATCTGAATTGCTGATGTAACTAGCATGGCATCTTCATATGTAACTGCTGATTTAATCTTCCTGGTAAGTTCTATATTGACCTTACGTATACTTCCTTGAGCATTGAGTGGGGGAGGGAAGGTGTATTTTGGATTTTTTAGCTTGGTGGTTGGTTTTAATGTGTTTTAAAAGACAGGAGGTTTTTATGTAAAGGAAAATGTCTCCTTAAAAATATGCCGAGATTTTGATACTACATGCTGCATTCTACAAAGCCTCTTACAGACTTTACCTTGGATCTCAGATAAACATTATTGAAAGCAGACAGAAATGTCACCGGTTATGTTTTTAAATCTGTTCTACATGCAAGAGATTTACAGTGTGACTCAAAAAGGAACAACATGATAACCTCTTCCCTCCTTCTCAAAACATCACTTTCAAGACCTGTGGACAATTTAGACACAAAGAATTTAAAAGAGTACTTTAATGTACTTGTATTATCAATATACCATAGAGAGAATGGTTTTACAGTAGCATATATAATTATTTTTGCAATGAGTTTCTCTTCATCTTGTTGACTTCACCACTTCACAGCTTCTCTTAATCAGCTATCACAGAACGTTCTGAAGACTTGTTTTTCTGGCTATATTAAATTTTCTCTCATTGTCCCCATATCATCACCTCTCTTCCCCTCTCCAAGTCAAAAGCTTCATTTCATCTCTCTCCCAACTATCTTAAAGTGTGGCTAAGAAAGGTAAAGAGATATTTACAGTCTCCTCCCAGTAAGTTTTATCTGCATTATATCAAAGAATTAGCCTAAATACAATGTTTTAAAGATTACTTGTAAAGAAATGTCCAATTTCACCTCTATATTTTTTTTCCCCCTTAATTAACTGGAGTTCTTGCAACTTCTGGCTTTTCAGCTTATGATCTGCAGGACAGAAAGACAAAAATATCAGAATAAAACCCAAACACCAGGATTACTGACATTCACTCCCTAAGTTTGCCAATTGGTTCTCTCTCAGCGTTCCAGTTTCCTGCCTACCCATTGGTATTGAGAAGGAAGGCAGGGTTTCTCTTGATTTAGCAAATTGAACAGTCTGAAGACAGACATGCACCAGTAATACCACAAATGAATATACAAGACAACTCTACATGTGAGGGGGTACAGTATTCTTTTTCACAGCACTGAGCCATTGGTTCAGCTGTCATATGAAACCTTATACTAACCTACTTAAGCCTAAGAAAGCCTTTTAAGTTCTTTAAGTCCTAAAGATGTATAAAACCTACAAATATGCAGTAATGATCTATTAAGCAAACAATAGTGTTAAAAAAATTCTAAGCTCTGTTCACCATATCTCAAGAGAAAAACAAATTAATTACCTCCTAAAAAAATCTGTAAGTATGAAGAAAAGGCCCTTCTGACCTATCTGTGAGTTGTACTGATACTCATCTAGAAAGAAGCACTGTTAAAATTACTTGTCGCTCTTTGGGATGGGGTAAAGGCAAGGTATGGAGAAAAGGAAACAAACCAACTCCAAAAACAAAACAAAACACACCCAAACCTCCTAACACAGAAGGAGGGGGGAAAAAAGTATATTGATTGTAAATTCCTGCATGCTTATTCTTCAGATGAAACCCTGAGACAGTTACAGTAAAAGCATGTTAGGCATCCTGCCAAGTATACAATACAATTAAAAAAAAAGGGGGGGGAGGGGGACACGACACAATCATAGTTGAGGTATCTCCTAGAACTATTACATCATCTAAAAAAAAAAAAAACCACCAAACTACCACAATTAAACATAGTTAGAACCATAGAATGTTAGGGGTTGAAAGGGACCTTTAGAGATCATCTAGTCCAATCCCCCTGCAGAAGCAGGTTCATCTAGTTCAGGTCACATAGGAACATGTCCAGGCGGGTCTTGAAGACCTCCAAGGAAGGAGACTCCACAACCCCTCTGGGCAGCCTGTGCCAGGGCTCCATCACCCTCACAGTGAAATAGCTTTTTCTTGTGTTTAAGTGGAACTTTTTGTGTTCCAGCTTCATCCCATTACCCCTTATCCTGTTGCTAGCTACAATAGAAAAAAAAGGGATGTCCCAACCTCCTGACACCCACCCTTTAGATATTTATAAATGTTAATAAGATCTCCCCTCAGTCTCCTCTTTTCCAGACTAAACAGCCCCAGTTCCTGCAGCCTTTCCTCATATGAAAGATGCTCCAGTCCCCTGATCAGCTTGGTGGCCCTGCACTGGACTCTCTCCAGCACTTCCCTGTCCCTCTTGAGATGAGGAGCCCAGAACTGGACACAGGACTCCAGATGAGGCCTCACCAGGGCAGAGTAGAGAGGGAGCAGAACCTCCCTTGACCTGCTGGCTACACTCTTCTTGATGCATCCCAGGATGCCATTGGCCTTCTTGGCCACGAGGGCACATTGCTGGCTCATGGTTAGTTTATCAGGACTATCAGGACTCCCAGGTCTCTCTCTGCATAGCTGCTCAGTTCGACCCCCAGCCTGTACTGGTACATGGGGTTGTTCCTTCCCAGATGCAGGACTCTACATTTGTCCTTGTTGAACCTCATGAGGTCCCTTCTCTGTTATAGTTGATTTTCCATATAAACGGCAAAATGAACAAATCAGAAGTGTACTCCCTTTGCACTTGGGTTTACTTTTAAAAAGACTTGCTACACGTTATTTCAGTTCATTATTGACTCCATTCTAAGCAAATGCCTTACTTACAAACATTTACCCAATGCTCACTGCTTATAAGCAGTAATAATAAAACATTCCATCACTGCACTTAAAACTCTGGAGAGATGCTTGTATTTCCATTTATGTAAAATATTAAAGAGTTCATTTTCCACAAATCAATACACTTAAAATAGAGGGTATCCAGAAGGTGACTGCTACTTTTGGTGATGGTAAGACATCTAATGCTGCCACCACTACTGATCAAATAGGCCTTCTCAGTGAGTTGATTCCCCATACCAATTAATCAAAAATACTGCCCAAAACATACAACATTTTCTGCTGGATTTGTGAAATTAATGAGCTCAGGGAAAGGCCACACCACTGTCCAACAGGAGATGGAGAAGTGCTGCACAGCTGGGAGTATGATTGTCCTTTTCATTGTCGGCAAAGTGATGTATCAGCCTCCTCTGCTTGTAAAATCACACTCAAAAAAATCGAAAGAAAATCCTCTTTCTGTATCTTTCTGTAAAGAGCTTCACAAGCAAGTTCCAGAAGCCCTTAGGAAAGGTTCCTTATTATTTCTTACAGAAAATACACACAGAACAATTTCCTGGGGTATTACTCAAGCAAAACAATGCTATCTGCTGTGATAAGATAAAAAGGAGAGAGGGCTACAGATTTTTATATAAATAGCATTCTGGATCCCAAATAACATGATGGATCAGTTTCTGAATGTAAGCGAGAAGCAGAGATTGGAGTGGGGGGGGGGGGGAGCCATGATACTTAGTGGCCTACTAACCCCTCCAGTCTTCTCCAGCTTAAACTCAGAACTCAGATACAGAAACAGACTTTTAAGCCAGCATTTATTGGCTTCTTTCTGCTTCCCTAGCAGAAGCACCTGAAAGGAAGGAAGTTTAATATTTGCAAAAGGAGATGTTTTCCATGCACAGAAATAAACTTGGACACTGCAAGCAATGGGAATACTCACAACACTGATAAATTTAACATCTCTTCTGCAGTTACTGCAGGTTTGACATACACAGTTAGCCATTAAGACTGTTCTGCAGGATTAGATACTCTGCCTTTATAACACAACCAAAGCGCAAAGCTGCAACAGAAGGGCATGTTTCACACAACACAGGTACAGCTGCCATTTGCCAATTTGCACAGAGCAGCCATAGAGTTACCCTTGTTTCATACTACAAACAGCAAAAGAGAGAATACTAAATAGTTCATAGATGTGTCTGTATGTGTACACACTTGTATGGTGTTTTTCATACATGAAAATACTTTACCTGGATCTTTCAAGCTCATCTTCTATGTTTGATTTGGATTGTAACTTGTTTGGGCAAGAAATTTTTTAAACTGAGAACATGTCAACTCCTAAATGCCACAGCAAATACAAAAGAACTGTTTGTTCTTTCCCTAACATGTATGAAGTGTTGTGATGCATACCATCACATGCAAATACTTCAGTGAGTGAACTATGGTTTATTTCTAGAATTCTAATAATCTTATAAATAGAAAAAAAGAGTTATGCTAGACTTCTGAAATACACTTGAAATTATTCTGATGGAAGTTACATATTTTAAAAGATGTGTCACAGAGCATATGTTTCTAAGGTCCTGGTTTCAGCTCTAAAAGAAGACACTAATTGAATTAACATTTTGAAAGATAATATTGGTAAATGTTTTAATTGTAAAAATAACAATCACTTGAATTCCACAGAAAATATTTGGGTCAGATATATGCAAATCCAACTGAATAGTATTATCAAAATGATACTTTTATGCTTTGGGTGTCAGAAACAGATTTTTTGTTCAGTTGGTTCGCTTCTAAAATATTTTCATACTTTAAAATAGTTGTCAGACTTAGTATTTCACCTAAACTCTCATTAATCCAAAATATTTCTAAACAGCAGCAATAAGGAACAGTAAGGAAAAAGAAAATAAACAAACAAAACCCACAAAACAATCACTTTCAAATTCAAACACATCTAGAGGACAAACCATTTAAGCTTAAAAAAAACCTATGGAGTTCCTGAACAGATTCATATTAAATTTTGTGGTGCCTTAACACCACATCCTCTGATATTAAGCAAGTTAACAACATTTCCCCAAATCATTCTACTGCTTTGTTACCTGTTTTGTCAGCATCTCCCTTCTGCAGCATACCCAAACTGGTAAACACAGTAGTTCTTTTGCTCTGCTCCAACAGAGCAGTTCATTCCATTACCAAGACACAAAAATAGAAATAAGCAGATAATTTAAAGAGGATTCAGCTACTATCTGCTGTTGTAAAAGCATGATCCCAGAACAGACTATAAGTCTGCATTTCGCAGATGATGACATCACACGATTAAGTGATATTATTACTGATTTCCACAAAACCTCTCAGTCACCATTTAGCAAATGTTTAAAAGAAAAATAGAAAGAATAATTTAGAAAAGAAATTTCATCTTCAAAAGTAGGACTGGTGTATTCCATGTCTACTATCCTCATTTGCTCAAACTATTGAGAAAACACTGAACAAGGTTAGAGGAAGACACCTGTATTGTCTACAAAGTGTAGTCTACAACATTTTCTTTCAACCTGGCACAAAGACAATTCTATTTATTCTGAAATTATAATATTTGAAATAAAATATTATTTAGAAGTAAGAGCTACAAAGAAACGGTATTGTAGCCTAAAAGCTGAACTGATGAGTTACATCTATGGAGATATTTAGGCTGTGCACATCACAGTGATATCCAACCATAAAATTAAGGGCTTTACAGCATTCAAAGTTAAACGAGGACATGAACCTGGCTAAAAAAGCATCATCCTTTCAGACACCATGAGCTTCTGACAAGAGTTTTCAAGCATACAGACAATAACAGTCTTAACATAGCCTACTCTGTAAAAAGTCTTCAACAGTCCACACCATTAAAAGATCAACTTATCTAATTAGTTACACACAGGAACAACTTGTTTAACAAAATAGAATTGTCTCTGCTTTGCCCTGCTGCTAACATTACTCAACCTGCCACATTAAAAAGAAAAAAAAAAAGTGGTTTATATTACAGTCAGAAAAGTTAAGAAAAGTCTTTCCAAGGAAAATCCTTTTTCCCACCACCACAAACTTAAATCCATAGTTAAAGCTGTAAGTTCACCACCCTGGATGTCACCATCTCTAATCTTAGCAGTTAAGACACATAAGGGAAAAAATTTCAGGGACACACCAATTCCTGAAAATAGCCACTACATGGCAAAGGGTAGAAACTGTGCCTCTGAGAGCCATCAGGATCCAAGACCATAAAGGCTCAAGACTGTAGCATTTTAGCTGAAGGAAAAAGAGAAAAAAAATAGTTCAGTTGGATTTTCCATTGCCACCCAGTTGAACTATCTGAAGAAAGAACATTAACTCATTCTACTCCTTTCTACTAGCACAATACACTGTAGTATTTAGATGCTAACAGGTGGTTAAAAATAATTTTTAAAATCTTCATCCAAACAATCTTTTCCATCTTTTGAAGTCAACAATTCTCTATGGAATGTTCACATTTTTACTTAACTTTGTTAATCTACATATTTTGTTTATTTTTGGAAATCTGCAATCTTCACAACTAAAAACTAAAAAGGAAAATACAGACTTTTTTTTTTTAATTAAAAAAGGAAAGCCTTTGAAAATTTAGGTGATTTGAAAAACAGGGAGAGAAAAGATGACACAAAACTTCAACCTTGCACTGCAATCAGAGCTCTGTGCAGCACACGTCTGTCTGGACAACTCTTTAAGTTGTAACACAGCTATGATTAGGCACTAAAACTCAAACAGGGAAACTCAAAAAGAAAAGTGAGGCATGCAAACACAAGGAGCACATTAGGAATCCTCCAAAATTGTTTTCAAATAGGTCCCTAACACATCTTAGCATGTTAATGATAAAATAGTTCTAAAACTGAAGACACCATTATAGTGACTCTGATTAAAAGGCCTTTTATAATCCAATTCACCAACTTCGCAAAATAATCATGACCTGAAGAAAAAGCTTCATATTCAGTTTTTACCAGGCTGATGACATGGATACATACTGTAATCAGGATGTAAAACATGTGTCTCCTCATCTTCATCTATTGTCTGTCCTAAGGAAAACAGCCTGACACGTCTCATCTTCAGTAGCCTTGGGGAGCTTTCACGGGCAGTACTCCTAACGTCCGGAACTACGTCTCCAGAAACGACAGTGGGAACAATTTTTTTCAGGAATTCCATTTTGACATGCCCTCTGTGTTCTCAGCATTTACTAAATTCAGAGGTTTAGCTACACGTTACGGAGCGTGGCTCCCACACCAACTTCCTTGAGCACAGAGGTGGACTTCTCCTAGTGATGTCACATTGAACCTGGGTGGTGCCAACACCAGCACGTCAGCTGCCAGCTGCTCCAAGGCAGATTTTAAAGACGTCTAACTGTACAGACCGATAAGAAAACCAAACAACATGAAGCCTATATATTTACTGACGTATGCTGAACTCCACACTAGAAGACAACATATTTAGCACTGCAACAATTTTAAGTGCTAATAAAATGCATGGTGTAGTTTCAAATTTCTATCTGACAGAGTTCAATAGCTCTTAATTTTCATGAAGTGCACACAGAGTGTTCATCTGCATTTAAAAGATAACACTTATCATTCAGAAAGTCTACACACCAGCTTTACAAACAGTGTCTAACAGCACCACAATTTAAACTATTTGCATCTTGTACAGTTCTGACTAGCTACAAAGACATTACCATTTATTAAATATTACCAAGTTTTGTTTTGCACAGACTTTGATGCTATATTTACCACTCAAAATACTCAAATTATCCTCCAGAAAACATCAAGTACAGAAATAATCTGTCTCATTTTGTCCAAACATCCACTTCATCCCTAGGGCTACTTCTCTATATGTTGTTTCCAGGCACAGCCTGGTTTAGCTGAGTTCTTTGGTTTAATTTGGGGGAAGTTTAAACGTTGTTCTATATTTAGCTTAAAGAAGCTGTTATGAAAGATGTCTTGCATTTGGAACAGAAATCTCAAGGGGAAAACAAAGAGACATTGGAATAGAAGAGAGTACCTTAATGCTTTTTACATTTGGGAATATGTACCATAGTATAATTAAAAGTATTACTCTATTTGCTGGACTTGCAGTGGAGATCCACAGACACACTACTAGGTGATAGTCCCACTTCATTTGCCACCAAAGATTGTTTACACCACTTAAGAGGAAATCCACTAATACTTACTCGGAACATCTGAGTGACAGCTCATATGCTTCTGTTAATTTTATGAAAGCAGCTCAGTGTCCAAGATGTTCCTTGTACAGATTCAACACATCCAACTTAAGCATGAAGTATATATACTACACTAATTACACTGCTTAAAACAGTGTTAAAACTGAAATCTGCTACTGGGTTTAGCTCTTGGGGAGTTGTTTTGTTTTCATCTATTAAAAGTATGTAGAGAGCCATCTGTTTCAGGTCTCTGAGTTCCAGTAGGTTCAGTGTTCACAACTGCCTGCTCAACTGGATTAAGCTGTCAGCCCTTCACTAACCAACTCAATGGTCACATTCCACAATTATTAAATCTAGTTAAGAACACCAAAACTGAAAAATTTGTTACATGGCCATTAAACTTGTCACCTATGACATTTTTCAAGTTATATGTAGTCTGAAAGTGTGACATCTCTTGCAATCAAATCTGCATTAAAATCCCCAAACATTCATCTGTTATTTCCCTTGTAAATGAATACAAAATTCTACACTTGTTTTTTCCCCAGTAAATCAATACAAAATTCCTATCATCATAAAAGACAACTTGTTTGCATATTCTTTCCATCAATGAAAGATTTGGGGGATCAAGCATAAAAAAGTGCATAATGACTTCATTCGTTGCATTTTTTCCACCAATATGGAAAAAGTTACACAGAATATAATTTCAAAAAAACCATTTTGTGTTCTGTGAAAAAGTTTTAAGACATCATAAAGATAACTTGCAATTGTAAAAGATCACACGTCATTATAAACTCAAGCAATCATTTATTCATAGCAGCATTCTTGTCTATACTTTGCCCCAGTTTCTAGAATTTCGGAAAAAAAGATAAATTCACCTATGTCTGTAAGACTGAGAATGTTTCCCATCATCCCCTTGACAAACTGCAGTTTGCAAAGAAGGGAGTAATCAAATATATTGAGTTGTACTTGAACCCCCTCTGAAAGGTTCAATCTAGATACCAAAATGCTCTAAACCATGCTATGACGGTTTTATCATGCATGTGGACACAGAGATGACAAAGAACAAGTACCTAATGCATCCCTGCAGTTAAATGCATAAGGTATGACTTCCTACACAACATGCAGCATACAGAAATTGGCTGTGAGTTTAAAAAAATAAAAGGTTGAAATGATATTTTTTTAAACAAAAAATCATAACAACCTTTCAAGTAATAGGACCTCAAACAAGAAATAAAAATCATCCACCATACTCATGAACTTATTTCAAGAATTTGGTAAACTAATACAGCTTATACAACACAGTGGCATCCAAAAGCTTTTGATTGTTTTTTCCTTCAGAACAGCTTTTGTTTGACTCTCTAAAAACAGACACCAAGGAGTTTTCTGCAGAAGACAGTTTGGGATACATACATATATATATGCTTTTATATACTTTATATGTGTGTATGGATGGTTGGTTAACTCCAGGACTTCCATACTTTATTACATTCTATGAAAACAAATTTCATAAATAACGAAGCTAAGATAGAAAACTTACATTTCTGTCTATGTCACTTCACATTTACTCCTTTCTCACATTTATGCTTACCATCTTCCACTGTGTATAAACCACAGTTGTACATTGCACTATCTGAGCAAGCTTTACAAACAGCCTGTCAGAAGAAAACATGAGAAGTCTTACAATTTTTATACTTAAATCCATCATTAAACAAGTAAAATAGGATACAAAATGCCTTATTTGATAAAGTTTATCATTTTCTTATTTCAAAATCTCTAAATAAGAATAAACAGTGGGAGACTCAGCTTATATAGAACTAATATTTGTATAATAGTAACTCCTCTGACGTCTTTCCATGTGTTACACTCAAAGAACAACTCTAATTTTGCATTGAATTGCCTGCTGATGTCCTTCAGGCTTCCCCTGCCATGATTCCACAGCTAGTGATGTAAATAGCAATAAGATCATGTTCAAGCTCCACATCCCTCACTAACAGGAACCCACATTAACAGGAGGTTGCACATGAAGAGAATACAAATAAGTTATGCAACATACAGAAAGTACTGCCACGACCCACTGAGTGATCAGAAGGTAATGGCATTTCTCAGCGCACTGTCCCGTTGGATTAAATCTGTCAGGATGCAACCAGCAAAGCTGTTTGACAGAGATACAAGGGAACTCTGTTGAAGTAGGTGAACCTGCTAATCCAGACACATCCTAACAATGAGAGACACTGAAAAAACAGAACACGATCAAACATCCCTGCGAGAGGGAACTACCTGCAAGTGCCTTGAGTTCATATTTCTACATAATTTCTAGAATTGGCAATAAGAACAGTACAAGAAACTACGGAACTGACAACATACTAGGAAATATGATTTTAGAAGACAGCCTAGATGCTCCATATCCTACCATAAACATGCAGTATTTGACGCGTCTCTTCATGAACTAGCATGCATTACAAGCTTGAAGTTTGGTAATACGGAATGCTTCTAAAACCATACCACCTTGCTTGCGCAAATCCATCCCAGCCCTGTGTGCTATCGCAGGGAGGGCACAAGTTATTACAGCCAAGACGCAGGCTGGGGGTTTTGGGGGACGGGAGGCAGAGTGGAGCCCTTTGGCCTGACCGGGATTACCGTGGCGGTCAGGGCGCGGCGAGGCCCGCCAAGCCCCCCTCCTGGAACCCGCGCCCGGACGGCGCCAAGGGCTTTGCCCGCAGCGCCGCCTGCCGGCGGCCGAGCCAGGCTGCGCCCGCCGCGCTCGGCAGTCGGTCCTGGTCCTCCTCCTCTTCCTCCTCCACCGGCCCGGCCCAGCCCGGTGAGCTGTTCAGGCAGCCCTCGAAAGACAGGTGGGTTTAACCTGGACTCATTTTGCCAGTGCCGCACAGGCCGCCCTGCCAACGCGGCTGAGGGGCCCACCAGGTGGCTACACAGCCCCTCCAACACTGGCAGAAGTCAACAGCCCAGGGTAACTTTGTTGGCACAGCGGTAACATGTTTTCCAAAACTCCTATCTATAACCCTACTGGCTGACTGGTACAACCACATAGCCAGAGAAGGCAGCTGGAGGTATCCCTGTGCCAGCAAGATGGAAGCATTCACTGCAAACTTCCATCACTGAAATCCAAATCTCACATGCCATGGTGTGGCACATCCATTGGCACACAAAACCCTTGCTTTCTCCCAGCTTCTCGGCAACGTGAGTACATTGGTAGGACATAACACCACCCAAAAGCAAAACTATCCTCCCTGCTGCAACGCCAGAACCAGAGGTACTGGCCAAAACAGTTTCTACAGCCAAGACTCAGCAGTATGGGAAGAGAGCAAGCTTTGTCTTTTGAAAAAGGGAGTTATGCAAAGTTGCCAAGTTATGCAAAGTGGTCTCTACCTCAGTTTACAACTCTGAATGTTAACCAAGAAACGTTAGTATTCCTTGAGTTCAAGGGGTTCCACTACGTGTATTTTGAGCCATTAGCATGCACCAAATAAGCGTCATTACTATTTTTTCCAACTTGCTAATTTATATCCGACATCACTGTTTCAGGTGGAAGTGAATCTGCTAAGGAAACAGGGCAATTATGATAGCACCCAAATATTTAGGAAAACAAAAAAGAAAACACCACACCCATTTTCCTTCTTGAGTCTCAAAATAGAAGTCTAATTTGGAAGAATTTGTCTTATCCCAATAAAAATAATCTGTCCTTCCCCCAAAACAGTCAAGACCAATAGACAGTACAATATATAACTGAACACAGTAGAACTCAAAATTGAACCTGCAGTCTAGCCTGCAAGTATAAATTAACATACCTGCATTAAATTCATGAGAGGTCTTGGGTAATGGACAGTTGCGTTATACTTGCTAGGAAATTAGTAGGATACTGTCACAGAAAAAACCTTAAAGACCAGTATAAGCAGGGACAAAGCAATGTACAAATAAGCCACCTCTGTATCAGTGTAAACTTGTCATAGCTATTAATTTGTATTGAATAAATATTTCAAACCTAAGTCATTTAATCTTTCTGTAGTTTAATTTTATTGTGGTTTTTTATTTTAATGTAAGCACACAAATGTATGCATTTATTTTAATGCAAGTATTCAGTTGTCTGTTTTATTCTATGGAAGTCTAGCTTTCCCTATCCTGAGAAATGAAGGAAAAGAAACAATTGTCAGCTTTCGGTAAAGTTTATTTTCAGTCACTGAAGCTGTATTTGCTCTGTATGGGAGACTAGAGAGTTTCTAAGCAAGCTGTGGGGCTTTTTCTTTGGAAAGCTGGGGATTTCTGAAGTGCTTTGGGTTTGTTTTTTCATAAGAGCTTGGCTGTAATTATTTAGCATTAGCAAAATGGAACTACAAGTAAAAATAAAATACCTGACAAAACACATCCATCAGATGCTGAACATAATACCCCAACTGTTACTTTCACTGACTGAATGCAATATTGTCCCCTTTAATAAAAAAGCCCCAAAATTTTTACTGTTTATATGTTAGGTAATAACTGTTCTTATTTTGAAGTCACATAAAGAATACAATGCTTTCCTGAACTTGGTAGGAGTTTCTGAGAAGAGGAAGGTATTGCCTGTCCTACAGCTGCAATCCTCTTTCAGAATAGGAATCCAGACTTCCTGTCCCTAACCTCTCACTTGTTCATGTACTGCTGCATCACACAAGATCTTCCAAATCTATCAATTGCTTTCACAGTCAGATTTTCTTCAAATCAAAACTTATGTTTCAAAGCAAATCCCAGAGTAACACATACTCTGAATCATACCCATTCCCATGCGAGTAGGAACACCAAGAGAAGATGTCACTACATAATCTCATAACAACGGAAGTGGCCAGATTTTTTTCCCCTTATAAAAGGATCAAAGTGAACAATGACAAGCATGATGTTGATATTTCTATGCAAAAGACATTTAAAAAACCAAAATTCTGTAGAACAATTACAAGTCAGAACAGCAATAACAACACTACTATGAAATTGGATCTCTAAAGAACTGAGAGTGAAAAATCTTCACTGAAAACTTTTTAAGTGCTTAACAAAATTACAAAGAATTGAGTAAGCAACCATTAATGTAGTCTTGCCTATAGAAAAGCCAGAACATAGACTATAAGTGATAACCAGAGACCAAGCACACACGTAAATCTCCAGAATGACTTAAAAACCAAGTGATTCAACATATATTTCTTAAACAAGTATTTTGCCTATTTGGTTGATGGCTATTTTCACAGCCATTGTTCACTGTTTCTGTTGGAATTTTCTCTAGCTCTACATTAAAGTACACATCTGTAGAGGAATTTCTTTATGTTTGAATGTCCAACTTCTTAAATCACATTCCAATCATGAAAGTCAAATGGCCAGGGAAACAGTATGTAGTTCAAAATTACCTCCATTCCAATCTCAAAAGTGCCTACTGCATCAGTTTATCTTGCTTCCCTTGACCTAATCTTAGTTTACTTTTTTTTTTTTTTTTTTACAAGAAAGATATGTTTAAAATGTTACTGACCTAGGGAAACTATTGTTATCCTTTTTTCATTGGGACTCTTCCCACAGTTTCTATTATTTATAATAAAAGCAGGCCTACAGAGCTCACAGGACACAGAACAACCTCAGTTTCCAGGATCAGTGAAAATTCTCTGGACATCTAGATTAAACATAGGTTTTCTTGGTTTAGATAGCATTCATTCACTATAATCTATTTTCTTACCTTGCAAAATGGACAGAGGTTTTGAAACGTGGTCACAGAAAGTTTATCTGCACTGCCAGAACATCTCTACTAGTTTAGCTGTAGACCCACTGTGCTCTGTTATACAGATCAGACTACTAGAACTATGAGACAATATATATAATATAGTGTTATAGCAAAATATATTTTTATCATAATATTTGTGTTATCTCAGGAGTAATATATTTTTATATCTCATATGCAGTCCTCCTATACAAAATTCTATACTGTGATCTTTCACATAACAAAACCACAACACCAAAAAAGTATGTGCAAGTAGATACCAAGATTCGTAGGTTAAGATCAATCATAACAGAAATAAGAACTTAATTTTCTAAGGTACATCTTTGCTCAGCAACAAGGGTAGCTAAATCAAGTTGCTGAACATAAATTTCTCACTCAGAGATACTATCTGTGGAACTTCGGAAGGTTATTCTTAGCTATAGGATACAGGTAGTTAAAAACTAGGGTATATATTTTCTTAACAGATTATTATCTCAGAAGGTTTGGAAGGAATCGGAAAAAACTAGTTATTAGTTATCATGTTAGTTATCATGTACTATTTAGTTAGTTAACATATCTATGGGCAAACGTACATGATGGGACGTAACTTTAAAACTTCTCTCTTCTCAGCTCTACTGTCTCAAAGACATATCTCTTCTATATCTAAAGCGTTACAAGATTTTTCTAGTGGAAATATATGCTTAATTTAAAAATAGTAGTAGTTTTCCTCTTTAAATCCTAAAGGAAAGACTCCTTTCAGTGTACAGTAACAGTGCTCCAATTCTTCCGCAAAATATATAACCCTTCTTTTTACTCAATAACTTGGAACGCATTTCCACTCGATTATCTGAACATAAAGAGAAAGAATAAGTGCTCCTGCCAGAAACATGCAATTTGGTTTAACTACAAAACAGACTAATCTATCAGTTCTCACAATAAAAGTAGTTGTATTAGGTGCAATTTGGGATGAAATCTTCAACATATACAGCTTACGTAAAGACTGGCACCTGTATTAGAGGAAAACAAATTCATTCCTGCTGAGATCAAAATGTCTTCTTTATTTATTAGGGATATGTAATTATTATACTAAACTCAAGGCAGGGGAAAAGATACTTAAGGAACATAATCTGAGTATGATTCACCACAGCTATACATCAGATGAATAATGTGTGTTAAATGGGAAGAAAAAAAAATCTCTAAAGACAATGTTATGGACACATTTTTAAACAAATACAAGTCAGCTTATAGTACGATTGTTTCAAGCCTGCAGACTGTCTACAAGTGTAAATACATGGAGGTGTCACGATGGTCACTTCGTCCATACTAAGATTATCTTTCATCACTCACATAGAAGAGCCAACAAAATGTGGTTAAAATGAAAAATATTAGCTAAGTAGATCTTAAAGAGAGGTCCTTTCCTCACCTGACAGTTACTCCTTCCTTGACGTGGCTATACATTTTACTCTAAATCGTTACATCCTTTAAAGCATGCCTCAAATCAAAGGATCGGGGATTATTTCTTTCACTATACTGTCTGGATCAGAAGTGAGTCTTGCTGCACTCCATAAGTTATTTCTGCATCAAGAGATACTGCAGAGGAGCGAAGGAGGATAGTGAGAATTTCTTCAGTGGTACACTGTAGGTGGAAAGAGCCCTGGGCCAAGCAAGACAGGATGTGTTAAGCCATGCTGGCCAGAAGTATAAGGGAGGGGAATTCACAAAGAGTTTCCACAGGAAAACTCTGACTCTACATAGGAGATACCAAAAGTAGCTGCATCACTTGCATTTTACCCAAGCCTCTGAAAAAATGCCTATCATTGTCTCCCCTTCTTTGAAGTACTTGTTTTGTATCAAGAAATACAATGTTTTCATTAGCTACTAGCCAAGGAAAAGGCATTTTCCAGGCCCCTAAAGACTTACGTAACAGAGCTGTAACTTGTGCAGCTACTCTACAACTTGAGAAAGGGGTTCTATCTTTTAAATTCAGCACCTCTCCAAGTGAATTCTTTTCAATCAAACAGCTGACTGAACATGGGGAAGAGCAGCATCTCCACAACCAATAATAAAACATTTATCTGACCAAAAAGAGTTTTAAAAGTAAGACTTTAAGACACATATGCATACAGGTAGCTGTATAGAAATATATTTCAGAACTATAAATAGTGCAAAGTAAACCATGATCTAAGCTAGTCAGCACACAAGAGTTTTTCTCTACCATCTTCTTTTAACGCACAAGCAGACTTTTAAAAGAAACCCACAGCAGTGAAAGCCTCTTTGAAGGCCAAATGTAATTCATTTTAGACGTTAACACCACTGACAGTGCTTTATATATTCTGTTCAATATACAAGAAGATTACATTAAAACAACCATATAGTCACATCAAGCTAAACATTATCATTTATTATAAAGAGACATAGCTGTTCTCCATGACAGAAAGTAAGATCAAAAAAAAAAAGCTTTACACAAGGCTGAAAACAGGAATTTTAAGAATGTTGTATGTTGCTACAAAAACAAACACCGTCCTCTCCCCAAAAAAACCAACCAAATAACAGAAGGAAAACAACTAAAAACAAAACCACAAAATAATCCCCCTGACTTTCGAGCAGCACAAACAATTCCCAGAATCCCAGGGGAGGGAAATCCTAGAAAATGGGTTCAACAGCTTTTTCCCCTCTAGTCTGACATGCACAGCTCTCCTACTTCACAGATTAAGCAGCTCTTCTGTGTCTCTATCAGCATTTCCATCTTCTGTTTTCGTGCAGATGTGTCTCAAATGTTCCATGAGGCATCAAGCATGAGGCACTCTGCAAGTCATTTGTCCCTTCAAGTAAGTATGGTCTACAAAAATCTTCAGCAGATACCTCTAACTTGGGCAGCAGAGTGAGAACTCCCGTTCAAATGAAGCAGAAGAGGGGAAAAAAGCCCACAGAGCTACAAAAAACAGAAAATACATACTAATAGAAACTTTCTAATAAAAAAGAACTTAAATGTTTACATTTATTTCCCCCTATCCATCTTATAATTTATACAGGCACAGCTAATGAAGATGCTGAGCCAGGTATTGAGTACCAAGTACTATTTTAATCCTAAGTTACTACTCAAGGAGAGGAATTGTTAAAAAAAAAAAAAAAAGAAAGAAAACAAACTAAAACCAAATGCTCTTTCCTCTTGATGGTTTTTCTTTAGTATACTGGGAGAAAACATTAACCAAACTTAAGTGCTACATCTGTAAAAACACTTGTAATGTATGGGCAGGGACATTAATTGTTCTGGATACTGTTTAGCAATTATATTAACGGATAGAAATAGGCTTTTCAGCTTAACTCATGCACCAGACAACTTTTCAGAGGTCATGTAGTCTTCATGAGAGCTTTGAAACCTGACTGGATAAAGCCCTGAGGAACCAGGTCTGCTGATCATGGAACAGACTCCAGGAAGTCAATTAGTAACACAGAAGAAGAATGGGAGTTGGCACATTTTTCCAGCTACGTATTATTTTTCCTATGCTGCCATTCAGCGGGATCTCAATCGGCTTGAGAGTTGGGAAAAGAGCCACCTCATGAGATTCAACAAGAACAAATGCAGAGTCTTTCATCTGGGAAGGAACAACCCCATGTAGCAATACAGGCTGGGGATTGACCTGCTGAAGAGCAGTTCTGCAGAGAGAGACCTGAGAGTCCTGGTCAACAATAAACTAAACATGAGCCAGCAATGTGGCCTCATGATCAAAAAGGCCAATAGCATCAGGAAGAGTGTGGCCAGCAGGTTGAAGGAAGTTCTGCTCCCCCTCTACTCTGCCCTGGTGAGGCCTCATCTGGAGTCCTGAGTCCAGTTCTGGGCTCCTCAGCTCAAGAGGGACAAAGAACTTCTGGAGAGAGTCCAGCACAGGGACACCAAGATGATCAGGGGACTGGAACATCTTTCATACAAGGAAAGGCTGCGGGAACTGGGGCTGCTTAATCTAGAGAAGATGAGACTGAGGGGGAATGTTATTAATATTTACTAATATCTAAAGGGTGGATGTCAGGAGGCTGGGACATCCCTTTTTTTCTATAGTATCTAGCAACAGGACAAGGGGTAATGGGATGAAGCTGGAACACAAGAAATTGCATTTAAACATAAGAACGAACTATTTTACTGTGAGTGTGAAGGAGCCCCGGCACAGGCTGCCCAGGAAGGGTGTGGAGTCTCCTTCCTCTTTAAGATCCGCCTGAATGCGTTCCTGTGTGAGCTGATCTAGGTGGACCTGCTTCTGCAGCAGGGTTGGAGTAGGTGATCTCTAAATGTCTCTTCCAACCCCTACCATTCTGTGACTCTATGACTCTATTGCTAGCAGCAAGTATAGAAAGTACAATTCCTGAGAAATATTCAAAAAAACTAAATCAGCACTGAACAGCCTTGTTTCCAGTAAGGAAAAGCTACACAATTCAACTTTGAACAATCAATGTCTGTCACTGAAGCCTGTTTTCTATATAAACACATAGAAATGTAGAACTTATAATCATTAAAACCTTTTAAAGTGAGGTAAAACTAGAGTTGTCTGAAGTGTGGTAAGCACCCACAAGAGAAAAATTTAACAGTAAAAAATAATGCTAAGTCTCCATTTTTGTTTCATTTAAAAGATTGTTTGGAGTTCCTACTCTAGTGCTAAAACGTGTATTTGCCTTCCTTAAGCAACAGAAAGATATCAATATTCAAGGCAAACCTCTGCAGCAACAATTTTTTTATCTTTTAAGAGAAAGAACACATACATCACAAGTAATTATGGTATAAAATTCTAACCAAAGACAACAAAGCAAGTCAGAATGTTCTATAACTAGAAATGTAAATCAGTGACAGAGACAAACAAAAGGGATACAATACACTGGATGTGATCCAATGGCAGCACTTGTGATACCTTCAAGTTCTGTTTTATTGCATACTCTTCCTGTAAAGAACACATAGGACAATACAATAAAGGAAAGAGTGCACTATGCTAAAAATATTATTTTAATAATTGTAAATAACTAATAATAGAACATATTACATACTATGAAGTACTATTATAGAATATGGAATTAATATAAAATGTCTTGAATACAAATGTCTATGTAGGAAATACAATAGAAACAAATGCACCTCAATATTTTCTTTTTGTCACACCAACACACTCTCTGTTCTCAAAGGGCAAAAGAATGCAGTCTACCAGTTTTACTGCTTGACTACAAGGAAGGAGTATATCGCATTATTTTTTTGAAAGACAGTTTAAATGTTAAATTAGTTATATTCATCTATATCTATTTCATTTCAGAAATTCTTTATCCATATTATCTACCCTCTGCTTGACAGCAATATAGATCTATTTACTACTGATAAAATCCCTACATGAAGAGCCATAACGAGCATCCATACAAGGAATTCTCATCTTTACTAATTAGTTGTATTACCTGCCTTCATCCACAAGAGGACAGAGCTCAGACACCTGCCCACACATTGTAAAGCAAGACTCCATTAGCACCAAGAAGTCCAATCTGCATTGACCATAGAGACTGATGAAAGAAAACTTGACAGAATTACTGAATATATAGGAATTACGTGAGAGACTGACTAAACGTACAATTTGAGGATTACTAAATGTACAGGCATCACATCTGGCTTAGAAAGTCCCCAGGCTGCACATAATTGGAAGATGAGAGGCTGATTGCCCTGTTCTTAACCTCTTCTTTAGACATTCATTTTTGTCCATGATCAGTTATTACGCTGTGTTAAATCAAATAAGAACACTTCATTTAACACAGTACAGATACTCTTCTATTCAGATTATTGATATCTGAAGCAGTAAAGTGTGCTAACAGTACAATATACATAACAAAAACCAAAGCAAAACAGGAAAAACAAAATAAGTGCATGAAAAGTTATTTACGATAGAATTGTAAAAGAGATCTTACCACTTAGAAGCCATGGTTAGCCACCAATGAAAGCTGTTAGCACATCATGCTTAGGATGGATCCATCAAGACATTTTCCTCCCCAGTCCAAAGTGTGTTTATTGATGTGAGAGTAGACGAAGATGTAAACAGCTATGAGTCAGCTGGTATGTGGTCAAATATCAGAGAAAGGTCTCCAAACACAGTACAGACAAATGAAGTACAGAACACTGAAAAGAAAGTGAGATATGCCACAGTTAAATCTTAGGCACCTACTCAGGGGAAATATCAACATTTTCCAAAAGCTTTCAAATCTTTTTTTTTTTAATTGAGAAATCACATACAATAAAACTGTTCAGTGTATCATCAGAATTGCTGTTCTACTCGGAAGCTAATGATTCTTAATGGGTTTTTTTTCCATGGGAAAAAAAAATAGTCACACCAAAATGAAATCTAGCTTCCCACACTCAGCTTATTTTACGTACATCTATTCTTTATGTAGAGTTTTAGATATACATCAATACTTTAATTATGAACATACTTTATCAGTCATATAAGCAACCACTTTCAAACGCAAGTCACTCAATCAAATTTTTCATATTGGTCCTTTTATTTCTTTTCTAACTTCGGTTGATTTTTTTCTCCTCTGCTAGGTTAGCAGGAGGATGTGGTCAGAAAAAGAAACAAACAATTCTTTAGCTATGTCTCCCTAACAAAGCCTTGAGAACTTTTGGAGATTCCTTCACAACAGAGGTTTGCATGCAGCTCACATACTTGTCACAACTTGCCTAAGTGGCAGGCAGGGTTTGTTTTCTTCTCTTATACTGCCAAACTATAGCAAAAGCGCTTAAGCATTTTTAATTTTACCCTGGAGGCAGATCAAGCACTTTTTTTAACTCAAGTCTAAACGTGCTGAGGCAATCCAGTGCTCCTGAATATCTAGTTTGTATTTTTAACTTTTTTTTTTTTTCCCCTAAGTCATAGCCTGAAAAATTGCAAGTATGCAAAAAGAACCATGCACCCAACATGCCTTTGTCAGTGCTCTGATGCAACACGAATATGCTAGTTTCCTTTAGGGATCTGTAAACCATTCAATCATCATTAATTTTTTTATGTAGGGTTTGTTCTACTTCTTAATTAGCGTTTCCAAAAATATGGGGGACCCACATAGTAAGTGCAATTTAAAGGTAAAAAGTCACATCCTGAAGATTTTAAGATGTAAAAGAAAGTTTAAAAGTAGGACTTATAGACAAGCAGGAAAATTAAGTAAGCTTTTGCAAACAGGAAACAAGCCAACATTTATATATAAATGAGGAACATACTACATAATTCCTTGAAAGATAAGTCCTTTAAATACTTGATCAGTTATAAAGACAAGTGTTTCAAAATTGATTAAATTCTAACTCTTTTAATTGTTAAATTGCAACTTTAATAAAAATATTAACTGCTTTCTGTGGTTTGTGAATTTGACAGTACAGAGCATCAAAACAGCATCATTTTTTCCTCTTAGACAACTGGCAAGCAAATACTATTTTCTATGCAGATGAAATGTATGGTCTTTCATCCTACTTACATTAATAATTGGCACTGTTCACTTTTCCCCCCTTTTTTTTTAGAAAGAAGTAGTTTAAATCAACTCATAAAAAAACATTACATTCACTCCACTTTGGGAGTGGGTTAGATGTTCTTTACCTCCTCCCCAATTACACTAACTGTGAACAGCACTCAAATGAAATCAAAAACATGCCATACTACTCTCCACAAAATTGAAATAATATCCAGACAGAAATCAACCTTGGTGTAGCTCACTTTCTCAAAAGAAACTGACACTCACAGGTATGTAATACTTTGTTTAGAGGCTTCCCCTCTCGCTTTGTCAAGAGCCAACACACACATAAACACATCAACCTTCATTCTTAACCACACCAGATTCAGTCTCCCCTTACCACCCCAACACATTACCCAACAGTTGAGCTGCTTAATGGAGGGAATAAAATTAAGATGAAAACTAAGTCAACCGTCTGAGCCTTCGGACAAGATATTGACATTTCAGTTCAATTGGGAAAAGCCCAGAATGGTTGGAAGTGCAGGCAAACTCACATGAGGTATTAAGGTTTTGTTTGTGGTCGATACTGAGTGATAATAAACTTAAAATTGCAGTCGCTGTACAGAACTTCATATACAAGTAGAGTTGCATATGAATACAACTTAAGGTATCCTTCAGAATCAATCTGAACAGATAAAGTCTGACTACAGGAGAAAAGGGTTTTAGTAAAGGTAGCAGTAAAGTACAAAGTCTCCAACGGATGCAAGTAGAGCTCACAGGAACTATAGTATATTGCTGGAAGGAAGTTCACCGGACTTCATTTCCTAACTGCAGTTTACAACTTGAAGTATAGTTACATTTTAACTTCATTAGATTTGAAGTCAAAAGGTATCGAACAGGTGGAGGTTCAGCATTTGGGGTTCACTCCTAGGAAAGCAGGTATGATATTAGTTATTATCAGGTTGAAAAAAACCCCAAAAAAATCAAAACAAAACCTCAAGGGACACTTAACTGGTACCCATAAGTTTTCATACCTAAAAATAATTCAGAACTCCTCTAACACTCTAAATTGGAAAATGCAGCTAAAAATCCAGGTATCCTCAAACCCGCCCCAAGTAACAGCACATAAAACTTCCAGCAATTTAACTTTTTCGGAGGGGGTGTTTGAAAGAGAGTTTTTATCTCAGTTACATTCAAATTTATGCATTCGCTTCGGAGAGTAGTTGCTATACTGTTGGCTACTATGAAAAGCTAAACTCATCTTTATCTTTTAAGTAGCAGTTAGATGTTCCAATACAGCACACTTTTGGCCATTGCTAAGTGTAGGAAAGGTGGTACAGAAGACCACTCCCAAAAACCTCAAGAAAGGGGATTAAAACTAATATTGTAAGAAACTGAAGTGTCAGTACCTGCATTTAAGAAAATAGGTACAACACTGGTCCAAGAGGCAAAGATGATACTCCAGAAAAAGGAAAGAAAGAAATACTAATAGTTTTAGTAGTGTTTTCCATGCTATAAACCTTACGCAGACTTCAATATGCAATATATTTGCTTTTAAAACAGTAGAATAAAGACAATGATTATATTACTTTTAAGGCATCATTTAAAAAGTTACAACAAAAAGTTGCTAATAAATCTGTTTAGGGGCTAACATTTACAAAATGGCACCACGGTCACTCAAATATGTGGCTGACTGGTATCTTCAGCACTTCATAGAGCTTGGCCAAGTAACTTGCTGTCACAAGCACTCCCAACATAACACATTACTCCTTGTGAGCTCTGGTCCCTTGTCACTGTCCTCCTCATCCCCTCCCCAAAGTGCTGGCAGATGCAATAAGAGAGCCCATGCAAATGCAGAAACCTATCAGGCCATAAGACAAGGTAAAGCCATGGTTCAGCCCAAGGTTCACAATTTACACCACCCCTTGTACACAGAAAGAAAAGAAAAAACAACCCTAAAACAAAACAAACCAATCAACATTCTAACTGCAACCCAGAGTTACTATACAACACATTGACCAGTTAAGCAATTTTTCTACCACAGCACTGGGAGGTGCAACCAGCAGGACAAAATATTTTTCAAGGGCTGCCCCGTACCTCCATTCTTCCAACTCCTTCAGCAACAGCCTGCACAGCTAGACCGTGCCTAGCTCACTGCTTGCTTTTCTCCAAAGTGATATTAAGTTGCTGAAATTACAAAGACTTTGAGAGCATCTGAATATTAAAGAAGCCGTTTCTAAGTTAAAAAAATCTAGTCTTGGGGGTAGTTAAGAATTAGAAGCAGAACAAAGCTTTTCAGATTGCTGATACCCAAATCCGCCCGTTTTCTTTACTGAAGATTGCCACACTTTGTCATAACAGCGTGTTTTTAGTGACCATTTATTTCTTTTGCTTCTTGGATAAGTTTTAGGTTCATTAATAATTTAAGAAATACAATATTCAACACCACAAACTAAAAATTGTTACATGATTGAGTGTTATTAGATGCTGTCAAGAACATGATGGTCATATAGTACTTTCTCCATTTCACCAACCATTTCCTTAGGGAAACACTCCATAATCCACATAAGTGAGATTGGGCAGCTAATGATCAATTAACTATGGGGAAACATGAAAGTCATAAACAAGAGAGATGCAGGGGTTCTCAATGCAAAAAGGAAGCCTTTTCAGTGTGTAGAGTTGAGGGTGATGGGTGAAGAACTTCATTAAACACAGATATTGCAACTGGCAGATGCACAGATCATGGGTAAGAAATTCAGGTAGGTTTAGCTTCTGTGCAAGTGATGCGGAAATGAGATAGCACTCACAAGGCAGATCAAAATCACCTAAGGGGAATCACACAAAAAGGATGGATTATCTCAGTCACACCAAAATTCTGGAATATAGCCAAACATCTGCACCCAGGAAATATGTTTGTTATGTTGGTTCAACCTTTTCTCTTCATAAGAATTATAAATAGCTCTCCATTTATAAACTGATAAAAGTTCAATTGAAAAGACTCCTACACAATCCCCATTTGTAGTTATTTCAACGGGCAATAATAAATAAAGAGCCCACCTTACCTAATCTTATGTCACCAAGACATTTACCATCACTTGTTCCCTCTTATTCCATTTACACTGCAGAAGAGGAAATGGCAGACAGTCAGATGTACTGCTGCTTGCAGCTATAAAACAGCTTATCTAGAGCATTTGCAGTGGCTCCTACTGAAGCTCTCACACCACTGTTGACTATACCTACATTACCTGAGTCCCAGGAACAGGAAAAGCAAGAGCTTGAGTGTGCAGTGTTGGCAAGAAGCCTCAAATTCTGACCTCTGCTCCACCCCCACTACAGCAATATGAGGGAAAATGGAAAAAAAAAAGTCTCTAGAAATTAAACTCTTTTTCTTCCTTTTTACAAAATAAAATGTAAGCACAAACTAAACCGAAGATCAGCCTATAAGCATGAAACTATAAGCATAAATAATCAAATCCAAAGAACGGGAGCTTATATCACACTTTCAAACTGCTTTTGGCAATTCTCTACTTTTGGAAGCAGGAAACCAAAACCAACAATCATTTTTGATTCAACAAGCTTTTGCAGATCGACATCTAGCATGGTTCAAGTACTTGTAACTACCGAATTAAAAATCAACAGCTTATGTACTACTTTCCCTTCCTTAACAGGCTGTTAAAGCTAAATACATCCTCTTTCTTTAAAAATGCATAAAAACTATTAAATGACCGACATGATTTATTACTGTGCCTGTACAAAGGAGAAAAATGTGGCAATGAAATTTCTTACAGCTATTATATACCATTAGGAGGAACCAATATTAACTTCACACACATTCAGTACCAAATTGTATACAGATTAAAAAAAAAGACACCACCACCCCTCCAAAATCAACTTTACTCCCTTAAAAAAAGTAGGAAGCTGCTTTCCCTACTCCATCCCCTCAAAGCAGCTTCAACAGAGGTTTAACTCTGATCTTATATGGAAAAAGCTACTAGCTCTTCACATACATTTAAGTGTAACAGTTATCAGATTTCTTATCTACTCCAGCAGCTGCAGAAAAACATGCTTAAATTGATATATTCCAATCTAGTGCAATATTCTCTGACCTCTGAAAATCCGATGTCAATACTATATAAAGACAATCGTGCTAATTGCTTTTGAAATACAACGATTGAAATGAGGACTTTTTTGTACTTGCAGGCCACCTCTACCTATTCTTTTCTCTTAAACTGCACTCAACATGATTAGTTCATAGAGCCTGCACTTACACTGGTTGAGATTCATAAGCTTGCTGTTTCACTTTAGCAGAAGCCCACAAGGTCAGTCTGCATTCTCCAACATGACAATAACATAAACAGAAATGTAGTTGAAATATTTTTCTTGTTTCTGGGCACAAAACATTTTCAAAGCCCTACTGATACTTTCTGCTACCCTTCTCGTTACAAATGCATGCTAGCTTTCAAATAGCCATCTGCTAAAATCAAAATATCTTTTGAGGATTTGTGTAAGTAACATATGCCAACTGTTAAACTTAGAACACCTGCACCACTAACTAGAGACACACAAAGATTTTATGCCTTTCAACTATATAGTGAAATGCAAGATGTCTATATACTAGATATGGCTTTAATGAGCATGCAATAAAACCTGCTATAAAATTATAGGAACTAGGCAATATTTGAAAAGAGAACTATTCATTCTTAAAGTACAAGTCAAGAGAACAACAACTTGCACTACAGTATAAGATTGAATGCACTATGCAGTACCATCTTGAGATATCCTCCCAGGAGATACAGGGATGGGCTTCAAACTGTATCAAATCAGTTGCACATAACTTATCCCACCATCATCACAAAAATATAAGTATAATTTGTGCCTGCCTGCTGCCTTGTTTACAGATTTTGAATAACAGACTATAATATCAAAGGCTGATCACAACATATAGCAAGAGAAGTATTTTAGATGTTTTTAAACCAAGTTCTTTTTTTCCCCCAATACCGGAAATGTCCCCAGTTATATAAAAGTATTATAGAAATGTATATAACATTAGGTAAGCTCCCATTCCTCCACAAAAAGCTTGTTCTACTCTTTTTGTGCTTGTATCTACCCAGCTTTCTGTTCCCACACTTTTTATCCACTGCTTCTCACCTGTACCACCTATTCTACAGTTATTCTACAGGTAGGTACATGTAGCTATATACACACACACACAAACATAGCAACCAACTCCATCTGAAGAAACATCTCTGATCTGGTTTTATATGCAACTTCTATCACCAAGCAGGTTCAAATGGGAAGGTAGGCAGAGAGGCAAGGTCTAAACTGAAGGAACAGAGGGAACAGGGCATGATCTCTATCTAAAGGAAACAGAGAAACAAGTTTGCCTTAACTCAGTGAAGGTGTCAGGGAGACATACCCTTACTGCTACTCCTTCCAAGATCAAGAGCACTTATTTCCAACTCCATTCTCTGAAGTGAGGTGTCCAGGAGCTCCCTACGTTACTGCAACAGCACCAGCTGTCATGGGACCAGATACTACTCATCACCCTGTGCCAGGGAATAAACAGGCCAGTCAGCAGTCACAGTGCACAAAATAGTAATTCTTCGGCTTTTCAGATGACATATTTTTGGATGATGCCTACAGAGGTACAAATCTTTATAATTTTTGCTTACAGTGCTCTTTTTTTAATATGTTCAGCATTACTGGCAGATTAAATGAGATCAATTTAAGATTACGTTCAGCTGCCACAGACACAACTCTAACAGTTCTTTCTGATTTAGCACAAGAACAGAAGTAGTGTTGATAAGAACTATTCTCGTGCAGGATAGACAAAAAAGTCTAGGAACACTTCAACCTATCTTTCATCCTAGCTTCTCTACAGAGAATCAGTCTTTGTCAGGTTTAGTGTTAATTCCAAGTCCCCTTTAGGGCAGGGTATGATGTTTACAAGAGATGTTGCTTTTACACTTTGCAAAACTGGGAAACTTTACTGGGTCAATCTTTGCAGTCTCAACTTCAAATGTGAATTCCAGAGACCTGGTTTTATCGTAACATTCTCAAGCATTATGGTATAGATATCCTTCTCTTCCTCCCCACCCCCTGCCTTTGTTAAATGAATTACACTTCTTTTATTCTCCTTTAACAGTCTCCAACATTGAATTGCTAAAGCCTTGTCTTTTGGATCAATTAAGTACAACAAACGATGTGTATTTGTAGCTTTCACCACCTTCCCCAGTTCTTATTTTATAAACACATAAAACATTATATTTCATTACTGCAAACAAATAAACTTAACTGCACAGGGCTGGCAAAACCCATACAATAGTTGCCTTTGAGACTACTACAAAAAACAAGTAGTGAGAGATCAATAGCAGTAAGTCTTTTGTGCAAGGCTAAACAAGCGGGACTGAATACTGCAGAACAGGCCTTGCCCATATTCTGACAAGAATCTTCTCAGCACATTCTCACCTCTAAAAATGGTACACTTTTTTTCCTTCTGCTTTTCTCCCTTGTTTATTCACACACTGCTAGAGGTATCTTTGAGCTTATTGAATACTTTCTGTACAAATAATCAACATTGCTCCCACCATGACCTGAACCACGGTAGATCCAAGAACTGTTGGCCAAAGTGATACTTAATCAGTGCTGTATTTAATCTATAGCTTCTCTTCCCATGTAACATACTTGAGCAGTACTATTTCTTTGTTGAAAGTTGCAGCTTATGAAGACAGGGCAGAGAAGCTTTGAGAGGACTGAGGAAAGAAAACACGATTCTAAGTTTTACCAGCAACATATTTCTACCAGAGCATTAAAAGATCTCTATAAAGTCCCACTGGAACCTTCTCTGGAATACTTCATACAACTCTGGTTAACAGATGCTAAAAAGACTAATTCATATATGAAAGAAGGCAACAATTGAATTTTAGGATCATCAGGTGAACAGGAAACATCTCACCCAAACAACCAAGTCTGGTTTATCTGGTTTAGCAAAATTATGGCTCTAGAAATAGGCTGAATATAAGTGAAATGAGAATTACTAAGGAAGAATTGTTATTTAAGCTGAAAAATAATGCTGGCAACTGCCACTGACATAAACTGCTTTTACATACAAAATAAAAATTACAAATACTCCCAAGTATCAGTTATTTTATTCTGAAGTGGTTTTCCAATAGTTAGATGACAAAACCACACAAAGCTTGTTTTATTTTCATCATCTTCTGTAACTTCAACTAAAAATAAAAGGAGAAAAAAAATAGGAGAAAAACATCCAGGCCAGGAGTCTTCTCCCATTTTTCTGGAAAACAGGGTTAAAGAAGAAAATAGGTCACCGCACTAACTCCAAAGTGACCAGCAGTACTACTAAAGGGTGTCTGTGATTTGTCCCAAGTTTCCTGCTACAGATTCTGTTGAAAAATGAGCTATTTTAGATTAATCCAGCCCCAGCTCTGAAAAATTACAGTTCACTTACATGTGTACAGACCACTGAAATGGAGCTGAAATGACAGAAGAAAGGTACTGTGCAAACTCCACACAGATCAGCATTGTCTATTGTCACTAACTGCAATAAACAACTTAGGTTTCTCACACTGACAAGGGCAAAAATGCCCATGAAAAGAACAAACCATTAAAACCCCAAATCTTACAGAAACTGCTTCTGGGCACGAGTCCATTGCATCAGACCGAATATTTAAATGGTTTAGAGAACCTCAAATTCAACTTTAGAAGCCAGGGTTTTTTTTAATACATTTGTTCCTCTTTCATTTGTGCATGCAATCATAAATCACTGGGAAAAACTAGGGATAAATACAAAAATCCCTCAAAGTTGAAGCCATGTCAAAAGTAGACACTATTGTTCAACAAGCTTGAGGAGATTTATTCCTTTCTGATATCTTCCAGTACTGGTATTGGACACTTGCTGACTGAGACTGTGTTCTGTCATTCTCCCTGGGAGGTGTTCATGTCAGAGGGAATTAAAGATTATAATACATTTGGGGGAGGGGAGGTAAGGAAAGGAAGTCTTAGAAAATACTGAGCTATATACTGAGCACATGGATACTTAGACAAGTAACAGTCGAACATTGGGGATAAATGGGCTACAAGAAAGAACAACTGCTATTTTAATCAATAAAAAAAAGAGGCAGAAGCAATCCTAGCTGAGTCAGTCTGGCTAACATCTATCACCAGAGTTCAGTACAATTTGGAGTGAGACTGTACAAGAATAACACTGAATCTTAAATCCTTCTAACACTGCAACACTACATAGTCATTCCAAGGATTATTACAGATACAAAAGCCATAAAGGTTCAAAGCTGTTTGTGGGTGAGGGTGCAGAAGCAGTACAAAGTGGTAAACCACAGCCAGGCTGTGCACTAGGCCAGCTGCCCTCTCAGTAATGGATAAGCAGCATTGCATTCCCTACCAGTAAGGCAATGCAGGCTAGTGACTACAACTACCAGGTCACAAACCCTGAACTACTGTCCTCATTTTTCCTCACAGTAACTCACATAACTCATGTGCATATACCACCTTCCTCTCACATTATTTTTTGCACATGATGTCTATGGTTTCTGTTAAGATAAGGCTTAAATATGGAAAAAAAACCCACCACCACTAAAAAGCTCATGGCTCTCTAAGCCAGAGACAGCATATCACATACCCACGTTCTCTATCATGCTAGTCCACTGAAGTGTAATAAGTTTGCCCACATGCCTCTTCAGGAATTTAGACAAAATTTAAAAAAGAAAGAGTCATTTAGTCCTTTCTGCAATAATGAAGTAGTCATCACTAGACAAGATGACAAAAATAAAACTTCCTGAAGTACAAAACTAGATAAAAAAAAGGCAACTTCTGATGCAGAGTACACTTTTTTCCAAGTTGCTTTATTTGATGCACAGCCACAGGGGAGCAGGGGTGTAATTATAATCTTAAATTCTTAGCAAAAGTAAATACAGACACTGTGTTCCCAACTGTATTACCAAAAAGTTTCAGCATACAATTTCATTTTACTCCCCCAAAATTAAGAAGACAAATGCTTACAGTGATAAAGACTCATGAGGACCACTCTTGAGCTGTTGAGGCCTGGCAGGATGACACTGGAAAGTGTTAACACAGTAACATGAGAAATGGAACTTTCTGCCTTACAGCCCTACAACTCTCCAAATTCCCTCCTCCGAAGTCCTACATTATTACATGAGAACCGGCTATCACCACACTCTGGTTCGTCTAGACCAGCTAAACAGAACTAATATATCAATTCTACCTTAACTAACCCCACAGATGAATCAAACAACTTTTGTTTTGAAATGAAGTTTCTACAACAGCTTTCTACAACATCCCAAAGCAACATACCACTGCTCTGCTCCAAGGAAACCACTTCCCGAGGGAAGTCAGCATAGGCTTTAACCAAATCCATTTTGGAACATAAATAAGGAGACATTCACCTCAGCAGTTCATCCAGTGAAATCAGTTGTCTACTAACAACAACTGCCATCAGGTACCACTAAGGGCCTCTACAAACCACAGACAGATAAAGGAAGCTTTTGACAAGACATAACGTCACTCTCATCTTTAAATACTATACTTACTAAACCTGCAACACAATTCTTACTGAGGGGTTTGCTTCCTTCCTGCAACAGTGTCACAAGATATGAATCGCTGTGTGGTTTCCCAGGACTCGCTCAACAATCTTCCAGAGAGATTCTCAAGTATTTGGGGCATATCCTCAGTGTGACAGTAACAATGCAGAAGCAAATGAGTCTACTCAGGAAACAACATAATCAAGGAAACATTTAAGTAAATACAGTTAATTTCACTCTTTGCTTAAGCCACAATCAGTAAATCACCTTCTTTATCACCGTGCTCTACATGATGTATATTGCTTGTTTCTGTGCACCTGAGTGGACCTTCACCTACTCCTCGATAACTTAGAAACACCTTGCTCTTTCTGGTCTGCATTTACATGAAGGTGGCTTACTATCTAATTCTCAGTACATGAAGTCTTGAGTTTGGGAGATGTGCAGCGCACACAAGAGTAAAGAACTTGCTTTCTGCTTCTGAGTATTTGTCTCCTGAGCCACATTTCACATTTGGAATTCTCAAGGAAGCCCAGGTTACATTTCTACTACCTCATCTCCAGCCTGCCTTACTATTACTTAAAACTGTATTAGCAAACTGCTTTTTCAACTCATTCAGCATGTGTGACCACCAAAATATTTTGGGTTCGGAGGGCAGAAGCATGTGTTTATGTTTTCCATCTGATTCTTTAGGATGTTTTACCATGAGCTATGCTGACTGCTAGACCAATGATTTCTGGTTAAGACACAAACTGAATTGTTCACTGAGCAGCTGAGTGTCATCAGAGTCTGTAAAATAATATCGCATAACCAAAATACTAGAAGTATTATACATAAAAGTGGATACGTGAAAATTAAGCGCCTATAATACTTACGGCAACACTAGTAATATCTATGCGAGACTGTTAAAACGATTCTTGGAGATGCTCCTAGGACCAAGTTTGAAATTACTCCTTTAGTGAAGCGCTACACACAAAGCGAGGGGCGCAGACGCGGATCATGTTTGAACGGTCAGGATTTCAAAGAAAGTTTCACCTGAAGGCGGAGGGCGGGAGGAGCAGACGGCAGCACCGCCGCCACCCGCCCCTTCTATCCCACGCCGCGACGCGCGTTTCTACGCCGGAGCTCCGCCGCGCCCGCGCAGCCCCCGGGCACCCCCCGGCGGCGGCGACGGCGGCGGGGCGGGGCCGGGAACAAAGCCCGGCTCCGTGCCACCCTCCCCGCTCCGTCCCGCCATTCCCGAGCGGCCTGGCGCACGCCTGGCACCGCCGTCCCCCGCGGCGGCGGCCGCCGAGTGCCACAGGCCGGCGGCTGCCCGACATCGCTGCCGCGGGGGACGACCGGAGCCAGTCAGACGGGTGCGGGCTTGAGGCGGGACAAGCCCGGCGGCGACTGCTTTCCGCTCGATCCGCAGGGGCTGCGCGACCGCCGCGCCCACGCCGGGGGCTTCGGGGGGCGGCCCGCCGCGCCGGGAGAGGAAGGCCAGGCACGCACCCCGCCGCCGGCCGCGCTGCACGGGCGGGGCCGGGGAGGAAGGGGCGGAAGAGGGAGGACGGGAGGAGACAGGGCGCGGGCCACGGAGGGGGCCGGGGGAAGCTCCGTCTCCCCGGAGCAGGAGGGCCGGGGCCCCAGCCCGGTGGATAGGCGGCCGGGAGGCGCCGAGCTCACGCCAGCGCCGCCGACCCCTACCCGCCTCCGCCCTGCGTCTCCCCCCGCCGGCGGCACGCTGCTCTCCCCTCCCCGCCGTAAACAAAGCGGCGGGGGCCGGGCCAGCGGCGGGGCCCGCGCACGGCAGAGCACGGCGCGGCACAACACACCACTCCACCCCCCACACACACCTCCCTCCTCGCTCCCTGCGTGTCGAAGCGAGCGGCTTCCTCCTCCCCCTTCTCTCAGCCACAAGCAGGTCCCAGCTCTGCCGCCGCCTCACCTCGATGGACGTGCTGCCTCTCGCCGCAGCCCCGGGCGCCGCCGCCTCAGCACGGCTACAATCCCCTTCACGGCGACTCTGGTGCGAGCCGGTGCGCGACTCCCGACGCCGGCATCCCCCACCGGCTTTATCCCGACGCCGCCTCTCCCCTCTGGTAACTCGACGGTCCGGCTCGTTCCTCCCGCCCCCCCCGCCTCCCCATTGGCACGCGCCGCTCCACCAGGAACCGACGCTCACTGGGGCAAGCGCGCGGCATTCACGCAGCCCCGCCTCCCCCGCCCCTCCCCGTTGGCTCGCTAGCGCCTGTCCCGCCCTCCAGTCCCCGCCCCCGCCCGACGCCTAGACCAATCGCAAGGCCTCGATGGGGGGGCCGGGCCTCAGCTTGGCGGCGCCCGCCAGCTTCTCCCGCCTCTGATTGGTCGAGGTGGCAGCCAGTTGCGCGTGCCGGCCGGGCGGCCCGTGGGAGCGCTCGGAGGCGCCCGTACCCCCCTCCGTGTGCCCCGCTGCGTGAGGGACCGCGGACAAACTCCCGCCTAGGGGTGCCTGTCCGCGGCTGAGAGCACTCCGGCCGCCAAGTCTGACAAGACGACGGCCTGAGGCCCCGGGCGGAGCAAGTACGGCTGCCTGCCGCCCAAGGAAGCCTCCACGCCACCGGTGAGAGCAGGACTCGTCGCTGTCGCTAATAAAGGGGATTAAAGCGACCCTCCCGGCAGCCAGCAGTGTGCCTGGAGAGGGCGAAGGAAGCAGGGGCCCCAGCAAAGGTCCCGCCTGAGGAGAGGCCGCGCCATGCCCCGGCCCCGAGCCTCCCGCACGCCCGTAGGAAACGGTCGGAAAATACGCCCTTTCCACACACCACCCCCAAGGAATAAGGGCAAATACTTGTGTCTCGGCCAGCTTCACAAACGCGCCGACACTGCGGGTTTTTTTACCCAAATGATTCGCGTTGTTCTACCAACGCGAACCTCTTGGCCTTCCCCCGCAGAAGCAGCCTGGCTCCGACGGCGGCTGCAGGGCTGAGCAGGGCAGGGGCAGCGGGGAAGTGGCCCCCTCCCCCGCACCGCACAGAAAACGTCGGCGGCTTTCGCCATTGAAGCTTGTCTTTGTTTTCACGTACTTGCCACGGGTACCAGCCTGCGAGGTTTAATGCAACTGACACAGGGAGAAAGGCAAGGTAATGGGATAATTCACAGGATCATCCTCACAAATTCCTTCTCATATTGGGACCAGCTAGGGTTTCGCTAATAAAACTGGTCTGGCGTCTGAATGCAACAATGTTTCTAAACAACACG
This sequence comes from Colius striatus, assembly GCF_028858725.1. Lineage (NCBI taxonomy): Eukaryota > Metazoa > Chordata > Aves > Coliiformes > Coliidae > Colius > Colius striatus. Next base: position 71,366,125 of record NC_084761.1, on the reverse strand, counting down.
AAGATTTGGGAGACCATGGTAATAACAACAGAAAGAGTACCAACATTAATATTTTAATCAGCTAGAACGTAACTATATTTTCTGCATCGTGCCTCTAAACTTCCAAACTTGGAAAAAAACCCCATACATATCAAACATGATAAAACAACAGCAGATATGCCAAGAGGTATTAGAAAAAATCCTGAGGTTACTGCTTTTCACACTGTCAAATATAATCCTGTCTTGCAAGTACTGTACTTTAATAGACATATCCAACAAAAACAGAACTGGTTGGGGGTGGGGTGCATGCCAGGCCTTCCTCTCCGGCATAGTAGGCAGCCCCCCGAAACCAAAACTGTTGTTTTACAAACAACAAATGCGCCACAACTGCATTTGCCAATTTGTTAAGTGAAGCTCAAAGTTCTGTTACACACTTCGTACCACTCTGGTTTATTTGGAGTAAATATGACTTATGTCCACATGCTGCATACTCTTAAGACGGATAACGCATCAATTTGCAGAAACCAGCAGGAATAAGAAAACAGGAAAGAAAAAAAAATGCTATCTTGGAATCTGAGAATAATATTTCAGGTTAACTCTTTCCTGTAGGTTTAAGAAGTTTGTGAATCATCTATTTTTAATTCTATTTAAACAACTGTACCAGTCTGTATGTTGGGTAATAGAGCACCTAACAAGAAAAACAGGACTCATTGCTAATGCTGCTGTGCATAATTTCAGACAATTGTGTGAAGCAAAGTATGTCACAAGTTTGATTCTGATTTTGAAGTTATCCCGAGTTAGGAGCTCAGCCTGATCTTCCCAACAAATGCACAAACATCCATGTAACTGAAACAAGAGTGGCTGAAAAATAAGACCACTGGTACCTGAACTTTACAGGATGCACAATCACACCACTTTCAGAACTCAGATTCTCCTGTTACCAGCCTGCTTTACAAAACAGCCCTAAAGATTAGTTGTGAAGTACTGTTCCAAGTGCTTACTTACCAGTTATTATTAATAGTAATTATTATCAATGTGGATTAAGTCCTTACTAATTGAGGCCTTGAGTATCAGCTCCACAAAGACACCCACTCTTGGTTCTTGCTGATGTGCCATAATGCTTCAGGCAAATAACTGGTTCTTTGTTTGATATCAGTTGTAGTACTTAGAACAATGTTCTTTTTTGTTATGAAGTCCTGTTATTTCCTCATTAGGGAGAGAGTGATTTCTGCAAACACAGTGCTGTTAACTCTTGGCAGCCCCTGAAGACTCAACAGCTCTCACCTGTTGTGTTTTACTTCATTGTCCAGATCACTAAGCAAAAAAAAAAAAAAAAAAAAGAAACCAATGGCAACAACAACAAAGTCACCATTCCAGCTATATACCTGAGCACATAAATTCCAGCACTTGTTTTGGTGACTTCCCTTGCTAGATCAGCATATACTCCAACTCTCACATGTCTACTTATTTCAGTTATGTCTTATGCAATAGTATAAAACTAAATTTATTTCTTAAGCTACCTCTTTGTTTTGCAGTGGATCTGTATAAAGCCTGTCACTAACCCTTGAACAACAGGACAGAAAAGAATTTATCAGAAAGGGAAGCTTTTAAACCACAGCCTACATATAACTCACTATTGAGTCTTGAGCTCTAGCTTCAAGAGTTCTGAATATTCACCAGTGACTTTGGCAAAGTGCTGCCATTAGAAATCATTTGACTTTCATACCTTCCAGAAACTTCTCCTTACATATGTAATCAGTTCATTGTCAAATAATCTTACTGATTGAAAGTTTTCCTTTTTCCTTCTTTGAGGCATCTCCTCCAAAAGGAATCATTTCAAGATTCTAAAGTTTAACTGTCAAGTTTCAATATTACAGTATTTTGAATTTGAAATATAGTATTGTCCTAGAGTGGTGAATAAGTCACAGAAGACAAAAAGTATACACTTTAGACTATTCTTCTTTACAAATGATCTATCATTTTTGTAGACTGTGTTTAAAAGTACATATAAAACAGCTGCTGAAACACGTGATGACGTGCATGTCATTAAAACAGATCAAAACAAACATTACCTTGTTATCCCCAAAGCATGACTCTAGTGCACATATTTTTAAATGAAAATATCACATTGGATAATGGCACCTGTCAAAGAAGAAGCGAGGGGAAATAGTAGTCAAGAGATGAGATTTATAGAAAGGAGTTAAAAAGCTAGCCTTAAGTCTTGCCCAAGGACAAGATTTTATGTAATGCAACGTAAGGATTTGGCAATACCATCATCAAACTCAAAACTGAATTTCTCAGTTGTTGCATGAAAGATGGTATGAGTAAAAAGGAAGTGGTATAAGTAGACCAAAGGTCAAAAATAATGCCCTTAAGGTTTCTTTCTATGAGTGAACTGAAAAAAGGCTTAAGGTCAGAGAATTAAGTGCCAAGGATGTCATTCTATGCTGAATGTGGCCCTACAACTGCAGCCAACAAACAGATGCATGTAAACAGGTGAAACTTTTGAGTAACTTTTAGGTATCTCACAAGCAGACTGTGCTAGGTAAGATCTTTGAAAAGATGGCAAATAGTTTGCTGCGTGACTTAATTCCTTTTTTTCCCCATTGGAAGTCTAAGGGAGCTGGGAATAGTGAAGTGAGAAAACTGGATTAATAACTATTAATTTTACAGTAGAGTGGCAAAAGAACAACTCAGGGTCATTATTTTATTCTGTAAAGGAGACAGCCATTTCCTCCCTATCGAAGCTCTATATTTGGAGGTCAACACATCCCACCCTACAAAAACAGAAGCTTTAAGAACCCATGGTACACTCCCAAGTCTCTACTGAAAGCTAAATGGAATGAAATATGAACTAAATTGCCTTAATAAGTGTACTGTAGTCCCATAAATAAAAGGGTAATGAGATTATGAGGCCAAAATCTATTAGTTTCTAATTAATAACATGCACACTTGTTCATGGATTAGAGTGCTTTATTATGTTTGGCCCAGGTGATAGGCGAAGCTGAAGATTGCCTGGTAACAGAGATTACTTACAGGCTCAGGAAAATTAGAAACATCTTTATGGTATCATAAGAGCTATCAATTAAGAGCCCTACAGTACACAGTTTCTGGATCTGTTCTCCCAGTTTATTTCAAGTATCCAACACTCAGAAACTCATCTTTGCAGCTTTCTTGGCGTAGGTGGCCACTCCAGACAGCCAAGCTTATTCCTTCACACACACTCTTTAGTCCATTTGTCCCAAGTCCTTTGCATGCTCACAAGGTTCACTTTATAGTTGCATTCCCTACTAACTTCAGACATTTTGCATCCACATTCCCTACTAATTTCAACTACTTTCCACCTCCAAAACCTTCCCCCTCCTATTTTCAGGCACGGGCTGCGTTGTTGGGGTTTTTTTACCAGCCACCAGACAGTAGCAATTTAAGCCTCTTCACTTGAATTCCAGGGTGAAGAGACAATGGGTCCCTCTAGGCAAGGCTTAAAGGGAGTGGTGCATTCCAGGCAAGTAGAGGCAGATCAGGATGTGGTGAATTCAAGCCACAATACTCAAAGTTTACAAAAAAAAAAGACCCTACAGCACGTGTTGCACTACTAGAAACATCTTTTTACCTTTCCCTCAGCTTTTCCTGATTTCTGGTGTGAGCATCCGCTAATGACACCATTTCAACAGCATTAGCATTAGCACGAGACAGCCACTCAGACTCCTAATCTCCCACTTGAATAGGATCCTAACCACAAAACCTCTGCCGCTTTAAAGTTCAGTCGCCTACCACGTCTTTACTTAGTCCTGATTCAAATAACCTCTTGTAGATAAGAGGCATCCTTTCTCTTCAGTCATCCTGGTAGTGCATTTTTAGCAACCAGTTAATACGCCTCCCGTTCAAGCTAGGCATGGACGGATAAAAGCCTTTTGCTACGATTTACCAAAAGCAGTAAGTCGGTTACGAAGCCAAGAGGTGCCAACACACGTAAGAACGCTGTGCAAAACAAACCCAACCACACATTACCTTTAACGAGATTCACCGCTTCTGCAGCACTGCCTACTCCCAAATGTATTACAGTACCATTCTTTAAGCAGGAAGGAAACAAGATAAAGCACAGGAAGGAAATATTCTCGATTGAAACTAGTGCTCTGAGCCTCAGCTGCTATCTGTAGATCCTTCCACCGCCCTCCCTCGGCCTTCCCACGGAGGAATCGTAAATAAACACACGGCCTCTGGCCGCAGCCCAAACTTCATCACCAAGAGCGTTTCGGCAGCACCTCCGGGCCAAGCCTCCCCCGGCGCGAAGGCTGCGATGCACCGCGGCGCGCCAGTGCCCGAGCGACGGCCGTGCAGCCATGCGCGGGGACGCAACGCTGCTGCTCCCGCCCCCGCGCCTGCGCACGCAGCCAGCGCGGCCCACGGCGTCGCGTCGCCTTCCGGGTCAGCGGTCGTTGGCGCTGCCCTCCCCGCCCCGCCATGGAGGCCGGGCAGGGCCCCGGTGGCGGGGAGCTCGGCGACAGGGCCGAGGTACTGTCCTTCGCTCGGCGGCACCGCGAGAGCCGTGCGAGGGGGCCGGCAGGGCTCGCGGTTGTTTGTGCTGAGGGCATAGACGGCAGGCGCGGGCCCTGCGGGTCCCCCCGAGTCCCCCCGCGGGCCGGTTCCTGTCGGCTTTTTGCCCGCCCCTGCCCTGTGAGCTCCTTGCGCCCGGCGGAGGCGCGGGGACGCGGCCCTTGAGGGGAGGTCACGGCAGGAGGTGTTCTCCCCGGCACCGGTGGCCTTCTCGCATCTGCCTATCAGCTGGCCGGCGGCCCGGCAGCGTGCCCGGTCGCAGGCCTTTCACACCAGGCGAGAGTCACGCACCTCGGGTAGAGACTTCTCTCACGCTGGAAAGACAGCCGTCCGGCTTTGTGTAGATACGTGCGTGTTAACGGATCGCAGGTGATACGTAATTAGAGCTCCGACAAATGCTTTACAAAGGGATTCAGCGAGCTGTCAGATTTCATTGCCTTGGAAGGCAAGGACCAAAGTGGGCTTTTCTAGAGTCAGAGGAGTGGACTGAGTTGGGATTTGGTCCCGAGCAAAATATTTTCTGTTCTTTTTGGAATTTGTAGAAGCATTGGGGTTTTTTTTACGATATATTTCATGTGACATTTATAGAGAAAAGGTACTAGTTCCTTAATTATAGCTATGTGAAAGTATAGGTTCTATAAGGTGTGAAAGTTAGACAAACTTTTTAATGAAAAATCCATGCACACCTTCTGTTTTGCTCATTCTTCTCTAATTTGTTTCCCTAATGAAAGAGGGAGGTACCTAAGCCTTATGTGCCGACAGAGGAAGAAAGGAGACTCCTCAAGGAATGTGCCGAAGAGAGTGCCCGGTATAGAGGTAAGTTCAGCCTGCTGGGGCATAAGGAAGGAAGACCTGGGCCAACATGTTATGACAGTTCATTAACAAACTTAATGTGATCTAAAATTTCATCCCAGTAAATGTTGATCCATGTAGGATTTAAATTTATTAAGAGTTTGCAGGACAGGAATTTGTTAAATATACAACATAATTTCTAAGGTTCATGCTTTGTAACAAGATCCCTTCATATTTAAAATTAATGTGCTTATTAAAAAGTCTGGAAATAGATACAAATAATGGAGTCAATCACGTGTTTATATTTCTGAATGGTCATGATATGTCTACATTTTTATTCTGATTTTTTTGTGGTGTTATATTTAGAATGAAAGAATAAAATAGTTTAACTTAGAACCATCATTTGCCATCTTTATGGAGACTTGCGAAGAGTACAGCGTATAAGTAGTTGTTCAGGTTTTCGAGGAAATGTCCTTGTTTGTGCATGGTTGGATGTTTGGGCACTTTTCCCCTGCAAATGAAAGCCAAGATTCTCAAGCAAGGTTCTACAGTCAGTATTGATTTCTGTACTACACAGGAGTGGTAAACTTGCTTTGTTTTCACAGAGCACTTTTATGTCCCCATTTAGTTGAAATACCAGTGTTATATTGGTTTTGGTTTTGTGGGTTGTTGTAGGGATTTTTTCACAAAACATTGAGAACTGATTGCATTATTTAATGTTGTTTCTGTAATCCAAAGGTTCATGGCATACCTTTCTTTTTTATACACCTGGTCGAGAGGTTTGAACAAGCCTCCCGATGTGACTTATCTGCTCTTTTATTGCACAGTAGTAGATCACTCACGATGCTGATAGGTGGCTTTAGCAGAAACCAGGACAGATGAAGAACTTAGTAGCAGATTTGCTAAATTTAGCACGTTGGGCCTCTGGTTTCTCCTGGCAGCCAGTACTGTCAGGGGCAACTTCTAAGGCATCGTGATTTTGAATTATTGATTTAAAGTTCTGCTTTATCTCCCTCCATTACTTTGGCGTTGTCCTCTTCTATTCAAATACCTGGAAACCTTCAGCTTATTTTCCATACAGTTTTGTAAGTGAAAAGAGTCAGGTTCATTGATGTAAGATCACAGTTTCTTATAGCTTACTGATTATCTCTCTCCTGGAAGACAAGAGGAGAAAGAGTTGTTTCTTCTTCTCGAGGTGCTCTGCTGTGATTTTGTGTGTGGCAACGTAACTTACTGCCCAGTGTATCTTTGTACAGAGGTATTGTTGAGAATACAACATGAAGGTATTGTTAAGAAGCCCCAAGTAGTTTCTTGAGTAATTCCACTTTAGGGGTCTACAGTAACTGAGAGACTTTGTCAGGGTTGTGTACTCAGCTGTTGCCTCAATGGGAGAGCCTGAAGCCTGTTGCTGTTTTCTAGATCTTCTGTCTTTGTTTTGTTGCGCTGCGTTACACATGCCTAGATTCTTGTATTCGCTGTATTAAGTACATTTGAAGCACCTTTGCAGGATGTATGGGCTTCCTGGGTGACTGCCCTCCCATTCTCATTTCTTACTGTATATGTTATCATAAATTTTTGTATTTTCAGTTGTTGAAATTTGAAGCTGTAGCTAATTTTTGCCTTTTCTTACAAACCCTCTTGGTTTTCCCATAGTTTCTGTTGGCAGCTTCTACTTCAGAAATGTTTAGTAGATGTTTCATAATTAAGTTTAATATATGCTTTACCGATATTACTATTTTTTTATTAGGTTATAGCATGCTATAAGTTCCAATACTGCTAAAAATTCACACTGCGATCTACAGTTTTATTCTTCACACTTTTAGTTTCCCTAACAAAATCAAACCAGGACACTAAGACTTCTTTCCCGTAAAGCCATTTTGACTCTGGTATGTTACATTCCCCTCCTTTGTTACGTGCTGTTGATCTGTGAACCTTCCACTATTTTTCCTAGGATTTATTTCATCCCTGAAGCAAAAAAAAGTACTACATAACTACATTACAGTTACCAATGTTTTTCACTGCTCTGGACAAAAAGTACTTTTGTTTTGCTTCAGGAACAAAATAAATCCTAGAAAAATTAGCAGAGGGCTACTTTCTGATTTATTAAGTTGATTTTATTTTTTTTTTACATGCGAAGAATTACTTATATTAATTCTTATGTGTGAACCCAGTCTTCATTTACTTACTACTCTTTTAATTTCTAGTTACCATTTCAGGTAACTTATGTGCTCACATTCTAACAGCTGTCTCCAGTAAAGTATGTAACCTGTCTTTGATGTCTGGAATATATGTGTTGGGCCCATAAAGAAGTCTCAAAGGGTTAGACTGAAGTCTTCTGTAGTAAGAGCTTTTATGAATTGGGTTTTTTTAACACTCCAGCCCTCCTTTCCCTGCCCTCCATGCAATTTAGCTTTAAATTTTCAGTGCCATTCCATATCAGAAAATCCAGAACTCTGATCTAGATGTGGAATCTAAAAGCATCAGGGTTTTGGTCTTTTAAAGAATGGAAGATTTTAAAGTGACATCCAGTCATGTTTACTCTAAAATGCTGGTTGCACTGCTGACCTAGTTTAGACCTGTCAGAATTTGTGAAGGAATACAGTTAGTTTGCAAAGTGTACTTTAACACTGTGCTGTCCAAATTCTAAAAAATAATTTATCTTCAAATACAAACTTAATTAGCATGAAAACGCTGGAAACATTTACTGCTCTTGCAAGAATGTCTCGCTTGGGTAAAGTTCAAGTCACTGAGCCTTTTTGTAACATCTACATTTTGTGACTTCCATAAAATGTCATTTCATTATGTCACATCTACATCTTTAACGTAATTAACTTTAGTCTTCTGTCATGTTCCTTGTTTCTGTATCTTGTGTAGGGATGGTGATCTTTGTGAATAGTTTCACAGTTAATCTTCCCGGTATCATTGTTATAATTGTTTGAAATAAACATTTATTTTGTTTCTTGACATCTTCAAATGCTTCTCGCTGCCTGAAGTCATTCAGTATGATGAAAATCAATGTGAACTGTTATACCGATTGCTATAGGCATCTTCCATGTCTGTTGTATTCTCTGCATTTCCGACCCTACCTCTGAGTTGTATAGTTTGATCCATAAGCTACAGAAAAAGCTGTCCTGTTCTTTAATTTGTATCTCTCTAAGAGTTAGACCCAAAGTTCATATGTTAAAATCAAATCAAGACTTCTGTTTATAAAAAATTTTAGAGGCACTGGCCTCTATATAATTGCCTTCCATCCTGAAGTGTGTGTGTGTGTGTGCTTCTCTCTTTTAAAGTTCTGCACCTTGATGCTGTAGCAGCTGTAGCTAGACCTGGAATCTTGTCCTTGGAACTTTATACCATCTGGCACTGGCTTTTGTACTGTAGGAAGCACAACCTCTAGTGAAGACAGGATGAAGACAGGATCACTTATTAACCAGTAGCACATCATTTGTAGTAGGTCTTCAGTAATGGATTTGAGAATGTTTCATAATTTATATACAGTTTAACTATATATATGCTTATATTCTTACACAAATAAGCTGAGTAAGACTTAGCAACTCTAATTTTATTGCATATTTTGTTAAATGTGGTTGAAAATATTGAAAATCATATTTTAAACAACTTTTCTTCTTCACAGCTTTTCCTTTGGCTGCAGTGAGCATGCTTGCTACTAGTTTCTTAATTAAGAAAGGTAAAGTGTAAACGTACTTCGAGCTAATTTGGATTTACTCAGATGAAATACAATTCTGCTGCTAATAAAGTTGCTATAATAATATCTATCTAATCTATTCATAATTAAGTGAAGTTCAGACTCTTCAGACTTGCAATTCATAAAACTAAAGGAGGAAAACTTTAGATTAAAATCAAATTCATCTTTGTTTTATGTTGTTTGACAAATGTAAAATCTAAGTGATTATGAAACAATGTATTTTGTAACAGGCAATAATAATACTGTGTGTGGTATGATTAAAGAGGTAATACTTAGATGAGGAATTCAGATGTTAGGTTTTCTTGCGTTTTCTTTGGTATTAAATGTAAGGGAGTAACTTACTGCCTACAAACATAGCTACCATTGATGTTTTTCAGCCTCATTCTTAACAACTTACTATTTTGCTCCTCATTTTCAGGTGTTCTAAGAGATAGCTCAAGATTTGGTTCCTTTACTAAAGTCGCATGTAAGTAAAAACTATCTATAAATTCAGCTGGAATGCATGCCTCAGGTTCTGGAGCCTGTCACGTGGATGTAATTCCCATGAGATCACCTGACTGATTCGCCATGACTTTGAAGCACTCTGTGCTTCCATTAGCATGGCTGTGTCTGAAGATAGGCATCAGTGATCTGAGCCATGCAAGAAACAGGTTTCATCTTCCTGCAGTTAATTCTATCAGTCGGCATATTTTTTTAGCTGTGTTTCTTAACTCCAGCATGTCATACTGCAAGAATCTATTCATTGTTAAGAGGTGGAGCATTTCATTTGTTCATTGTCTTTGAATTTGTGCAGCTTGTTTTGGACAAGTGTTTTTATAGGCTTTTCATGAAATTCTAAGCTCATTTTAAATTACTTTGCCAGGGTACACCTACCTCTCTCTTCCAAATTTGAAAGTCTTTATTCGTACATCTCACTTGTCCCATTCAGGTTACTTTAGTGCCTTTTTTTTTCTGGGCATTATGTATGTACAATTGTAGGGAAACAGCAATTTCATGTGAATTGTTTTGGATTAAGTATAATCAAAAGTAAATTAATAAATTAAACTTCTAAAGGTAATAGATGACAGTAAAACAGGAAGTTTCCATCTTGCCAGTCTGCCTAGATAGAGCAGTTACTCTTACAGTTTACTTCAGTGGGAAGAGGGTAAACCAGTGATTTGTGGTGAAGGAAGTGGTGTTTAAGCAGATAAATGAATGTGAGAGGCTAGGGCTGCCATTTGTTTATGCAAAATTCTACTTGCTTTCTTTGGAGACTAAACAATGAAATAACACAAATGTTTCTAGTGAATAATAGAATTACTGTTTCCTTGATACCTTCCACACGTCTCTAGTTAAGGGCCATGTTTCTCCTGTTTAACAGACCTGAGTTTTGAAATTAAGGGGAAAAAAATAAGGAGCAACCTGCACCAAATGTTCTTGATGTTAAGGTTATGAGCCAAAATATTTGTTACTTCTCCTCTTTGATACTGAAGGCGTAGGGACTTTGATTTTATACTAAAAGAATTCTCAACAAAGTGTGTATTCTGATTGGTTTGCAGTAGTTAATTTCATGTAATTTATATGCATTTTAAATATGGAGATTTTTCTGGTGCAGAGTTGGAGTGTAAAAGGCCTGAGTTAAGCAGTTTTTGTTTCACCCTCATATTGCTTAGGTCAGATGTGCCTACTGTGTATACAGGATCTTCCTGAAGACTATTGCCAGGGACATAGTTTACATGTCAAATTATGTCTCATAATTTAACTGCACATTCCTCCTGCAGTGAAATCAGATTAAGCAGTGCAGCTGTGTTTTGGTTTGGTTTTGGGTTCTTTTCCTCTATGAGTTCTGAAATGAGAGCATATGCAGTTCCAATCACTGCTGCTAGCTCAGTGCTAGCTGATGTTACACAACAGTAAGACAGTTCAAGACAGTTCTTGCTTTTCTGGTCACTTATTACTGCTGCATTTGTCAATTACAGTAGTCTGTCCTTTGTAATGGTGTGTGTCATTTGTGGTTGTTAGATACTTATTCTGAAGAGTATCAGTACCTGACTATCGTAATTTGTCTTTTATATCTAAATAGCACAGAGACTGAAGAAAACCTGACGGCTGTATTGCATCCCTCCGTGCTTTGTCCCTCTTGGTTTTATCTCGAAGTTGAGAGGTGCTTTGTTTTTTAGATAGGAATTTTCAGATTCCAAAGGCTCTTCTGCCTATAGGAGTTACTCATATTTTTTCCCAGTAGCCTTCTAGGCACTCTGACAATTTAATGGAACTTCCAGTTAGTCATGACTGATAGACTACATTGACAACATCCCCTTCAACACAGAACAGAGCTTATTGGTCCTCTGTTCCTCTTGGGCAAAGAAGGGTAAGATCTATATGTCCTACTTCGTGTTAGACTGTAGTAGGACTTGGCCTCCTTTATCAATCTGTAGTCAGCTTCTCTGAGGTCCTTTCACAGTGAATACTGAAGCAGAGAGCAACAATATCTAATTTATTGTACTAACTTCAAGAGTATGGATCACCCGGCTCCTAGCTCTGTGAAAAGGGAAAACAAATATTTTAGCCGATAATTACTTTGGGTGAAACAAAGAGAGATAGATGAGATGCTTCCACTTTTCTTGACTGGAAGGCCAAAGATTACTTGGTTTTGCTGCTTAGCTTTAATTTGCTAAATGTTTAGTTTTAATTCTTGTTGGGATATTTTTTCTCTCAGTGCATATTTATAGCATTTGATGGATCTTCCAAGTTTTTTACCTGCTAAATTCATACATTTCTTATTTGTAAACTTCACTTGTGGTTGTGGCAGATTTTCTCTTTTCCTTTGGAAAAGGATTTTAACCTCATTTTGCAAACATAGGCATTAGAAGAAGAACCACAATTTCAGTACTAGTACAGCAGGGTATGCTAAAATCCTTTTTTATATTGATTCCTATCTACAATGTAAGTACCTCAGAGGATTAATGTTATAGGTAATTAACTCTTTCCAAACATAAAGATGATTGAGAGTCTTTAGTCTTTGTTCTTAGAAAATACTCATTGCGTATGAAAGAAGGGTCTAATCCTTTTGTCCTACAGAGTCAACAACAAAACTTACATTAATTACCATTGAATGTTCCTTCATACTCCCTTGACCCACTCATAAAACCTGAAGAAACCAGTTGATGGAAGTCATCAGTTTTAAACCTAGAAAGAATTGTCGCAACCATTTATTCTTACCACCTGTCTAGCAGATGAAAACAGCTCATACACTAAATTGAAAGCATTTGCCTAGTGATTGCAAGGGTTCAGCTATTTCAGTGACAGAATCCTCTTCAGAGGATACTGAGCCTAATACTAAGTCTATTTAGCCTTCCCTTCATGCTAGTGAAAGCCTTTTCAAGATCTGTTTGTTCTGATGGATTAAATAAGCAGAATTTACTACCTTTGTTTATTTCTAACTCTTTTATAATCTTTGATGGTTAATTACTATTCCTGTATCCTGTATTACAATTATTTTCCCTTTTTTTGGTCACTTTTCATTCATCAAGTACTAGCTGCAGTTGTCTACTGCAAATGTCATGTCTAAGTCATTGCTCTATGTCTTTGTTCAGCTGTTGCATTTGTTCTCAGTGCCCTTTGTCTGCAAAAGAAGCAGAGAGGGATGATTACTGCATGTTTTGTGTTTCGATCTAAACTATTTTTTTTCTTCAAGAAACTGTATCATTTACTTGAAATTATTATTTTTTAAGTTGATTGTGATGATACAGCATATAAAACTGTCTTCTTTTTTCTGTTAAAAAAGTTGCTGGAATGTGTGGCTACGTGGCTGGAAAGATATCCTACTTGCCAATCTGTAGCGAGAAATTTAAGAGACTGAAGGACTCTCCGATAGGAGATGTTCTACGACAAGCTCAGAGGCACAGTTCACATAAGTAAGAATTCAATTATCTTTTATATTTAAACCTTATTCTTGAATAGGACATTTTAAACACTGACAGATCAAGGCTACATTTGTAGCTTTCAAAGACCTTCAGATCTGCACCTTCCCTCTTTTCACCCATTACCCCAAATGTACCACTTTCAGCAAGCTGTATTATTATCAGTTGGCTAGCAATAAAACATGCATTTTGAGCTCTTTACATGCAAGTGATCACTTTGAGAAGTAGAAAAGGAAACATTTTACTTAACAAAATGTATTCCTTCTAAATGAAGGTGTTGCTTTCCTGTGGAATTTACAGTAGTGTGACAGCAGAACTTGCCTCCTTAGTTTACAAGTCAACTAAGTGCACTGAAATAAAATAATGTTACTTTCTGGTAGTTTTCCCATACTTGAGTCTGGTGGAAGTAGGAAGTGGGTGGAAATGATTTCAGTGTTTATCAAAGGAAAGAGTTCAGTAAACAATATCAGTGCAGGAAGAAGCATGGTGGTCATACTTAGTGCTGTTTGTTTCAGTCCTTTATATCTGTCACAGCATTATGCTGTACATATGAGAAACTCATCAGGTCCTTAAAACTATTTCCTGTTTTGTTCCAGAATGTTTTCCACCTCAAGTGGTTTTTAATTGCAAACTACTTTCGGAACATCTCACTTAAACCCTTGATTCAAAACCATGAGAGTAGTGTTAGGATAGTGGGTAGTAGTCCTGCTGTGTATGTGCTAAGATTTGTTAAATGTTTATAAAGGATTTGACTACAGTATTAATTACTTTATAAATTCAGAGTTATGACAGTTTTGTCTGCATGACTTACCTTTTTTTCTGAATTGTTTACATTTTTGTGGCATCAAACATAATTTTATGCATTTACTGTATACTGAATTGGAGCTAGACTTGTCCCTTCACCCCTCTCCAGTTTCTGATAAGAAATTGCCATGACAGTTAGCTGTGTTTACCCTAGGTGAGAACATGTTTAAATGCCATCATCTGCTGCACCAATATCTCTTCAATGGCCCAGTCTTTTGGACCTGTTAAATTTTATTTCCCAAGTGTTAAATTCCTGTGGGTTTTTTTTCAAGTCATCAGTTTAATTTAAATTGCATTATTGTCCATACATGCTACTCTTTTAGGCCAGCAACAGAAGTCATTATGTTTTCATGGTCATTATACATATAAATGTATTTTGGTGATTCTGATTTGCAGATAAAAGTAAGGAGCTAAAAGGTAGTTCTTTAGAGCTGTGTTTGTGTCGACATTAAAAATACAGTCAAGGCGATAAAACGGTTTAGCTTGGTATTGATTATTGTGAGAATAAAACAAAAGCTAATTGCAAGAGAAATATAAAACTAAAAGTACAGCTAAGCAAAAATTCAAAGTGAAAACAAGAAGAAACAATCTAGAGACATTTGAGTGTCACCAAGTGGTGACAAACTTGATAGAGACGTGTTGCCTGATATTGTAAAGCATTTGCCAAGTACTCAGAGTGGCCCTGCATTGCTTTAAAACATCAGGCATCGGTTTCCAGACTATTCTTTATGTGATCTTACCTTTCTCTCAAGAGAAAAAACATTAATGTTTCTGCTGAATTAAGTGCCTCAAACCTTTGTTATTTAATTTCCCCAAGATAGCTCTTCATTCTCCCTTTTTTCTGCTGTTCGGAACTAATCGATTAGAGCAGCTTCTAACAATGAATGGTTTTAAATTGCAAATTCTTCCTAAAGGACCTTTTTAAATAACTGTATTTCATGCTGCCACTAGTTACATGGGCACACCCTGGACTATTTGTGTCTGAAGACTCCCAGGGAATGGGATTGGCATTTTTGTCTTGTGAAATGCAAAATACTTAGTCTTTTTTTGCCTTCTGGAGATTTTCAGGTATGAGTTAAGCTGCTGGGAGGAAAGGAAGGGTGTTGGGGAAGAGACTATATAGATCTTTGCAATGTATAGGGAAAAAAACCCGACCAAACAGAAAAAGCTCAAAAGTCTTTTAAGACAACAATTTATATTGGAAGCTAAATGATTGTAAAGAGTGTTTTCTTGAAGTGCACGTATTGTTACTCTTATAGTTCCATGTTGAACTTCAATATTGTTTAATTTAGTATCTAATTGTGTTATTTTTCAGTCGTTCCAGTCGGAAATCTGAATTTTCAGACATGCCTTCTCAGTCATTTACTGAATCTTATCCTCCAAGAGCTGGATTCCCTCCTTCTTCTAGCTACTCAGATGATTATAGTTCAACAGATAGAGACCTCTCAAGTTATGAACCTGTTCCATTCAGTGCTTCCCTGAATGAGTCTTCACCTACAGGAATTACTGATTACACTGTTCAAGGTGTGTGGTCTTAATATTTAGCAGTTTGTAGTACAATCACTCTTGCCTTTCTCTTGGATACTTCTCTTACCAAACTATGTATTTTCATCTCATGCAGATATTCATGGTACAATACAGTGATTTTGAATGCAACTGCATTGTTCCAGAATTCCATTCCCAGAATTCCTTTAAAACGGAGGATAATTATACGTGTTATTTTGTGTTCTAACTGTAAAGTCAATTCAGGGGTTTCTTTCGTGTTTTGTAGCTCTAATTGCAAGTAAAGATAGTAAATTAATTTACAAGGTTTAGTCTGTTGTGAAAGTAAACTGGCAGAAACCTCATCTGACTTGAAGTTGTTCTAGAGTGAGATAAAGGGGAATACGTCATCCTTTTACTGCATAACATCAACCATAGTCTCTGCCGTCTGTCTGCCGTCCTTCCTGAGGTCATTTTGTTGTCACTGGCAGTGATGCTGTGACTGTATACTGCTGTAATTCATTGGCATTAAATTGTTTTTTATAATGTGACAAATACTTCAATCTTCTGAGAACTAAATGCATATTGTGTTCTGTCCAGCAGCAGCTGATATTCTCACAAAGGACTAAAATGGCTTTCAAGTGCTGTTCTGTGCAGCTGTTCCCCTCCTTCCAGTATGAACTCTGTCCTCGGCTATTGCAGGGGAAACAAATGATTCTGAGTTCAGGTCTCTCTGGTACACAGAGGAGGAAGTTACTGTCAAATGCACAGTTTCATACTTCAAATTACTTTGGATTTTTTAACTCCTTTATGGAAAAGGTTTTATTTCACAAAAGAATCCCTTTCATGCAACTTGGGTTTAGTTCTATAAAATTATCAGGTGTAAATGTGTCAAGGAAATGGGGATTACACTTCATCAGATATCAATAGTCGGTAAAACCATAATTGTAGAGCCAAGATTCTGCATTACAAATGTAGAGAAAAGGATAAGATGGTCACCAGGTGACATAGGATCCATGTTGTCTTAATTCTTTGAAAGCAGAATTTAAAGCCTGAATGCAAATCCTTGAGCTCCACCTAGACTTCTCTTCAGAACTACTTTATCCATCCGCTGGCACACAGTTGTTAGGATTTCCATTGGGTGAAATAAAGAAAATGAGTTAACTACCAGTCTTTCAAAGCAGTTCCACAAACCTAAAAGGAAGAGACTAATCAAAGACCACATACTTTCTCAGCTGCATTTAGAGTTGCAGCTGCCATGCTCTTTTTCATTTATGACTGAGCTGTAATTAACATGTTCCAGAACAGGTTGTAGCCAAGTTTTGATGTGTGATGCCATTTCTCTTATCTTGATGTTTATTTTGTTTTCAGATCCTACTCCAGTCCCAGAAGAAAGTCGTAAAAAAAAAGGCATCACATATGAGGAATTGAGGAATAAACACAGAGAGACGTATGAGGTGATGCGACCACCAAAGGCAGAAACTCCAAGCAGGTTTCCACAGGAAAAAACAGTGAAGGAAGGTAAGATACTGATTTACAGGAACACATAGTAAATTCATATATTGGCACTAAGGTTAAAAATGGTTACAAAGGCAAGGCTTAATTCTGCGTACCCTTTAAGTAGTTTATTTTATACAGTATCTGCAGTTAAGTCATGTGATGTGGTCTGTAGCTTCATGTTTCGAATTAATTCTCTTTTCAAAAATATTGATCCTCCAATAGCAAACTATAATTGCTCTTCTCTAGCCGTGTTACTTGGTGCTGGACTGAAAATCTCGTAACTTTTGGTATATTGAATGTATTGAGCAACCTCTTTCAACAAAGAATTCTCTGAGCTCAGAGCTGCACTGAAGAGTTTGAGCTATGGATGGGTTGTATGGTTTAGATAGCATTGTTCTCTCAAAATAGCACACAGGGTTGATGGTTTTGACGGGGGAGTATTTATTTTTATGAATTGTTTCATGTGGAATTAGTGGATTTCTATAGAGGCATTGTTTGTAGAGGTTAATTTTCTACCTTAACTCAAAGGAAGGAAAAGTATTTGGCAGCAATATTGAGATTTTTTTTCACAGTGCAAAACAAAACTTTATGTAGCAAAACAAAAAAGCGATGTCCTGAAGAATAAGATGCCATTCAGACAGCTTATTGGCTCAAACAGGTTTTTTTAAAAGGAGTTACAGAAGCAATTCATAATGGCTTGCTCCAAAACTTGTGTACTGTAACATCTGTGGAAATGATGTTAGCAAGAGGAATGTTTCACCGTTTAACGCACCGCTGGACTGATCAGCTTGAATTGTTTGAGTTTGTGTGCGGTGTCCAATCTCGTCAATCGTGTTGTCACAAGATTTGTAGCAACAGCTAACATCTCCTGTTGGGCATAGCAGGTGGTCATAAGGACAGAAAAGTTTATTAAAGCAAAATGTTCTGAAACAGTAAGAGTAAGCTTTGGAACAGTGTTGCTTAGGAGCATCCATTTGTTTCGTGCTTGTGAATCACTTTCTCCAGATCATCTGTCTTTGGACAGATACACACCATCTTGAAGTTAAAATTACAGACAATTATTGGGTAATGATTTAAATCTGTTATTTCAAGGATGAAAGCCTTTTTCTCTCATGACTAAGAAGACGTTAACAAATTATTGGAGCTGTAGTTTCAGATTGCTTCTAAATCCCGTCAGCTGGCACTTCATTGATTTACGCAATGTTTCTTTTTCAAGATGTTTCTCTACAAATAGAAAGTCTAGAAATGTCACCTCAAAACCATATACAGAAGTCTTATGCAGCATTCTGCAAACCTTACCATATTCCTTGGCCAGTCTCGTGGCTGTGAAATGAGAGCATGCATTCGTTATTTTATATTTGTTTATTTGAAATCTATGACAGATATCCATAAAATGTTCTTATGTTTCTGTGTTTGGTTTGATGGTTATACTCTCAGGTTTTGAGAACAGAGCTACACTGGGCAGTGCATGAGAATTGTAAATAAACTTTATGTATTTAGGGAAAGGGAGAAAGGAAGAAATACAAGTATTTCGGAATGTTTTACAAGCAGAAGTACATTTAAATGTACAGTTCAGGGGTTCTACTGGTGTTGCTGGCTGTGGTCTGATTTGGCTTCTTGAGTCGCTCTGGATGTGTTACTTGTTATACGCCTGTTCCTGTGTCCCCAGGCATTGCCCCTTTGTTCACGTCTTATCTCTGTGTCCTAGGAACCAGACTAGCAAATAGGAGGCAGTGGTTTCTGCCCTCTGTCACAAGGACATAAGGGAAAACAAAGGACATTGAAAACAGTCTAGGCAGTCCCCAACTTCCCTCTGCTGGTGCCTCCTTCGTAGCACTTGGAATGGCTTTGTCTGCACAGGGCCCCAGCCTGGCCCTGTGCGCAGCTGCCCGTGGCTAACAGAGGCAGTGTTTTGAGGGAGCTTCTCCCTGGGCCTCACTGCAATATCAGTCAGCTGAAAAGAGATTTGCCAGTGTCTTATGCTAACACATCTCACTGAAACAAGGAGCGTGCGCTCTGCTCTATTTCATTGGTGTTAATGAACAGCAGGCTTAGTCATTAACCTGCAAGTAGATTTATAAAGGGCTGCTTGACTAGTGTCAGCATTCCTCCTGACCCACCCTTTGCCCAGCCAGTGATGGCAGTCAGTTACAGACCACTTCTCTGAGATCATCTTTTCGCTTTCTGGTCGTTGTTCAGTAACACATGACGTGCTTCTGAATAAATCCGTTAAGACTGGTAGCCTGGCTTTTTTTTTACTTTCTGACTCACTCCTATACTAAAGGAAGCTGCCAAATAATAAAGGCTGAGTAGTTTCCTAGTAGGGATTGCTGATTTCTGATTGTTTGTCTTTGAACGTGTTTTTAACTATCCTGAACCCATCCAATCATGCACGTAACAAGATTATGTAGCCACATTATTTATTGTAACGTTCCTTGCCCGTTTCCTCCAATTGTCTTTGTTTCATCCATGTTACATTTGTTTGAAAGTAATTACAAATTCTGTAGAGGGGGAATTAGCACAGTTGGCCTCTTCACTGCATTCATTAAAAGAATAATGATTAACAAACACTTCCCCCCATTTATTCACAAGTAGCTTTAATTAGATGTCTGTGCTGCCACCAACTCTCCCCACTCACCACTTCAAACGATAATGCGTTTGGCCACACTTTTTGGCGGTTAAGTCATATGTGACTACTTTTTCTTCTTTCCTTTAGTTAAAGTAAATAAATACGGAGATACCTGGGATGAGTAAGAGCCGAATGAAGAAGTGAAGAAAATGGTCTCCTGCGAGCTGACTTGAACTTCGTCTAGATTAGTCATGAATGTCGGCACCTTTGGTGTGTTCTATCAGGCACAGCTATCAATAAAGGTGAAAATAATGTCCTGCCAGGCTTAATTGTTTTTAAATTCTACATAAATGGCAAGTGAGGCCATTGTGAGGTGTCATGACTGTAAACTGTTTGTGCTATTGTTTAAGAATGAAGAGGGTAACTGGCAATAACTTATATAATTACATACCAAAAAGGTAAAAATGTGTGTAAATAATTGCAATCGAGTGCAGTGGGAAGGGGAAAATACCAGAATCTTCTCAAATTTTCAAAACTTGCATTAAAGGCTATCTGTAGAACTCGCCTTTTGCTTTGTTTTTTTCTGAAAGAGATACGCTGGAAACCTCAAATTGTTGCCATGCTTGGTTAGTAGTGTCTGGAATACTACTGGACTATTGAGGAAAGAAGGGCTGAGGGCCCTAGCCAAACACATCAGTAGCATACTTAACTGGTTTTGAAAACTCTTTCAGGGTGCTGGCTGTATTTTTAGACTGATATTCTGACTTGCTGACGCAGGATCTCCTTGGTCATTTCAGAAGAAAAAGATTTAAATATCTGCAGTTTCAGTCAAATAGCTGCATTTAAGGTTAAACCCTACAGGCTTTGGTAAAAAGGCTCGAATGGTACTTTGACTGTTAATGTCAGGTTTTGTGTGCTTAGCCGTATTCTCAATTTGTGCGTGTCATGACAAAACTCGCCGTGTTCATGGAAAAAAGATCCTGATCAATAGAATATTGCATTATTATCTGTAAGAAAAGAGCTACTTTGGCAGAACTGCTGGAGTGGTTTTTTCTTAATGTTTGCATCACCTGCTCTGTATCAGTCAAAATGTTGCTTCTGTTAGAGATTCGTATATTCTCGGCTGTGCTGTTTCATCTCGCAGCCGTGTCCTTATTTGGGAGTTTCGGCTGTAGAGGAGCAAAAACCATGATGAAGCTGATAGCATGAAAGAATTCTTGACATCATTGTTGGAGATGAAAAATAACTTGCCAACCAAGATGAAAATTCTCAAAGACTTTACTGATTTAGCAGCAGGGCAGCATGAATGAGAAGGTTGGTTTTGGGGAAGCAAAGAGCAGTCAGCTGAGATGAAGAGGAAAAAGGGGGGGAAAGATTACTATTATACTAATGATAATCAAAACAGGAAGATTGCTTTCAGAAAGCTGATCTCCTAAAAACAGGAATGTGCTAATCAGATAATCTTGAAGTTGTATCAAAAATGTAACTTATAGAGAATGCTTCTCATGGATGTGGTGAGACAACTCTGAAAATACACAATTACATTGCTGTGGTTTCCAGTGTGCTATTCCAGAGCCAATTAGATTTATCATAAAATACTTACAAAGTTTCTTGATTGGGAGTTAGGCAAGGAACAGGAGGCAGAAGATTTAAATTATAAAACTGGAGCAAGTTCTTCTGGTGGTGCTTTTCCATCTGTAAAAAGAAAGGCTTTTTCTTTAGCATGAATGAGAAGTCTGCAAGTGAGAAAACACAGGAGAAGGCTTAGAATCATTACAGTTGGAAAAGACTTTTAAGATCATAAAGTCCAACCAGTCACCTCACATGGCTGGGCCCATCACTAGACCATATCCCTCCGCACCTCAGCTGTGCATATTTTGAATATCTCCAGGGATGGTGACTCCACCACCTCCCTGGGCAGCCCATTCCGATGCTTAGTACCCCTCTCAGTGAAAAAGTTCTTCCTAATGTCCAATCTAAACCTCCCCTGGCACAATATAAATCTTATTTCCTCATGTTCTGTTACTCATTACTAGAGAGAAGAGATGGACCTCCACCTCACTACAACTGCTCTTCAGGTAATTGTGGAGAGTGATTATATCTCTTCTCAGCCTCCCCTAGGCTAACCATCCCCAACTCCCTCAGCTGCCCCTCATCAGACTTGTTCTCTAGACCCTTCACGAACTTTGTTGCCTGTCTCTGGACATGCTGCAGCACCTCAATGCCTGTCTTATAGTGAGGAGCTCAAAACTGGACACAGTATTTGAGGTGCAGCTTCAGAAGCGCTGAGTACAGGGGGACAATCACTTCCCTGGTCCTGCTGGTCCAGTGCTTATGGCATTGAGGAAACAGCAACACCTGGAAGACACAAACTATTGAACAATAAGGTTGCCAGATTTTGGACTGAACTGTGGACAGCTACAATGTTTGGAGGATGCTCACTTTATATGTTGGTAACTGATAATTAGCAGTTCAAGTGATATCAGAAGCTTGTGATCTGAAAAGGAGAGGCTTCTTTCACAGCATCTTGCCCCAGTGTAATATTTTCTGTGGGCAAACGTGGCATTTTATACAAACTGTAGTAGAACTTTTTTCTTCCTTAGAGGAGAACATAAAAGACATATGTCTCAGATAATGAATGTGGTTTTAAAAGTCTAATGTCTGTGCTTAAGGTAACATTGTGTATCCATAAGATCTCTAAATTTCTGTACTGTTTTTGGTCTGTTGCTTCTAGATAATCTCTCTCGGGACGTATTTTTTTGGACTTGGGAATAAGTTTGGTTTACCATTGAACAATTTAAAAGTCTATGGCTTTCCATCAGAAGCATTAATAAGCATTAAATGTAGGAGAGTTCACAGTCACAGCTTTTAATGGTGTAGGGTATTGGAAATGTGTTTTGTCAAAGTTGGGTCACTTCAGTTTCCTGTTGCAACGTCTGCGTCGAACCCCTGGATCACAAAATAGCCATGAGAGTTCAGTCTTCTCCTTTTGCGTTTCTTTTACATTTTCCAGTAGTGCCACCTTGTTTGAGAGTGGGGTTTTCTTCTAGTCTCATGATTTCATGGCGGCTGTCCCCTCACCCATGAGCAGCTCACCTGGACTGTGCTTCCTTGACTTTGGGGGATTTTTAACTGAATCCACCTGTCTGATCTGGCACAAGGTTATTGCTGCTGAAAGCAACGTGTCTAGAGAGAAGGAACTAGTTAGAATGGTGAATGTGTGATGAGCAAAATGCATGACAGACCCTCTTGTTTTATGTTTACATGTATTTTCAGATAATATAGGCCATATTTTTCTTCATTCATTCACCAGGCCAACTGTTTCCCCGCAGTCTAGGTCCCTCACTACTCAAAAATCACTGTAAGGATTTTCAGGTTTGCATTTACCATTTTTGTTTCCAAATGCGTATGTTCACAGTCTGACCTAACCACAGAGATAAGGGCATTAGGAAACTTGGAGTTGTCCTGTGGGCCATCATACCTACATGTTTGTTAGTAAATGGGAATTAACTCAATATTTGTGGTAAAGCCAAGTAAATTTTCTTTTATTCTTCGAAATAAATATTAGCTACATAAAAAATTCAACTCTTACACATGGAGTCAAACACCGAGAACTGAGTCTGAATGCTTCACTATGAACATTTCTAAAAAAAAAACCCCTTTTAAAGGGATTTCAAAACTGCTTATAATTGTTAAAAATAAGCAGCTGCGTGGCAGGTTTCAAGGAGCCGGTAGCACTGTCCTTGAATCCATTGTTACTCACGTGCATGAACCAGAGAAGAGGGTTGCAAAAATGTGCCTTAAGCTCATTAACAGCTGCAAAGTTCTGCAAAGTCCTGGTCCTGAATGATTTTGCCTTTCCCCAAATTAGCAGGCACATTTAGAGTCCCTAGTAAGTACAGAATCAGAAAGTCAGACCTTTCTGGGGCTTTATTGCCACTACGGTTGTTTGGAACGCATCTACCTGAAAGAGAAAAGTGCAAATGAAAAGTAAATTGATGAGCTTACTTAAGCAAATTTGCAGAAGCCTGGGGAAATCAGATGTAATATTCCAAACTGAATCCACTAATTTTGTGCCTTGTGAAAATGCTGGAAGAAATCTCGACTTGTCTGCTGGCAGATAAGAGACTTGTTTGTTTTCCCAATGCTGGATTCCTCCCTTGGTGGCTTTTGGGGAGGGCCCCATTAACCTGTGGATGCACATCCAGTCAGTTCCTTGTCTAGCATATGTAGACCAGGCCTCTCCTAGTAAGGCTTTGCTGGCAACCCAAGCTTTCTAACTTGCAACCAGAATGAGTTACCCCTGTAATCTCTTACACAGGACAAGAGTGTCATAAATAGCAATTCTTTTTTTTCAGTTTGGTCATCTATGAAGTTGTCTGTAGAAATCAACAAATCCTGTTTGGATTTTAAATCTCAAGGCAATAAATGAGACAATTTGCATCTCATTACTAGTTCCCGCCTTGGGTCTGTCACTAGGGGTTTGCACCAGTTCTAAGCCAATGCATCTTTACTTTATGTGGACATAAACCAGTAGCACTAGATCAAAGTTTTGAGGGCTCTTTGAGTAGCTGCGTGTTGTAGTTTGGCCCAGCTAGCACAGCAGCAACACAATAGTCTCTTGCTTGGTGCCCCCATTCACCGCCACCCTCGTTAGGATGGTGGAGGCCCCAGCGAAATGGGAGTAAAAAGATAAGAAAGATTGTTGTGGATTGAGACAAGGGCAGGGAGGGCTCGCTGCCAGTTATGGTTTTGGGCAAAACAGACTCCAGTATTCAACTTAGAAAGTAGGAAAGTTTATTCTACAAGAAACAGAACAGAATAAAAGCAAAAAGGGAGTGGGATGATGAGAAAATTACAACCAGCACTTTAAGATCTCCCTCCCCCATCCCTCCTTCCTTCCCAGGCCCAGCTCACTGCTCCTGATATCTCTACCTCCTCCCCCCACAACGGCTCAGGGGGGCAGGGAGTGGGGGATGTGGTCAGTCTCTCACAGATGGGCTCTGCCGCTTCTGTCTTCTTAGATGAGGACGACTCCTGGCATTCTTCCCCTGCTCCAACACGGGGTTCCTCCCCTGGGACACAGTCCTTAACGAACTTCTCTGGTGTGGGTTGTTCCCAACAGCTGCGGCTTCTGCCGATACAGGGTCCCTCACACGGGATGCAGTCCTCAGTGAATATCTCTGGCGTGGATTCTTCACTGCGGTTGCAGTTTCTGCAGTTGCAGGGTCTCTCTCTCAGGACAAGGCCTCTTCTGGGCATAAATTTAATGAGCTGCTTTGTCGTGGGTTCCTCCCCACAGTTACAGCTGTGGATATTGGGTCCCTTCCTCGGGACATGGCCTACTCTGGCCATAGTTTTAAAGAAGAAAATCACTGCCCCTGTCTTGAGGTCTGCAGTGAAGTGGTTGGGTCCCTCCCACGGGACAAGGCCTCCTCCGCCATAGTCACTGTCCCTGGCTCGGTGCCTTTAATGAAGTGAATCGCTGCCCCTGGTCCAGGGACAGCTTTAGCAGAATGAGTCTCTGCCCCTGATATGGGCTCATTATCAAAATGAGTCTCTACCGCTGATGTGGGGTCTTTAAATAAATGAAAATAAATCTCAGGTTCCCCAGTCCTCTCCATAGAATGCAGGGGAGTCTCTGCTCCAGCACATCTCCTCCTCTTTTTCATCACTGACCTTGGAGTCCGCATGGTTGTTTCTCTCACTGTTCCTACTCCTTGCACCACCACCAGCCAGAAGAAGAAGGGACAGAAGAAAAAAGAAACAGGAAGAAGGAGGAAAAAGTCTCCTCTTCTGGCTTCTTCTTAAAAAGTGATTGTGGAGGCATTTAATTGGCTCAGCCCCAGAAGTAGGTCTGGCTCACAGCTGGGGCGAGTTGTGAGCAACTTCTTACAGGAGCCATCCTTACAGCCCCTTCCCCTTTACCAGAAAAGGCTGTCATGTCAAACTATGACAGTACATTAGAACTGGAACCGGGGAATACCAGGGAGCCTTAATCCATGAATGACCCTGTCCAAGGCACAGATTTCCAGTTCATAAAGCCATCAAGTGAATTATTCTTTCCAAATAATGGGGAAAATAAAAAGCATTTTTCTTTAGCCAAAATAAAGCAATGTAACAAAACCAGAAATGCATGACTATTCAGGTTATTAGATGTGACAAAAAGTAAATGGATATCTAACAGTTGCTGAGAGAGCTGCTGGAGAGTAGATGATAATTCCTTGGGATAATTAGTATATATTCAGAGAAATCATAGGATGATAGGGGTTGGAAGGGACCTCTATAGAACATCTAGTCCAACTCTCCTACTAAAGCAGATTCACCTTGATCGGGTCACACAGGAACGCATCTAGGCAGGTGTTGAAAAACTCCAAGGAAGGAGATTCCACACCCTCCCTGGGCAGCCTGTGCTAGGGCTCCCTCACTCTCACAGTAAGGTGGTTTTTCCTTATGTTTAAGTGGAACGTTTTTTTGTTCCAGCTTTTGTCCATTACCTCTAGTCCTATCACAGAACACTACAGAAGAATGTGCTGCTCCATCACCTTTACATACACCTTTCAAATACTTGTAAGTGTTAATGAGATCCTCCCTCAGTCTTCTCCAGGCTGAACAGCCTCAGGTCCCGCAGCCTTTCCTCAGAGGAGAGACATTCCAATGAAAAAATGAAATGAAAAATTGAAAAAAACAACCCATAACTCTTAAAGAATCAAAACAGTAACAAGCCATGACTTAAAGCGTTTGTTTCTGATTGTTCTCTTTAACGCTATTGAATGCCAGTTACTATGTTACTTCTACATTGCTGTTTTAAAACTTAACTCTTGTTCACTGCTGGGTTTTTTTTTTTGACTGAGCAATTCCAAATTTTCCAAGATTTTAAGGTACATGATAATATATGGTAATGCATAGTTTCAACATGCAGTCATCGTGTCCTCTGTTTGGCAGAAGCACAGCTTTGCAAAATTAAAAATCAAGAATCTTCTGTCACTTGCTTCACAATGTGACACTGCAGTAAACAAAAAGGATAAAGACATTGCAAAGTCATCTGATACAAAGGGTACTCCATCACTTACAACCTTCACGTGTCCTTGAAATGAGAACAAATCCTCAGTTTTGGTAGATTTCCTTGGCCAAAACTCAAAGTAAGTTGTTCAGGATGAAACATCCATAGCGTATGACCTTTGTGTTGTTTTGCCAGTTGCTCGGTGATGATATAGAGCTCCATTTTTAGGGTATGTGCTCTCTGCATGAACAACTCCTAAACCCCACAATTTTCAATTCATTCCTTACACATGTAAGTTCTTTTCTGCTCCCTCATCCATACAAGAAGCACTTTTCTAGTGCATTCGATTTTTTTTAATTGTTAAATTAGTTTCTATATAAATCTAATGCCAAAATTAAAAATTGTTTGTCTTAGATCTGTAGTTTTAAATATAGTTGCAATCTTAACTATCTTAGGAAAACCAGCACTTTAACATAGTGCAACTGATACAGGAAAGAGCGAATTTAGTTGCAGTAGCTGATGCCTAAATATCGATGGTGGATTATTAACAATGTCTAAATTGTCTTCTAAATAACCCACACTGAGTAGAAAACACTTTTTCTGGTACAGTGTCATGCAGTCAACTTATATGGATGGCCACGTGCTTGTGCTGAAGTGCTAAGTGTGTTTTGTAAGGTCCCACTGAGATTTTATGAGGGACTGTATTCATTTTTCCTCTCTTGCCTGCAGCTCATGGGATAACATGCAGCTGCCAGATGACTTTGCAGGCTGCACTGCAGACAGTGTAGTGAGAGCAGCAGTAAGCCAGAGGAGCAGAAGGAGCCTGGGCAACCCTGCACTGTGCAGGGAGCAGCACAGGAGCATGAATGGAGGGAAAGCCAGTACAGGCCAGTATAGGCTGGGGGTGACCCACTGGAGAGCAGCTCCACAGACAAGGACCTGGGAATCCTGGTTGATAATCTAACCATGAGCCAGCAATGTGCCCTCGTGGCCAAGAAGGCCAATGGCATCCTGGGATGCATCAAGAAGAGTGTGGCCAGCAGGTCGAGGGAGATTCTGCTCCCCCTCTACTCTGCCCTGGTGAGGCCTCATCTGGAGTCCTGTGTCCAGTTCTGGGCTCCCCAGATCAAGAGGGACAGAGAACTGCAGGAGAGAGTCCAGTGCAGGGCCACCAGTTCTCATGAGGAAAGGCTGAGGGACTTGGGGCTGTTTAGCCTAGAAGAGACAAGACTAAGGGGGGACCTCATCAACATTTATAAGCACCTAAAGTGTGGATGTCAGGAGGATGAGGTGACACTTTTTTTCTGTAGCATACAGCAACAGAAGTTGCTGTAAGTTCCACTTAAACATAAGGAAAAACTTCTTTCCTGTGAGAGTGAGGGAGCCCTGGCACAGGCTGCCCAGAGGGGTTGTGGAGTCTCCTTCTCTGGAAGTTTTCCACACGTGCCTAGACGTGTTCCTGTGTTACCTGATGGAGGCAAACCTGCTTTATCGGGGGAGGTGGACTAGATGATCTCTAGAGATCCTTTCCAACATCTGCCATACCATGATTCTGAGGCCAGGCTGGCAGAGCCACTCTCATAGCCACCAGCGGCCTGTGGTGAAGCCCTTGCCCAGGCACGGCAGGCCACAGGGCTGCCAGAGGCAGCTCGCAAGGCAGCTGTGATTTCCTAGATCCATGGAGCTAATGGGGAGAGTGGGAGTGATGAAATGGGAAGGGTTTGCTGCTGGGTAGAGTTTCAGGTTTGTATTGTGAAACGCTCCACATGTGACAGTATAGCAGGAAGTAAGCCCAGGCATGTCCACCTCAGCCATTGCAGGCCCCAGCCTGCAGCTGGTGTGAGTGGAGTGTGGGGGTTTAAACACGCCTCTGGCAGTGGGGATGAAAGCTGCTTCCTGCTCTGAAATACTCAGGCTTGCCAATGTGCCTAATCAGCTGACCACTCAAAACACACCTGTGTGAGAAGTAACACTTCAGAATTCAGGTAAATGTTTTTTCTCATGCAAAGTTCTAGCATCTAGCAGTTTGCAACAATCTGCTCTTGAACAGCTTGTACATCAAAGACAATGCAAAGCCTTCCTTCACACTCTAGCATTACTTTAGCCTTCGTCTGCAGGCAAAAAGTACTATATTGTAAATAAAATTATTTAAAGGTGTGTTTTCTCAGGAATCTTGACTCTTGTACTCTCTGCACATGAGGATATTTCAGTCTCCACTCTTAGGTGGAGACTAGGTTTTAGTTCATTTTGTTTAGTTTATTTACAAGTTCAAGGCTCATAACTTGGTTTTTCAAGAGCTGTAAGAATATTACAATCACCATATTGGTCACCCACGTTGGCTAGTGATCCTTCTAGAAGAAGATCCTTCACCAATATGTCCTCCTGTCCTCGTCTGATCTGAGCTGAGAAGCTTCCTGACACAGGAGTTGCATTTAGATCATGCAAATCCAGACATTTTGCAGCCACCAACCCAGTGTGTGAATGATGCCTTTTGGGGACCTTCTGTTTGTTTCCACTGTACCCCATGGCAAGAATATCCACGACGGAATTGTGCCGTTTAAAGACGTGCTTCTTTTCTGTTTGCTCTAAATCTGATTTCACTGAGTGCCCACTGGTTGTCATTTAACAAAACCCAGCAATTACTCGTTCCCTGTTCATCTGCCACACTGTTACAGATAGCGTATTTCTCATCTTGAGTTGCTTTCAGCCTGGAAAGTGAGTTACCTAATTTCCTGCGAAGAAACCATTTTGTACCTCTGATTGTTCTTTTTTATTTTATTTTTTTCTCCCTTTTCTGTCTCTCAGCTCTGTTATACGCTTTCTGAGCTGCAGTGGAAGCACTACAGTACTTGAGACCAGGGCAGGTCATAGGACTGCTCTGTAGCTCTCCATTACTTTCTTAGGAATTGTTAACATTCTCCTTGTCTTTTGGCTTTCATGGACCACTGATCTGATGTCTTTGAAGTATGCAAAACTATCCAAAATCTCTGTACTGAGAATATCAAAGTAATTTTAAACCATGTGATCCAGTTAATGTTTTCCCCATGACAATGAAGCTTATTACTCAGACTCTCAACATGGAGATTTCTTCCTAGCTCTATCATTTTGTCATCATGAAACTCAAGTCATGTTTTCCTTTCTCAGATTATCTGTTAATATGTTGACAAGATGCCCTCTAGCATGTCCCCAGAAGCCCTCTCAACCCTTCTAAACTGGCCTTAGAGAAGAGTCTCATTTAGTTATTGAGAACCCCATTTTCTTCAGAGACTTGTCAGGGAGAAAAAAAATCAAACCCCAACCAAACCCACACCAAAACACATGCACAGTGTGAAGTAGATCCCTTTGTTCCACACTGCTGGGAAAGCTGCATCATAGGAATACTTAAAGCAATAGAGGACTTGACAAATCCACCTAATTTAGAGGTGATTCCTCAAATGAAGTACACACTTGGAAAAAACAGTACACTTTATAAAAGCTAAGTGTGTAAGTAAAAGTGGCTTAGTGTTTCCAGATGTGGAACTAGTGCAAAAATGATGTCAGAAGTTGGATCTCTTTTTTTGGCTCTGTCAAACAGAGCTCCTGGCTGTGATGCCAAAAACGAGCTGGGCAAGTGGGACAAATTACCAGCAAGTCATTCACTGGTAGAAAGAGTCATGAGGAAGAAGCTGCTGTTCCTAAATGTGCACTGCTGTCAGAGACCCCAAATGGTGCCCAAACTTGCTACCCCTTCATACTTGCTCCTGCTGCCCCACAGCTCACTCTTCTTACCACCCCACCCCACAGCCTCCCCTTCTCATAGCTGTGGGTGCACAGCATGCCCTGTGCCCTCATTCTCCTCTCAAAAATGTAACAAAATAAGCCTCAAATCTTATTTTTGATAGAGATTTATAAAATTGTGGGTAGTGAGCTTTTGTCTTCCCTTCACTCCCAGCTTTAAAAGAGAATTGCAGACAAACTGGCTTGCCTAAAGTCCAACTACTACATGAGGATTTAAACAGGAATGTGCTTTGTTTTCAACCTACAGTTGCTTTCCCTTTTAAAACACAACTTTTTTTTTTTTTTAAATAGGGATTGAATACGGTATGTGTAAAATTATTTCAGGTAGGTAACAGGAAAGTCTCCAAAGACAAGCAATCTATTGCAGTTATTTAAGGTTAATGTCATTACTGCTTTCCTCTTCTACTCTGACCCTTTTTCTATTTATAATTTCATAAAATGGATTGAGGGCTACATAAAGCTACTCACTTTGCATGCATTGCAGCTGAAGGATGTATTTTGTTTCTTGCTTTTAGCAAGTACGTGGACTTCAACTAAGCTGAGAGCTGCCTAAGCACACAGTTAAACACCCTTGGTGCTGGGTGAAGAAGGTAAGCTCTACTTTACAGACTCAAATGACTAATACAAAGCCATTTATGTTCACTGGGGTTTTTTTCCCTTTTTGTAACATCCTCCTGCCAAAAGGGAATATATATACTTGTATTAGTACAAGATTATACTAATTAAAGTGTTAGCACTGCATAAACGACGCTTAATCCTTGGTAATGTCAACTCTTTCCTGCTGGAGATCCCCATCCCTCTTATTCCAGACTGAAATAAAGACAACAGAAGCAACTGATTACCTCAAATCCTTCTTTTTTATTTTTTAGATAGGTCACCCCTAAATGAAGTGTTTTCAACTTCTGCTTTAATTCAAAATAAATCCTTTAACCGACTTGTGTGAATGCACGATAGCAATGGTCAACAGGGGTGAGCTCACTAAGATGTGCACCATTACTGCCAAATGGCCTATACTAACTTACAGCTCTTAGAGCACTTTGTCCAGCATCAGGAGCTTATCTTCCCAAGCAGAAAAATCATCAGGCCATGAGGGGCACGTGAGGTTTCATCCAGCTTTTCCTGCCTCTCTTTGGCATACAGGAATAATGTAAAATAATCAGTGTTCATTTGAACCTGCCTTTCTGCATCCTGCTAACTACAACACCCCAACAGCCCTTTTCTTACAGAACCTCTCCTGTAACTACAGGGCACTTTTTTCATTATTAAATGTCGAATCTGAAGAAGCTTAGAGGTTTAATTAGGTCCTGTAAGCCACTCAATGCTAAAAAATGCAGCCTCTGGCCAGTTGCACCCTCAGCACAGACATGCAGCCACCAGGAAGATCCCAACAGACCTGTAAGTCACAGCACACTCTAATTGCATCAAATTAATTAACGTGGTACTGAATGTGTTGTGAGTCTTCCCCACCCTTTTGTAGCTGGTGCTTTTAGGAGTCAGTTAAATTTTGCATTATTTGAAAATAGTTTGTGTTATATCTAAGAAATACTGCAACATCATTGCTACCTCATTATAATGGCTTTTGACTACATTGTTGGTCAAGCAAAGCAGGAGAAATTGAGTAACAGCCTTGCCAAAACATATCTCCTGTTATTTCTCAAATCAAAGAGCATTCATGTGGAGCCTGACACCTGACAGGCCTAAAAAGTTACTCGGCCATAAATCCTCTGAATTGCTTTTAAAGACCTTCTGAAGAACAGTTTTCCCACCAGCTAGGCTCATTTTTCCTTTGATATGCACAAAACTAGTGCTAACACAGCTTAGATTCACAAATGGCCTTTTATCCATAACAGTACCACAGTAACTCAAGAACCACACAATTAGCTAATCAGAGTATTGACTCTTGCAAAGTATAGAAATAAATTTAGGAAACATGGAAATAAATTTAGGGAAAAAAATGAGACATTTTTAATATAACTACATTTATTAGAGCAAAGAAATAGGAAGCCTGAATCAAATTCCACTTAAAGTGTCTAACAGGATATAACACTGACCACAATAATAACCTTTGAGAGCCTGACCTGAAAGGTCCTGTGTCACATGCATCACCCTCCATCATAGAGTGTCAGGGCTTGCCTCAGATGACCCAGGCGTGACTGACTTTGGTGCAGCATCTCGCTGTTATCTCAACAGCAGATGTCAGGTGAAGGGAAAGCAGCTACGAGATGTCACCGTACGAGTTTTGCTGCCTATTGCTCTACACTGGTGATCACGACATTCTTCTCAGAAAGGAGGTGGGCTTCTCTGTGGTTGTGTAAACCTGGCTCCCTGTAGCCCCAGCTGAAGACTCCCCAAGGCACAAGCATCAGCTCTGCTACAGCACAGCAGCATATCCTTGACCCAGAGTGCCAAGGAAGAGCTATGAACAAAGTCCATTGGAAGGTAGGAAGTGTAAAACTAAAGCCCCTCTTGAGACAGAGGTTCTAAGTAGCTCAAGAACTTGGAAGGTCAAACATAATTTGGAACGATATAAAATCTTAAAGGGAAAAAACAACCAGGAGGCTAGTTAGTCTAACTCTTCTCCTTCTGCCTGGTTAGGAAAGATGACTCTCTCAGTACCGTATCAGGGTGCTGTGTGTTTATTTAGCCTAATGGCTCATTAAATCCAGAATGTCATTTCTGTGTAGTGACCAATTAACTGTTACTTTATACATTTACGTTCTATATATCTTGCTTGCAGAAGCAAGTGCCTGATCACAGGCATAGCATATAAACAAACAAAAAATAGCCTGCATAGAACAGGTTTCAGCAAGAGAGGAGTACAGCCCAAACTTCTCAGTAGCTGTACATTTTATTTCCATGTCAACCGCCTCACCACATTTAGGCAACATTTCTGCTCTGGATGTGTATGCCATGCTGTCTGTATATAGTGCATGACATCTACATTTTTCTCAACAGCTGCCAGCCTTAGGTTGTGTGCAAACCATAAAATATTGTATCTTCTGGTTCAGTATGAACGTTGCACGTGCTTTAGATACCCCTGGCAAAGTGGACTTTTATGTAAAACTGGCCTTTTACAAGTTGGTTCATCACAGTAACTGCAGCGTGACCATACCATAACAAACTTCTGCCTTAGTGGCAGCACTCCATAAGTGAGAACTCAGCTCAGAGACTGAAGAGCTGCTCAACTCTGCAAAATCCTTTCAAGATCCTTGCACACTTTCTTTTTGATGTAGGAGACAAAGATTGGGGCGCACGCCGCTTTGTGTGCTACACGAGCCATTGCTGGCATCTAAGTACAACAGACTTATTCATTTTTCAGTGATAAACTGCACTGAAGGCAGAAAAATTAACCAAAACGTGCTGAGAAGTGAGAAAAGAGGAAAAACCAACAAGTGTATGACAATCAACTGGTATTTACCATGAACAGAACTGTGTGACATTACGCAGCTACTACAAATAAGCAGATTTAGACCAAACCAAAGGCATTATTTCGTCTCTGCAGAATTAAGCCTTGAAAGAAGCAACTGATCCGTAAGATTTCTATCATCTTCACCACATCTGTAAATGGAAAGAAAAGACCTGTTATTTAGGAAAGTGGCACCTTGCTTTCAATGTGAAATGTGCAGCTTCTTGGTGATTTCTCTGAGAACTCTGCAAAGTCCCCAAGGAAAAAAAAGACATCACCTTTGGACTCAATGACAGGAGGAGAATTTTATCTGTGTGCTCCTCCGAGGCAATGCCAGAGCTTGTGTGTAATAGAGGTGAGATGGGCTCAGCAGGGCCTCTGTACATTTTTAGAGCACAGCATGCTAAGTCAAGAATTCTTGTTAGAACATAAATAGAAGCTATGAGGCTATTATTTTCATTGTTTAACAGTAGGGAAAACACCACAATGCTTACAGTGTTTCCTAAGTTTCTAAAACTTGTCCATTGAAACTGATTTCTGGTAAATTCAAAATATCACACTGCTGGCCCAAATATAACGTCTTTTTCCTTCCAGCAATTAAAATGGGAAACAAATACGCTTGTCTTACATTTGCTTTCAAACTAGGTTTCTGAGTAAGCTTTTTAGCCCTCAAAAAACCCCAACTAACCAAACAAGAAGACCTAAGTGGCTGCTAAAAAATGCAGCAATCAATGTCTGTGATAAACATGTGAGCTGGAGGAGGGAACAAGTTCCACAGCAGAAATTCCAGGACCCACTGTAGATGGAAAACAGAGGGGTCTGTGGCATTCTGCATTCTTCCCTTGATGCAGCTGCAAGAGTCCTTTGTATTTGAGACAATTTTGAATATATTTAAAAGCTAATTGGTACTTACACACCAGAAAAAAAAAATTGTCAGCTCAGAGAGAAAGGCTGAAAAAGCTGAAAATGTGTTTCAATCTGAAGTTCAGCAACCCCTAGCTCTGACAAACAGTGAGGTAAATCCCTCCATCAACACTTGATTCTGCTACATAGATAATTGCTAGTAAGGAACCATCCTCAATGAAACATACCTTGGAACCTTTACTTGAAATAGGTGAGGCACCAGCCTACTTAAGCAAACATTTATTTAAAAGAAAAATCTTTAAAAGCACTTAATCAGCACAGTAATGCAAAGACTTAATTAAGCTCACAATGGCTAGTAGACTCAGGGAGTCATTCATTCACAATTATCTAAGCCTGGCTTGCTCCTTCCTTCATGCTGGCACTAGCAAGTTACTCCCCAGAAAGGTTTGATTTTTGTTTTCTTCCCTTTCCTGACAGGTCTGATATCCAGCTAGTGCAGTGAGCTCATCTGGATCATGATGCCTGACGATCTCTACAGCTGGCAGATGAGAAGCACGGCTCCTCTCAGCAGCAACCCTGCTAGGTGAGCCCAAGCCAAAGAATGTTTTCTGCTTGTAGCATTTGCAGCTAAAATGCTTGAACAGTAGCAAAGTTGATAAAACTCAGAAATTTATTCTAATGGCTTCTTCCAAGACAATCCTTATTGCCATAACATATTGCTGCGTGGCAAAAATCCATCAAAATCTCTCTTCTGGTAAGTACAGGTTCTGCTAGGATTCTCCACGTTATAGATCATCTGCAGCCATGCATTTCAGAGCAAGAAAGGGACTATCACCAATAGCCTTGTCTAAATTCCTACATAAATTCCTACTCAGTCCAACCATCTCTGAACGAGACTTATGTTCCAAGCTGCAGTTGGAGCCACAACAAACTCACGTGGCAGGACTTCAAATATACCTCCCCACAGCCCTCCTCTCTTGCTGGCAGCCAAGTTATTTGTAAACACTTTCACACGTTCTCCTGCCTGTGAGAAATGTAGGCCAGGTTACCACAGGCAGAATGTGTGAAAATGCTTTTAAAAAGCCCAGCTGCTGGCCTGTTTTTCATAGACAAAGAGTGAAAGTGCTTTTTAACACTCCCTTGCCTTCCACCCTCTAGACCCTTCTTTTTCACAAAATCAATTTTCCCCTTTCTTGGGGTGAAAACATCAGGTGAGCTGTCTCCCCTGCCCCACCATATAGTTGCTCCAGCCAAACCACAATACATTTTTAAAAATGTATTTTAAAAGATCAACATCATCCAAAATTATTCGATTCTGAAGTCAGAAAGTTGTAAATTGAAAGGAGTTATCTTTATTTTCATACAAGCAGTCAATCCAAATGAATTCCAATCAGATGAATAAGCAGAAATTCTTCAGAGGTGGAGGATATAAAACTAGCATGAAAGGTATGCAAGGTAAAAATGAAGAGACAAATTTAATTAGAAACTACAGATAAATAACATTTCCTCTAAAGGTCCCTTCCAACCTGCCGCGAAGTTTTCGGCTCTTGGCCTGAAAAACCCAGGCTCGAAGCCTGAAACCCAGGCTCGAAGCCTGAAACCCAGGCACGAAGCCTGAAAAACCCAGGCACGAAGCCTGAAAAACCCAGGCACGAAGCCTGAAAAACCCAGGCACAAAGCCTGAAACCCAGGCACAAAGCCTGAAACCCAGGCACAAAGCCTGAAACCCAGGCTCGAAGCCTGAAACCCAGGCTCGAAGCCTACTTCATGCGGCGATCAACCCAGGGTCCGATTCTCAGCTGGGTGGGAAGAAATCGGTCCTACTCAATGTGAGTGATAGCAGAAATCTTCTTCTTGAGAGCAGGCTCTAACTTATATACACAGCAGCTTCAAAGCTAGCTCAGCAACAGCAGCTAATAGATTACATTCTCATGTTCATCCTACTTGCGGTTTCTGCGATAAGCAAGCTCCCTCACATTTTCCCATCTTGTTTTTCTCCGAAGTTGTTTTCCACCTTGAGCTGTTAGCTCGTTAGCTGAAAACAGCCCGACCTTGAAGGAGCAAAAAGCAGCCTGCTGTCTACATGACAGCAACTGCTTTAACCATGGCTCTGACTCTGGTTTTGATTGTGCATTAAATTCATATAACTAGAACTCAGATTGCCTTGCCCCATCAGGCCTAACATTATACCCTGGGGTCCATGTCCATTCTCCCTTAACCATTCCTCGACACCAACCCCTACCATTCTATGATTCTATGATTAATGCTCCAATTTTAATTCATGATTAAAATCCATGGCTTTCACTATTATCAGTCAAAGGTTTCAAACCAGAGCACCACTCAATATGGAAAATAGAATGAGATTTTGTTTTAAATTTGAAGGTTGCCTACTTGGGACTAAGGTGCAGAAGGAACTGCACCTCCTTCTTCATTTGATCTCAGCTTTTCTTCACTGTGATGACAATGCCTGCAAGATTGAAAACAGATAAAGCAGTCAAGAATTTGGCTGGATTTCTTCTGTTACAACCATACAGCGTGCTGGCAAATGTTCTTGAAGAAATGATCTCTTGCCTATATTCTCTTATTTTTGTAACTGCTTTATAGGACATAAACTGCAAATGATGACATCTAAATGTCTCAGAAAATAAACCCCTACTACTTACTATTAAGTACCATTCCCAGCAATCACCAAAATATAACTGGATTCTTTTCTAAGCAGGAATCATATAATAGAAAAGACAGTTCTTGCCATTGTACCTATCAATAATGAGCAAACAGTTAGGAGCAAGTACAAAAGAGTGACAAACAGCTGCTTTGTGTAACACTAAGTCAGGAAAGTAATAGCTCTATTCTGAGAGGGAAGAATGGATGCAGAGAGATATATGAACAATGAAGGTGCTTCCACTATCAGACAGATGGGAGTTTTCATAGGCACAGAAGCTCACAATGGTATAGGGGAAAGATGTGCAAAACCAGAGGAGAATGATTTTGTGGATAGGATTTTTGGAAAGATATTTTGTGTGTGAAAGGTGCATTTGAGAAGCCATACTGGGAATGAAAAGTATTACTGGTAGTTAAAGGAGGAGCTTAGAAGGAAGTCAGAGGGTGATCTGACAGGGAGGAGTACTTTACATGAAGTTTAAAAAACGATGGAGGTGACAGAAGGCAACCATTGAGATCTACGATATGCTTAATGTTGCAAGGTGGAAAAAATCCCCTTGCTGTTTGTGCTCTTTGTGGTTTGGCATGACAGTACGAGGTTGGGCAAAACCACAGAGGAGGAAGCTGAAATGTATGTTGAGATTGAAATTGTTGTTACTGTATGAGGGTAGTGTAAATAAACCTGCAGTGCATTTGGCCTGATGTATGCACAAAGGAAGACTCCAAGGAGCAAGTGATATCACAGATAATTGTGAGACACTTAGAGGCACAGTATTTCACAAAAAGAGAATTAGTAATTGTTGTTCCATTGCATTTAAAAGTACGAGGATTTCATTTAAATCATGAGTTTCCTAATAACAGGTGTTACACTGAGTTTAATTTGCATTTTCTGAGGAATATTTAGTATTCTCTAATACTGTCACATATAGCCTAAGAATGAGTAGTACCTCAAGACCTGATTACAGAATTTAAGATGGAGGTTTTGCTGCATGGAATTTTGACTATGTTTCAGACTATTTTGATCTAGGCTGAATAATTTAAATAAGGACAAACCTCTTGTGTTGAGGACCAAATGCCACAATACCGCTTTTCTGGAACTTTTTTTGGCATTCTCCCATGTATGACACCTTTCCAATGACAAAACCTAAGACACCAGCAACTAAACAGACAGATTACAAAACATTGTTAATACAAGAGCTTAAATCAGGAGTCTGCAATTAGCTACTTTTTAATCATATAACAAACTGTATGCAGTGTGTCTTCTCAAAACAGGTCACAAGGACATGTGAAGTAACACAGGGACTACTGGCATGACTTCAGTAACTACTGTAAACCGGCTCCCTATCATGAGACACAGCAACTGGTCCGAAACAATGCATGCAGGAAAAGGATATCATATTCAACTGGAATTACAAGACTTCAGATTTAGAGGAAGAGATTAGAGAGAGAGCCTACCATTAAATCAATTCACAATGTCAGCATGAATTTCTCCTGCCCTTGTATGCACCTCACGGTACATTCCCAGTGATTGCAATTCTAAAGCTATCCTCTCTGGGCTTCTAAGCAGCCATGCTATTGCACTGGGGCTCTCATTACAGAGTCACAACAATATTACTTCAACATCCTCAATTTTCTGCTGAACTTCTGCTGAGGAGGGAAATCAGCTTCATTTCTTCCCATTTAAGACCCATCTTACTGCACTGTACAGTTTCTGTGCTTTTTTATTTTTCTTCATCAGTGTGGTCATTAGACACACATTGAATTAGAATCAGACAGTTGAGATTAATCAAATGAGCATATGAAAGGGAACACACTATTTTATATATTATACTATAATGGCTCTTTGATACCACAAGATGTGTGATCTGCTAAGCATGGCTGGTCAATGAGGCTGACACTGTTTATAAAACAAAGGTGAGATCGGTGTTTTTACCAATTTGAGAAGATACATTAAGTAAATATGAGCTGCTACTGAAAGAACCTTTCTTCATATATGTATTTTTAAACACTTCAGAATTCTGGTTTCCCAAAGCACTGTGGTAACATGCCATAAATTCCAAAAAAGGAAGAGTTTGAAAACCGATTCAGAGAGATGCAACTGAAGTCTGTGTGTGAATAACCTTTCCTTCTAGAATTGAGTACAACTTACCTGCCATCTTAGGTAATGCACCAAATTTTGGGTTTGCTGCAAAAAAGCCTAAAATAAAAGGAAACAAGAAAGATTATTCAGTTGAGGAACTCACCAGCACTCAAAACCAAGACAGTATTTTTCATACAAGCCACCGCATTTCTGAAGGCGAAGGGCATACAAAGACCTTAAAGGTCCATTAACTCAGATTTACGAACATCAGGGCACTTTCTGTTCCACTGGTTCTTAGTGCATCTGTTTTGGGATAGTCCTAAGTCATAGAAGGAAAAACAATCTGGACATGGCAAGATTCAGTTCAGGCAGGGGTTTGGAGTGTAGATCAACAGGAAAGCAGCATGGCTGCCACTGGTGGCACCTGGAAGAGGAGATGGTGGCTTGTGTTTCCGCACAAACCAACCTTGCAAATACAATAGCAAACTGAAATCACAGAATCATAGAATGGCAGGGGTTGGAAGGGACCTTTAGAGATCATCTAGTCCAACCCCCCTGCAGAAGCAGGGTCACCTAGATCAGGTCACATAGGAACATGTCCAGGCGGGTCTTGAAGACCTCCAAGGAAGGAGACTCCACAACCCCTCTGGGCAGCCTGTGCCAGGGCTCCCTCACCTGAACAGTGAAATAGTTTTTTCTTATGTTTAAGTGGAACTTTTTGTGTTCCAGCTTCATCCCATTACCCCTTGTCCTGTTGCTAGCTACAACAGAAGAAAGGGATGTCCCAACCTCCTGACACCCATCCTTTAGATATTTATAAATGTTAATAAGATCTCCCCTCAATCTCCTCTTCTCCAGACTAAACAGCCCCAGTTCCTGCAGCCTTTCTTCATATGAAAGATGTTCCATTCCCCTGATCATCTTGGTGGCCCTGTGCTGGACTCTCCCCAGCACTTCCCTGTTCCTCTTGAGCTGAGGAGCCCAGAACTGGACACAGTGCTCCAGATGAGGCCTCAGCAGGGCAGAGTAGAGGGGGGGCAGAACCTCGCTTGATCTGCTGGCCACACTCTTGATCCCAGGATGCCATTGGCCTTCTTGGCCATGAGGGCACATTGCTGGCTCATGGTTAGCTTATTATCAATCAGGACTCCCAGGTCTCTCTCTGCAGAGCTGCTCTTCAGCAGTTCAACCCCCAGCCTGTACTGGTGCATGGGGTTGTTCCTTCCCAGATGCAGGACTCTGCACTTGTCCTTGTTGAACCTCATGAGGTTCCTCACTGCCCAACTCTCAAGCCAGTCGAGATCCCACTGAATGGCAGCACAGCCTTCTGGGGAATCAGCCAGAGCTCCCAGTTTGGGAGCTTACTGAGGACACTCATCCAGGTCATTAATGAAGATGTTGAACAAGACTGGCCCCAGAACTGATCCCTGTGGAACTCCACTGGCCACAGGCCTCCAACTCAATTCTGTGCCATTGATCACCACCCTCTGGGCTCTGTCATTCAGCCAGCTCTCGATCCACCTCACTGTCCACTCGTCCAAGCCACACTGCCTGAGCTTTCTGATGAGGATGTTATGGGAGACAGTGTCAAAAGCCTTGCTGAAGTCAAGGTAGATGACATCCGCTGCTCTCCCCTCATCTAGCCAGTTGGTTATGCACTCATAGAAGCCTATCAGGTTGGTCAAATAGGATTTCAAAAATATCATATTAATGGTCCAGCTCTTTGTGCTGCAGCAGGCCCAAACTGTTCTTAGTAATTTTGTGGCTATTGATTAAACTCATGTTAAACTGTACCACTGGTATCTACCCTGCTTCTCTGGTGAGGAGAACTCATACATTTTGTCCTCTAACAAGGGAATACAGCATGCTGAACAAGAAAACTAAAACATTTTCTTTAGCTTTTCCCATCAAATTCTACCTTCCCCCAGTTAACACTAGGAGGTAGAACCAGCACGCTTCTGAGAGTGTGTGTGTGTCTGCAGAAGAGTGGAGGTCTCCACACAGACTACCACAGCAAAGTGAAGGGAAGCAAACACTGTTTGCACAGTTACATGCATTCAGACCGTGTTAAGGAGGCTCAGAAGTTCCAGTTTCCTCTTGAGCCAGTGCACTGTGTGCAGTCAGCAGAGAGGAGTGTTTCGACAGAAGCATTCAGTCTAGGCTAAGTGCAAGGGCCTTTGCCTGCTGGCATCTATGCAATTTTAAATGGGGTCTCTCATGGGAGGACCAAAACTGTTGTTTCTTCCTAGACACATGCACCTCCTCCCCAGTTGTTAACAGACAGTAATGATTACTTAATATAGGCATTTGTTATTTCACAGCTGATTAGAAACATCCAAGGATAATGGTGAGAAAGTGAGATGCAAAGCCAGTGCCAGAGGCTGGCATGCTGGCATGACAGCTCCAGTGACCTGCCTAGTACTGTTCACCCTTGTTCAAATGTGTAATCGCTTGCCTTCCCTCATACACTCTCCCTTGCTCCCTCAGGTCAAGGATGCGATAGGGAACCCATGTCAGCCTTTTGTGGTATAGCAGAGCTTTTAGGTTTTCTAATCTAGTCCTCCTGATCATCTTAGTAACATCAAAAAAAAAAAAAAAAACCAGTGATGAGGAGGAACCATAGTAATAGTAGTCAGAACAAAACAAGGAGCTTGCAAACCACATATAGTGAGAAAAGGCTGAGCCATTTCCACCTCCTCCATTTGCTGTCTCCCACCACCCATCTCTTACAGCCTCTGGATTCTTGCAGACATTGGGACTCTTCTCCTAAGTGCCTTTGCTGTAACCAGCTACTGACGCAGACTGAAGGACTCTCCTGTGGGATACACCCATCTTAGTGGTCTTCAGAGTGGACATCCTTCACTCTTTACCCAAAATGCTACCCTCAACCTTATAATTAGTCAAGATCCCCAGAAGAGAAACTGCAGGTGCAATGTGTGGAGCCAAGCTCATACACCACACAAACAGAATACAATTCTCTTTTTTGTCAGCTTGCAAGCCATCTCTATAAAGAGCTCTTTGTCTCCCCAGTTTGTCAGTATCCCTTGTCCCTTTGCACCAAAGCAGTATTCATATTGGACTCTACTCCAATACATGTGACAGAGTCCAGCTACCAGTCTTTCAATTTGTGAGTTTTCTTTCTAGCTCATGTTCTTTCAAAAGAATGACTGTGCCAATGAAATACATAATGATCAAATCACTGTAATGGTGATGGTGATGATTGAGATGGCCAAGCCAAGAGAGTTGTAGTGAATGGAGTTAGATCCAGTTGGTGGCCAGTCACCAGTGGTTTTCCCCAGGGCTCAGTGCTGGGGCCTGTTTTGTTCAACATCTTTATCAATAATCTGGATGAGGGGATTGAGTGCACCCTCAGTAAATTTGCTGATGACACCAAGCTGGGCGAGTGTGTCATCAGCACATTTGCTTGAGTGCTTGAGGGCAGGGAGGCTGTTCAGAGGGACCTGGGCAGGCTGGAGCAATGGGCTGAGGCCAGCTGCATGAGGTTCAACGAGGCCAAGTGCTGGGTCCTGCACGTGGGACACGACAAGCCCATGCAACGCTACAGGCTTGGGACACAGTGGCTGGAAAGCTGTCCTGCAGAAAAGGATCTAGGGGTGTTAATCAACAGCTGAACATGAGCCAGCAGTGTGCCCAGGTGGCCAAGAAAGCCAATGGCATCCTGGCTTGTATCAGATGTAGTGTGGCCAGAACGACCACGGAAGTGATTATTCCCCTGTACTCAGCACTGGTGAGGCCACACCTTGAGTACTGTGTTCAGTTCTGGGCCCCTCTCTACAAGGACACTGAGGTGCTGGAGTATGTCCAGAGATGGGCAATGAAGCTGGTGAAGGGTCTGGAGAACAGATCTTGTGAGGAGTGGCTGAGGGAGCTGGGGATAGTTAGCCTGGAGAAGAGGAGGCTGAGAGGAGATACGATCACTCTCTACAGCTACCTGAAGGGGAGTTGTAGTGAGGTGGGGGTCCATCTCTTCTCTTCAGTAATGACTGGTAAGACACGAGGAAATGGGTTCAAGCTGCATCAGGAAAGGTTTAGAATGGACATTAAGGAGAACTTTTTCACTGAGAGGGTTATTAAGCACTGGAAAGGGCTGCCCAGGGAGCTGGTGGAGTCACCATCCCTAATGATATTCAAAAGATGCACAGATGAAGTGCTGAGGGATGTAGTTTAGTGATGGGCCTGGCAGTGTTGGGTTAGTGGTTGGACTTGATGATCTTAAAGGTCTTTTCCAACTGTAATGATTCTGTGTGTGATTCTGTGATTCTGTGTGAGAGGAATACTAATATGGAAAAACAGCAGGCCTTAGGGAAGCTTGCATTTCAGTATCATTCCATAGTCTCAACTTCATAACTTAGAATCATCATATGTTTTTTACATTTACCTTTTGAGACTAGCCCCTGGGTGACAAGCATGCTCCCAAGAGACAGAGGAAGAGCTGTAAAAATAAAAAGGAGTGCCCAGTAAGACATCAAAATTTCTTACCTATTTGTTAAATATTTGTTAAATATAAAAATAAACTCTTTAATATGTTAAATGGTTTATATATTTATAATGTTAAACACATTACTCATCTTCTAAGCATTAACTTTGCATACTCTCTTAATCACCAATTACATCTGTGCATTCAGATTACTGTCTCTTCAAAGCAAAGATGTGCTCACACAGTGCAGACATCAGGCATCTGGAGCTAATGCATTCCATCTATTTATTAAAGAATAGCTTCCCTAATCTGTCTATCTCCTCTCAGTACTGCAACACTAGTAATGACAGCAGCTCCCATGAAATGCTGAAACCCTTTTCAAGCTTCTCCTCTCAGAAAATGTGTAATTTGGACATAAGGTGGACTTAAAAGGCACTAAAACACTGAGTAACTAATATTTTAGATGTCATGACACCTGAAGAATTTCAGAAACCCAAGACACATAGTCATGCCTGCCTTTCTTTCAAAAGCAAGGATACGTATGTAATAAAGCAAAATATGCCTAATGTTGTTCTAATAACAGATCTCAAGAACAGAACCAACTCTATGATTGTTAAAGTACGTTCATATTAAGCAAGAGCTTAATTCAACCACCTTTACAATGACTACACAAATTATTAGATTAACCCCATAATAACATACTGGTCAACAAAACCCAATGTATTTCAATAAATGGCATGGCATTTTGAAGCCAGTTTTGCCGAAGTACAACAAGAAGTCATTCTCAGTGTGGTAAG
The DNA here is from genome assembly GCF_028858725.1 of Colius striatus. Lineage (NCBI taxonomy): Eukaryota > Metazoa > Chordata > Aves > Coliiformes > Coliidae > Colius > Colius striatus. Next base: position 71,321,808 of record NC_084761.1, on the reverse strand, counting down.
AACAAGTTTGCATCCATCACCTCTGTACCAGAAACTTTCTTTTTTGCATTCTGCACGGATCCTTGCAATTTCTCCAGCACCGTGAGCATGTGAGATGGGACAATAAAACATCGGCTGAAAGGATAAATCTGTGTTAGCTTATTGAATTTAATCTCACAGGAAGAATAAAAAAAATCAATTAAAGAAGACAAATGATTTTAAAACCAAACAAAATACAATGCAAATAAAACCCCAACAGAGAAAGCAAAACTCCCTGTTCTGTTGTTAGCAGTGTGATGAAATGCTTGATACCCTGCTATAGAAACGGAAAGGACAACATAGGTTTCAAGTTAAAACCACTCATCTTGTTGGTCTAAACTTTCCTAAAACTGCTCAGCTGTTGCTTACCCCACAAGTATATTGCTTCATTTCTGTTAGCCACCTCATTCTCATGACCTACATCACCTTTCTGGGAAGGAAATGACAGGAAATAAAAGCAGAGTGGTAGTTTCTAAAAATGAAGTTCTGCCTCATACAGAAGCCAATTTAAGTTCAGTAAGAGCAGATTTTGCAAGTCTTCAGAAGAGGTTCAACATAATCTCTGACAGATTCCCCTGTCAGAGATTCTCCCTACTTAGTCTAACTTTCTCTCTGAGCAGTTGATATATATTCATGGCATCAACTGAACTCAACTGTACTGGCCTCACCCTCATAATAATTAGCTCGCCCGAAGACTTCTTTTAGACTAATGGTAGCTCTTTTTTTTTTTTCCCCACTTTGACTGTGAGAAAAAAAGGTGTCAGTATTCTCTCTTGCATTTTGCTCTCCAGGGTATTGACATGTGGATATAAACAAATGATTTTTCTTTTAAGAGATGACTCAGTTATCAGTTTTAGCACTTCATGTATCATTTTTGGACATGTGAAATATACAGGTGTACTGGTTTTGGCTGGGAAAGAGTTTTCTCCATAGTGACTGGTATGGTGCTGCATGTCAGATTTGTTACCAAACCAGGTTCAATAACACAGGCATGTTTTAGCTACTGCTGGGCAGTGCCCCACTGGCGATTAGGCTGAGGGTGCACAAGAATTTGCTAGGGCACACAGGTGAGACAGCTGACCCCAGCTGACCCAAGGGATACCCCATACCGTTCAATGTTGTGCTCAATAAACAATAAAGGCTGGGGGAAAGAAGAGTCATCATCAAGCTAAAATTAATTCAAATTTTGTCTTTTTTTCTTCTGTAAAAAACACCTATGAACATACTTTTTCTTGAAAGCAAAATCAGACTTTGTAGAACAAGCAGTGCCTTGGGAAAAAGAGCACAGTGTTCTACTACAGGACGTCACCTTGTTTTATGCCCAACTGATCTGTGATTTTGTAACTGTAAATAATAAAATGCATTTATTTGTTGCAGCCATACATTTAACATTTTTGCTAATTACTACTTCAGTTCTTCTCCAAGCACAGCTCCCAGTAGTTAATGGTGGTACCACTTTAGCAGACAGTAGAGAACTGACTCTCCACTCCAGACCCTAGAGAACCACTCCAAACTGGTTTCACAGCAAGGTCACAGAAAATACAATAAAATCCAAATGGGCTGGGTGAAAGATAAGGAAATGAGTGTGTCAGAGCCCTGTGTGCACCAACAGGCTTTGCCACCCTCCTAACCCCATACACACCCTGACAAGGGTTTGGTTGCTTGGGCTCAAAGTCAACTCTGATATGGCTCAGTTGCATAACACTGAATTAGATTGCAGCAAAAAGAGAATTTGAATGAGCTGCAAGAATCTTTGCCTAGGGTCTCCGCCCTTCAGCTCAGGAGCTGCATTTAAGCTCAGGCTCTTGCCTTAACTGTGTTGTAGGTATGCCTGTACCTGGCCTTTTACCATGATGAACCCTACCTTGCCTTTCTAACTTGACCTGCTGGCTTACCATCAGACTTGCCTGGCAACCACTGGCTGTTGGCTGACCCTGGTTAATGTCACCAGATCTGCTCAACTCCTCTATTTTGGGTACTGTCATTTTTGTCCCTGAGGTCACAACCTCTGCCTGCCTTACTGTCACTGGTGGCTCCTGGCTCACCCTTCCCTGCAGATTATCACATTTTTGCTGCTCTCTGGCAGCATCTGGTTAGCAGCAAAATCATACCACATACAAATTCCTTGTGGTTAATTCCCTGCTGATAGCATAAAATGGTAAAATCAGAGCCCCTGTGGAAAGCTGACTTCTCCAACAGAGGAGAATGCTCAGCTGCTGTACAGCTAGAGGGTAGGTTCTTGTGCAGGTACTACTGTTCCCTTCTGCCCTCTGAACACATACACACACAGAGGCCCATCGGCACAACACGACGGGGACAGCTTACACCAGACTAGTACCCATGTGCTGGAGCTCTGCCAGTCTGTAACTAGTTTTACTAGCATAGCATCAATTAGAGCCCATCATCCTAAGACTGAAAAGCTTACACCCAGCCCTCTGAGTGTACTGAACCAGGAAGAATAACATTTCTTCTTTTCAGTTATATGCTTAAGCTAAACAGACATCTGTTTCTCTCTTCAAGAAGAGTGACCAATGCAAAACCCCAGTTATTCACTAGCAATTGCATCAAAACAGAAGAGAGGAAAGCCAGCTTACCCATCCCGTTGGAATTAGTGGAGATGTCTGACTTTCCTGTTGAGTTGTTTCGGAAGACATTGCCTCTTTCCTTGTACCCTGATGCTGATCTTGGTCAGCAGAAATGGTGTGGTTTACGCTTGGCTACCTTGTTTTCTGCTAGGTTCAGAGGTAAAAAGCCAAAGTAACATATTAATGCTTCAAGTTCAATGTTTACCTAGAAACAATAATGACTAAGTTGAAAGGAGCATATTTTTACAGCAGATAGCATCCAATCACCTGTAAACAGAGTTTACAGTATAGCCTTACCACCTGCTTGCAATAAAGAGTTTTGTGTAGTCTAATTCAAACAGGGAAGTTGATAAGCACAGTCAGATGCTAGATCATGACCTAGCACAGTACTCTTAGTTATAAAGAAATGAGAACAAATACTAGCAAGTCATACAAAACATTTTTTTTGTAGAGCAGGTGAAACACTGAGCTTTTTTTAATGCTCTGTCCAGAATCACTGCACTGCTCTTATCCTCATGGCCATCACCTAAAGTTTTGATTCCACAGGACCCATAATGGAAACCTATCACAAACCACATCAGCATTCCCAACAAACACCATCCAGTTGCAAACATGCTGTAAAAAACAAACAAACAAAATCTATAAGAATAAATAGATTCAAGAGAGTTTTAGAGTAAAAATCTTCCATGCCTGAGAAATGTGCTGCTAGAGAAAAGCAAGAAGGAATCCCATTTATTCACGGAATAATTCAAACACCTAAACTGTGATTTTTACCTAGCACTTTGCTGCCTAGCCTGGCACTTTATTTATCAACATACAGGGTACTGCTGCTTTTCAAAACTACCTTCTGAGAATGGTAGCACTGAGTGAGGCTGAAGCGACTGCAAAGGACAGAGTTACACAGGAAACACATGCAACAATTTAATAACCCAAATGGTTTTTGGCATTTGTAATATTACTGTATAAACCACTTCCTGTACTGATTTTGAGGTCAGTTACACAGCCATATAGCTCAAGCAACCACTGCTTCATGCACACTGGATATTCAGACAGTAATGTTTTTTTAAGTAATGGAATAGAAGCAACTCAGCCTTGTCTCTCCTCTTGGTAAAAAGACTCAATCAAGCACTGCATTCACACCAATTTGCGCTTTAGTAAAAAATTACAGTGACCACTGTGTCTTTGAAAAAAATTAAATTTGAAAATCTCACTGTCTGCCTCGCCCTGACTAACTAAAACCAACTTAATTTTCCATCAGTTTCTCACCACTTAAAGCAAAAAAGGAGATATGAGAAAACCGCATAAAATGTTAAAGAGGTTTACGTCAAAGACACAAATTTCTCCTTTCCTTACCTGCTTTCTTGTCTGCTCACTGCTCACCTGTGCAGATGGCTGCATAAAAAGCATTACTGGAAATTACTACTGACTGGTACAGTTTCTAACTGCTGCAATGGATTTGAAGTGGCCACCTTTTACATAAAGGGTAAAAAAGATGGTCACTGGAGGAAAGAAATATATATTTTTTAAAAGAGTATAAATTAGGTTATGAAAATGTGCAGCTTCACCTCCTGTATTGTCTTCAGCATACATTTCTCCAGAATTATAAGTTATTTGGCTATATTCAACATAACAAAGAATCCCCAAAATATGTAGCCTACCTCTTGGTACCTCTCTCACTTGGGGTGAAAGCTGAAAGCTACACTGGCAAGATTGAAATGGACAGATGGAGTCAAAGTCATAAAAATATTATTTAATTAGTAATACTTGACACATATGCTGCTTCCTGAGGAATTTAAGTGTCCCAGTATTTTGGGGCACTGGGTGCTAGATAGACAAACATCATCCCCCAAAATAACATTTTTTTAAAAGTTAGTAAGATATTTAACTTTGTTGCAGATTTTTACTGTAACATTTACTGTTTTCTCCACCTAACTATATAATTGTTAGTGTAACAATTAACTGTGTATTCTCTCAGCTGCCTTGGGAAGAATCTGCCAATTTCTGTTTCACTGAAATACCTATATTACACATGACTAAATCAACGTGGTCTGCAAGGACCGTAATTTCAAAAAGCTTCCTATGCTACATGAACTGTTTTGGATCATTTAGTCATTTACAGAAGAAAAGGCTAATACAAGACACCCGAAAGATCTCATGATTTTGACTCTTCTAACTGGTTGATAAAGAAGCAGTATGCAAGAAGATTGCTGAGTTTTTCAGACGTGAGTATTGCCAGCTTCATGTACCCTGCTTTTAGTACAAAGCCTCTTTCCGAATAGGAACAATGATCACATAATGTCTAACATTACTCAGGGGAGAAGGTAGGAGCCAAAATTGCAAGTGTTAAGTGATATATGCAGTTGACTGTGATCTACAGTGGAGGTACCGTGCATCTGCCCTGGGCAGGTGCCATCAAACAACAGTGACCACTGAGACAACTCCCTCAGACTTCAGAGAAGCCCTTCAAGGACAGAGTGTCCATTGGGAGGTCAAGCGGAAGTCTCGCTACCATGTTTCACATGCATCTTCTGAACTGGCTCTTTAATTTACATCCAGGCTCATATTCCAAAGGAGATTCAACTGAGCAGCTGCATCAGGTCTTCAAAGAGAAGCTCCCCACCTGGAAGGCAGAGCGGGTGACTGCCCTGCGCATGCCCAGCTGTGCCCCACAGCTCCGCTCTGATGTCTGCTGGCCCTCGCCCAGGGCACAGTACTCCCGGCAGCAACAAGGCATTACTTTGTACTTGTTGCTTTCTCCAAGGACCGAGGATGCAGCTGGGGACGCGCAAAACACTAGGAGGCCTCTGGGCCCCGTGGGAGGGAAGTTGCTGTCAGGCCCTGAGCAGGTGTCAGATCCGTCCGACTGCAGCTGCCCCCTTTGCCTTGGCCCTCGCGCCCGCTCCCCGCAGCCCAGCCTGGCACCAGGAGAAGGCCGGACGGGCAGCGCACGGGGCAAGGCGCCGCCCGCTCACGCGGAACTCGCCCCTGCCCCGGGCCGGCCGCCCCTGCCCCCGCCCGCCTTCCGCCGCGAGGCCGCAGGAACGCGGGCCAGCGGAGCTCACCGCCTGCGGGGCGGACAGCAGGAGACGGGCACTCCGCCGGGCGGCTGGCAGCGGGCCGTGCCCGCACGCAGCTCTTCCCTCCGCTGGGGCGCTGGGCCAGCACAAGGGGAATGGGGGAGGCTCGGCCGGGCCCGGCCCATCCGCGGCGGGCCCCGTGCCGCCCAACCCTGGCAGCCATGACGAGGGGCACGGCAGCCATGTCCCTGCGGGCTCGGGCGCCGGCCCGCTGCCCGCGCCGCCGGGCTCCAACTGCCATCTCCCGGTCACTGGCGGTAGGGACAGCTCGGGTAGCCGCTCCGGGCCCCGCCAGGCCCCCTCTCACCCCAACGCTTCCTTGGTCCTTCCACTACCTGTTACTGAATTAGCAGTTTAGTTTAGTTTTAATATTGAATTAGCGCTGGGGCAGTTCCACTTTGACCGTTTCGGAATGAAAAGCATTGCTTATCTGCTTTGTAATATCAATATTAACAAGAAGTAATCAAGAAAAGTATTTTCATCAATCAAAATGAATCTTGCAAGAAAGAGTTATCCTGAAAATGTCAGCTTGGGGGTATTCAGTCCCACCCTGTGGACTGAGTGGGATTGTTTTGTTACATGGTACCAGGAGTGATGACTGGCAGCCAAAAGGTCTAATCCAAAATAACAAAATGGCTGGAATTTTGGCAATAGTACAACGGATACAAAACTTGCAACTTGTAGAACAACAAAACTTGCAAACGTAATCGAGAGCTGTCAGGCAAAACTTGTAACAGAGTTACCCTTATGTGCCTAGCATGCGATCAGAGGCAGGGAGGAGAGGAAGAGAGAGAAAGGACAGGGAAAAAGAAATTACCACCCTTGGATCCAGCGCTGGCTTCTGCTCGTAGTTGGGATCCTCCAGGAGTGGGCACGCACTCAAAATGCACCCCTTCCTCCTCTTGTGCTATGAGTGCCTGCCCACAGAGGCGGGGGTTTCTGCATCACTGAGCAAGCGCAGTGTGAGCTCGAGGAACATTCCAGAAATGTGTCAGTGGGCTGTGAGGCTCTTGGGGGGTCTCACAGTCCCTCTTCCGAGACTCGGCCAAGAGTACCGTTTCACAACCACTGCTGCACAGGTGGATGGATGTGGTTTCCAAGAGCAGGGACGTGGGCACACCACACGCTGCCCCACCTCCACAGGCTCTGTTTGCTTCTGCTCTCAACACGGAAGTTTGAGGCAGGCTCTTTATTTCGCAATTGGTCAGTATTGGGAGCCTCACAGAGGGGTGAGTGACATGTTCCTCCTGGAATACTGAGAAAAATTGTTCCAGTTCCTCTGAAAAGAGAAACATAATGCCTTTCTTTAACAATAAGCTTTCTAAATAAGCATGTAAACCTGAGGTTTAATTTGCATTTTATCGTCAATAAAAACTGTCTGGGTTTTTGGTTGGTTATGGACTTTTTTTTTTTTTTTAAAGTGAGACACAGTATTTTTTAGTAGAGTATCCTAAATCCCAGTGTAGCACTCCAGTGTTTATTCTGAAATGAATAGCTTATGAGATCACCATTATGCTTCCTCCTCTTGGAGGAATGACCTTGGCACATCTATTTCATAATAAACATGACATAGTTCATTTTCCTTTCAGCTTCCAGAAGCCGTAGCTGCTTGAAGCCCCCTTCCTCAGAATATGCTGTCACTCTTGCCAGCCAATTGGGAAGAGTGATGTCCTAAACCAAACAGTCTTTAAAGTGTACCTGTACCTTCTGTTGATCTAAGAGGTATCCTTGAAATGCCTTAATAGGTGCTGGCTACATGCTATTTGGAAACTACAATATACAATAAAATCCTGTGTGAGGCAAGTCCCTAATAACAAATTATTTCTCAGTAGGTTCAGCTTAAACTGGTCATAAAATGAAAGAAGAGCACTGAAATTACAATTTGCTCCTGAGACACGTGTGCTTAGGGACAATTGTTGCTTGGATTTTTGCATTTTCCCGTGTGAAAGTGTCTATTAAAAAAAGGTTAGACTTTTAAAAAAATAACTTTAAACGGAAAGTCAGTTATCACAACTGAATATGCTTCCTCAAACACTCTTTGTTCTTAAAATTTACCTGAAAGTACTTTGGAGATATGAAAATGGAGAGAAGTTGATAGAAACCAATAAATGTTAGTACTTCAGAATAGCAAACACAAACCAACAGAAAGATCCGTGCCCCTCCCAGGACAAACCCAACCTTACACATAAAAAAAATCCAAATAAAACCAACCCATGAGATTCCAAAAATAAAACAACCAAAGAGGAATTAATTGAATCCTTGGCTGAAGAATTTTCTATTGTCAGACTAGAAAGAGGTCAAGGAACTGAGACTTCATAAAAATCAAGGCAGGTTTACAGGCACTGCCTGCTTGGCTGAAGAACCTTTTAGAAAATGCTGCAGAGTTGCCAGGATCTGAGGTTCAACCCATTCACCAAAGGCAATGTTTTCCCAGTGCATATATTTATCATGTATGTATGCAGCACGTGGCAGAGGAAGAAACTGTTTACCAAGTGTGATAAAAATGGTTTCTTTGATCATTAGAAAATCACAAAGATTGTTAATTGCTTAAAAATTTCCTGAGAAATAAAGACCTGGAGTAACAGAAGCATATTCATCGGTCCTGTGTTTTAGAGCTAATTTACAAGAGATGAGGTTAGTCTTCAGCCCAGGTGTATCAAATGAACAGTATTTTGTTGCTAACATACTATAACCTTGAGAAAATGAAAACCAAATTAATGTAAAGTAGGAATACGCATACAGAGTTTTGTACAAGACCTGTAAAGGCAATGACTAAGAAGCTTTACACTGTTGTGCAAATGGAATCTAATGACCTGCAAGTCTTAGTGTTTCCACTAGCACTGTGGCAGGTGCCTAACTGTAAACTCAATGAGCACAGCTTTTTTCCAGAGTCTTTTTCTCAATCCTCATTTGTGTTTGTACTTCAGCACTTTCTTCCACTATTTCTCCAGCACTCTTCTGCTTCTTAGTTGAGACCGTTCTGCTCGGCAATATGCAAGGACAACTCCTCCCAGGTGTCTGACAGTTCTTTTAAATTCCATGTGTTGCCTTTGGGTTCAAAACATGCTTGTAATATAGTTTGAACCTGAATAGGTTTTTACAGTCACGTTTATCCCTGTCAGTACCAATACAACTGAGGGCTGTAATTTATTTTCTATTAAATTATGATATTTTTTAATGTCTGCTTTAGATTAAGGATGTATTAACTACTGTTCTAAAATGAAGATGCTCTTTTTTTCTGTGAGTGTAAACTCCTACTGTAGCATGCCACCTTGGTTTACTGGTTTACCATCACTGTATTTTTATCTAGATCCAATGCTATTGCTTTATTTTTTTTTTCAGCTACATGTGTGGCATTCCAAGAATAAAAAGAAAAAAGTAGCAACAGGCATTCCTATACATATATGAAAAATGAAGCACCTTGTAAGCGTTGACTTTTGTATTTATGATGTGTCTGTTTTCACTTCAAAGCACATTACACCTGAAAACTCCCTCCTCTTCTGCTCTGATGCTTACCTATGTGTCAACTCTATGGAGAGAACCAGGATGTAACTGCTGTATTTGAAGCCAAACTTAGTAGTTACTAAGAATCTCAGGGAGAGTACCCAGAATACAATGGCTAAGTTTGTCAGGAAGTACATTCTTGCGTTATGGAAGCCACACAAGCATGCCAGGCTCATGATTCCAGTCATGTCTAGTCTTCCCACCTCTGAACCACAATGCAAGATTCTGTAATTACAAAAAGTGCTGCAAAATTGTTTCAGATACTTAACTGGCTGAGCACATCCTTATGAGCCTCATGCACTTCCTATGTAGCCATGTTCTGGGTTTACTCTGGCTAAGGATCTCATCTTACAAGTTCCATATGTGTCACACCACAGCAATACGAAATGGTGTCATCACTTGCATAATCCTAAACCAAAAATAAGTGAACTTGGTGACTATTCTGGGGTGGCTTTTCTTAAATGAAGAAAATAAAAGATGCCTTTGGAAACTTGGAGAAAAGAGAAAGAAGGTCATTAGACCTACAAGTCTCATTTTTTCTCCCCTAGAGAGGTTCACTTTTTGATGAAAATACTTCAATTCTTTTGTGGACATTTGAAAAATACATGTTTCTAAAAAAAACCAACCAAAATTCAACAGTTTCTGTAGCTAGCCAAACCCCATTATACTGCCAGGTAAATTAATTACTTGATTGTTAGACTACTGACACAAACTTTTCCTTGGTACTCTGCCCTCCAAAATGTTTTGACAGGAATTTATTGCTAGCAATAGGTCATATTTAAAAAGTGTCAGGAGTTTATGGTTTACTCCTATGGATTTGGAGATTCACAGGCACGAGGGAAGGAAAATGCATATCATAAGGTTTTTTTAGAATGGGATAGCAGTTTCAACAGAAATGAGAAAATATAGCTCTCAGTTTCATAGGGTACCATACAAAGATAAATAAAACTTAAGCAGAGGATGTATTCCAACAGCAAAAGGGCTTTTTAGTTCTTAGTCCCGAGCTACAAATTTACTTTTCATGTAAAAAATGAAATTATAAAATTTACATTTTGCTTATGTAATCCTTTTGCCAGATCTTGGCAGCTGTGATCATGGCTGGGTTCATATAGCTCCGGATTTCTTTTAAAATTGACAGAGTAGCTTAGGCCTCAACCTAGGAATCTCAGCAAAATAACTGTGGGATTTTTGGTGCTTTCTGCAGACAGGATTGATTAACAGAAGTCCTTAGTCTGCTGTGAAGCAAAGCGCATTTCATTTGGATGAGCACAGCACCAATCTGAATACTCCACTCACCTCTCCGGACTGGTAACAACAGTCAATCAACCATGTATTTATTTGACTAGCAAACGAATCAGTTCCTCTTTTCCTCATCAGCCTGTGAAGATCACAATCTTTGCTTCTGCTTTGCTACACCCTGGTGTGACTATCCAGTGGACAACACAGGATAGTCTATCCTGTGTTTATTGTGGTGTGGCTATCCTTTGGTATCGCGGCAGTAAAGGGCTGAGGACTGCTCACCGTTCTGTGTCACAGGGCGCTGAAGAATAGACTCCGGCCATCCAGGCTGGGGCCCATAGTTTAACTGAATACCTCTACTCACACCCCGCCATCCTCTCCGGCCTCAGTGCCACCTCGGCATGGGCTTTGCCACCGTCAGCACCTCTGTGACCACCCCGCCGGCGGGTCCGCGGGGCCCCGCTGGAGCTCCGCAGCCGCCCCTCGAGCTCTGGAAAGCGGCGCGCTCCTCCCCCTCTCCAGCCGAGGCGTAGGACTGAAAGGGAAACTCACTCCTCAGCAGACAGAAGTTGACAGGAGCCACCATTTCTGTCCGCGACGGCAGAATGGGATGGCGAAGACTGGAGGGGTCCCTCATCCCCGGGGCTCCCTTCTCGGCCTCGGGCCGGGCCGCGCCTGGCCCCGCCGCTCCCTCAGGGCGCGGAGCCGCCGCTGCTCCGCCAGGGGGCCCTGTGGCGGCCGCTCGGCGGCGGCCGCGTGCCGGGCGGGCTCCGTGAGGCGGGACGGGCGGCAGCGCCGCGCCCCGCCGCTCACTCCGCGCTCGGCTCCGTGCGACAGGGTCGAAGCCCTCGCCTAACCCAGCTGATCCGGGCTGCGCAGCGTCGCGGGGCCATGGTCGCGCTGTGGAAAGCCGTTCTCTCGGAGACTCTCCTGGGTAGGTGGCAGCGGTGCCGCCCGACGGGGCGGGGGGCTGTGAGCGGCCGCGAGGCAGTTAACGGCGGCGAGGCAGCGCCGGGGTCTCTAGCCCCGGGCTGTCGGGGGGCTTGCTGGTTATGGGGAGGCGTTGCCGGTGGAAAACTCCCTACCTGCAAATGAGGAAATAATGCTCGTTGATGAGTGTTCCTCTATGGGGTTCTTTTGAATTTAATTTCTCCCCTTGTAGCGGCGCAACGCCTTTTGGATCAGCCTGTGGGTTGCTGTGTGCTCTCCGCAAAGCGTGCGTGCAGGTGTCTGCGGGGCCGGTGCCGAGCCGTGCCGAGCTGCCCTCAGCAAGCCCTAGCCCTGCGGGGGCTATGAGACCCCGCTACCCGAGGGGCAGCGGCTCGGCTGCTTGGTGCGGCTCCTGCGAGACAGGAGCCAGAGTCCCTGCGTACGGTGTCTTCAGAGGAGAGCGCTGTACACCTTTCCTCTAGTCATTTGTCTCTGTTTTTGAGGCCTCCGGAGACTGTGGGCGGGCTTCTTATTCAGCCAACATTGTTCCCTCTGAAGGCTAACTCTTTCCTAGATTGAACACTCCTTCACTGAAGATCAAAGTAGGAACTACTGCCTGAGTGGGGGAAGAGCTGTTTTCTTCTCATCATTCTATTTCCTGGGATAATGTGTTTACTTAACTTGAAGTAGCAAATATTTCTTCATAGAAAGTGGCTGTTGTTACTTGAGCTACTTTGAATTACATTTGACATTCTATATTTGGGAGAATAAAATGATGTATTTTAAAGTCATCTCCAAGAAAGCATGCTGTTGAAAATATATGATGGTGGTTCTTTTCCTCCTTTTTATAGGCTATATTTCTTGGTCTCTTTACCATGCACTGCCACCGATGATCTACTACTTCCCCCTTCAGACACTGGCACTCACGGGTCTAGAAGTTTTTGCTCTTGCCTTCTTTTCACCAATATTCTTGATAATTGGCCCCTTTTGGAGGTTGGCTAACAATAAGTACATCCTAGCCTTCCTGAGACTGATTACGATTGGTAAGTATGCACCGTAGTGAGTTGTAGGTTCCGTTTTCGTATCAAGGTATAAGAGTAAACATTCCAAACTGCCTCAAAATCCAGATGGTTCTGAAAAGAGACAGGAATAAGAAGTTCTTGATCTCCCAAACTCTTGCTTTACTTTTTCTCTGAAGCTTTTAGATCTGGTCAAAATAATATTGTTTACATCTATTGTGTTGGTTTTTAGACCAGTGGTGCATAATTAAAGACAAATCCCATTTTACTTTTGTCTCTAGAAACTTTTAAACTGCTACAGGTCATACCCAGTAGGAAAAACGTTTTTCATATTGCGCAGAAGTTGGCAGAGCAGCTGGATTTTGTATACTAGCTCTGTGAGAATGGGTAGGGACGAGACATTACAGAACAACTTGGGGCTGTTATAAAAGTAACCTGCTGTGAGAGAAACACCCCTTTTGGTGAACTTAGTTTCTGAGATAGTTTTTTTTTCTTTTAAGAAATTAGTTTAAAAATAAATATATGCCTGCAGCATATTGATGGGATTATAGACTCATACTAAATATGAGATGGTTCTGGTGTTGTCAGTTGCACAGAAGAAAGTTTGATCTTAAATTCAAGTGAAAGCTGCCTCACTGTCCATCCCACATGCTCCTCTTGAGACCAAGGCTTTCTGGGATTCCCTCTTTGGTCTCCAGCTAACTGGTACAAGTCTTGGCTCTGATGATTTTATGAAAGTTTATTGGGAGAAGGTTTGGCAGCTGCAGGCACATTCAGGATAGTTTGCAATACCTGAATGAACTCAGAGGAGACAAGGATTTCATTCCAGCATAGAGGTGAAAATACTGCTGGCAAGTCACGTGTTTCAGAAGCAATAATTCCTGACTCCTTATGTAGCAGTATAAGATGATAATCAGGGAATTATCTTTTCTTTTCTTCTTTTACTGTTAGAAGAAAGAACTGAATCATCTTATTTACTTTCCCTGGATTTTTTTTTAAGGAATTCTTGTTTTTAATACTAGAACTGAACTCTACTGGCATCATCAATTTGGATGAAGACTAGTTTTACCATGTTCTTTTCTTTTTCACTCCTTTTATCATACTCATCCTACCATGTTTTTTATTCTTTTGGTGGTTTGCTTTGGTTTTTAATAAGCTTTTCAGTGAGTTGAATCTTCCACTTCAGCTTCCTGTGGCAGTACTTGGTATGTTGCTTTCTATATGACCTGATAATTTAGAAACTAGTAATGAGTGTACACATTTCTAAGTGCACCCTGCCTTCCTTCAGATATCAGAGTATAACAAAATGTGTCATGTTTATTTAAGATTAGTCCTTCAGATCATCTTGCTGTGTTTACTAGTTCACGTTACCAAAAGAGATGGAAATGGCTTAAATATGTGCAACTTTGTTCTGCTAAGTAAAAAACAGTGCCAGACCTATGTAAAGGTGTGCAAAGTCTGTTGGTTTATGCTTGTTTCCTTCATCTGTGTTACAATCTCCTGAAGGTACTAACTACAAACAAAAAGCTAGCACCTTCAGTAGTAATCTGGGGAAAGTGTGTGTTAATGTAGGTGGTCATAGAAGGACTTGGAGTGTGGGGAGCCTGAAGCTGTCCACGTCTTCGACCTGGACTAACCTGAGCATTGCTGTAGGCAGACATGACCTCTTTGTTCCTGCCTGAGCATGATCTGCTCCCTCAGAGACTACATTCTGCTGCTTTTTTCATCTCCCAAACGCTCTTGTGCAGACTCTTGTCCACCTCTTGGCAAGTCTACCCTGTATTCTTTCCCAACTCTACTGTACTTTGTGTTCTCCTTACTTGTTACGCTACAGTGAGCATCAGCATTTGGGGATGATGTAAGAGCATGTTCCTCATTGTTTGTCTCCAGCAAGGAGTTTGGCAGCTAATGATGCTCTCTACTCGCCTCCCTGCTGCTAGCTTTCAAGTTATCTGGATGCCCTTGCACAGGCAGTCCTGGGCTTTAGACTTTCCACATGTATCTTTTTACTTCGTTCCTATCACTTCATTCTGTCTTTAAATTATTTCTATCTTATCACACCTTGCTACTGTTTATCCTATTCCTCAATTCTTCCTGCTTTCTGTCCTTCTTCATACCTAGACACTTCTTTCTTCTTTCTCTTTTTAATCTTTTTTCCTTCTCAGAAAGGCCACAGCCTTCCTCTGGGGCTTGTTGAACAAACTGTGGCAGAACAATCTACCCCATGCATGCTCCACCCCATTCCACTGCACATACTCAGTCTTCAATTTCACAATCAAAAGTCTGGCAATTCTTCATGCTTAGCCAAAACCAGAATATTTAGGTGGTTGGGGTTTTTCATTTTTGATGGAAAAGGCTCTAACCTTATTCATCATCTTTCTTTTTGCCTTTTCAGGAAGCCTTTTTTCTCTGAAACTTTTGATTTCATGTATCCTTTCATGCTGCTTGATTTTGTGTTCTATTAACAAAAAATCCCCAACCAATGAGGCCCATCCTTGTTGTAGTGTCTGAATCTGTCTTCAAACAACACACAGTAAATGTGTGTGTGTGAATAGATGTGTTTATGTTTTGTGTGTTCTTGCTCAACAGCAAAAGGTGTGTCTAGTCCAAGTAGGCAAACCCACACTTGCCTTAATCAGGCTAGCACAAGTGATGAAAGATTTGAAGAGTCAGAGTTGCATATTTCAGCATAATTTAGCAACAGAAGTCTGTGTGCAGTGTACATGAAACCTCTGTAAAATCCATAGAAGTACATCATTGCCACATCTTGATTTTACCATCTTTGCTCTAAGCTTTGCATTTTTTTACTCGGAGCAGAATGAGCAAATAGGCTGTTGGAGGATTCCTAGCATGCATTGCCAGAATTAGCAGTTCCATTTCTGGCCTTTGTTGCTTAATGTGTCTTCAAGTTTGACTCACAGTCACTTAGTAAATGGCTGACAGCAAAATGATGTTGCTTTTTCTGATGGTCCTGGGCCACCACTTGCCAAGCTGACTGAAGCTACAGGAATCTGTGACCCATAGTCACCTGAATTTGAAACCTGCTAGCAGAGTTTAAAACTAGAGTTTAAAACTGCCAATAAAGATGTGGCTGCCTTGCCCTGAGAAAGGGCAGAAATGTGTGTGCACATTCTCTTTCAGTGACTGGGAGAGCAACAGCTTTCAGGAACAAGATGACACAGGCTGCTAATGACCACCACTCAGACCAAATATGAGGCCAGAGAGAGCCTTGTTCACCCTCACTAAAGCAATTGCCTACTAATCCTTGTGCAACCTATGGGGACTGCTCCTTTATAAAAAGGATCTGGAGTTTGCCACAGTACAGTTTTATGGCTTTAGAGGTATCTAAGTATGTTGTGCCAAAAGCCGTATCCTTTTTAGAAAGGAGCAGTTACCATACATAACAACATAACCCAAAAGCCATAACGCTCTAAATGCAGTGTTCAGGAATAGCTATATGCTTAGATATTTATGCACACATCTTATTTATGGAATCAATGACCATAAGTACTTAAATGAAAGCAACCACTGCAGTCTTGTTTCATGTTATTTTGTTTTTCTGGAAATGGTAATTGCTATGTGACACATATACCTAGTTTCTATCCATACCTACATTTCTCTGGTTTGCTTCAAAATATGTGGTGTCCTTTGTATTTTTGTGTAGCCACCCAAATTATAGACAAGATTAAGTTAATGCACAGGAAATCCTTGTTATTGCCCATTAAAACAACCTGCTTATGTGTGTGTTTGTTCGTAGGAAGCTTAGCATCATACCAGGCACCAAATGCTTCAATTAGGCTATTCATCTTGGCCGCAGGTCTCTCCGCCTCACTGCTGGTTCAAACAGTAACGTGGTGGTCAGGAAACAGTTTACAAAGGTATTTTCTTGTGCTGATGGGATTGTAACTGACATTTCTTTATATTGAAAAGCATTTTCTTTTTTTATTATTATTTTCAAGAAGTTAAGATGATCTTTTCATTCTTAAATGCATCACCATTTAAAAAAAATGCTTCCTTTAGGTTCCTCAGGATATGGGGCTTCATGCTAGGCAAGATAATGCTCCTTGTCCTTCGCATCTGGTATACATCACTAAACCCAGTCTGGAGCTCACGAGCTGCCAATACTGCCATATTGACAGTTGGTTTTATAGCAGCAGTGGAGCGAATTTATTCAGGTAAGCATATTGCAGCAAAGGTGGCAGTTATGGAAACATCCTAAGGTATACCTATCCGTGTGTCACTGCATTTTGATTCTTTTGGGTTTTTTCCTTGGTGCAGTCTGGTTTTAGACTTGATTCATGAGCACTACAGACTTTAGAAACCACGGGGTACTTCCATCTGCCCATAATACAGCAGAATTGGTATCACGATTCATATAAGCTGTAATAAGTTGCTATTGGACCTACTGACTAGTTGCAGTATCAGTAGTGTGGTAATAAAGCAAACAAAGACATAACCTAGACCATAAAACCAGAATGGGTCATCCTCATTCAAACACAAAACATCTGGGGTATTTCTCCTCTTTTGTTAATTCAGTCTGCTCTCTGAGTTTGTGTGCCAGTGCATGTTATTTGACATAGAAGAGAAGGCAGGACAAAGTCAGGGAACAGTCAATGTGGCAAAATAAACAAGAAGAACTGGAAAACTGGACAAGTCCTGATCAAAGTTTGTCATAGTTCTTTGAGAATGTGGACAGAGTGCGTGGCAGTGGGGGCTGGCATAGGCTGAGTACACTTGAAAACTGTGGAGGTGGCATTGCCAAAGAGGACAGCAAGGTTCAGTTGGTTAGTTAGGGCAGCTCATGTTAAATCCTCAGAAGCTGCTGCCTTCTCAGTATAACCTGAATGAGTTAATTGAAAGGTAAGACCTTATCTATGTGTAAGTGGGTATAAATTGGCATCATGTGTATTGTTTTTAGACTTACAATACATTATACAAATTAAGCTTGAGCTTTCATAATAATTTAGAATGAAAATCTACTGCAGGAGACGAGGAAGGGAATCTGGCTTCTTCCTAGGTAACAAAACAATTTCTATGCGATTAAAGGCACTGCTTTGTCCTTAGATGAGAGAGGATCTAAAGTGCACGGAAAAAAGGAGAGGGAAGGGAGTTTATTTCTGGCTGCTTTGGAAGTGTCAGGTTTTGTTCTTATCAGAGTTTAGAGTTTCAGAGAACAGAATCTAATTCTAAGGGGATCTAAATTCTAACAAATTTTCTGCCTATTTTCAGAGCCATTTTAGTTATTTAAATTCCAGTAGTGTGAAGGATGATGGTATAGACAGGCTGCCATTTTTGTACACTTAAGGTGAGTAGCTTTTCCTGACAGACCTAGGAATGTTATTAGAGATCTTTTCTCTTTCCATGAATAATCAGATAAGTTAGCTTTTGTGTTTGAGACAGTAATTTATTCTGTTAATTTGTAATCTTTGCCATTTCTTTTTCTCAGTAACTCTTTCTAATAGAATTGGACAGTTTCCTCAGCCATATTTCTATTCATATTCTAGATACAGACAAGAGGAAACAAGAAGCAAACAAAACCAGTAATGCAGTTAGACAGGCTGTTTCCCACCCTCATTGGCTTTTGTCAGGGATTGCTTTTGGCAGCCTCATGTTCCTCACCCTGTGGATATTTGGGGAAGTCTCATTAATTTCTAGATGGGCAGTAAGTGGACATCCACAGACGGGTCCAGATCCTAATCCCTATGGGTAAGTGAGTTTTTGTTATCATTATTGTTTTAACAAAACAATGGTCAAAAGGCAGCGCTGTAGTGGATGACATATGCAAACTGAGTCAGACAATGGTATTAGAACTCATGCAGAATAAAATAGGTACAGGCACTTCACACAGATGACATGTAGGTTCATTCTTGCTTTCAGATACCTCTGAGCACTGTGTCTATAGCAATAAATCCTATGATTTTCTAATAAAAATGATTTTTTTAGTTTCAGTAATAAAAAACTTGATTTGACACATTGCAAAGAAAAAATTTAATTAGGACTGAAGTTCAAGGACTTACAAATGAAATGCATCTCTAATACATAGCAAATGGATCTAGCAGTTGACTTCAGAGAGGAGGTGGTAGGAAATAGTGTACGTCAGAGATACATGCACATAAAACAAGTAAACTGTGCAATATTAAAAGGTATACCTCTGTAGACATTTTGGTTAGTAAGAGTTTAGTCTTAATGCTGTGTGTTGCTCACCTGGGTTCCAAAATCTAGGAAGAGACCAGATTCAGTCAACTACATGTAGCAGCAAGTGAGGTAGTTAATACTTTGGAATTAGTATATACAAGAGCTACCCAAGATTGATAGCAGTGTTAGACGCTGTAGGATTTTCTGTTTGCTGTGAAGAAAGCACTTCTTTTTTTGTGGTGGATTCCTCTCTATTATTTTCTCTATGTTCTTTTTGCCTTTTGTACTCAATATTTCAGTGGAGTGTTTCTGCTGTTCAACATAGCTCACTTACACATCATAATAAACTGCCATTATTTTCAACTTGATGGTTTTTTATGCAGTAAAAGGGAGATGATGTAGCAGGGTGTGAAATAAAGATATTTTGTTCTCAAATTGAGCTTTGTTTAAAGTGTAAAGGATTATAAAACATCAACCAAGCATCCTTATCTGCATGTCCAGAAGTTTCCTTTTTAACACCACATGTTTCTAAGATTATATTAATGTATAATTTCTTTTTCCTTATTGTATTAGAGGTACAGTTCTGTTGGGCCTGGCTCATGGGCTGATGCTGTCATTTTGGAGCTGGTCTTCTGTCACCAATCTTACCTGGTTTCTTGTAGGTAGGTGCCAAACTTGAGCAGAACTTTTGTTTGTGTTATCATAGAATCACAGAATGGTAGGGGTTAGAAGGGACCTTTAGAGATCATCTAGTCCACCCCCTGTGCAGAAGAAGATTCACCTAGATCAGGTTGCATAGGAACATGTCCAGGCAGGTCTTGAAGACCTCCAAGGAAGGAGACTCCACAACCCCTCTGGGCAGCCTGTGCCAGGGCTCCATCACCCTCACAGTGAAATAGTTTTTTCTTATATTTAAGTGGAACTTTTTGTGTTCCAGCTTCATCCCATTACCCCTTGTCCTGTTGCTAGCTACTATAGAAAAAAGGGATGTCCCAACCTCCTGACATCCACCCTTTAGATATTTGTAAATGTTATCTTGTTCCCTTTACTCATCCCTCTGGCTGCAAAGCAGTTTGATTTCTCAGACTTTCTTTTTTACCTAGACAAAATGTTAAAAAGGAGGTGGCAGATAATATACCTGGCTGTGACTTTTCTTTTCTGTCCCTTCACAGGTGTAGCATCATCAGCTGGTCTCCTTTATTTACACACTTGGAGTGCTGCTGTTGCAGGCAACATTCTTGCTGTGTTTACTATGTGTGTGTGGCCTCAACTGACTGGACACTTTGTTAGCTGCCTGCATCCTGGGAAAGCCATGAGTACAGCCATGTTTGCCTATGTTTTTGAATTATTCTTCTGTGTATGGTGTACAGCTTATAAATTTGTACCTGGAGGAATTTACGCTAGAGAAAGCTCCCATCTTCTTCTAGGTACATTTATGTCTTTGAACAAATGCAAGTACACTTTAGCCTCATCCAGATGTTTAAAATATGTCTAGTGTATAAATAATCTTTCCAAATACTCAGCTGTGGTTTGATTTCTATGAGAAAAATAGGGAGACATGAAAAAAATAATCCATTTGTTTCTTTACTGTTAGAAATAGTTTAAAATGTGGTCAGAAAATGGAATTCAGCTGAGGAAAGGTGACAAAGTGAAAAAAAGCCTGATAACTCAGTTCACAGCTGAGAAAGAGACCTGTTAATCATTCATCCTAAAAATATGGCTGCAGTCCAGGGTGTGAATGCAGCTTTATGCTACCTACCTAAGACAGCAGTACCTCAGTGACAATGTGGTTTCTGGAAACTCAGGAGTTTATGAAGTCTGTGTTGCCGGGGCTGTAACATAATTCAGTGCAGTAGTTAGCCCTGCTCTGAGGAGAAAAGTGCAGCATCCTGCTGATTTAATTAGTCTGCTTTTGAGACCTGAGCTTCATTTCCATGTGGCTCTACCTTATGCTGTGTGGACACATCAACACGTTTGGAGGAATGTTTGGAGGAATGCCTGCAGTGTCAGAAGCATGTGAACAGAGGGGTTGAAAAGAGATTGTCAGGTGTTTGCCTATGAGGAAAAAATGAGGTGAGCAAATATAAAAGTTTTAGCAAAAGGGTCCCTTGCTGAAGGGAGATGGAAATGAAACCAGTCCTTTCTGGTTTTGTCTCTAGAATTATTTTCTTAATAGGTACGAATGCATTTCAATAGTGTATTTCATGTATTATATTTAAACAATGCCAAACATTCTCTGCGCTAAGTGTGGCACATTTTAAAATAACCACAAAAAGTATCCACATAGGGTACTATGTTTTGTTTGAAAAGGACTGATGGATGCTGTGCTGGACTTGTTGCTCCGGTGGTTTTAGATTTCACAAATGGATTTGCAGCCACTTTCTGTCACTCCAATATATGTTTCATATATTACAGCAATCACATGCAGGGTTTCAATTTATGTTTTGAAGAAAGTTGTGTTACATTTATTGCAGTTCAGAAATCACTCTGGGAGTCTGTAGAAACGGTTATCTCAGTTAAATTAACTTTATTTTCTGAAGTTATATGAAGAAAGTACATGGTTGAAGAGTGTCAAATACTTTATCAAGTAATGCTTTGATAAAAGAAAAGCTGTTATATAAAATCCCTTTCTGTCACTTCCTTTGAAATATAGGCTGAAATACAGGTGATTGATTCACCTGGCATGGTCACTGGATAGAAATGGCCCTAACTTTCTCTTTAGTAAAATGAAAACTGTGAACTGAACACATGTCAGCTGACAGCACTATATGAGATTATATTGCATCTGAGAAGCCAATTGCTGTCTTTTTGTTGCCACCCGATTGGGTATCAAAGATTTGCCAACTATACCATGAGATTGTGTATTTTTTGCTGCATTTCTACCATTACAGCTTGACTTTCTTCTGGCAAACTGCTTGTTTTCTTCTGGTTTCTTTCAGGTGCAAGTGCTATTTCTTGCTTTCTCCTCCTGTCCAATATCCTGCCTTTCTCTTGCTGCAGTTTGGGTAGGGAACTGCACCACGAAAAGTGACTATGAAAGTAAGATCATTATATTCAAAACTTACGTACTGCTTCACTGTGACGTAATGTAATGCTGAAGGGTTCTATTCCTGGTCTTCCATTAACTTCAATGGCTTTGAATCAGTCTCCCTTTGACAAAGGTTTTGTGTGTGCCCACTCCTTCATTGTGCTAGACTCAGCTTCCTGGTTTGCACTGCAACTAATGTAATAAGTAAAGGCAATAAGAAAATATTGAGTAAGTGCAATTTTATCTTCAGCTATGACTCTGAAAAAGAACATAACTTCTGTAGTTAATTAACTATTCTACAAACATATTAAGGAAATATATCTTCTCCATCAGAACTCTTACCCAATTTGTAGGCCCTTTAGCTCATAAGAGATGGTAAAAGTGCTTGTACTATTAGTCATAGAATCATAGAATGGTAGGGTTGGAAAGGACCTTTAGAGATCATCTAGTCCAACACTCCTGCAGAAGCAGGGTCACCTAGATCAGGTCGCATAGGAACACGTCCAGGCGGATCTTGAAGACCTCCAAGGAAGGAGACTCCACAACCCCTCTGGGCAGCCTGTGCCAGGGCTCCCTCACCCTCACAGTGAAATAGTTTTTAGTTGTCTGTTCTTAAAAAGTACAACTGCCTCTATTGGCTCTGAAGCACAAGAATACAAGATGCTGCCATGTTTAAGTGGCCTCCCAGCGTGCTTCAATCTGCTTCCAATGTTTTAGAACAAGCTGTTAAGCAATTGCTTTTGTAGTTCCTGTATAAAAATGTGTTAATTGCATCTTGGTTACAGAGCAGTTCAT
Source organism: Colius striatus (assembly GCF_028858725.1). Classification (NCBI taxonomy): domain Eukaryota; kingdom Metazoa; phylum Chordata; class Aves; order Coliiformes; family Coliidae; genus Colius; species Colius striatus. The sequence continues at coordinate 71,299,478 of NC_084761.1, read as the reverse complement.
TTTCAAGTCATCTACAATCAACAGTGTATTTTTACATCAAGCTGTTATTTTATGTAAAATGTAGGTGTAACTTAATTGCTCTTGTCCAGGCTAATTCCAGTAAAGTTTGAAAGCATGGGCTGACAAGAGGGTTGTAGCTGTCAATAGGAGCCTGGAAGCATTTTAGCATAATTATCTAGCATGTTACTAACCTTTTTGACCTAGTACCTTGAAACTGTATGGCAAATCAGTCTTTGCCTGAGAGTGCTGGCTTGAGGTTCTATGGAAGTTGGTTTTAGGATACACAAAGGTGGAAAGTTCTGTTGAAAGATTTGCTACTTTGCCCCAAATGAAAATATTAAAGTGTTTTTTGTTTTATTGTTCTCCCAAATGATACATGAATGGAGGAAGAGAAAACTTGGCTTTAAATAGATATTTCACTAACAAAAGAAACCTGATAAAATGTATTGTAGTGAGACCACGTAGTACCAGCAGAGTTAAAAATACCTCTGTATTTCCATAGTGAATAATAGACAGGTTCTGAGGATTGCTTGGTTAGCACCCAATGCAGCCTTAAATAAGCTGCAGACCACACAGCTTATCTGATGATATCATGAGCCTAAGGCTGCTGGTTTGCAAGGGAAGAGCAAGAACAGCTGTAAGTTGCCTTGTGCTCAGCCTGAAACACCCAAATTTGTATTTTGGATCTTATTGCAGTCCAGAGTTCATAATTTGGAGGGGGCTTTTGCTAGATATTTTTACTATTAGGTCTGCTCTTCAGCCATCAGCACAAAGCAGGTTAATAAGGCTGTTTCAGGTATATTAAATCTAAGCAGCCCCAAACAATATAATTTTAACTTGAGTAAATACTTTTTAAGCTTTGAATTCTTGTTGCAATATTACTATTTTGTAATATCATTTGAAATAGTGACATGTTTAATGTCACTAACTCATTTTGTCCAAAGCAATGCTCATGTCAACAACAATGTAAATTAAAAATTTTTGAAGTACTACAGGCATAGTTGAGGTAAATACTGTGACAATGATATGTGGGATCTTCTCTATCAATAAATCTAATACTGCCTTCATTACTACAATAGCTATAGCATTGATCTGTGTTTGTGCTTTGAATTGTCGTTGTTGGAGCTGTAAGGTTGAATATAACACAGCAGCTAGGAGTTTATAAATGGTGCATTGATGAACAATGTTTAATATGTTAAAGCTCTATGAAAAAAACCCTAACAACCTATATTTTTACAGGGTTTATAATGCTATGTGTTGGGGCAGGCTTTCTAACAGGACCCAAGAAAGACCTTAGCGCTATCTTTGAAGTGAAGAGCAACCAAAAGCTGTTATTCAAAAAGAGTAAAAACTATATTAAACTATGTAAGTATCATTTTACTTCCTTTCTTCCATGAGTATAGGAATACTGTCTGAGGAAAAAGAATAACACAGTGGAATGTTTTGTTCAGATGTTTTAAACCAGAGTTTTAGAACCAGAGTTGTAGTTGGTAGTGCCCTAGTTCAATATATACTTCATATCCTACTGGAGGAGGTGATTCACTATGATTACGGCTGAGAGAGAGGCTATTCATCATGGGATGTGTTAAATAGACTTAAAAAAAAGAAAAAATGGGGAAAAAAGTGAAAATGGGTTTTGCATCATTTCTGATTTTATTTTGGCAGTTGAGGATGAGACCTCTCTAGACCTTGGCATTTATTACGTATTTATACAACAGATAGGAATTTTTACAGGATTTATGATGTTAAATTTTGTGAGAGACTTTCTAACAGGACCCATGAAAGATCTTAGCTCTATGAAGTGAAAAGCAACCACAAGCCACTACTCAAAAAGAGTAAAAATTATATTAAACTACAGAAGTATAATTTCTCATTCGGTATGCTGATTTTTAAGCAGTTCAGTGTGATGTACTTGATAGGGCTGTGTGAGCTGTCTGGCAGTGGGATGGGACTGGGCGAGCCCAGAAGGTGCTAGATAATGTGACACCCTGCCCACATGAAGAGACAGTCTTCCAAAGCCTATTGTGCCTGACATCACTATAAGATCCTGATGCCTTGCTGCACATCCAGACTAAGCCTATCCTTAGTAAACCTTTGTAATCTCCTGCCTGTGAACTATGCCTAGGGATCCCAGCTTTTCAGATGAGGTCTGCTTTTTTCCATGGGTCTTGAAGGGAAACCGAAATGTGTGAGGTTTTAACACCTTTTGGCTTTTAAACCTCTGGAATCCATCCAAATGATGTTTTCAGCTCGCTCTCTACAATCATTTGAGCTTCAGGTTTGTTTCCATTGTTAGCTTACCATTTTTAAGGCAAAAAACCTGTCAATGTTATGAAATTTAGCAAATAAAAGAAATTTCTAGCTATTAGGACATGCTAACCCTACCATGATCAGGATGCTGAAGGTTCAAATCTTTTCTTCCTTTGTGACTTTGGATCAAACTACTTATCATTTGTGTACCTTGTTTTGCCTCTCTGTAGAACAAAGACGCTTGGTGCCTTGCCACTTTTCAGGGCTGTTTTAAAAATCCTTATGAAGGCTTTTACCCTGTTATATACTCAGAGGCCAGAAGAATGCGGCTCCTGAGAGTTGGTGATAGAGGCAACATGAGCACTGATACAAGTGGTTTGAGTATTACTCCTCAGAAACATTTAACAAGAGTGAGGAAATACTTCAAACTACCATCAGTTGCAAAGCATAGCCCTTGCTGAGATGATTTTGCGACATTACAACAGTAACTTTTGTACTTCCTCATCATGCTTCTCCTTTAAGCACCTTTGCATCTTACAGAGTATGAAATCACTTGGCATTTGCTTTCAACAGCATGTCCTTAATTCTGACATCATCCATGATAAAATTTATTGAAATGTTACATAAAATTGTTTCAGAAAACTTGTATAAAAATAATTACATATCCATTTAAAGATTTGATGAAAGAATAAACTGGAACTACTGAAATCATTGTAGATAGCATATGCCATTGTGTAAATGAAATAACTGCAGAGGGATTTAATTATCAAAGTACAATGTGCCAAACCCTGAGAGCTCTGAAGTGTCCACTGTGGTTATTTGGAAGGCTACAGATCCAATGGGAAAGCTCTGAATTTGCATTTTGTGAAGCCACGATGCCTTTCCAAGAAAGTGTCAAACAAAGAACTGCTCTGGAGGTCTGGCAGGGATCATACCTTTCTGGCATCTAAAGGCTTATGAAGTAAACTACATTTTCTTACACAGAACAAAATAGAAATGGTATACTATAAATCTGGAGCACAGAGAGGATGACACTGCAAGGTTTAAATGGTGCCCTTGTTTATTTCCTATAAAGAATTCTTCAGTAGATACAATTTTTACATAAATATTCCAAAGAGTTTTTTATACTGCATCTGCTCAGCCTGTTGTGTTTTGGGCAATGCAAGTGGATCTGCACACATATAAATATTCTTAAATATACTACTTTGTAATTGTGATACTACTGGGATCTGTGGAAATCTAAGTATGTGCATTTCACGATCTATGAATAGCACATCTTAGAATGACAGTGTATCTAGTTCTGTTTAATTGCAATAATTTTTTTTCTCCTTTTTTTAAAAAAAACAACTTTTCTGTGTTTTTCTGTTTCAAGTATTGTGGCTGTTTGTTGGTATTGGTTTGCTGGGATTAGGTCTACGTTATAAAACTTATCAGAGGAAGTTGGGCCAATGGGTGAGTAATGCATTTGTGAAAATAGTAACTTTCAAATATACAGTAAAATGCGTGTGTAAGAACTTAGATGTGTTGATTGCTGTTGAAGAAATATCCAAGTATTCAACAAAATTAATGGAGAAATTAATGTTGAATACAGGAACTGACTGGGTTTTTGGAGAGTTATAGTGCTGCTGTGAATGAAAAAGTGTTCTGATAAATGGAGAGATGTTTGCCTCATATTCAATTTGAATGTTACTTTTACAAGTGTGTTTATTTGAATTGTATTCAAAACTTGACTGCATGATGTTGTTAGCAGCTTGATCTTAAATCAGAGAAGTTTGAACAGATAACTTTTTGAGGTTCCTTCCACCTGAAGGAATTCTATATTTCGGTATTTATATGCATAACTCTGAACTGAGTCTCCCTGAAAAACTGGTTGACTTTGATTAGACACGGACTAGTTATAGATTGGATAAAAATGGGAAGATTCCCGTTTTATATATGGCAAAAAAATAAATATTGCAATATTTAATGCTCACAAATTTTCTCATTTAGATTGCTTATAAGTTGTCCAAGTGCATTTCTTGCCTATTTTGTGATTTTAATTCAAAATTAGAGCTGTTTTTGATCAGATATAAATTAGCATGTCTCCATCTGATGATTTAATGGGTTATTAATATAAATTTTTTTATGCAGTTGGTTTCAGTTATGAATTAGACTTTTTCTCTTGGTGGCAATTTAGGAGTGGTACTTTGAAACTTGCTTTTCATGTGTAATCTTTCATACGAGGAAAGGCTGCAGGAACTGGGACTGTTTAGAAAAGAGGAGACTGGGGGGGGGGATATTATTATTTAAAAATATCTAAAGAGTGGATGTCAGGAGGTTGGGACATCCCTTTTTTCTATTGTAGCTAGCAACAGGACACAAAAAATTCCATTTAAACATAAAAAAACCCTATTTTACTGTTCAAGTGACGGAGCCCTGGCACAGGCTGCCCAGAGATGGTGTGGAATCTCCTTCTTTGGAGGTCTTCAAGACCGACCTGGAAGGGGTTGGAAGGGACATTTAGAGATCATCTAGTCCAGCCCCCCTGCAGAGCAGGTTCACGTAGATAAGGTTGCATAGGAACATGTCCAGGTGGGTCTTGAAGACCTCCAAGGAAGGAAGCTTCACAACCCCTCTGGGCAGCCTGTGCCAGGGCTCCCTCACCCTCACAGTGAAATACTTTTTTCTTACATTTAAGTGGAACTTTTTGTGTTCCAGCTTCACCCCATTACCTTTTCATGAAGTTTTTCATAATCCTGACAGTTTTTTTAGGAAAATTTATTGATTACAATATCTCTTTTTGGATATATGTCTTTTATGGCACCATGTATCTGATGTTGTTGACTGCAAAGGTGTAATATATAAAAATCTAATTTTTCTTGACTTTTTTTTCCATTTATTTTTTTGAGATTCCAAAAAGAGACTTCTCTGCTATGATCTGGCCTTTTAGATTTGGATATGACAATGAAGGATGGTCTAATTTGGAAGGATCAGCTAATTTACTTAATCAGACAGGTAATTTTTTTTTATTTCCCCAGTTATATATATTTGACAAAGTTCATCTGAAGAGACAAGTCGGAACACTTGCTGTATTACTGAGTCTGTTCTTGTATTTACACAAGAACCCGTGTCTGGTGGCTTTTCTCTGAAATTGTGAGCTCTTACAGTGCAGTGGCTTGTCTCAAAAATCCATTTGCAGAAGTGACAATTTCTTTAAAAACATGTTTTAAAGAGGTTTCTGGTTGGATTAAACGCTTTGTGTGTTATTTGGATTTTTTTCTCATATTGCTAATGAGTTACTTGTCTATAGATAAATTTTTTGCAGACATGAAATAGTGATAAATATCATTTTAGATAAACTTGTTTTGTAACAAGTTTAAAATGTTTTGTAACTTATCTATGGGTTCTTTCAGATGTGAAACGTTATGCTATTCCTAAAGTGTCTGAAATGAAAATGCCCTAAACCAGGTGTGCAGAGGAGAAATGGGCAAGTCTGTTGCCATCGCTGAGACAAAGCAATGTATAAAAAATAGTAGTGATGTCTTGGTTTGAGCTAGGATAGAGTTAATTCCCTAGAGGAACCAGGAAAGCATACAGCCTGAACAGCTGACCCAAGCTGGCCAGCAGGTATTCATTACCATCCTAAGGTCATGCCCAGTATATAGATAGGGGCTGGCCAGAAGAAGCTCTCTTCTGGGGTCACAGTTTCCCGGTTGCTAGTTCAGAGCAGTCGTTTAGATCGCGTCCTGGGTCGTGAGCGACTGCATCACTGACCAGTTTTCTTTGTAATATCCCCTTATCTTTGTTATAGTTGTTCCTCTTCAACTTTCCTCTAGGAAATTGTTCTTATTTCAACTTATGAGGGCTCTTTTACTTTTTTTCCCCCCTCCTCCTCCCAGATTGGATTATAGTGATTATATTTTGACCTAGTTGTCAAAATGTTGTAAAAAAGGATGTCTAACTTGTTACTCATGGACAGGGTTTTGGTTGGAAAATTAGCTATAGGAAATGAAGAATTTGGACCAAAGATTAGTACTGCTGCAGGGTGCAATGGAAGGAATTGATCAGTGGTGCTTATAGGTGTTGTTTTCTGTGATACCCATGAGACAGGGACAACTGGAAACTGCCACTTTAAGATGTAAAGGAGCTCAGGAGGTTAGGAAACATCTCTCCTGCTATCCCAGCATCTTTTGCTCTCCTCCTATGGTGTGACTGCACCACGGGCCTTCCCTGAGCAGCTCAGGCTTGACAGACCCACACAGTGGGAGGGCACAGACACAGGTGTTGCTGTGCAAGCTTTGATTTTGTGGAGTGAGGAATAGTATGCCCAGGAGGTAGTAAAGAGGGAACGGGCTGATTTATGCATCATCTTCTCCTTTGTCTGATGACCAAAGGTTCAAAGGGCTGAACTCTGTGGCCTGTCTAGTAATATGAGAAAACCTCTGGGACGTTTGATGAATTGAATTTTGAGACATTCTTGTACATATATGATTCCATAGCTCATGTCTGGGTATTTACTTAATCTTTGTATATTTATTTGTGAAGTAATTTTAGTACATATAGTGTAAATTCATGAATATTAAAAAAAGAGTGATTACCTGGCTATGTCCATTGAGCGTTTCTTTGTAGTAATGAACTATTACTTCTAAAATAAGGAACTGGTAAGTCAAAAAGCCATAAAATTCCAAAATAGAAATGAATAAATCTTAGTTCCTAGCTGCTGAGAACAGTATTCTGTTTATCTTACAGTTTATTATATAACATGTTAATGTTTCCAGGAAATGTATTTATACATTCAGAGTTAAGCTGGAGATTCTTAAATGATTTATCTGCTAAAGGAAAGTAGCTGATTTTGAGATCCACAGAGAAAAGAATGTCTAACTTCTTCAACATAGAAGTTATCTTTAAAGGTGTGATGGAGTGCTCTCCTTGGTCTCATCTTCTCTCTGTAAGAGTTGCAAAGATGCAACATATAATGGTTTTTGTGACTGGAACTCCTATCTGTCCTGATGTAAATCAACATCAGCCCCTCTTAGTGATTTCAGTCACTGTTTTTTATTGCCAGCATGGATGCCAGTAATGTAAAAGCAAAAATCTGAGAGTCCATTTGGAAGTACTCTGAACTACTGTTTTGCCTGCTGATGTTGCCTTCATAGTGCTAAATAAGACATTTCAAAAGCAAAAAAAAATTTTTAGCTGCCTTAGTCCTTGAGGGACCTGATAACTGTCTATATCCTGCAGCTAAAATATAGGGGAACCTGTCACGTTCCCCTGACAAAACCACACCCCATCATGTAAAAAAGAAGGGACCACAATGCCCTGAGAAAGTGAGGTGGCTGTGGATAGACAACACTTTGCTAGAGCTGGGAACCATTATATTACAATGCCTGGGGCTTGATCTGGGGCCTGATGCTAGGTTGCTATGGGCTGGTTAATTGTCTTGGCAGAAGCAGCTTGCCTCCACTTGCACAGGACCCCATGGAGCAGAATAGGATTTGGTAGATGAAGGTAAGTACAGATGTGCTATGTAGCACTTTGCTCATCAAGTTGAAAGCAGTCAGATTGCTATTGTGCTATTCATCTGTGTAGGCACATTATATCTAAGCCTTTTGAAGTGACCTGCACTAGGTATGTGCAGGCCAGTTTTACTCTGCAGTCTCACACGTTTCTGGTCATGCACCAGGAAGGAGCTATGGCAATGAGACACTACGTATCTCTCCATCAGATGCTATGTAAGCCGACAGTGACCAAAAGTTTGAGCATGACTTTGCTGATAGTGTTAAGATTTGCCCTGATTGACTCCTGAAGGGCTTGCGTCTATTCCTGTGCAATCAAAACCAAAGTTACAGCCTTATGTAGTCATTTGTAAATCACATTTGTAGGTCACAGGTAGCAATTCAGATATTTTTTTTTCTCTTCCCTATTTTAGGTACAGACTTTATCACTATTATAGAGAGTGATGCCTCTAAACCATTCATTGGAAACAATGATCCAACGATGTGGCTAGGAGAAAAGCTGGGATTTTACACAGATTTTGGTCCAAGCACAAGAGATCATACTTGGGGGTGAGTTATCTTTACATGCACAGTGACAGTAAATAAATGTAAATACACTACCTGGTACTAACTCTACTCGAACATGGGCAAAGAAAATTGGAGTAATAATCACTGTAATGACTTGTTGGTCCTTGTCTAAAGACCTTAAAAGAACAAGCCTTAAAAGAGCACACTTTGATTCCTTAGCATTACAATGCAACGCATATGAAGTTTTCTTGTTAAAAATGATCAGGGTCTGGTGCCTGCCCCTGTAAGCTACTTTGGTTTTGGTGATGCAGAGAATAGCATGCTGCCCTTTAACATACGGGTTTGGAAATTTGGCATGCTAAGAATCATATTTGATTCTCTTTCCTCGTTTTGTTTAGAGCTATGGGAATGTTAGAGTTCAGACTTCAAAATGTGATAGCAGTTGGAAAATGTAACTGCACCTGGAGTTATTAGAAATTTTGAATTCACTAAATCTATCTTGGGCTGTATGGTGGGAAATGGGCATAGAAGGACATGTGTCTGACCATATTTTTTGTGTCCGATTTTACTTTAGTGCTTGACTGACTTGCATATCTTTGAATATCTTTGTCCTCTGGAAAATAGCAGCTTATGATGTGGCATTTTCTTCAGGGGGATATGCAGATCCCTGTGACAGATGGAACTTCCTAGTGATGTTGCAAATGGTTATTTATTTTTTGCCATATGTGATGGGAATTCAGTAACTTTCCTCTTCCAGAGTCTGTGTCTTTAAGTGATGCAGAATGGGTCATAAAAGTAATTCTCTGAAATTTTCTTCATGAAATCTTTTGGAAAAAAAAATCATACAAGATGATTTTAACATTGATTCCAAACAGAAATTGAAAGAATGAGAAATCTCCCTCTTTGAAGATGTATTTCTACTTGCTTGCACTTTTATTAGACTACCTTTTACTTACTGGTAGTATAAAACTCTGTTTTCCTGAAGATGAATATATATGGACTGATGTGTCTTAGTATAGGAGTGAATGTGATAATACATATATGCTTCAGTAATATTTTGGCAGCAAACCTGCTGATTTCAGAAAAATCTGCTACAGTTGGTTTGTGTTCTGGTCTGATGACTTGATTTCAGTGACCATTAGTCTTCTGGTCAAGTTTGTCTGCTTAGTTCACACTTGAGATACTTGTGAACTACAAAACGTAACTGTTTCCTTACTTCCTGTAGGATTATGGCACTATCGAGGTATCCAATTGTAAAGTCTACACATCACCTTCTTCCATCTCCAGAAGGAGAGATTGCACCTGCCATCTCCATGACTGTCAACTTCACAGGGAAACTGGTTGATTTTGTTGTTGCCCACTTTGGAAATGAAGAGTGTGTATTTTATTTATTCTTACGTATATCACGCAAAGTTGTGTAACGTGATTGTAACCTGTGAACTCTGGTATTTCTTTTGTACTATTTAAAAATTGCTGCTGTAATACTGACTCTAACAAGGAACATTGGAGGACATACTATGACATAGCTACTGCTCTTAAATTTTGAAGCATTTTTATAAAATTGACAAAAATATCACGCAGAACTCAGATGAGCTTAATACCTGAGTAAATAGAGATATAAAGACGTAGTTCTGCAAAACCACAAGACATAGCAGGGCTACAGATTCCTCTCAGTGCAGGATAGCAACCTTCTGACTTTCTGCACGTGGAATAGCTCTATTACATTCCTCAGTGAGTGCAGATAGTTCCAGTTGCAGATAGACAGCATTAATGCTTAACTCATTTTTGCTGAAATAACAAGTAACAATTCTGAAACTTCAAAGAAAGAACAGTACTGAAACAGCCATTCAGTGTCCTTCTGACTATATGAATCTGGAAATACGAAATCTGATGTCTGGATGCTGAAAGGATTATACCAATAATTCAAATACATTATGGATAAAATTAAGGTATACCTTTCATTTTTTTTTCTTTAAAACAATGTCTTGATTACTTGTGTAATGAATATGAATGAGGGATAGTTTTGGGATGTTCCACATAGCTGTATTGTCTGTTTTATTTACAGCAATATCTAGTATGTTTGTGGCTGTGTACTAAGATTTGTTTTTTAAAAAGTATTTGTTATAATTCATAGGGAGGGAAATTCATAGATTGGATGCAGAACATAATACACCCAGAAGCTGCTCGGAAAGCAGGATGAATTCTCATTATCCCTAACTGAGCTGCTTTATTTCCTTGCCCTGTGTAGAACCTGTGCTCCAAGCATACAAATGTAGATTTCCCTTTTATTAAAAGCATATCCGAAACCACTCTCAATTTGAACTCTAGAAAGGAATTTCATTCTGTGCCTCACGCAGATGATTAGACTTGCCTTTCTGACTGTTTGTTGAAATAACAGAAAATAGCACTGTATTCCCTCTCAGAGAGATGAGATAAAGATGAAGGAGGAAATAGGAAGAGATACATGGGAAACGAGTGCAAATTAGATCGTGTTTTGAGGTGAATGAATTTGTAATTAAGTGGCCTGATTTTAGTCTCTTTCATCTGCTGCTTAGGATGGCATCAACTATAGAATTCTGCGTAACATGGGATTTTTTTAAAAGGCCATTTTTGAAGTGTGAGAATGTAACAATCCCTGTGTCATTTCAAAGAACCCATCTCCTGGAGAAGTGTAATTCTGGAAAGTGCAACTAGCTGAGCAGGCAACTTCATGTCTACCTAGGTCAGGCTTCTGTTAGTTTTTTCTGTCTTCTCTCTGTGTGCTCCGTCACCCTAATGGTTTGCTTCAGTCAGAAGTGCCACTATTTAGAAACCGTAGCAGTATTTAAATTTGGTCTTCTTTGAGGATTACAAATTCCAAAGTCAGCTCACTGTCTCAATGGTATTTAGCCCATACACAACTGTTTAAACTAATTAACATGAAGAATCATAGAAATAGAAGTTCCTTTACATTATGTTATGATAAATCCAAGGACAAAGCATGGGATGCAATGCAGTATTTTACCGGGCTCCACTAATGCTGTCACTTCCAGTCATGTCGGAACTGTTGTGTAAATCTTGTTATAGAGATGCCAAATGTCATTAAGTATTGTTAATGGGATGACTTAGCTCTGAAGTTATATTTCATAAATTACATGACCCAGACTATAAGATGATATTTACTGTGATTCCTCCATTATAAAAGTTTTGTTAGCATGTGAGCTCTTTGTTATGTACCACGCTGTGCTAGCACAATTCAGTTTCAAGTGCAGGCAGAGACAAAGCCTCAGATAATCCAAGCACTTACATTCACATTTCTTACTGATGAGATCAGTATTAAAAACAAAACAGTAAAAGTTTTTCCTATAATGGCTAGAAGGAGAACCCTAATTGCATCTACCATGACCATGTGGCTTTTATTGGACATCGTGACCATTTTGAATCACTGAGCTTTCTGTGAGCTTTCATGCTCTTTAATAGTGAGCAATAAAAAAGTACCAGATTCATTTGTGTTACAGCACAGAGATTCTGAGTTAAAGTGTATATATATTATTTTCTATTACTTTCAGAGAGGACTTGGACAGAAAACTCCAGGCTATAGCCGTCTCAAAGTTATTGAAGACTAGCTCTAAGCAAGTTGTATTTCTAGGGTACATCACTTCAGCTCCTGGATCCAGAGATTATACTGAATTAATACAAAATGGAAATGTCCAGGTAATGTAAAAATACTGCTTCTTTTGGCAGCTAGAGAAAATATACATTTGAAATATTCAGCATAATATTTCAAATTGGTAACATAAAAATAGACATATAAGAAAATGCAAGCACATTTTCAAATACAAACTTCAAGTACCTCATGACATGTTATAGAAAAGGTGGAGTTACATAGTGAAAGAACAAGAGGCAACAGAGAGTGGTTGCCACAATGGAAATGTCATTTAAGCAGTAGAAGAACGACAAAAAAATCCCAGTTAGGGTTGTCAAGCATTAGAGTTGGGCGCCTAGAGAAGCTGTGAAATCTCTGTGCTTGGAGATATTCAAAAGTTGGCTGCATCGGGTCCTGAGTGTCCTGCCTGAAGTTTGAGCATGGGTCTGGGAGTGAGTAACCTTCAGACATCCCTTCCAGCCTCTAAGTCTGTGATTCTTTTGTTTTAAAAATGCATCTTGCAGTTTGGTTTTCTGTCAGGATATGTCAAAGTTGTCTGTTTTTTTTTCTGTGTCTAACAGTGGGCTTTTTCTTCCTCCCTTATCACAATGTTTTAGGCTAAATATTTTTCTGCAGCAAGTTCACACATTGTTTCTGTTACTGATTTAAAGCCTACTACCCATAAGGAAAGCTTGAGTTATTTGTTTGACGTTTTTCATCCTTTCATTCATAGGATATTGACAGTACAGATCACGACAGATGGTGTAGCTATATTATGTATCGTGGAGTAATAAGGTATGTTAAAGTGGATCATTTATTAATTGGTTTTAAATATCTTGATGACAATCAGTTTTACACCTTTCTGTAGGTAATTGTGGAGGAGTCTTATATCCCTAAATAATTATGCATGGACAGTTACCTAGATCATGAAGTAATGTGAAACATTTGTCTCGGGATGAATCATTGTATTTCTCAATACAGTTTACAAAGACAGTATTACAGATTTCATACCTCCAGATTGAATCTGAATTGGTAACAAAACTACTTTTTTTTCTAAAGCTCTGGCTTTGCAGCTTCATTCCAAAACCTAAAGGCTAAGCCCTAATCTCTGCATGACACAGAAGATACAAATTTTGAACTATGATTGTAGGGTTTGTTAAAGCAAAATGCTGATTTAATCCAGACAAGATTTATGCTGGATTCAGTGGAAATTTTATCTGTGTAAGCCAATAATGAAGCGCTTTCCTCTGCTGGGACCTATGCACTCTATATCTTTTAATATCAAGTGGCTTGTAAATGATTCCCGTGGTAATATATGTACCAGAATGGAATTCAGCTTATTACAAATAAAGTGAAAATTTTGCAGTGTTCACAGGAATAAAACCAGCAAACTAGAGAGCTGTTTAAAGTAATAGTGTTGAGTAAAAGGCAACAAAACCACAACAAAATACCATTTACAGTCTACTTTTTCTCATTATTCATTCCACTGATGCTTGAGTTCCTTTCTTGAATTCCAAAATCTCTTCAGTGAAAAAAGGTGGTGAGCTTATGCTCTAAATTCTAAATGCTCTTTATATTCTAAAACTGTAATTAAAAACCAAAGTTTCTAGATCTAGAACTTATTTTTGTTGTCAAACACTAATGCTTTCACAGTTTTTCTGTTTGTCATGTGTTACAATAATCATATTTATAGAGCATTTAAAGCTTTTTCAAGGTAAAATTCACAGAAATGGAAAGTTGTGTTGATAGGTTAAATAACAACTTTAGAAAAAAAAGAGGAATGCATTAAGAATGTAATGAAATTGCCTCTAGTTAGTTTTTCAAGGTAACTCTTCTTGTGTCTGATAGGTTGGGCTATGCCCGCATATCTCATGCTGGTTTAAGTGACTCAGAAGTCCAGATGGCCAAATTTAGGATCCCAGATCAGCTGGATAGCTATGTTGACAATGACAGAATTGTCATTGATCCCAGCCAAGTTCCTGAGGACATCCACTTCAATCCCAGGTCAGTGTATCTCAAGAGAAATTAAGGGGGTGATGTACATGACATCTTGTAAAAGAGAAGTCTAGGAACAAAATTGTCCTAAAGTGGAGGCATTGGTCAGTACCAAACTGAGCAGAAGATTAGGACTCAAGAGCTCCTAGTTTGTAATTCCATTTTTTCTAATGACTTGGCATGTGCCTTGGGAAAATCAGTCTGCTGTGTTGTAGCATAAATCAGAGGTAATGCATATTTCACCCAGGTAATTAATTTCTGAGATTGTTTGATAGGGATATTTGTCAAGTGGTGTAGTGACTCATTTTATAGTTGATGACAGATCTCCCATGTTTATCAGCACTTTTGAGGATCGAGGTCTTAAGATACTTAACATGCATTATTTAATAACTTACATATATATACTATATATATAAAAATGTACATACATAAATATATACATATAATACAATATATAGACATAAAATACTAATTGCATAAGCATTTAAAAACAAATTATGTAGCTGGAGCAAAAACTAAGGAGAATGCCTTGGGCAGTATGTTACATATGTCAAGAAGGAAAAGCGCCTAGGTTTTTATATAAAAGTTATTTTTCAAGTATGCCTTCATCTTTTTGCTGACAATGCCAGTGGAAGAGAAATATAGAGAAAGGTGTTTATTTATTCTACACTGAAATCACTGGAAGAGTCATGAAGTTTGGGATGGATGTTGCCACAGAGACACAATTCCCAGCAGTGCCGTTTTTACTACTTCTGACATGAATAATACAGAATAAATTAATTTCTTGTATACATCTAACAGATGAGCTTACTCACTTTTTATTTGCCACTCAGTCACTGGCTTCCTGTCTAAGCAGGAGTTTGCCCACTCTTTTACACGTGATGGAACTTGCCTAAAATTAGTGTTCACATTCAGATTTTTCTCAGTTGATTTCTGTGTGGAATGTTTTCTTTGTCCTAATTTCTTTTGTGTCTGCCTATAAGCAGAAAATTTATATCCTTTAGGAATAAGTTTAATTTTTTCCAGTTAACTATAGTTCTTTTGAAATATCAGTGATGTTGCTGTTAAATGTTATTTAGCACTGGTATTTTGGATAAGTATTACATTTTATTTTTAAAAGTCTATCTGCTGTACTAGTCAGTCACCAAAACTTTCAGATTTAAATATAGCATGAAAAATGAATTTTTTCACTGTAATTTTTGAAAGCAAAATGAGCACTATTAGGTATAGGGTTGACTATTTGGATACTAGGTGGGTTAAATTAGATCTCCACTGAAGTCAGCAGAAGAAATTTAAAGAATTTAACTAGATAATTGCACCACTCACCCTTGTCAGATGAAGTCTCATTAACAGAGTGCCCATGGCATTACTCCAATCAGTGTAATTAAATGTCTCCATTATACTCAAAGACCTCTAGTTAGATAGCACACATAGATAGTGATTTATATATAAGCAGAGTCATGGCTTGTTTTTGAAATAAACTAGCTAGAACATTCAAAAGTGTTAATTAGAGCATAATAAGTGCATGATTTAGTTGCACGGGTTAAATCACGTTGTAATGGTTTTATTTTGTTGAATATTTTTCTTAGGTTTGGATCTTATAAAGATGGACATAATTATGAGCACATTCATCACTTTCATATGAGCACACCTAAATATTTTAAACAGACAAATTAGCATGAGAAAATAACGTATATCACACACCACAAAGAAAGGTTTGTTGCTTGAAAATGAATTGGCAGCCAAAAAGATGACGTTAAGGGTGAGCAACTCCCATGCTGTATAACACTCTGAATGTTTGTGTAACAGTTGATGACTCTTCTTTAGGGAGTTATCACTGGGAGAGTGGGAAGGTCTATGCATTTTGATAAACTGGTATCTACCTGGGCCAGATATCTGCTTTGTAAGCAGCAAAGCAAGGGCAGTACTTGCTTTGCTTACTTGTACAGTATTTACTTGCTTTGGCAGAAATTTCAACTTTTTTTTTCAAGGTATCCTATACTGTGCTAACTGTTTCAGAGTTGAATGTATCTATCCAGATCTTCTTTAGGGTCCGGCTATGACCCCTTTCCTCTCCTGGCAGCTCACTGAAGCAATCACCTGCAAGGGATTTCAACTGATTTCCACAATTTTTAGATGACCGAGACAAAGCAGAATGTTGTGGTAGCATAGGTAACCTGCTGGTACATGCTGCAGTTTGTAGTCCTGCTCCTATGGCAGTAAAAATTTTGGCCTTAGGCTTTTCAAAATAGGTATGAGACTAATGTTTTTGGTTTGTTTTTTTTTTTTTTACTTGGGAGATATGCAGTAACTATGTGTTTGAAGAGTGAGCATTTCTGTCTTACTGAAACATACTTATATCTGCTTCTATTCCACATTTTATTATTAAGTTTTATTAGAACAATTTACAGATGTTCATAATATTAGAGAAAAAGTGGGGGCTTTTACAGCCTTTTTTAACAGGACATTAGACACTGCAATGCTTTTACAAAGGGAAGAGTAAAGTACTTCGATTATTTATGAGATGCTTGTGTGAAAACACTGCGGAAGATGTAAGAAAAGTTGATGACAATTTTGATTTTAAATGAACTCTAATAAAATAATTTTCTTCCTTTGCTAGCACTACACTTCAGTGGGACTAGTGGAACTGAGAAATGAGGCTTTTTTTTTGACCTAGGCAGCAAATTACCTACTAATTAACATGTGTAACATAATGTAAAATGTTGTGTTTTCTGGGGATCTCTTGTTCAATGCTGTTATATTTAACTCCTTGTCCTTCAGTGTGTGTGCAGAGCTTCCCTTAGACAGAGGACATCTTCAGTGTTGTCCAAAGGAAATTTCATGCTTATGAGAAACCTGTGATTTACCTAAATAACCCCCTTAACTTGGAAACCACACTTGTGATGTTGGTAGTTAGTACTGTGTTTTTTGCAGTAGTGCCTAAACATACTGTAACTGAAAGGAGTAAGACATGTTCCAGGGATGAGGGTA
The DNA here is from genome assembly GCF_028858725.1 of Colius striatus. Lineage (NCBI taxonomy): Eukaryota > Metazoa > Chordata > Aves > Coliiformes > Coliidae > Colius > Colius striatus. The sequence continues at coordinate 71,282,615 of NC_084761.1, read as the reverse complement.
GGTTTTTTCTCCTCTAATTCTCTACCATTGTGCTTTTGAGATCAGCTGGAGCATACTCAATTCTATTGTTTCTCTATGTAAGCAAATACAGGACTTGGTTTTTGTTCTGTGAGTCAGGTAACTGCTGCCATCGACAAGCTTGTTCTTTATCACTCTTTTTTTTTTTTTTTCCCCTGGTTTTTTTGGACTCTGTTTCTGAGAGTGAAACACTTCTCTGATCTTTGTGAAGGACAGGATATTTGAATAGCACTTGAGGAATACATGGACACCACAATTTGAGCTAACAGATGGTGTTAGAAAGCTTGACTTTGTAGTTACAATTAACCATCACTGTTGAATTAATTTACTTCACACCTAAAGGTGCTGTCTTTGTCTTTCCAAACCCAGGTACATCTAATTAAACATTCGGTTTAGACATCTTTTGGGTAGGATTTGAAACCATTTGAACTTGTTCTCTGTGTGACTCTAGCAGGACAGGATCAATTAGGTTTTGAGGTGACTTGCTTGCACTTTTGTCAGTTTTCTTGTGCAAACACCAGCAGCCTCTGTCTCTCCCTTCTCCCAATGTGCAACAGCAGCTGACACTGACACCAACATTGCATAGCAGCACTGAGTATCCTCACTTCTTTGCAGCTCTGACACATGTCCAGCCACAGGTTTGCCTTTCCATAGCCTGTAGGAAACACTTTGACTTGCCACATTGCTTAACATTCTCTGCAGGATGAGTCTGCATATACCTTGTGATGTGAGCACTTTATTCATATGAAATGCAGAAAGTGAGACTAATAAAAAGCTTGAAGAACCTTTTTTTTAAACAATTCAAAAACAGAATCAGGGTATTTCTCAAGGAGTCAGACACCAAAGCTTGACTTGCATAACAGATCAGACTGCATGTCATCTCTGTATGTTATCTTCAAAGCCTGTGACCATATTTGGATGGATTTCCACAGCATTTAAAAATGTTTGCCTCATTGGAAATGTTCATATAGACATTGACAAAATCTAAAATTTGAATATTCTCCTCTTCTGAGTAGCTTGTGTAATACCATGTTGGTGAACCCACACCTCATAATGCCTAATATCAGAAAACACTGTCTGCAGATGTAATGAGTAGCAAGTATTTGTTGACATTGTTTTATCAGAATTGCTAAGAAGGACCATGACCACAAACTGTTTATACACTGCTTCTACAACTGTGGTTCAAACTGGGAAGCTAAAACTACACTTGTCCTTGAATCTGTATCCTGATCTAATCTGCTCTATCTGACAAGTTTAGAAAAATGTAACAGTACGTCTCTGGGTTTCAATCACTGTGTTTCAAACTATGAAAGAAATGTGCTAGAACAGGTCCTGCTGCAGGGGTGTGTGACTAATCTTGCTGTTTTCTAATCATACTCTCTTCATCTCAGCTTTCATAAGAAGGTATGTTATGAAAGAGAAAGTTTGTGGAAATCTAACTATGCATACAGGGACAGCTTGAAAGGATAAAATGAATAAAATAGGCATTATTTTCTAAAGGTTTGAACTCTCACTGGCAGTAAAAGATCTAGATTATATAGATCTGTTTTATAAATAATACATATTCTGTTGTACTCCTAATTCCATCCTGTCTGACATTCTGCATAGGTCAGTTCAGTTTCTTGGAATATACAGAGAGCAGTACATTAGGAGTCTACGAGTGTGTATCTCAGAATAAGAGAGGACTCTAGGTAACATGTAAGACAGCAGCTCCTGAGAGTAATTGTCTTGGCTTCTTCAGCAGGGTGGAGATTCAAGTCTCCACTTACATACATTCGTGCTTTCTACATGTATTGTAAGCTTATCTCCAGGAGCAGTGGCTTTGGTGTTGCTACAGTGTACACTGAAACCTGGGAGCTGCAGTTCAAAGGTCTTGTGCTAAGAAGGACTTGAAATTGTTATTTCCCATTTTCAAGAAGAGTGTTGCAGCTACAACCTCATTAAACAAAAATTGGGCACACCCTTTGGTTTTGAACTGGGGTTGGAGTTATTGAAACAAGCTGGATGCAGCTGAAGTGTGCAGGTGACCAACTCCTGAGTATCTCACTTAGAACACTGAAAATGTTCAGGGTCTTCTGATGACGGTGAGGAAGCTTCATGGCTGCAGACAAAGGTTTGTTTTGGTGCACCTCCAGGGTTCAGGCAGAAATTGTGAGCTGTGCTCTTAAGCTTAGAGCTTCCTAATTACGAATTAAGCAGGATTTTTGAAAAATTCCAAACTGCAAAGGAAACATAAATCCAGTTGAACGGTTTAAATATGAGCTACCAGCAACGCTGAAACATGTTTTTTCTTATGTATGTAAAGTTACATTTGCAGGGTGTTACAAAAGGACCCTCAGTGTCAAAGTCGTGTGTGTGAAGAGAATGTAACGGAACAAGCCTTTTTACTTCAACAAGCAGCATAGTATGAGTCCATGGGACAGGACAATTAAGATGATCTGAATTGTTTAATGAGGAGTGGTTTGAAAGCAGTGACATAATCTGCAGCTGCTACGTTCTGCCACCTGAGGTCCTCTTTTCTCCCTGATCAGTACCGTTCTGCTGATACCGTGCAAGAATAATGGACAGGTGAAGTGTTTCATTGTAACTCTAAAAGTGAAAAATCTTTTCAGAAGTATAACATTAAGGTGTTTGTATTGACTCGGGTATCAGTTACTTTTTCATATCTGCAAATGATTTAGAACTGTGATTGCTGGGCTTCTGGTAGACAAGTTTCTTTTTTTACAATGCCTTGTACTGTGCTGTGTTACTGCTTTGTTCATGTTCAGCAAATTATGCTTCGATAATGTTTTTATTTTCACTACAATTCTCTCCCCCCTCTGAATTGTACAACATAATGTCTTGTGATTCTGATGCCTAAAATTAGCTTTCTAAGCAAAGCAAGATAAAGAAATGTATTTGAGAGATGCAGTGGTTTTAGCAATATGGAGTCTGATATTCTTTGGAAACAGAGGGGATCCTCTTTCTCAAAGATGCTTACACTATGTTTCTGATTGCGAAGAAGGTAAAACTAAGTAAATGGCTCCTCTTTCTCACGTTAAGACAGTAATTTTCATGGTCTATGGTGGGGATTTTTTGTGTATGTTGTCACCATTTTAATTATCAATTAAAGAAAGCAACACAAACATAGAAAGACAAACAATGACAGTCTTTTTCCGTGGAAAAAAAAAAAAGGCAAGTGTGGGGCTGTAAGTTTGACCTTGCAGTGTGTAAACTGGCTCCTGCATTTCCTGCCCCTCTCCAGTTCGGGGTTTATTATCCCTCTCCTCAGTGTTGACAGGAGCATTTGCACATATGTTTAGTGAACCAGATCAGGATATTCATCTGTCTGGAAAAATAAACAAATGAACAAACCCAACAGAAGTGCTGAAGGGGTTTTTTGTTGTTGTTTGTTTGTTTGTTCTTTTTCTTTTTGGGGGCATTGCTCTCTGATCTTCCTAGCTACCTCACTGTCCAACAATTGCACCGGCACAAAAGAAAAGATGCCAGGAGAGCTTGGATTAAGAGGCCAATAGTGGAACTACTTAAACTCTCTAATGTCCTGGAGATAGTGCTTATTAAGCATGATGTGACTGGTATTTCTGCATTTTGTAAACTCATGCTGCAGAAAGAAAATACAAGCATGATTTCATAACATCTGCCAGCCTGGAGACTTGCATAGTGGTTTACAACTACTGGTAACAAAGGAGATACTTATACCCTCTTGAGGTTGGAACCAAGGTGTATGTTGTAATGGGCCTTGTTCTCATGGAGCAGGCCTTTTCTGGCTGAAGCAAACATCCCCTTGTTAGAGGGCAGAAACAGAAAACAAAGTCTCTTGTGTTTCCCTATGGATTTCTTTGCAGATCTACCGTTAAAGGTCAGGAATTATATTTGTGCATTCAACTGTCAAAAATATATTTTGAACTTTTGTTTGTTAAACACTATTATTTGCTTTACATTTATGGATGGCAGGAATTACAGAAGCCATAGCCTATGGAAAGATTTGTAAAGCCAAGTAGTATCTTTCATTTTAGGCTAATATAAATGGGGAAAAAAGTACTAGCCTTTCTGACTTCAGAAACAACTAGATAGGGTTTTTCTGTGTCACCTTTCCTTAGATCTGTATCAGATTATGTCTATGTAAAGTATGGAAAGAGATTTCTTCTTACATATGTTTTTATCCTGAACAAGTGGTCTACATGCTTTTTATGCTCAATGTGAACAACAGGCACCTCTAAAGGAATTGTTCCTTTTCCATCCAGAATTAGAACAGATCCCATGAATTGCAACTCAGTGGTGCCCCTATTGAGTATAAGAACCTGGGATGACACCCACAGATGTGAATGTTTGGCATGTGGGATCTTAGAAGTACCAGAGAAGTGAAACTTAGCTTATACTGTTTTACCATATAACTATTTCTAAAGGTGCTAGTGTAAAAAAAATTACGAAAGAAAAAGATGATGTAAATAACAAAATATAGTTTCAAGCAGTTAATGAAAAAGTAAGAATTTCAAATAATGGGTCGAAGTAGAGGACTTGTGAAGAGAGAATTCACTTTCTTATGAACTCCATCTTCACTGTAAATCTGGCAGTTGAAAACATAGGGTGTTGCGCTGCAGAATATATCAGCAGCACTAGTGCATTCTGCCTGGTTCACTGAATAAGGCAAAGGGTCATAAACTCCTCTAAACAGGTATGTGATCAGTAAATTCAGGACTGTATCCTAATGCAATGCTCCAAAGGGACAATTACTTCAAACCTGGCAGTTCTTCAATTGAGTCCTTGACTGGACTTAACCCCTTAGAGGAAGTTTATTTTTTTTCCTGTGGGTAATTTCCATCTGAATCATCCTCCATCGTGCACAGGCAGTGCTGTAGCAGTCTCTTATCTGTGTTTCAGCACCGAGTAGGGGCAAGGAAGGCCCGTTATCCCTAAATGGACTGAGGATACTGAGCTCACATACTATGGTGCGTTCCTCCTTCCGCTCAAGAACAAGGAGCTCTTTCCCTCCGTTCTGCGAGGAGGGTGGGTTCATGTGCAGGATTTCTGGGGCCAGGAACGGCAGCGAATGGGGGCTGAGCTAGTTTTGCCTACTGGCAAGGAGCAGCCCCTACGGCCGTTCCCCCACTGGCTTGCGTGCCGCTGCTCTTGCCCCGGCCTGGCTCCTGGGTGTGCTCAGCTAGGGGTGGCAGGCTGCCATTTTTCTCCTTCGGAAAAGGGAGAAACAAATCTTTCTAAACTAGTCGGCGATTTGGCTATAAGGAGGTTAAGTGCAGAGCAAAGCTAGGGTAATGTAGTCAGGGATCTTCCTTCACAAGCGCCAGCAACCTGCCCCACCCGCCCCGAGGCACACATTACGTACGTGTGAGAGCGCTCGTTTACCCAAGGCAGGTACGTGGCTTGCGAGCCTCCGGGCATGCAGAGGCCCGGGCTCGTCCCGACAGCGGGGCACCAAAGCGACGGCCCTGAGGCCTCGGCTGCCTAACGACCTACCCTCGGGGCTGAGCAGGGGAGAGCGCGCTGCCGCTGGTGTCCGTGCTCTGTAACAGCGGGCATGCTGCGGGAGGGGAGGCCTGTCTGCCTCTCGCCCCGGGACTGAAGCTGCGGAGCTGCTGCTGCCTTTGGCCCCGCAGCGGCTCTCTCCCCACCGTCCCCCCCCTCCCCGCTCGCTGGCGGCGGCGGCGGCGGCGACCCCCCGAGGGACGAGCCCCCTTCGCCGGCCCCGCCCCTTCTCCCGCTTACCCAATCGTATCAGGACGTGGGCGCGGCCCTCGGCGTTCGTAGCCAATCAGAGCCACAGCCGACACAAAGTGGGGTTCTTTGCACGCGCTCCCAAGGCCAGCGAAAACTGGCGCTGGCCAAGGCCAGTCAGAGCGAAGGGGGCGGGGCCGGCGCAGCCTGGCACCCAATAGGAGGCGGGGATGCGGCGGGGAGGTGGCGCGGGGCAGGCAGCGGGAGAATGGCAGCAGCCTCGCTCAGTAGGAGAGGAAATGGCACCGCCTCTCAGGGCAGCCCGAGCCAACGGGCGCCGCCGGTGGGCGGGGCGGGAGGCGTCCGCGCTTGTGCTCTGTGATTGGGAGAGGGGCAGAGGGAGCCGGGCCGGGCAGGGCAGTGTGTGCGCTGCACCAAAATGCACTCGGATGCTGCCGCTGTCAGTGAGTAGCGGCGGGGCCGGGCCGCGCGCTCCCGCTCGCCCGCCCACCGGCGGCACCGGCCTGGCCTTTCCGCCGGCGGGCGCTGCCGCGCGAGCGGGGACGGCTTCTCCTGCCCCTCACCGAGGAGGCTCGGCCGAAGGCGGCGCCGGGGCTCCCGGTGACGGGAGAGGGCGTCAGGCTTGCTGGTGCGGAGCCTACGGGGAGAGAGGCGGTTGTGCGTACCTGGGTACAGGCGCCCCGTGGGGACGGCGGGCGCCCAACGGCGGCCTCCTCCGGTGGGCGGGAGGGGCGGGGGGTGGGCGGGGGCGGCCCGTGCCGGGGCGGGTGAGAGGAACAGCCCCGGAGGGGGCCGGGGGCGCCCGGAAAGTGTGACGCAGTTTCGCCGACCCGGGTGGCGAGCGTGTGAGGCCGCGGCCGTCCCTCGTGCTGACCGTGAGGGAACCGGGGCTGCCGAGGGCAGGGCGGGTGCGGGCTGCGGAACTGCCCGGCGTCCTCGCCGCGCGGGAGCGGGGTACGGATGCGTGTGTGCGAGGAATGTAGGGGGCGGCTAATTTAGCGGATTCCTCCGGGCCGGTGCAGGAGAAACGGGCTGTGAAGGGGAGCGTGGACCGCGGCGCATTGTGGGAGACGCAGTCTTCTCCCGTAGGTGCCTCGCGCGCTGCAGCTGCTGGCGGCGGGGGTGGCGGACTACACCTCCCAGCAGGCCCCGCGGCGTCGCGTCAGGGTGCTGCCCCCGCCCATGCGCGGGGAGCGAGCGGCCGCCCGGTGCCCCGCGGGTGGCGCGGAGCGGAGCCCCCGGCAGGGCACGGGCTCTCCAAGGCCTCACCGCACCGCGTCCTGGCCTCGGCCGGCTGGCCGCGGGCAGGCGGGGCAGCAGCAAAGGGGATCGCGCCACTCTTTGGGAGGAACGTAGGGGAGGGCTTTGTCTCCGCGATGTAGTTTCTGGCTGCGCTTCCCGAGCGGGCGGGAGTGTGTGCTGTAGAGGGGTGCCTGGCGCGGGGCGGGTTGCGCAGGTGCGTGGGGCAGCCGCGGGCTTCGGCAATAAGCTCCATCCCCGTCCGCGGGAGAGCTGAAGCTGTCATTCCGAGTACAAATCTGTCTCGGCAGAACGGTGCTGCTAGTTCCTGTGAAATCTCCCAGGAACGTGTGCTCACCGTGCAGGGAGTTGCAGGTCCGAGACGCTTGATTACTGCAGAACTCGCTTATGGAGAAGATAATGAAAACTGAAGCTTTGATCATACGTTAATGAATGATGGTCCGACTTTTGGATGAAGTCCTGAAAGCAATTATGGAAAGAAATGCTGCACAAGGCCCGGATTTTCTTGAATCTGCCTGTGTTTCTCAAAATGAGAGCTTGGACAGGGGCAGCCTGGTAAAAGCAGCAACTCATAAGGTTATGTAATTTCTTTAGTGGTTCTGGTTTATTTTACCTTTATATTTAAGGATCATTATATGTTGGTAGTTAATGCTGCCAGTAAGGCACAAATAACTGCCTCATGTTGGAAACGGAAGGATAATTCTTCAAGAAAATGCCTTCTGTTCAGTGTCTTGTCATGTGCCCTGTCAAAAAATAAAGATATCCGTCTTCATGATACACCTTAGCTACAGTATAAATACTCCAATGCTACCTCATGTAGGATATTAGGGCTATATAGTGATATTTTCTTTTTTGATTTCAGAGAACAAGATGACTACTGTTCCTCAGCCGTCGGCTGTAACTAGCTTCTCTAAAAATGTCCCTTGGAATGACTGAATCTTCCACCGTGATACTGCTTTTTTTTTGGCTACTTGTGGCCTTGTATATGTGTTACTTTAAAAAAGAAGGTTTTCCTAAATGAACTGATTTCATTATAGCTTCATAGTAGTTGGGGTTGTTTTCCTCATTTAGTTAAATGGTTGAAACAAGAAATATTCATAGCATATCTTTACAGATACAGAAGTTGGCTTATGAGTGTTTCTTGACTGAACATTTGAGCCTCTTTTCTGATAATTACTAGATTCTTAATTGTTCTTAAAATATAGACACATAATACTTTTTTTGCTCAGTCCCATTTTTAATTTCTGAGACTGACAATACAGCTTTCATATTATATGAGAAACACCAACTTTCCTTTATGCCATTGCAAATATTTACTTAAAAATTTCTCGCAACTCCAATATATATCATTGGAAATGTCTTCTCTGTGCAAGGCCATGCAATAAGTTGAGTTAGGCAGGTGAGCAGATTTTTACTGCTTCTCTTTGTTCTTTTGTATCAGGATGAGGTTTTGTTTGTGTAATTACAGCACTGAAATTGAAGCTTATTTATGTCTGAGTAGTTTTTGCAATAACTTTAAGTGAAATATTAATCCTGTATTTTGTTTACTTCCTTTTTTCCCTTTGGAGATATTGAAAACAAAGACTTTTGTTTTTTTGAAGCATTATTTCCTAGTTTTGTTTGTCTTGAGGCAGAAGACAAAAACTAGCATTAATTTGTCTGTCCCATGCTTGCCAAAAAGCACTGCAGTAAGAAGTACGGTACATCCCATGAAAACGCACAGCTCTGTGTACAATTAGAGCCTTTAAAAGCGTGGTTGTTATTTCTACAGTAAGTAAGAGTACTAACAAGGACTTCAAGTAGAGCCCTTATTTGTATGTGCCAGAATTTTTCTTATTCTATCCAATTAAGTTGTTTTATTTAACCTCAGACTAATGATTTTAAATAAAATTTCTACTTCGGGCTTGTAAAGAAATAGAAGTAACTATGTTTTGTTCCTTGTTTTGTTTTAATACATGCACACAAAACTACAAATATCTAGTTGTATGTACATACATATGTATATATTTGTATATGCATACATAACTAAAATTGTATATGCATACTTATGTATGTAGTTGTATATGCTACAAGGCTTTAGGTGTGACCCATGCCTCTGTGTCGCTTGATGCAGATGTGTGGACTCACAGATGGCAGGACTCTGTCTACTGCAGCTGCTCCTTGCTGCCCGTTAGCTGTAGGTTACTGCTTCTCCTGCTCTGCTGGTAAAATGGTTTTGTAGGAGCGCACTCTAATCCACTCAGTCAAATGTATGTAAGTTAGCTCTTGCCACTTACCTTAGTTGTCTAAACTGACAGGGTTGGTGTTTTGGTTTTTGGGGTTGTTTTTTGCCTGAAGTGGGTTGTGGAATACTCCCGTGACCTGTGCTGCTGACGGAGCTGTGGGAGTTTGTAACTTTTGGCAGGGAGGAAGAAGCAAATAGCTAGGGCAGTAATGCATCTGACTGGCAGAGCTGTTCTAGGTTGTTGCGAGTCCATTGTGACTCGTACCCAATCCGCATAGTGCTGGACACCCTAGTCCTGCGTACTTGACAGGGTTGCATTTCTGCTGAATTAGCTTGAGCAGGAGGTACAAAGTTTTTATTAGCTTTATGCCCTTTGTAGGATGACAGGTGACACCTAATCTGGCATGAAGTTAAGAGTAGTGCTGGCAAACAACTCTCAGACCGTAGTAGCTGATGATGCAAAATGGACTCACTGATGCTTTTTTGAATTTGTTTGGCGGTAGAGTAAGAGAATAAATGAACACTTTGCATCTAGTGGGCCTAAAATTGGTTCTATATTAAAGGCTTTGTAGTTCAGTTTCCAATGTTTCTGAATTGTAGACTGAGAGAGTGTCTTTTCACAGTCTGAGTAACATTAAATCACTGAAATGCTGTTTGATTTGGTAATGTGTGCTTTAGAAATAGATTTAAATTGGCTCTAATTATCCACTGCTTTTACTCATTCTTTTCCAGCTGTGGCCAGTCACTCCGGCTTTATTATATTCTGGCAAGAATCTCCATTGGGAATGTTCATCAAATGCGTTTAGTAAGCATGCAAGTAGTATTTGCAGCAACAGAAACAGACACTTTGTGCCTGGAGTTCAGTCTTTTCTATAAAAAAAGACAAAACATCCAGCCAAAACCACCACCCCTCCCGAAAACATATCAAACCCTAAAAAACTCTCTGAGCCAGTTTGCAGGGGTTTTTATCCTGTTATATGTATAGCAGGGGTTAGCATAGCTCTTATTTGTTCAATTTCAGGTAAATGGAAATGAATTCTAACTGAAGTTACACAATTTTTGCTCTGCTTCAGTTGCTCTAAAATTCTCAATGAACTTTAAACTGCAATAGCTCTTTGTGTAAACAAGCCATTGGATTGGGGTACCTTTTAAAGACCTTGATGGAATAAAGAGTTATTTCTGTGGGGGGAAAAAGGGTGAATGCTTTCCCTATCTATGTAACATGCAGTACTATTAAAATATTTAATTGCAGATAAAGGGAGTGACTGATATGTGGTAATACAAATGTTAGATTTGAATGTGCTTAAAATGGTAGGTGTTTTTTACTCTGTTGTCCTTTGAAGCATATTTTGTTACTTGGGATTTTTGTAGGTTTTTCTTTTTTTGAATAGCTTAAATCCCTCAGTGTTTTGCTTCAGAACATTTTAGGCTGTTGTGTTTGGAAAATGTACAAAGATTTGCAGCCATAGGTTTGGTTATGGCTGGCATCAGCAGTAGCTCTGAGCTTTGTACATCTCTCGTGCAGGAGAAACAGCCTGCAGCACCATGTCTTCAGCTCTAATGGCTAGGTCCTCTTGCTCCTCAAGCTAGGATGGATCATCCCACTTCTCTTCCCATTTAATTGCATGTCCTTGCTGTCCAGGCTGAATTCACTTCTATTTTCCATATTTTCTGCATTGTGCCTGATGTTCCACCCCACCAAATCAAGGACCTAATTTTCAAGCCTGTTTGTCTCTGCCTCCCTTTGCCTGCACTCTTGCTCTCGCATCACTGTCTCCCCTTGGGCAGGAATGCAGAGTCAGCTCCTGGCTGCTCTGTACTGCACTTTTAAGAATTTTGTTTTCTAGGAGTAAATGTTTTTGTGTCAGTGCAAATAAAACTGCTGCAAGTTTTTCTTTTGTTTTCTGCATTTAGTAATAAATAACGCAATTCTATTGCCTAAACACAAATGTTGAAGGCTTTCACCAAGTGTGGGTTTCACATCTCAACTTCTAAGTTCATTAATCAATGTAAATTGTCTTACTGTTTGGATAATTCTGTAAATAGACTACAGAGCATGAAATGGTGGTGTTCATGGAAGAGCAAATGATTCTTTTTTGGATAAGTAAAGTTTATTTAAAACTAATTAAGACCATACTTTGAACTATTATTTCCCATGCTACTCTAAGATTTCTCCAATTTTATTCAAACCAAGCAAACGAATTAAATAAAAGCAAAAACATAAACATTCAACTGTAATTTTCAGGAATGAGTCTGCCAGGTATGTGTTCTCTATCTATTTTTTTTCTGAGAAGATGACAGAGATGATATTTGATACTTAAAATACTTGTGCTGAGTCAGATACATATTAGTAGTAATAAAAATTACTATAACTTCTTCCATTCTTATTTTTTAATACAGAATTGTATCTCTAGCATTGATATGGCAAGTCTGTCTAGAATAAATATTTTTAGACCTACTGTTACTGTGAGATTTTTGTACAGATTTTCTATTTGTTCAGACAAATCTAGAACCTTTCAAAAGAAACTTGGAGCCAGTTGCTGATATGATTTAGTAGAACTGTTAATTTTTTACTAAGTTTTTAGGAGATTGTAATGCACTCTGTAGCTGTGTTTTAGCCAAGCTTTAAAGTGATAATTTTGACAGCAGAAGTAAAGTTTTCATTCAGATGGGCATTTATTCTGTGTGTGAGGAGGTGAATAGGCAGAAATGTTTTTTTTCATAATAAATTAATTTGCAATGACATTTGAATAGTTTGACAACACATTTTTCCTACCAATAAAAAATTGAAACTGACTTTAAAAGATGGAGGATTTTTTTTGTCAGAGAGGAAAGTAGAGAATTCAGGTTCAGTTCACTTAAATAATTTGCTTGTATTTTACAGACATTAGTTATTTTGTTTATTGTATTTTGTATTTGTGTTAATGAAGGGGCACAGAATGATTTTTGTCTAGTTTGTTGTGGAAGCAAACCCAGATAGCTGTTGGTCTTTTTTTTTCACCTGTTCATAACTGCCAGGTCTACAGTGTAGAACCTTAATCTATAGTGTTTTAAAAGTTATTTTTGAACTATTTGGTTTTTATTTTCAAATTGTGTATATGATCATGACTAATTAACTAAACCAGACTTTGATACTTAGAATTGTGTCAAATTGCAAACAAAGTTTAAATTCCATGACATCATGTTGGCTCTGGCATTTCTGTCATATCTAGATTCTGGATTTGCAATTATTTTGCTCAGGTTTTTAAAATGTTTTTTTTCCTGTTATATTCTGAATTACTGCAGAGTATTTAATACTATTTCAAATTTCTATTGCTTCAGTCCTTGCTAAAGGCAAACTAGCATCTGCATGAAAAATAATTTAATCACAAAATACATACACTTGTTTGACCAAGACTTCTTAAAGTCTTCAAAAACAGTCCAGCACCTCTCTCTGCAGTATTTGTGAAGCAATCCAGTTTCCTCCTTTTGACTGAGGTCGATAAACTGTGTGGTACCTTGCTAGAAAATATTTCCTCTCCAGGGACAAAAAAAACTCCAAACAACCCCAAAATATTTTCAGACCAATTCAAGTGCTTTGAAAATCTTGTATTCAGTTGAGAAATAGCTTCACATGTGATGTCTGTCTTTGCGTAAAGCTCATGTATAGCTTCATGTGATGTATCACCCTTCTCATAGTGGGGCTTGGATGGACAGTTGATAGAATTCAACATGTCACTGCTGCCACAAGGGACTATTTTGCTGCCATATGGGACAACTATTCCTGTTTATTACTCAGACTCTGCATATCTGGTGTTACGTCTCCTTGGCAATGTGATTCGGAACGCTGAGCGGGGAGGGTTGGTTTGTGTGTGGTTTTTGGGGGTAAGATTCCTGGGGGTGGTGAACTGAGCGAGGACAGGCAGCACTCAGAGGCTGAGTGAGTCAGGAGGTGAGGGAGAGTGAGCCTGTTCCTGAAGGATACCGTTGCAGCAGCTGTTGAATCCCTAGCTTGTCACGTTGAATGTGCCATTGCTCCTTTGTGACTTCTCAAGATGGTGTTACTTGAACATGGGAGATAGTATTTTTTTTTTTAATTTTTATTCTGATTTTTCAAAACCACTTTTCCAAAATACACCTTTTCAATGTCATAGAGTAGTTTAAGTATCTTGCAATATATGCATAGCAAATACTGACCAGGTCGGAGGATGATGTGAGCTGTAATTTACCTTCCCTAATTCATTGGCTACTGCTTGCATTTGCCTTTATAATAACTACTGTAAAAAAAACCCTGTTTTCAGTTTTGAATAATATCCTTAGTGTGCAAGCTTCCCTTATGGAAGAAAGTTTTGGGCTCTGATCCTCTGTATTCATGTGGATGAACCAGCCTTTGTGGAACTAAGGTGTGGTGCTTGTTGTGTGAGAGCTGTGAAATATATTTTTTGCAGCCTCTCCAAGTTCATAATAATTATGTAATCTGTTTATGAAGTCACAGCTTCAAATTGTAAGGATATTTCCAGTGGATATATGAAACATATTGATATGAATGATGTCTTTTGGAATTCCTAGGAATATGTTATTTCTTAATATAGATAATCCTAATTTTAAAATATTTCTTACAGTTGTTTTTTTAAGGTACTATTTAAAGCTGTTGTTTAGTATTAGGTAACAATAAAGTGTTTTCTCAATATTCTCCACTTGGTGCCTCTGTGTATGTTTCTCCAAAGACTCATGTTCTTTGAAGATTTTAGGCTGAGCAATAAGGGAGATTTGAAAACTTGTGTTCCAGAAAGCTTAGTCTGGTGTGGTAGTTAACTAAATAAATGTTGTCCTTTTCAGAATGACTCTTATGTTCTCCGTTCCACACTCCCCCTTCTTTTTTTTTTTTTTTAATTCCGTTATGCTGAAATGATGATTGACTAAGAAACTCAGAGTTGGGGTTTTTTTTTGAATAGTTCTGCTTAGTATTGTTTGACTGGCAAAACCAGAATTTTGTTGAGCACTTAATGTGGGAAGAAGTCTAGCACCCTGTTCAAGATGCAAGATCTTATTGCATCTCGATAACATCTGGACTGTTTGGCTTCATATAGATATCTAAATTGTAAACTCTGTCTTTGGCACTTCTGACTTAGAGAAATTGTGGTGCTGTAGTAGTGGATTGGGGACAATACATTAAGAAATATGTAGCCATTAGTGAAATCATGCTCTAGCTAACTTAATAAATGAAATGTATGATTGCTAAAGGTATCTTTTGAATTCGTTTTTTATTCACCATGACGAGAATTCCATAATGATGTGTGTAACAAGTACCCTTAGAGCAGGCAGGTCTGTGGTTTAACTACGTGGCAGTGTGGTTCACTGACTTGGAGATCTGGTATTTAATGATTATTTATTTCAAATGCTAGGGCTGGAAATGTGGGAACACTGTTTTTTGACCTTACTTGCTACCTGTATCTGCGACTGGGTGAAGCCAATTTCATTGTCTCTCAGAATTGCTTTAATGTGTTATTAGCTTGGCATTGAGACCAGACACATACAGCATTTCACATATGGAAGAATTTTGCTTGAAATACTTTGCTTGTCATATAGTATATGTCTCTAATTAGAGTGGTTTTGAGCATAAGTTCCAGTGGGATAGCTAACTGGTTTTTAGTTTAAATAGAAATATTGTATAGCAATTGTCAGTCTTTATCTCTGGCAGCTGGTCTCTATCCAACTTGTGATACTCTTGTTGGTTTGCATGCTCTCTGGCTGGAGCATGGTTGATCTTTTTTTGTAAATTACTTGTTTTCCATGTTTGTCCTCAACACGTTTCAGACAAAAATAGGGGATTTAAAAGAATAGAGGCAAATTAGTTTGTCACTTTTTTTGCAACTGAAGCAAAATTTGAGTGTTTTATTTTTGGAGCATGGAAGTGGAGTTAGATCTTTGCTAAGGCTTCTTTGGTAAAGTGTCAGAATATTTTATTTTCCGGTTTATTGGCTCTGGTCTTAACAGCTGCTGTATTGTGACCTTTGGTTTGCTTTACAAAAGTCATGTTTCAACTGTGTAAGTGTATTCCAGTCACTTTGTTTTGTAAGGAGATTATTATAAAGGCAAATATGTGTATATTAATCAAGTTATCTTTTAAAAAACTAACATAATTGGTAATGATCTTGGAATGTTACGTGGTACATAAATTGTTTTTGGCATGTATGGAACCAAAGAATTGGGTAGCATGGAAATTATAATGATTCCCAATTAAAACGAAAAAAGTTGTGATTTTCATTTTTTTTTCAATATAATTTTGAATGTAGTTGTAATTAACTATAGTTCCATTTTGCCAGAGGGTCATCCATGCCATAGAGGAAATGCACGTGTAGGCTATCTTTGGCTGATTTTGCTGACTGGTTCCACTTGGTGTTGAAAATGTTGTTGCTGAAAAAGTGTTGAGGTAGCCTTTATTTTATACTTGTGTGGTGATGGTTTTATTAAAGAACCAGAACATATGAGTATCTTGCTTGCTATAGATGGAAAACAGGGAATTTGAAACTTTTTTTTTTTCCTCCCCTCTAGATTTTCAACTGAATTCTCACCTATCAACACTGGCAAATATTCACAAGATTTACCACACCCTCAATAGGCTGGTAATGACTTGCCATTTTCTCTCAGCAAAGTAGCTAGGCCTTTAGTCTGGGATGTTTTGTGTTTGAAGTCATTAAGTGATAATGCTTCTAAAAACTGTGACTGCCTTTTTTTTGCAGAGGCTGATAATTTTGAATCTGTTGTGCAGTATTAGTAAAGGGTAAAAGCTTATACTCGGAGGATTGGATGGAGTTTGAGCACCATTCACTGTAAAGTTGGATTTAGGTGATATTACCATAGATGAAGCTGTGACTGTGGCCATCATCCAAATTATTACAGTTCTTGAATAAAACATACTGAATGAGCAAGCTATCCTCTTATAACCATGCAAAGAGTTTTTTTGAAGGCTGTCCCTGCTTCTTTGCTGTGCATTTGCATTTGTTCTATTGCAACCATAGCTGGAAATACCAATATGGCTTCTATTTGTACACTACAAATTTAGCGGAAAAGACACTGTCTAAAAAAAGGGGTAACTTGCTTCCAAGATTTCAGTTATTTTTTAGTCAGTTCTCTTTAGAACATCTATGTGTGTTTATCTTTAAGCAAAGCCATTTCTGTGGTAAATGGTATATTCAGTCTTTCTAATGCAGTATTTATTAATAGAATTGTTCAATACAACAGTGCAAAGTTCCTCATCCAATAAGTAGTTATTTCCACCCTTAAAACATGGTTTGATATGTTTTTGATCAAAATGCAAAAATATATTTCAAATTTTGGAGTGTTATCCTTGAACATTTTGGTAAATATGAACTGAAATAAATTGGTAAATAAGAACTAATTAAGGTTATTATTCAGTATCAAATAAAGATTAAAGCATGACTGAACAATGAAGATCACCATCTTGTTTAACTGTATAATTCCTGCTCTCTTGCAGAATCTGACAGAGGACGTTGGCCAAGACGATCACCAGACAGGTATTTACTAGGAATATGGTAGAAATAGGTTGAAACAATTTAAACACAGTTTGTCAAAGAAGTCTTTCTGACATAATTGAAAGTTCTATTTTAGAAAACTAGGGGATCTTAGGAAGAAAGTGTCAAGACTTTTTAGAATTTCCTTCAAAGGAGATGTTCATGCTTTTCATTTGTCTGGTTGTGAAGGACTCGCAGGTTTCAGCAGTGTCTCTGATTTTACTATTTCTCAGTGTAAATACTTCAGAAGACTTCATGAAAAATTTCTCTCACTCCTTGGACTCAACCCGTTAGACTAGCAGAATATCCATGTTCTTACAGTGTTCTGACTCTTGAAAGAGCATTAGTGGGACCAGACCAGAATCAAGACCTCAGGTGGCTGTTGTGGTGCCAGTGACTGAGTTTAAATGCTGTGCTCCAAACAACCCAGCTTTTTTCTTGAGTGATTTTGATGCAAGTTGCTCCTGTTTTGTGTGCAGAAATTCAATCGGTGTCTAAGGGCTATTTGATAGCATAAATCTGTTCTCTGTTCAATAAAATGTCATTATTTTCCGAGGCCTTCATTTCAAGTGCCTGGTACTAGCTTGCTGCCATTCTTGACTCATCAGCATTTGTGCTTTGTGACTTGCTATCTTGAAACGTTTGTTACCTCCTTTTGCACTTGTTACTTTTGAGCTGACATCTTCCTTGTTTTTTTCCTTCGGTCCTTTCTGTGTTTCAGGCATCACACCTAAGGGGGAAGGGAAATAACTTACTGGCTCCAAGCCCTGACTGCTCAGCAGAACTGTTCTTTTAAAACTGACCATATCTGTTCTACCATCTGTCTCAAAGTTCTTCTCTATGCTGAGGTGCTAGCTGTTTGCCGATGTTACCTTGAGTGCTTAAGAAATTGGAGAGAGCTGTTGGTTTCTTACGAAGATTTTTGAGACACACTTGTAAACATAGCACACTCTTAGCCTAGAGCACTAAGAACTGATGCATTGGACTTTCTTGTTCGGGATTGGTCAGAGCTCGCTTAGGGCTTATACACCCTCTTCCCTACTGTGACATGTGACTTTGTTTCATAGTTGAACTATTTTATCCTAGCCACCAAAAGGCTTCTATCAAATGTTTTCCTTCAGTGTGGTTAGTGGTTTGATACTTAAAATTAGCTACTCATGTAAATGAAAAACCTCTACAAAAGAAGTCGAGGCAGATAGTTCAAGAGAGTCAGAGGCTTTCTTGTCCTTATGTCTTCTACCATCTCCTGATGGAGACTTGGAATGTTTCCCTTTGTGATCCAGGTGCTCAAACTAAACACAGATACTTAGTGATTTCATGTATGAAAATACATTTTGTAGACTTTTTTTACTTCTGAGCACAATGTTGTGAAGCATTGAGGTAGTTGCTCTCTGTCACCAACCAATAAGAGTAGACATGGTTAAGATACTTGGAATGTGTCTTATCTCTTGCGTAGCACTTCTGTCATAAAGGTCAGTGTAAGAAATTAGCCTCAGAGCTCTTATTATCTCTATTGGAAGGTGTTTGAGGTTGGTTACTGGTTTTGATGAACTGCTTTGTACTGACAGTTGTGGTTATCCTATTGCCTGTGAATGATTTTGGGCACAAAATCCTAGCAAAGAGTGTAATTTTTTTACAGTAGTTGTAAAAGGACCTTTAAAACCAGGAAAAAAATATGGAATGAGAACTGAAAGTAGAGTTTGATACTGGCAGGCTCCTCATCTCCATATTACATTCCAGTTTTTTATATGCTTCTGCCCAGTGTTTTGTCTCCTTGTAGAAAGAGATGAAGCTCCAAACTGTGCATAAATTGCATGTGATTTCAGTCAAAATGTTTGCTTGGCTTTCCTTGTATGAGGGTAAGTACATGTGCAAGGAGTGTTTTTGGCTATTGTGAATGTAGTACAGTGGTCTCTGTGTCCTTTTTGTATGGGACTTGACACTTCTGAGACATCTTACTGAAAAGCCTATGTAAATGTAGAAAGAGTTACTTTTGTAAATTGTTTGATTTTGATGTGCCTAAATTTTTGGAACTTGGATTTTCCAGTATTGCTTACTAGTATGCAGAATAAGAAATGTCAAGAACTATTAATTTCGTAACACAATTTATAGAACTATGTAGATAACTCTGAATTTGAGATTCTGTCTCCAGAACTCTTTTGAAAGTCATGTTAATAACCGAGTCACAAAAAGATTCTTTGAGTGTTGCCAAACCCATCTAAAGGCAGATTTTTTTTAGTTCTGAGGCCTTTTTTTTTGGTGGGGGGGGGATGATTTTTTTTTCCTACACTCTGTATATTCTGGAGCACACCTTATCCTTAGAGAGTACTATTGGTTTTCTGACATAACTATCCTGGTTTATGATATTACATAGTAGGACCTACATTTTGGATAACTTAAATGCCTATCTAAATTTGATTGAGAATTCTAAAAGCTCTTTTTTAAAAAAGGACTATTTCAGTTTTAGGGTAATAGTTATAAAGAGCTTTTAATGCGTATGACATTTTTTTTCAAATTAATTCTTTCTGAGCTAACAACAAATGAACTGGACATCTAAATCACTTTCAGCAAATTGTGTGTTTCCTTTCTTTTCTGCAACCTAAGGGTCGCAGTTTCAAAATTCCTTCAGGGATTCAGGAGCTAAGATGGACTCTGCTTCAAAATTCCAGTTACCTATAATGGTTGACATCTCATAAGATGTGTCAGCATTCAGTGTACATGTATATCTGAAAAATAAGGGAGGATGTAAATGTGTTGTGGGCCTTTGCCTTTTCAGCTGTTTGTAGGGGTAAGAAAAGGAGACATTAAGATTCTGTAAACAATTTCTTTTTTGTTCTAGTGTGTGTATGCATTAAGTTGGAAAACTATCTAAGATTTGAAATAATAGTTTTTCATGTCATAGCTACAAATTAGCAACTTTAAGCTATTATGTTGTGATTTGGTTACTAATTTGTCACCTATTTATCTATCCAAACTAAAATGTCTTTTAAAGTACAGTTCTTGTTGTCACCTGGCATGTTTAAGAAAGCAAGGTAATGTCTTCAACAAAAACAAGGCTTCATTGCTGTTCCTGAAACTTGTAGGGGAAAAAGTACTTTTGCCTCTACTATTCTTTTTGTTTTAGAAAAGAAATACCTCTTGAGTCCAAAGCAGTTCTGTAGTGTTGAATTGAAGATAGAGATGATGATTTTTCCTTTTACAAGAAGATGGCAAGTTGTTTGATGTTTTGATGAGTATCTTGATTTTCTCATCTTGTATCTGAAAAATGGTGATTGTTAACTGTGCTTGTGATGGTCTTGTTGCATCGTTTAGGGAGCAGCAATATCTTTCCAATTGCTTCAGCGTTCACAGTTTCTAATTATTTTTCCTTTGAAACATCCCTCTACGTAAGCATCAGAAGAGCAGGATTATTCACAGGCATTATCTAGAGAGAAGGTGAAAATTACATGTCTGAAAATCACTTCTGTAGGGATGCAACTTGAAGAATTCTTATTTATTGACCTCTGTTTCTTCTTTTTTTTTTTTTGTTCTGGTTTTGTTGCTATTGTAGGAGCCTCCTTTGTGGTGATTATCTTGCATATTGTTTTAAATTTCTTAGGGTGAATTTTAGCACTTGAGTTGATATTTCGCTTGGATAGCTTTGTTTCCTGCAAATTTGGAACTACCGAATAGAATGTTTGGCAAACAACATTTATACTCGGCAGGCTTTTGGCTGATGTTGGCCTATTCAGCAGCCATTTGGAGGCTCTACCTTGCAAATGCTAGCTTCAAGTGTCAAAAAAACAGTGAGAACTAGGAAGGTTCTGCCAGTCTTGAGTTGAGACCCAGGAGTAAGAAACTTAGAAGATAATCACATCAGAGAAGCTGCACTTGGTAAGTAAAGTTCCTGTCAAACGTTGCATGAAGTCAGAGGGAGCTGCATGTTTATTTGCGGATGATTAAAACTTTGAGAAGTGAAATTAGTTGTGAGAGACTGGACCTAGAAATCACATATAGAATTAGGAAGCTCTGTGTAGGAGAGGCTAATATTGACGTTGTTTAGTGAACTATACTGTAAAGTAAGAAATTGCAAGAATTTAAACAAAATCCCCAAACTCTGATAGTTTTATTTCCATCTAAAGCTAAAATGTTTTGCTGGTTTAACTTTGAATAATTTGTTACAGGGGAAATTATAACTGCCCTTTGAATTCAATATACTAATTCTAGTAACAAAAATAAATACTTTTCAACTAACCTTTCAGCAGTTAAATTATAGTGAAGACTTGGTCCAAACCTGAGATTTTAAGATGTTAAATCTCTAGAAGCAGATATTTGTCTACCTCGTGTCTGTGTGTGTGTTTGTGTGAGGAGGGTACACATGTGCATTTAATATCAATTTCTGAGCTATCTCTTTTCTTCCCTTTTCTGTCAGTTTATGAGCTGCAACTAAATACATTCAAACCAGGAAGGAGTACAAATTTTTTCATGTGTGTCATTGGAGAAATTGGGTTATGGTGAATTTTATTGTCAGTGTAAGCCTGTAAAACATGTTTAGTGATCTTTCTAAAAATGTCCTATCATTTAATGTGGAAAATACTTCAAGCAGGAATTCTTGGGTTAAATTCTTTGGTTTGTATGGGGTTGCAGATCTAACAGAATACTTTTCCTGTTCTGTAACTGTTCTGCTTTTATTTATTTTGATTTATTTTTCTCTTTTGCTATGCTTCTCTTTTCACAGAAGCCTTGCATATTTCTTTTCTCAATCAAATAGCCAGTAAACTGGACAAGCCCTGTGAAGGGGTTGGTGGTCTTTCTTGCGTTTCACCAGTATCCAGTTGCCTGTGGCCATCATAAATAGATCTTTTTTCTGTATTAAGCATTTTAAAATAATCAAATTGCTCTCAAAGGCATGAAGTAGCTACAGGTTGTACTCAAGTACAAACTTATATTCCCAAACAAGGTATTAATTAGCACATGTTTTCATTTGTTAAGTTCAGTGTGTGTCTGAGTCTGTTGGCTATCTCTAGCCATCTGTTAAATTCTACTGTCATCTTAAGTAGTTTTAGTTTGTGTAGGTTTTAAAAAAATACTGTCAGAGTCTTTAGAAACTTGATCTAAAAAGCCATACAGCATCACTCTTTCAATAACTTTGGGGAAGACAGTTTTGCAATGTGATTAATTTGCAGGCATAATAAGATGGAACAAATGATATTCAGCAGGTCAGTTCCTTAATTTGTTTAATCTGGGTAGTAAAATGCATCAGATGTACTGTGGGTTTTTGATGATCTCTGGCTTACCTGTTTCAAACATGTCTGAGAAGAAGATAAATACTATTATTGTTAATTTCCTTTTGTAAGGTATTCTGGATGGTGCTTCTAAAAGTATGTTCTTCTTACACAGCCGTTTTGATTTTTTTCATGTGATAGTAGTTTATGGAGTATAATGCTAGGCAGTTTTTTTGATAACCAGTTAAATTATAATTTGCATTTACAATACTTGTAAAACTTTATTTCTAAAAGAGTGTAGATATGGTCATACTTTCCTGAGAGGATGCTGGGATGGGGAAGCTTCAGGGTTTAAGAGGAAAAAAAAAAAAAAAAGGAGGAATATATAGGAAGAATTTTTTGATTGAAAAAAATATTTCTTGAACTAGAGATTAATTTTCTTAATACAAATGAATATAAAGGTAAGACCAAATAACGTATACAAAGTGCAAAAGTTTTATTAGTTGAAACCAAATTAGTTCATCTTGATGTAAAAAGCAGTTTGAATGTCTTGCCTAATACTAGAACAATATTCTATACTTTCATATACGTAATAGTTTTAGTGCATGTTTAAAATAAAGTACATGTAGCAAAGCCTGTGAGGATCTAAGGTTCCTTACATATGTTTCTCCTATAACAGGAGAGAGACTTTCAAAGATACGAAGAATAGGTAAGCAAAAGATTGCTGTTAGTATTTGTTGGGAACTGGGCCACTGATTTCAGTCTGCTACCTTGGTGTCAAAAAGTAGTTTCATTGCTTGCTTCTGTGCTGTGATTTGAAATGAAAGAATTGTGGGCATCTTAATAAAGCATAGCTAAACTTGGATGCTGTTGAAGCTAAGAGAAGGTGGCTTAGACATACTGGAGTTTACAATTTCTTGCAATTTTCTTTGGCATCACTTTGTGTCTGGATTTTTACACCTCACCTTTCTCTTCCTTTCCTTTAAAAATTCTCTGCATAACACTTGGAGCTTTGTTAGCTCTTTCAACTGCTCTTACACGCACCTTTCTCAGATGTCCATGTGGTCTTCAGTATATGAAAGTAGGACAAAATTTTGCCTAGAGAGTTAGCCTACTATTTTCATGAGACAGCAAAGGTAATTTAATGACTTGGTGGTCAAAAGGGCTGGTCCTGTGCTCTTTCTTGTGCTAATGTACAGAAAGTTGTTATTCTTTTTTGCATGGGTTAATTATCTACAGGTTTGTTGAGCTGTATTAGCACACTGAAGAGTCACCAGAGACATAAGAGTATGTAGCTGAGAGAAGGAGAGGGGAAGACTTCCACTTGATTGGCATCAGTGTCCTGAATTGCCGTTTCCTGCTTGGAGACCTTAATTCTTTGAGAACTCTCTAGTCCAAATGATACAGCCAGACATTTGTTTTTTTTCCCCAGTGCTTGCCGAATGTTTTCCTTCCCACCAAGAAATCAATCAAACAAACAAACAAATCTGATGTACAAACAAAACCATTCCTACTCCTTGCTTTCTGTATCATGGAAAAAACTTGGGGCTGAAACAGAGAAAGATTCTGTTTTGTAGAGGCTGCTGCTAGTCACATTTGCATCTGAAAAGTAATAAATAACTCTTAGAAGTTCCAATTTTAATAAATTACTAAAAATAAGGATATCTTTTTGAGGACTTAAAAAGTAGTCTCAAGGTAGTCTCATTTTTTGCCTTTTGTTAG
Source organism: Colius striatus (assembly GCF_028858725.1). NCBI lineage: Eukaryota > Metazoa > Chordata > Aves > Coliiformes > Coliidae > Colius > Colius striatus. Next base: position 71,258,979 of record NC_084761.1, on the reverse strand, counting down.
ACTGAAGTAGCACTAGCACTACTGTACATGTTGGTATAGCACTTTTGGCCTTAGCTGAAACCTGGTCATAAAACACAGAGAAACCTTTTACGTAGAACATGTAAAAGGGAGATGGATTTTGTTATTGAAAGGAGACCATTTTTTTTTTGTAATTTTTAAACCCACTAACTTCCACCCTTCCCTTCCCTTTGTAATATGCCTATTAGTGGACATAGTTCAACTGGTGTGCAACAGTTTCATTTCTTGTACTGGTGTTTTTAATTCCCTCTGTAGGAAGTCTCCGGTCTTGCAGTTCATCAGACTGCTTTAGTAAAGTGATGCCTCCAAGGAAAAAGAGGAGACCTGCAGCAGGAGATGATTTATCTGCTAAGAAAAGTAGACATGATGGGTATGTCATCTTACCGTGAGCTAAGACTGATGGAATATCTGAAGTTGAATAGCTGATATGATCGTGTTTTTAAATACTAATGGAAATGGTATTCAAATTTGCTTGGTTTCTCAATGTGAAACCATAGCCTGTGAATGAACTGTGGGATATTGACAAGCACGTCTAGGTTCAGTTTGCATCTCACCTTTTTCTAGTCATACAAGAAACTTGTAGGGAGCTTCTCCTTGCTCTAGTTTGTCAGCTGTCAAAAGAGACATACTTGTTTGTCCAAAAACAACTTATATACGGTAATACCTTCCTGTATACATGGCCTGAGATCTGGATTGGGCACTCCACAGGCTTTTAGAAAAGTGAATGTAGCTATAGCCCACTCTGCTCTTACCTGAAATCCTACTAATCTCCCATGGTGGAATTTGATGCTGACCATATAAGGGAAAGGTGAGGATTGCCCAGGCAAGGCAATAGCCACTTGGAGGGGTGATTGAGGTGGTGCAGCTCAGCCTCGCTCTGGGCAACAGAAGTGCAAGTGGGTTATAACTGTGTGCATGAGCAGTGTATTCTTTTGGCACAGGTATCGCGTAGCTGAGACTTCTGCAAGTGTTGGATGTTCAGTATGTGCATGTTCAGTCAGCCTCAGTCATTCATAAGCGGTCAAATGTGCTCCTTGTGTGTAAGATAGTCACTGTGTTTATGTGCACTAAATTCAGAACTTGTGGGAATACAAGACTGTATCCTGCTGCATGGTAGGTAAAGGGTTGTCCTGTTTTTGGAAAGTGACATGTACAGGAGAAGGTTGGATTGCTGTTGTGTCAGACAGTAGAATTTGAGCTCTGTTATGTTCATGTATTACTGGTGACTCAGAAAACACATTTCTATAACAAGTATCTTGAGGAAGGTAAAAAGATACGTTTCTTTCCTCACTGACAGCCTGAAATCTGACTGGCTTCCTTTTTTTTTTTTTTCTCTAGCATGAGTAAGAAAAATGCTGGTAGCCAAATTAAGCCTGTGGTTATGCCTCCATAACTCCATTGTCTGTAATAGGGTTGCACAACTGTAGCTGCACTGGAATTTATTAAATGATCTGTTGATGCAGAAGAAAGAGATTTCAACTCTCCCTTTCAATGCTTTGCATACATAACATTAGCAAGAACAAAAAACCAGTACATGTTCTTAACATTTTTTGTTGCTTTTCAGAAATAATAAAATACAAAAGCTAAATAATTGATAGAGTGTTTCTAGCATTGAAGTAGAAAGGCTCACAAAATTTACCTCCCTTTGCCAGGACACGATAAAATAAAACAACCCAAAATGCCTAGAAAGTAAGGTTGTCTGTAAGTATGAAATACTGATACATATAATTCAGATGAAAAAAATGCAGATTTCTTATTATATTGGTAATATATATGTATGTAAAATATTTTAAGAGCTCTTTGAAAGCATAATTTGAAGGATTTTTATTCTCATTATATCTGCCTTTTAGCTTGTAACAGAGCCAGTCTTCATTCTACTGCTATGTAAGGCTTTATTAAAAGGAAGATCTCAGCCTGCTTTTAGATGGGGAGGTGAAACCAGATCTGCCAGTCATGGGCCACAGGAATATCCTTCTCTGATGTGGTTCTGTTTTTAATCTGTCTTCCTTCTTAACTTCTGAAGGTTTGGGGGCTTTCTCTGCCTCTCAGTATGTAAGTTTGTTTTGGTCTTCAAGAAAACAGTTTTTGTTTCAGCATGACTGGCAGTATGAAATAATTTGCTGAGCATTCAGCTCTGTTTTCTTTCAAAGAAGGATTCTTTTTTTTTTTTTTTTTTTTTCAGATTTGTCTTATGCCCTTGTAACCTTCTGTGAACAAGACAGAGAGCAAGCTGTCTCTAATTTCCATGCTGTTTGTCAGGCAAAGCTCATGCCTATCATGTTTGGTCTTTGGAGGTCAAACATCTCAGTTTGTCAAGCCAAAATCTATCTGAAATTGGGGACCTCGACAGCAGCATGCAGTAGCCCACGTAGTTATCTGCAAAGCTATTTCCTCTTGCAGTGTATGCAGAGAATGTTGTGTGCAATGAAAACAGTATGTATAGTGCAATGCCAGTTTATGGAATAAGGGGTTTCTAGCCTCAGTTATTTATTGTTGCTTCTGTTTTAGAGGCAGACCTCCTAGAAGCTGCATACTAATAACTCAGGATAAACCTTCAAGGGACATTAGTCTGTGTGGATTCTGTATAAAGCAAAAAAGGTAGTCAGTGTCTGTTCTTGAATGTCTACTTTCAATGAAAAAATACAACATGTGCTCTCTGGAAGAGACTATATTTCTTAACAGAGCGGCTTTGTCACTTGAAATGCTTATGGAATGATTTAAGTTTCGTATGTTTCTCAGTTACAGTGGCAAACTGACAGAGGCAACACTAACAACTGAATTCAGTAATTGCGAGTTGCCTGGTTGCTTTCAATGTGAAAATGTTGTAGACTGAAGATTGTCAAAGGAGTGTCATCATTAATGATGTTGTCACAGCTGAGACCAAATATTGATGATTTCCCCCTGGTTTGTCCACTCAAGGAAATTTAGTTGGATGTGTTTTCAGGCTTTGCTATTTGTGGTGTGTTCCTGTAATCTCTTCAACTATGATAGTAATGTTTTTGACATATGTATTCTTCCAAGAAAGCTTATTTCAGCAGGGCTCAGTGCTGAAAGAGAAGATGATTTTTAAGGGCCCTTAAACTCATAAACCCAAATACATGTGATACCAGGGAGCTTGTAATAGCTTTCACCCTCACTTCAAGGCTGTTAGGGATACAGCCTCACCTGGGAAGGATTAGTGCAATAATGATACTGGCTATTGAGGAAAAAAATATAGGAACAAATCTAGTTGTTAGTGAAGTTATTTGGAAATGCTAATCTCATGCATAGACTAATATAGAACAAAGATTCCAAACATGTTCTTTATCATCCCACCCTTAGATAATAAGAGCTTGAATTCGGTTAATTACTGTTCATAACGTCACCTTGAACTATGAATGCAGTGTTTTAGTGGGAGGGAGTTTTTATACCAGATGCTGTACAATGAAAAGAACTTGGTGTATTCATTTCTGGATCACAGTAAGATTTGTTCTGTCTAAAATAATAGCTACTTGAAGTAAACTGTTCAGAGCACACTCACCAGAACATAATGACTTGAAGACTTTGTGTTTTTCACTCAGCGTCACAGTCTTGACTTTCTTGTACTTGCAGTTCTCACAGTATAGGATATTTTCAAATTGGTATTAAAAATATATTTCCTATACATTGCTATTCTATAATTGTGTTAAGGGTCCTAGGAAAGGTAAAGCAAGTTTCATGTAAAGACACATGCTAGGTAAGAATATAGTCCTCACTGTGTAATGATCAAATGCTGTGTATCTGTTACACAATCTCTAGCCAAATATGGGCTTTTTCCTTAGGGAAAAATGAGCTGTATAACAAAATGTCCTCTTTCTGATAGTCTAGTTTAAAAAATAATTCTACTCCCTTTTTCCAGAATAATTCTGAGGGCAAACATCTTAGTAATGGATATTTAGACTTCAGAAGGATGAAAACTAGGAATATTTATCTGCTTCCGTGAAAGTTATGTTTTGAAGCAATTAGATCTACAGTCTAATTTATCGTGGATATGTGTATGGACCGCATAGGGGCCTATTAACATGAAAACCAGATTTTCTTTTTTGACTAATAAGCTCCATACTCTAGAGTGGAAAACATAAGTTTTGCAAACACAGTCAACACACTGTTATTAAGGGGAAGGTAAAATGGGAATGTGCTTACATTGGAAATTTTCAAAACCTTTAGTGTTGATACGGATTTTTTTATTTGTTCTGTTGTCATTTAGTAACTGGTTTGGTCTCACCCCATGCAAACACTTTTGTTACCAACTGTTATAGATGTCTAGACCTTATTTCCCGAAGCAGAGATTTTCAGATACCCAGAGGTATAATTTTCCTTGTTTCTATACCTTTTCCTTGAACTTCACTTAATAGTTCTCAGAAAATTAAACTGGGCATGTAACTACCAGGATATATTCTGTTGTACATACTGCTCCTTGGGCAAGCCTGATGAAGTTCAGGAGATTAATTAAACAGTTTAGAGATGGTTGTTAGCCTTTAAATAGGGAGAGATAAGACACATTAATTCGTAAAACTTACCAGTCACGTAAATTTGTCCTGAGGGTTGCTTTAGATAAAAAATCCTCCTCCCTTTCTCCTACCTTGTTTCTGATAGTTTCATAAACACTCTATGGCTAAAACCATAATTGTGAATGAATAGGTGAGGTTTTGTAAAAATACTTGCATTGTGCTGCACTGATGAAAATTCTTGTCCAAAATGTTAAATTAATGAAGTAATTAAGTAGTAGGGGGCATCTTCCTCAATAAAAAATTTGGCTCTTTCAAAATACAAATAACCTGAAAGCAATTAGTTACTCTGTTGGAAGCTCAAACAAAATGAGGTAAAGGTTTTTAATAAGTTCTGGTTGCATAGAAACAAAGCTACTGTTGGCAAATTTCTTAATGTTTTTGTTTAGTAAACACTGACTATCTGCAATGAGCTGGCTGTAAAGCTTCATGAGGGGTTAACTTTTGACTTACCATAATGACCTGTACCTTTTTTTTCTTTCTTTTTTTTCCCCTTAAATGAGCTATTACCAGCTTTCACAATCATTCAAGAAAATATTTTGTGTGACCTAAATTCTGTGCTTTCACTCATCTCAATTTGTGTATTTCAGAATACTGGAGCCACATAGCTGAGAGTTGGTGCTGTGGTAGGTGGAGCTCTAACAAATTCCAGTATGAGTTGAAGCATAATCAGAGCAGGAGTAGATACCCAGCTTTGAAGACTGCAGTAGAAAGAAGAGAATTACATGACCTTGTTCTTTTTGCTGGCAGCAACTGTGTACTCACAGGATGACTTGCCTAATCACCCCATAATAGCTGGATGGGATTTTCATGCATTCACTTTCCTACCAAATCAATAACAAATGGAGGAAAATAATATTGAAGATATGAATGTGTGTTTAAAGAAACAGGAAAGGCCTAGACACTCAGTTCTTTTAATTTGTTTATGTCTACCTATAGCACTTCCAATTACAAATGACATCGTCTCATCTTCATTGCTGGGATATTACAATTCCCTGGCTCATAAGAATATTTCAAAGGTAATTTAAAAATGACTGTTATGAGTCAGTGGACTCATGATGGAGATGCAAGCATTTCTGACAAAATAACTTTGTTTAAATGTTGGTTAAGTAGTTGATAGCACTTTTATAAAATTTAGGCAAATTAATCTCATGTTGCTTTCTCCTTGCCCTGTCCTACATTTTTTTTTCTCTCTCCAGTTAGTGAAATGTGTCAGAAAAAGATAATAAAAAAGAAAGTTGAGTGCTCGTTAATTGGATATTGGTGATAATATAAAGAAACGTTTTTTGACGTCTGCTGTCACTGTTCTAACATTGACAACATTGTGTTAAACTAAAAACTATTATTTTTCAAGCAAAGGTTTTTCTGAGTCCCTATACCTGCATGTGTGTCTCATCTAAGAGACTAATATATACTCTTTGCCCATAGACAATTTTTTTTTCCCTTGCAGTTCCTGATGGGGAGCATGTCAGAGTTCAGAAGTGAAAGAATGATTCTAAACACAAAGGCTTCAAGTTTGCAGTTGTACAGTAGGGATGGGTACAGCAGACACCGGGAAAAAGTTCTGTATGCACCTTTCTAGCTCTGATGATGTAGAAAAGACCCTTTAACAATCCTATTCCAGTGTCAGCATTCTCTGACAGTGGTACAAGTTCCGGTACCAAAAGTATCAGGTATACTCTTTGGCCCTGTCTATCAGATGTTTACTTCTTCTTCCACCCTCCTCCCCCCCCTTTTTTTTTTTCCTCCTTTCTTTTTCTTTTTTTCTCCTCCAGAGTCTGAGCAATATGTTCTTTCGCTTCTGGTGTGTGACTGAAATTCTACAGGTTCCTCTACAGAAGGTCAATGCATAAGTGAATTTCCCAGCTGTAACATGATCAGCATAATGGTCAGGCATATGCTTGAAGGTGCTGGTGCTGGCCATCTTGAGGAGGCTGTGGGCTGTTGAAGACTCACTCTTTAAAATTCTTATCTATGCAGTAGATGTTTGGTGCCCCCCAAAGTATTGATATCTGCTCTGCACACGCTGACAGTTTGTATTTGTGTAGCAGGAGATGCTGTCCTTAGCAAAAAGGCAAGGTGCATCATCTTGCAGTGCGTACAGAGAAGTTCCAAAGACCGGAGTAGTACAAAATGGATGCCAGACATCTCTGGCAGTTTGTGTTTTTCTCCTCTGCACATACAATTCTTGAGACAATCACATCTGTATAAATGTTACGAGGACACAGTCTTTGGAGTCACCTTTACCCTGTGTTGCCTTGTTGGACTTGCTATGATAATTGAACTGAATCGTCCTAGGTTGCAATCCCAGATACTTGTCTGCTTATTTGCTTGTATCTGCCTGCTCATCTCACTTCACCATGCACTTGGGGGATTAAGAATGTCTTGCAGATAGAACTAGCTGGTTTGACTAGACTAGGGGGAGAAACTCATTTGGTATTTGAAGTAAGCATGGAGAGAACAGGCTTCATCTTTATACATGAGCAATCACTAGTACTGGGTCTGCATTGGTATTACTCAGTTCTGTTGTGCTCCCTTTCAAGTGACCCTTGTCTTGCAGAGTCTGTGATCTGCTGTTATTTCCTTTAGATTGAGAGAAAGGCATCTGAGATTCACCATGGTGCACGATTTTATAGTTCTGGCTGTGCATACTCTGTTTTTGCTATAAATGTGATGATCACCATCAGTTTTAATGGAAGTCTGGCTAATTAGGTTGTAGCAGAGGATACCCTGTAGTGGGGATAATTTGGAGCTATATCCTTTCTGATTTCATGTTCTGAATTTGTAAATTCAGAGTTGATTGTATTTTATGTATTCTGAATTTATTTTTTAAACTTTCTCTTACGGACACAAGTTGGGACATCTGGAAGCAGTTCTGGTTTCTTAAATATCATACTCCAGTGGTCAGATACTGAGCTTTTTGAGCCATGATAAGTTTGAGGCCAGAGCATTTTGCTCAGAGTTACTTGGCTGTATGTTGTGCACATGGACTCACTAGTGAATATTGTAGTTTCATGCAGTTCCTAAACAGCGACCTTAGCCTTAAGCACAACAAATGACTTTCAGTCCCAAATCAGTCCAATGAAAACTTGCCATGCATAGTTGCAGTGAGTGTGTATAAAGGGCTGTTTTTTTTCTGTGCTCATTCACATTCCTTTTACACGTACTGCTGTCATTAGTGTCTTGGTTCAGGCTACTGTATTTAGCTCTACCACTTGTAGAGCTGCAGATGCAACAATCCTTTTTCTGAAATAGAGCTAGACCTAGAGCTCTGTCAATAAATTTGTTTCCTGAGGTTTCCTTCTCAAATCCACTCTTCACATATTGAAACAAACATGTTGATGAGTTACGTGAACAGATGGGACAAGACACTTGGTTATAATCCCTTTGTAAGAATATAATCCCTTCATAGAGTCCTGTGATGAATGGCTGTCTTTGGGAACCAGATTAGCTTTGCATGTCCTAGGTTCCAGCAGTACTCTTACAGACTCCTCAAATAAACAGACTGGAGTAAAGATGTTGACTAGCTCCTGCTACAGTCAATTTTTCAACTTGGTATTCCAGTTGGTGTTTGTCATGTTTGTTTGCTACAACAAAGGGGATAATGAATAATTAGACTTTTGCCAAAATGGCAGAATGCCCCCTTTCTTTATCTGTAGATATTTTATTGATTCCTTTGAATTCAGAATAGCCTAAAAAATGCTGGATAGGTCTTTCATAGTCACAGTTCATTCTGCAAATTTGAGAACATTATCAGACCTGGTTTGTTGTTTTGTTGTTTTTTTAAAAATAAAATGATTCTAACTCTGACTTCGACCTTCTGGCTTAGTTGTTTATTTACTGGGTACTGCTGTCAGCCTGTTGCTTTGCAACTGCAGTAAAGCTTATGCAAAGTAGGTAATTCAAGTAGAAAAAAAAGTCTTTTCAAAATGAAAATTGAAAATCCCCTACAAATCGTGACTATGTGGATGTATATGTATTTCTGAGACATGTATGGCTGTTGGTTTTTGACATTGTTTCAGTTTGTTGCAGATCAGTGTGTTTCAGTACAGTGTTAATTTTTCTTTCAATCCTGAAATTTCTTATGAACCTCATTTATGTTTATCTTCAAGTTAGCCATTTATCGTTGTTCTCTGACTAGTATTACTTTTCTAATGATTGGTTCTTTTAAAGAAACTATGACAATAAACAGGAAGTAGTGCTTTGAATTACTGTCAGAACGATCTGTGTGTCGTTAACTTCTAGCTGCAGTTCCTCGTAGCTGATAGCCAAGCTAGGTGAAGGATAGCAGGATTAGTATACTCTAAGCTCCTAAGTACAGACATCTCTTACATGTCTTTCTAGGATAAAATGGTGATGAAATGAACTCCACATTATTTTCATCAAATTGTTTCACAATTCTCCTTCAACCAGTTAGCCACTTTGTTGTCCCCTCCCTCAGCAGGACTTGTCACCAAGAGGAAGGACTGCGTGCTTGGAACACTTACAGAGCCATTCATGGCTGCCTTCTCTAGTTATAAGCCATTTGATGCTCGACTCTTTTCAGCCTTTTTGAGCCCGAGATGCTGCAGAGTGGTGGAAGTGGATCAAAGAATGCATGTGCAGCAGTGAACAAGTACTTGAACTGCTGAGTCCCTTTCTTCTAACAGGGACAGATAATAGCGTCTCTGTCAGAGAAGACAAAATAAAGTGAAATAACTTACCAACTTCTGCTATGCCTTCCGTGCTTTGGGTGTTTCAGATACTAAATTTGTGAGTGGTACCTTGGAGCTTTTTCCTAAATGTAGGCAAAATTCCTTAGGCTTTTTGTCGAAGGAGAACATTACTGTGCTGGTCATCTCTGGGGCAAAGGGTTGCTGTGGATATAGCTTTTCAGATAACGATTTGCTCCACAGTAAGTGATGTTCCATGAGTTACTGTCAGTGAGGACCTGTAACGTGTTCTTTGTGGTTCGTGTTACCATCTTCCTGGCTTTAGAATAATCTAAGTGTGGATCATGTCTATTTTTGCCTTTATGCCTTTTATAAGACTTTTTTAAGGAGGAAAAAGAGCACGTGCAGATCTCCTTAGTTAATAATTAAAGGCGCATAAAGTATGTTTGCACCTACAGGTGGCACCTGTGTTAACTGTGACATGAAATTACTCTGGGTTTAGACCCACACCAAGTTTCAGCCTGTCGGTTGGTTGTGGTAGCCAAGGGTGTGCACCAGTTTTATTTGAACTTACACAAAGCAATTTGGTGGTGAATTTCAACTAGTATATATTTGTTGTAAAGAAAGTTCATGTACACGGATAAGGGTTATGAATCAGCCGAAGTGTGACAGGCTGAGCAAACACAGTATTTAGGTTCAGTGATTCTTACTCTGTTGAGGAATGTCTCAAGTGACTAGATTTGAGGACAGAATGCTTGGTAAATCGGTTCATGAAGAGAAAAATGTTGTGTTTATGGTGGCTGTTGACGATTGCTTTAGAAAAAAGATGAATTAATTACTTGTTTCTCCCTTTTTTTTAAGTATGTATAGAAAATATGATTCAACTAGAATAAAAGCAGAGGAAGAAGTCTTTTCAAGTAAGAGATGCTTAGAATGGTTCTATGAATATGCAGGTAAGGGCAAAATGCAAATTTCTTCCTAATAATTTAATTTACATTGGAATATAAAAATTGTGTTAACAGATTTTTTCTATGACTAAGTATAGAGGTTTTTTTAAGTCTTAAAGAAGCTTTTTTTATATTCTGTGTAATGTGATGTTGAAAGAATTCAAAGAGCATTTCATTTTTGTCTCTATTCTCTGAGAAAGACTACAGAAGGTGTGTAACTTAAGGTATTTTGCAGCATGTATATTCAAATCTATAGTTAAAGCTGTACTTCTGTCCAAAATTTTGTTGCCTCTGGCTTTAGAAGGTCTGTCACCTGCCATTTTAGTGCTGAATAGTATAGAATTGTGCATCAGTTCTATGCATCATGTTCCAATGAGTCTAGTGCTTGTGATTTTGAGGAAAGATGGGAATAAATTCAAGTGTCTTGTACTAATCTTGTCTTTATATAGCTTTCTGTCATGAGGTATAGGGAAGGTACACTGAATTGTTTATTCTTGCCCTTGTGAATGAGGATTTTCTTCAGGTATTACTTCTAGGATTGTTAATTATCATCTGCAGTCACAAAAGATGATCATTTAATAGTGAAGTTGGTTCTTACATGTGGTTTTACACATTTTTTTACACGTGGTTTTCTGAAGAGGAGAAGTTGAAGTATGGGGAAAAGTGATCTCATGATGGTGAAGACTAAAAGGAAATGAAATACGTGATTGACAGGGCAAATAAGGTCATCCTGCAGTTTTCTGATGCTGTCAGGAATAATAGTGCTCAGCTTATTCTCTTCTATGTACTGCTTACACAATAATGAAAGGTGATTTATTTTGATGTAATAAATTTTTTTTTCTTCTAATAAAAATGGTATAAACTACATTAGATACTTTGAAGTCTCACTTTCCCGTGTCAGTCTATGAGAAGAGATTCAGGCAAATTCAAGCCAAATCTAACCTGTTAGATTCTCTGCTGTTCTGACCAGCTTGATGTATTTTTTTGTAACAGGGATTTTTTTAGCAACAGGAATAACTCATTTTTGTCAAGACTTTAATGGGAAGAAGGGATGAAAGGAAGGCTGTATATGAAAGAACTTTTGAGTTTCCTTTGGATGCATACACCAAGATAAAACAGAAAAGCGGAGAGTATGATTCTGTTTACAGTGTTGAGTAACATCCTAAAAAATGAATTTGCAAAGAATAATCTCTTTGATGTTCTTGCTTCATAAGTTGTCTTCTGTATATATGCAAACAGTTGACACTGCATTTTTTTCCCCCCAGTGTCTTTACTTTACAGAATGGATCTTTTTAAAGACTTTTGTGTGTACTCAGAGAACTGTGAGAGGATGCCATGAGAAGATGGGAAAAGATAAAATTAAATCTTGTTATTTCTAGAACAGTAGGTCACCTAGTAATAAAACATAGCTTGATCTTCCCTTTATAAAACCTCTTTTTCTTGCACATGTGATCTTTATATTGGTTGAAAGTAGGCAATTCAGATTATGTGGATTTTTTCCACAAATGATTCCTTTTAAATACGGGTAAATAATCCTAACAAAATAGTCCAAATACTTAAAATGTACATAAAAAAACCCATAATTGCACAATACAATTCTTAATACCTGTATAATTTTTTTCAGTATTGTAGAAGTTACAAATAGTTTGATTTAGCAGCATGTTTTAATAGTAGTGCATTTTCATAGCATTTGCATTTTGAATCTTTTTTCTTTTGAAATTCGTCAAAGAAAGAGCTCTAATTCATGTCTTCCTTCCCCCTGCACTTAGTAAAATTCAGATAATGTGTGGCCATGGTATAACAATATGAATAAACAAGAACATGAGATTTTTATTTTAGACCCTAGTTTTGTATGTAACGTTATATAAAGGTAGTTTATGCTATCTTACGATAGTAGAGATTTAAGCCAAGAAATGAGTGTCATCATCCACTCACTTAACCATGGTAATATCACATGAATGTTCTGCTAGTTTTAAGTGCATTCTTAAAGATCTTATTAATATTCCCTTCCAGTAAATTAACTCAGTAAATGAGTAGAATAAAAGATATTGTCAGGAAAGAAAAGTTATTTTACAGTTTTTTCTGTCCCCATTTCCAAAGGCAATGTAAAGATTTAAGAGTATGCAAGTCTGATAGTAAGTGTGGAAATTTTATTTATTGCATGTCAAAATAAACCAAAAAAACCTGTGTTGAAAGTTCAGGTTGTCCTGTGTAATTGCATTTCTCTTGTGCTGTAAAGGTCAGACTTTTAGTTTTTGAAGATAGATAAAATTCATTTTGCTTGCAGGCACTGATGACATTGTAGGACCAGAAGGTATGGAGAAGTTTTGTGAAGACATTGGAGTTGAACCTGAAAATGTAAGTTAAAAGTCCATTCAAAAGCTGCCTGATCTGTTATGATGTACATGAGCAAGTCTTAGGTCTCTTATTTTTTCCATCAAGAATTAAAAAATCATTGTGAGTTTAAAAACATATTAAAAAATGGAAGAAATGCAAACTGGTGAGATTGATATACACATCTGGAAACAACTTGCCTGTATTTTAAACCCTAAACTGTCAGCCTGTAAAACTACAATTTGTCTCTGTTCTTTTCACTTTTATAAAAACACTCCAGCAAAAGAAAGGGGATTTTAGAAAAAAATTAAATTTAAAAAGCCAGTGGTTGCCTTTTCTGAAACAATGAGACAAGACTGAACATTTGATGTAGTACCTACGGAACTTTAATGTTTTCTTTGGGTTTTCTTGGAGAGAAAGGAATTTTAAATATTGTGACCAATATTAGTGCTGCCATTATGCCTTTTTAAAATACAAATAAGGAATATCTATAATTACATGTATATAAAGAAGTAAATAAAATTTTAAAAGGAATAGTTGTGCCTTTTACAGTTTTTTTTCCTAGTACCTAAATTTTGCTCTATAAATATATAAGCAAGTCTCATCTTTTGCAGGATTCATAAAGCATCATTTCTGATTAAGAAAAATGAGAATAGTGGTTTTCAAAGATTTACTGGAAATAGATGTGATTTGCTAATTTTGGAGTTTATTACTGTAATAAACCCTTGAGATTTATGCAGACATTTGAGTACATAAGTAGCTATTTTAATTTTGCATTAAAAACCATATAGAGCTGCACTAACATTAGCTAGTTAATGGCTGAGTTGCAAATTTAAGTGACTTGAATAATTTTTTTTTTTTTCTTCTAGTCTGCAAGGTCAATTGTCTTGCAGGTTTTTTCCATGTATATATCAAAAATAGTTTCTTAAGTTCTTGAGTAAGATGGGAATCTTACGATATCACTTCATGTAAATTCGTTATTGCTTCAGTCTTGTGCATGAGATGTGAAAAGGACTCAGTTTCCTTTCGGGGAAAACAGAAGTATTTATGTAGCAGCTTCTGTTTTGATGTTTATTTATGTTAGCTAGTTTTACTTCATACGTAGTATAATTCAAGTACATCTTCAGACCTGCAAAATTAGTTGGGCAGATGGTACCTTGGGGTGACTGGATTCAGGTGGGATTGCTATTAGCTTTAGAAAACTGACTTCCACAGAGCTCATGGGTTGCAACTCATGTTCACTAGAGTTCAACAAATGTAAAATGTAATCAAATTGGTACTTAAATGTTGTAGTTATTTTGGGAAACTTTTCCTGTAGCTTTTGCACCAAGTCATCTTCCTCATTGCACTACTCACTAGGTGTCTGGGCGTGCTCTCTTGAGATACGGTGGCTACTGGGAACTTGGTTGGATGTTCACTGTATCTTTCCACTGTTATCTTTTCTTTGTTTGGATTTGTTTGTCACTTTCAGGTTTTTTTTAACTTTTAAAATAATGTAGCAACAATCGGAACATCCCATTTATGAGTAAAGCATTTTTAGCCAACTAAATGGTAGTTATTTGAAATATAAGTGGATTTTTTGTGAATTCTTTTCGTTCTTTTTTTTCTTTAAAACAGGTAGTTATGCTTGTACTAGCATGGAAGTTGGATGCACAGAACATGGGCTACTTTACATTACAAGAATGGTTGAAAGGAATGACATCACTACAGTAAGTGCTTTGTAAATAGAGTGCTCCGCCATGGAGTATAAACTGTAAACTTTTGGCCCTGTTATGGTGATAAGGCCACTTAGGGACAACTTGAAACCTGACAGCTGCACATTTGAAAACAGTTGGATTAAAACGTCTGCAGTCTCAAGAAAACAGAAACGTGTTGAGGTTAAACAAGATGTCTGTCACTGGATTGGATCTATCTATTAGATATTCACATGTTGTTCAAGTATGTGTAGTTTAAAATGCTAAATAGTGCAAACCCTTTCTGTGTGTCTGCATTGTCATGCTCTTTTGCAGAGTTACTTTCTCCAGTTGAGAGTTATCTTTGTGGCATAATTAAAATAAAGATAGCTGAATAATCACGTTTCAAAGAGAGTTGGAGAAGTAATTGTGTTTTGACTTCTGTTCCTACACAGCTTTACTGATCCAGTTCTAGAAGTTCTATAGTTTCAGCAACGTACAGAAATATTGTTTCCCTGCTGTGGATTGATGGTTGGTTGCTGTATGTAGACATGCTCTTAGTCTAATCTGTTGGAGGGTGTATTTTATGTAAAGAAAAACAAATTTTTATCAGAGTAGCAGTGTAAGACTTTGCTGTTTTATCTGAATTAATTTCAAACTGTGGGTTTAATCAAGGTGTTTTCTTAGACAAACTCGTACACGTGCCTGTGTGCAGAGTGAGGTATTTTGACAGGTTGATGAGGATACATATTAGAGATTCTTTTCTAAAACATCAGACACCTGTATAAAAACATAGACTCTAAATTCACCTTGTGTTTTCCTTTTAGATGTGATACTACAGAAAAACTGAGGAATTCTCTGGATTACTTGAGATCTTTATTAAATGAGCCTACCAATTTTAAACTTATTTATAGATACGCATTTGACTTTGCACGGGTAAGTACTGTGGAAGACCAGCATCTGATATTACAGTTTTACTTTCATAACTAGTCTTTGGAAGAATGTATACTCCTCTTTCTCCTAAGATACCACTCAAGATTCCTTCTAACAAGTGGAACTGTTTGTATTCTAAAAAAGTATTTGCAAAATGCTAGAACTGTAAAAGAAAAGTGTGTAAGATGCTTGATGTTCAATGATTTAATGTTTTAGCATATTGTGGAACCTCTGTTTCAAGCCAAGGGAATCATTTAGGCATAATTCTGTTGCATATTGGAGCTTTGTCACTTATTCCACTGGCTTTAAAATTACCCTGGGGTTTTTTTAATTATTTGAATTTTGTGAGCATAAGCATATTTAAAACAGGAAAGCACTTAAAGCATTTCTACATGTGGTGAAAATAACTAATGTGATAAAAGCTGTACATGATACATTGTAAATACTGATTCAGAAGACTGGAAGGTCATTAATGATGTTCTGGGTAGCCAGCAATGTGTCCTTGTGGCCAAGAAGGCCAATGGCATCCTGGGATACATCGAGTGTAGGCAGCAGGTTGAGGGAGGTTCTGCTCCCTGTGTACTCTGCCCTGGTGAGACCTCATGTGGAGTACTGTGTCCAGTTCTGGGCTCCTCAGCTCAAGAGGGACAGAGAACTTCTGGAGAGAAGGGAGCAGTAAAAGAACTTTACTCTTCAAAATTTATTTTTTGATATGGAATTTGTATTGCTACCATGATAGAATGTACAGAAGACTTAACATAAAAATGATCACAGGCTGAACTGGAGCTCAGATTTTAGTGCAGGAAAACCAAAAGCACCAAGAAAATTTGTGGCAGAATAAGTAACATAAGAAAAATAAGTTGCACTGATAGCAATTCTGATAGTTAAGTTGATCCTAAGTAGCTGAGATTTGTGGCACATTAGTGCTTTCTGCATGTCAGCAAGCAGAGATTGAGTGTAGTTCACTTGTAACCGGGGAAACCTACAGCTGAATATGACAGAATGCGTGGTGTTAGTATGAAGGGGAAAAAGCCATGTCAACATCTTGATTCCACCTTTGCTGCACTATGTTTTATTTTGCTGATTTTGCTCAGTCTAAAATGCAGGGGCTAGAAATAACTAACATTGCCAAAGAAGTTCAAGACACTGATTAAACACTTGGAGAAGATTAAAAAAATGTTTTACAAGTAGTAAATCTGTACCAGCTAATGGCCTGTCAAAAGTAAATGCAGGATTGTGGGTGGAATTTTTACTAGAGGTACCAAACTGTGATACAACAAACAATTGAAAAATAATTTATGAACATGGAGACACAGATGCTGTGACATAATTTGGGACAAAAAACTCCTCGGATTTTAGAACTGCAAGTCAAAGGCATAGCAATAGGGGAATTGTCAAAACAATATCAGATTAATAGAACTGTTGGAGTTTTAATACTGTGGAACTACTGTAGGAGAATGGCATTCAGTGAGAATCTATTCAGTGAATGCTGACAGAGACTGATATAGTTATCTAGATGCAGCAGATGAATCTGTATGTAATCTTTGTCAGAATGATGTGATTGATAAGAGAAAAAAAAAAAAAGCTGATGAGAGCAGCTTTGGGGTTTGATTCAGAAGATTGTGTAATTTCCATCCCAAGGGTAACCATTTTGAGCAACTTCTCCAAGGCAAGAACAACTTGTCTAAACCTGCAGTCTTAAAGGAGAGCTTTTGAAAGCATCTGTTGTGATTTAGAATTAGTTGATCAACAAAAATAAGTACCATTGAAGTTTTATGCAGCATGCATGATTGCAGTCAGCGTGGACTTGAGGAAATAATTTAAAACACTGTATGTTGCTAATAAGTACGAGTGCATCCTTTGCCATGGTCATTGCCAAGTTTGACAACATACAGATGCATGTACTTCACAGCTTAAATAGGTCTTTTATCTGAAATATTTGGGGAAAAAAATAATCTTGGAAAGACTGTAAAACAATGTAAAACAAATACTGGAATTTATCAGAGCTTATCAATATACTCTTTCCACTGTATCCAAGAAAGAGAATGTAAGTATCAGAAATGCATGTTAATAATGAAATTGAAGCATCTGTTGTGGCAGATGTGCCATTAGGCAGTTGGAGGTGGGTATAAAGGGCTTATCTGAACAATTTGTTCTGAACAGTAGTCAGAGAGAGAATATAGAAACTTAAAAATGTAAAAATGTGTAAAAACAGCAAGGCTGAAGTAAAGGCAACAGAGCCTGATTTCATTAACACTTGAGCGTGGGGGAAGGAATCAGAATATAAGCATGTGTTCTCACAGCGATATGAATTGTGTTTAAAGATGTTGGTGACAGGGGTGTAAATGGACTTTGGAAAGAGGATTAGTTTTTAGAACTATTTGATGTTGGAAAGAAGTGAAAGAATTGGATTATATTAATACACAAATGCCTTTGGAGTTTTGTTTTTCAGCTATATTGCTGATTGATAAGCTTTGTTCATCCTGGAATTTACTTTTTCCTCTAAATCAGATTGAGTGAAATACCCCTTGGGTTTAATGACCAGAATGTAAAAGAGCTTCTGATGTTTTCAGAGTTGCTGACCTCCCGACTTTCCTTCCAAACCAAATCCGCATGAAATTTAGTCACACGATTTCAGAATTGAGGTGTGTTTGGTATGAATAGGATTTCAGGTAGAGAGGGTAACCTTGTGGCTAAGGCATTCAGCTGTTGTCTGAGAAATAGTCTCTTGTGCTGCCACATCCTTCCTATATGACAAAAGACAATTCAGTTTTATTTTGTATTTGGTTTTTTTTTAATAAAGATTTGTATTCTGTAATATGTACAACTGCACTTGCACAGGTAAGACATAGGGCTCATTTCCCTTGGTCTCGGGATGGCTGTCTTGCACTGTTCTGTTAGGCTCTCCCAGTATCCTAGATATCCCTATATCCCTGTTTTTTCCTTTAGACTGTGCAATCATGAGTGCACATAGAGAGGTGAAGGTCTACGGCAGCTAACATGGAACTTGACTTTTTGTTATTTCATTAACTTCTGAATTTGTAACAATGCTATAATGAAGGCATCTCTTACTGAATTTGTTTCATTTCAAGGCAACAAATGTAGTTAGATGAAATACTTAACAAAATGGAATCTTAAATGTATACACATTACTTTTGAGATGTGCAGAGCTTGTGTTATTAAATACATTAACTTTCCCACTGATTAGATGTGGTGAATCTGCTGGGTACAAATGCTGCTGCTTTTTCTTAGCAGAAACGAAAATCACCCCCTAAGCCTTAATATATGGCTACTACACTGAACTAAATCCAGGACAGTTCTGAGAGTCTGAGGGTCTCTGTGCTAGCATGTTCCATCTGCTCATTTGATAATTGAATCTGAGCGTCATATAGCTAGTAGCATAACAGAAGGAAGAGCCTGCTTTGCTCACTCTTGCAGTGTTACTTGATAGCTCCTTAACTATGTACTGACAGTTCATGTAGTTGCTGTAAGGCTGCAGGAAATAGATGCAGCTATGCTATTCTAAGAGCCCTCTGGTTGTGCACAGGCATACGTGCAAACATGGGTATGGGCCCAATGGCTGTTGCTTTCTAGAAGGGTCTGAAGTCACAGACAGGAATGTATGCCTCATCTGCAATAGCAGTGACAGTTTTTTGGGAAGGTCTATAGAAAATAGCATCCCTGTATATCAAGCCTTCAGCTGTGAGGAAGGACATTTTACCAGGAAGTCACATTTCATTAAAAAAATACTACTGCTGTTATTTATTGCATATTTGTTAATTTATTTGATGGATGAGTTAGCTGTAGTACAGACAGTGGGAGAAGTGGAAAATCCTGAAATTGTACACTTTTTTCCTTCTTGACCTTTTTTCCTTTTTATGCAGGAAAAGGACCAGCGCAGCCTAGATATCAATACTGCCAAGTGTATGTTGGGCCTTCTTTTAGGAAAAACATGGTCTCTTTTTCCAGTATTTCACCAGTTTCTAGAGGTATGAAGTTTGAAATAAAACTACCTTTTTTTAATCTGTCTTCTCCAATACTTTAACTAGAGGTAGAACGAACAACTATGATTTTTTTTTTTTTTTTTGCTCTGTTTTAGAATATACCAACCCCTAAAGCAGCACTTGTAAATGATTATTATCTCTTTCTTTTTCCCAAATCCTTATGCTGTTAAAGTTCATTGAATGCAAGGCAAAGTATAGAATGTCTTTGATTTGCTTTTGGGGTTTCATTTTGTTGCTGTATATTTTTCCACTTAAAGATGTCCTAATCAGAAACATAAATTATTGAACTCTAGTCTGACTGCTTAGTGGTTTCTTTGATGCCATTCAGTTTTAGATGGCTTATAGATTAAAACAGTAGTTCATCACAAAGCTTTCTGTAAGAAGTCTGAATTTGAGGGAGTAGAAAAGATATTTTAGTAACTTCTGTTTCTTGCCTTAAGCAGCAATCAAAATACAAAGTTATCAATAAGGACCAATGGTGTAACGTTCTTGAATTCAGCAGAACAATTAACCTTGACCTCAGTAACTATGATGAAGATGGAGCCTGTAAGTACTACCATCTGTTGGTGTTCTAAAATAACGTATTTCTCTGAGCTTAATCATTCAGTGTCCTTTTGCAAACTTTTGTAAAATACAGTTATTTGATCTCTCTACAGGGCCAGTGTTGTTGGATGAGTTTGTGGAATGGTATAAAGGAAAACAGATGACATAGGAGTTTAACTATGCACAGCCACTCAAGAGTCACTGTTACCACAGTTATGTCAACCATTAGCCATAAACTGCTATTTGTATCAAAGTGCATGCTGCTTTTCTTGCACTGCTTCCCTTTTGCAGGGAACTTTTGATGTTTGCTATTTAACAAGCTAGCTATGCTTGCTGTGTAGCATTGTTCTCTTTGA
Organism: Colius striatus; assembly: GCF_028858725.1. NCBI lineage: Eukaryota > Metazoa > Chordata > Aves > Coliiformes > Coliidae > Colius > Colius striatus. Next base: position 71,238,993 of record NC_084761.1, on the reverse strand, counting down.
AGGCTGCTTTGCATTTTGTATTTACACTACGGATTGGTGAACTTGCCAGCGTCTTCACTGTGATTATGTGTATATTGCTGTCTAAATTTTGTATATGTGTATAAAAAAACCTCAGCTTCACTTAGGGATTATTTCTGCAGAAATGTATTGTAAAAATAATTTTGTGGCATATTTCTAGTCATCACTCACATGTTTGTTCAAACTTTAGTTACTTCGTTTTTCTTTTGGTCTCAAATGTAGCATTTCAGAAAATGAAATGAACAGACTGCTTGGACATAGTTATGTGAAGAACTATTGTCAATTTTGCTGTTACTATTTGAGATGCCAATTTCTGAGGGGAGAAGACATGCTGTGACTTTCTTCACCAGAATTCACCACATCTGACCTGTTGGTTAATAGGAACGAGACATCGGTGTCTTAAAAGAATTATATATATGCATATAAATATTAAAACACTGTAATAGTTGTACATGCCACAGATGACTACCATTTGAAGAAAAAAAGTACTGACTTTTTATGTTAAAACTGCAGTAGTCATTACAGGTACAAATGAAGAAATTAAAGTACCTTTTAAAAATGGGTTTTAGACGTTGTAAATCGCCTTTGGCATCCTCCTTTCCATTTTTGGTGTATGAGAGTGTTTGGCCTGTGTCGTGACCTAGTGAAACTGAAAGTTCTAGCTAAGATTAGTGATTTGGGGAATAAAGTCTGCTCACTCCCAGCGCATAGATAATACAGATTTGGGGATTTTTGTGTTTGTAACATTAGTCTTTCCCAGGGTCTCTGACTCTGTGTTTCCAGGTCATTAAATGTGATACTGAATAGTTGAAACATTACTTTTTCTTTCATGCTGGGGATTGGAATTTCCTAGCAGAGTGTCCATTGCAGGCAATGGGCATGTTGAACACCAGCATTAGATGACAGTACTTTTCAATAGGGACCACTGCCTATCTCACTTATTTCTCAGTGATGTCCAATGGGCGATGGGTACAAGCTGGAACATAAGACGTTCCAAAGAAATATAAGGAAGAATTTCTTCACTGTGAGGGTGATGGAGCACTGGAACAGGCTGCCCAGGTGGGTTTTTGAGTCTCCTTCTCTGGAGACATTCAAAACCCACCTGGATGAGTTCCCTTGTGACCTACTCTAGGTGGTCCTGCTCTGGCAGAGGGGTTAGACTAGATGATCTTTTGAGGTCCCTTCCAACCCCTGAGATTCTCTGATTCTTTATCTGTATAGGACAGTTCTAGTGATTATTTCAGCAAAAATGAGCGAATAGAATGATGCTTAAGTCCTGTAGTTCTGTCATGTTGTCTTTGCCTTACCCTTCCTTAAGTAATGTTGGTGATGATTTTTATGGATAGGTTCCTGAAGTATCTGGTGCTATTAAACTTTGATCCCTAAGGATTTATTAAAATGTTCCATACTGATTCATGGAGCACTTAGTGAAAAAGGGCCAGTGGATGTATTGGAATGAAGAAAGGCATTGTTTTTTTCTGTAGAAATACTTCACAAAATATTGGCTGTTTGGATATTTCTGTAGAATGCAGCCCACAGGGGAGGTGGGGGGTAGCATGTTAGGTCAAATGTGCAATTTTCATCTGTATTTGAAGGTCTTGTTCAGCCATCACTGAAATCAGAAGCAACTGTCATTAACTTGACTACTTTCAGGATTAAGCCTGGTTTAGCAAAAGCACATGAGTTTGCTGCCCCAGACCAGGAGGTTGTAATTGTGGTGCTACAGGTGGTGGATTGTGTCGAGATCTGTTCCTTATTTGTTGGGTTTTGTTTGCCAAACTCAGCTACCAAAGATAAAAATTGTTTGTGTGTGTTTGTGTATATTTGTATATACATAAATATACATACCCTAGAGTTTTATGATGCTAAGAAGAAAATACTGCTTTCCCCATGAAAGTTATGTTTGGATTACCACGACACTAAATAGTGCTCGTGAAAGTTAGCAGTGGTAAAACACACCTAGTCGTTACTTTCTCATGTACTAATACACTTAACCTTAATTCCATGTTTGATACCAGTTTGCACAAGGAATTAATTCAGTGGAGTGTGGTATTTAATGTTTACAATAAGCCTCTTACTGAAACACACACGTTTTATTACGACTTCTGATGTAAATGTGTATATTACCATAGTGTAACCATTAGGAAATACCTGTGGAGCTGCTGGTTTAGTTCTTAAAAGAATGACCTTAGAAGCAATACAATTTTTAACTTTAGGCCAAATTGTGGTTGCCAAAATTTTAAGTGAAATACTACAATTGTTCTGAAAGGTTAAGCTAGTTCCTGACACTGAAAAACCATTTAGCACGAATTGGCATGAGTCTTGCAACAAATACAAGCTTTGCATAAAAGGTTTTGTATGTCACAAGTAATTTGGCTTCCAATAATGGAAGCAAGAGCCAAAGACACTTTTAATCTATTACTGTTACACTTATAACTTTCATGTAACAGGGTCAACAGAAATCTGATCAGCTCGACCAGGTGCTGTTATTCCAAGTTGTGCTACCGTTTAGCAGAATACACAATTTAATTAAAAACAAAGACAGCTGAGGAGAAGAAACTTCAGAAAGTAGTCACACTGTGTAAGTAAACAAGCTTCATTTTCTCTTTGGGTAAAACTAATGGGGAGTGATGGAAAGGAAGGATGGGTTGAAATGATGGATGTGTTGAAAATTTTTCCTTCCACTTGCAAGTAGGATGGATCTGTAAGTTTCAGCTGGCTTATAAACACGTGTCTCTGTAAAATAAACCACAGGTTCAGTTGTAGCTGGTAGACAGATTTACTGACCATTACAGAGAACGAATGGACCCGTATGGCTTGATAAGCTTCCCTGTGCTCTTAGTCCTTCTGTTTTCGCTATGTATGCTGTTAAGCAGAGGATCGGATCCTAACATTGCCAGCTCCTGTGTTTTGGAGAAATTCCCTCACATTTTTAAATAATTGTGGAAACTTGTACTAAATACAACCTAAACTGAGTAGCTTAGTTAAGTTTGGTGTCTGCTTTTTTTGTATGTTATGCCATCATTTAGTTGATGTAGTGGCTCTTTTTTTCCTTTGGAAAAGTAATATATGGAATATGTGGACTTGGACGAGACACTGAGAGGTCATCGTGGCAGAATTGTCATGGGTCCTATGCTGATCTTTCTGGTGTACTATTGAAACTTGATGACCTATTTGCAATTCATGCTTGGTATATGGAAGTAATAAAGTGTAAAGCTGGTTAGTGAAAGGGAAACAGCAGTGTATACTCTGAACTGATGGATGACAGTTGAACCTCTTCAGACTTGGGTGATCATAAAGGTCTCAGACTTTCAGCATAAATTATTCCCTGATTCTATGAATAATAGTAACTGAAACATTTCACAAATAAATTCTTCAGCACAGTAAATTAAGTATTTAAAATATTAATAGAATTCTGTGTACTGTTGTTTTCTCACTATTTTCAAGGAAAGTAAGGTGAAGAGGATGGAATTTATTAGAATCCTTTATGTACCTGAGTTTTTATTTAAACCTGTTTAAGGTTGTCTTTAAGCTACAATAAATATTTGGGTTACCTTTGTGTAGCCTTCTCTAACATTTATAGGGGACTGGAGACTTCTCCCATATTATCACAAATACTTGTGTTTTACTTCATCACAAATAGGCTTACACAATCAAAAGTAGTTACAGCTCATTGCTACTTGGTTAATGCTTCCAAGTTACTTTTTGGAGGGCAAGAAATGGACTTCAGTTGTGTTAAAGTTTTCCCAGATTTCTGTTGACCCTTGGTCACGAGTCTAACAATGTTTAATACTCTTGAAATACATATAGACAGCTTTAAAGGTTGGCTTGTGCCCTGGTCTTAATTATAACTGCTAAAATACCTCTTTCTAGGCCTTATATTTTGTCCTTTCATATTGCTGTAAAAGTGTACAGAATCTATCCACCAACTAAATAGTTTGTTGTCTGTAATTGAGACCAAAACTCAGATTGATATTTTTGTTTTCATTTTTTTTAATTTGTCCCCTCTGTGTGTGTGTGTCCACATGTGTTATCACAAAACAGTACCCACTGACACTGCTGTTGCAGGAACAGCAGTTAACCTATAACTGTGAAAGTTTTATGTCTTAGTTATTTGGATATTACATAAATAAGATGTGCTAAGCTCCTGTGACTTATGACTTGACAGAAATACTGTTACACCACCTAACATGAGTTCACCTGGTTGATTTATAGGTCTTTTGCTGGTGTTGATGTAAAGTGCCATCCCACAAATAAACAATATTTGTGTTGGTTTCAGCAACTGACTTCAGATTTTTCTGTGGTTCATACTTCAGAAATTGTCATATCTGAACATACATCACATCAGCTGGCAACCTTTGTTATTTAGCAGCAGAGAACCTGTATGTGGGATCTCGTCATCCTTATTTCCAATAGTAAGACAAATCGGTATATAAAACTTTGCTGGAAAAAAATGTTTCAAATGGAGTGTGTGGTTGTAAAACAATATTGTAATATGAAATTTTTCAACAGAATGAGTCAATTTAGGCAGAAATATCAGACAAAATTTTGCAAGAAGTATGGTCATTACCTGCTTACCTCAGCACAGGGTTTTGGCCACTGAGGGCCTTACGCAAAACCTGTTGGTGTATGGGCTGGATGAGCAGAGAGTGGGATGGACTGAAAGCTGGCTGAACAACGGACCAGAAGGTGATAGTCAGCAGTGCAAAGAGGCCACTTACTAGCACTGTACCTCAGTGTTCAGTGCTGGATCCAGTCTGGTCCAACATCTTCATTAATGACCTGGAGGATGGCACAGACCGCATCCTCAGCAAGTTTGCTGATGACACCACTGGCTGATACACCAGAGAGTCCTGCTGCCATCAAGAGTGACCTCAACAGACTGGAGAAACGGGCTGACAGGAAGCTTATGAACTTCAGCCAGGAGAAGTGCAAAGCCCTGCACCTGGGAGGAACAACCCTATGCACCAATATATGCTGGGAGCCACCCAGCTGGAAAGCAGCTTGGCAGAAAAGGACCTGGAGGTCCTGGTGACACCAAGGTGAACATGGGCTAGCAGCGTGCCCTTGCCACAAAGAAAGAAAATGATGTTCTGGACTATGTTAGAGTATTACCAGGGAGTCAAGGGAGATGAGCCTCCCCCTCTGCCTCAGCACAGCTGAGGCCACATCTGGAGTCCTGTGTCCGGTTACGGCTCCTCAGGACCAGAGACACCTTGAAATACTGGAGAGAGTTCAGCAAAGGGCCACAAAGATGATGATCCGTAGCCTCTGGGCAAACTCTTCCAGTGCCTCATAGTGAAGAGCTTCTTCCTAATATCCAATGTAAATCTACCCTCTTTCAGTTTAAAGCCATTACTCTTGGTCTTCTCACTACATGCTCTTGTAAAAAGGCCCTCTCCCATCTTTCCTGTAGACCCCTTCAGGTACTGGAAGGGTGCTATAAGGTCTTCCTGGAGCCTTCTCCAGGATGAACAACTCCAACTCTCTCAGCCCATCTTCACAGGAGTGGTGCTCCAGCCCTCTGATCATCCTTGTGGCCCTCCTCGTGACTCCTAACAAGTCCCTGTCCTTATGTTGGTGGCCTCAGATTTGGATGCAGCACTGTAGGTGAAGACTCAGGAAACCGGAGCAGAGAGGGAGAAATCGCCTCCCTCAACCCGCTGGCCACTCTGCTTTGCATGCAGCTCAGAGTTTGGCTGGCCTTCTGGGATATGTATAAGAGATCTTGTACAAAATTTTAATGAAAAAAAAAAAGCACTAGAGCTACAAGACTTAAAATATTCTTTAAATTTGAGTATATTTATATCGCAATTAGAATATCATAACGTGGAGCCTATTCTAGAGAAGCAGTTCTTACATTCCTGCTGGGGTTACCTTCACTAGTTCTCAGAATGTAGCCTTCTGCTTCCATTTATCAGAGTGGGTGAGTCACAGTCTTTTGTACCATGAAAACTTTACTATGAAATAGTTTTGATGTTAATTATATGTAGGTTAAATGTCAATGTCTTTATGTTCATGGGTTGTTTTGCAGCCCAATTATGGGCATACTCAGAAGCTGCCAGAAGCTTCCCCTGTAGCTGATAGAGCTGATGTCAGTGAATTCTAAGATGGACTTGCTGCTGACCCAGGCCTGGCCAATTGGTGACTGAGGTAACGCCTCTGTGAATAATGTATTTGAGAAGGGGAAGAGTTGTGCAGTTGCGGAACTGCAGCAGCAGCAGGGAGTGAGAATGTGAAAACATCTCCCCAGACAGCGAGATCAGTGGAGAAGGAGGGGGAGGAGAGTGCTTAGGCCCTGAAAGAACCATTCTCCTGTGACGTGTGGTGAGAACCATCGTGAGGCAGCTGTGCCCCTGCAGTCCATGGAGGCCACTGGGGAGCAGACCCACTCACAGCCCGTGGAGGACCCCACACCAGAGTGGGTGGATGTCTGAAGGAGGCTGTGACTCCGTGGGAAGCTCACCCTGGAGCAAGTTCCTGGCAGGACCTGGGAGTCAGTGAGGAGAGGAGCCCACGCCAGAGCAGGTTTGCTGTCAGGACTTGTGATCTTGTGAGGGACTCATGCTGGAGCAGTTGGTACCTGAAGGACTGTTCTCCCAGTGGATGACCCATGTTGGGGCAGGGTGTGAGGAGCTGGCCCCATGCTGCAGCAGTTCGTGAGGAACTGTAGCTCATGGGAAGGACCCATGTTGAAGTTCATGAGAGACCGTTTCCTGTGGGGAGGGATCCCACAGTGTAGCAGTGGGAAGTGTGATGAGGCCTCCCCCTGAGAAGCAGCAGCGGCAAAGTCCATCTATAATGAACTGACTGCAACCCCCATCGCCTGTGCCACTGGGCGGGAAGGAAGGAGAGTCTTGGGAAGAGGGAGGGGTCAGGGCAGGTGTTTTGAGATTCATTTTTTTTTTTCAACTCCCTGTTCTGGTGCTTCATTAATAATTCAGACCCTTTTCTCCCCAAGTTGTCTGTTTTACCTATGATCCCAATTGCTGAGCGATCTCCCTGTCCTTATGTCAACTCACAAATATCTTGTTACTTCTCTCTCCTGTCCAGGTTAGGATGGGGAGTGATAGAATGACTTTGTGGGCATTAGACACCCAGCTAGGGCTAAACCACCACAGACTGAAAGGCTTTGTACCTATAGCAAACAGTTTGATAATTATCAAAGGTCATAAATGTGATAGCTTTGTTTCATTCTGATTACTGTATCCAAAGCTTTTTATCTGCTCTTAGGACTTAAGTATTTTTTCCTGTACTGACTCACTGTATGAGGAATACTCTGCCCTCAGTCACAGAGCTCAGCACACCATTGCCCTGTGAAAAGTGTGTGCCCACAGACTTACCAGCATCCTCCTGGCTGCCTCCTTGTGCTGCCTGTGCCAATTCGTACAGCATAGGCTCAGCCACTTTTTTTTTTAACCATTCCTATTCTGTTACTTAGTCTATTTACCCACTATCAACTGTGACAGTAACATCAGTTTTAGCTGAACACAGGTTTTGTTACCTAGAGTTACTGATGAAACTAAAGGAGTTTCAACATCCCTAGAGCAGTTGCAGTTCCACATCTCTGCAGCTGTAACATCTATGCAGAGGGGAAAGTAAATGAAAAAAAGGTGGCGTAATGTGTATCTGTACCCCTATAACTGTGACTGTTGTTGTACTAGCGTAGGTATTCTACAACGTCCTCAGTGACCAAACCAGTTTTCAGATGTGAACAAGTGGATTGATGTCAGGTGAAATGTAAAGGAAAGTGAGTGTGTAAAGTCGCATAAGTGAGGGGCTACACAGCTGTTGTATGCAGAAGGGCTTGGAGAAGAAGAGTGGCTGAAGAGCACTGCTTGAAGGCCAAAGAAAATGCAAAAGGTTTTGTATTATCTTTGAGAGCAGTCACTAACGGCACAAAGAATGAATGTGAAGGAGAAGTAGCTGGGTGTTTGGGTTTGAATGAACAAGTGGCAATAACAGCATCCAGAGTGATCAGTAGCAAAGGAAAGATGCAAGATTAGACAAATGTGAAGGTAAGTTTGAGACAACATAAACAGTGTTCTGGCAGTGGAATGAAATATTTTGTCATAGGTTAAAAATCTCAGGATGAAGGTGCACATTTATTTTCTGTGATGAGAGCAGCAGATAACCTTTCTCTGTAACTTTGTGGCATAAAGGGAGGCTTGGAAAACTCAGCTTCTCACAAGTAGTGTGCTGTTTGTGTTGCCACTGCACCATTCCCATGGGCATTAAAAAGATGAGAAAATAGCTTTCCAGTACCTGTTTTGAAAGCCTGCTGAACTATAGCAGAAGCAAATGACAAAACATAGCTGTGTAGGAGACATCAGTGGAGCCACTCAGGTATTTTTTTTCTCATGGTGCATGAAGTTGGCTTGCTTATGTATTTAAGCAATCTAACCTGTTAACTGGTACAGCCAAAAGGTGACAGATCTTGGTGAGGTCTGTTAACACAGTGTCTGAAGGCTCATGCATGCCATGAAGAGCATGTCTGCACTCTTTTATGTATTGCTTTGGCCACGGGTAGCTTCCACGTACAATGAGCTTTACTGAAAGCTGGCTATGGGTGCTAAGAAAAGCGCTGGTGGTGAGGAAATGCTGTTCTGTTTTCTGCTCCTCATGGCTATGTGGTTGCTCCTATGAGGAATTGTGCTCAAATTAGCCACTTCTGTACTTCTAGACAGCCTCTAAAAATACAGTTGGTTTTTATGTCACACACTGTTCCCTGAGAACAGCAGCCTTAAATTTGATAGAAACCAAGACATGACATGAGTATTGAGACTACACGGGGATTAGGAGAGAAAAATTGCAGTAGAACGGGGAATAACATTTACAGGCGTTTATATAAGCGGGGAATGAGTTGTACTGGGAATCATACTTTATCGTAGAGTCATTGTTCAGTGTTTCTGGGAATGCTGGAAAAAACCCCAAACCAATAGGAGATCTAAGCATAGGTGACTTGGCTCACTAACTATGTAACTGATAATTGTGGTGCTAGATGTGTAAAACAATTGTTTAAAAGGAACTCAAGATGTTAAAATATTTTTCCAAAGATCAAGTAATATCTGTCCTCGTCTCCTTCAGTTGCTCTTACTTGCTTCTAAGTTTTTTGCAATTCTTTTTAGTTCCAAGTATGTGATGCTAACCAAACTTCTTAGTATCTGTCAGCACCTCTTTGTTCTTTCCTGTGTTTAAAGAGAGTTTCAAAGATGTACTGTGCCGTTGGACTTGATCCTCCTCTGATGGAACTGAAACTGAAATGGAACTGGAACTCTCTTCAGAGTTTTTAGTGAATTCCTTGTGCCTTTATAACAGTTTTCCCGGAGTTGCTGACCAACCTCTCGCATTTCCTGGGAGCCTGGGATTTGTTCCCCTGCAAGAACTACATCAATGATACTGTGTATGTTAAAGGCCTTTGGACCTTGTTATCTTTTGGCTTGGAAAAAGTTACTGTATACCAAGCTATTGATACTGTATACCAAGCTATTCTAATACAGCAGTTTTGAAAATTCTTGAGTTATAGGACCTTTCTTCACAGGGAATTACAGGTTAGTAGTTTTGGGGTTTTTTTTATTATCTTGCCCACATCATTGCATCTGCAAACTACAGGTGATGGCCTGTCAGTAGCTACATCTCCGTAACGTACTTTGCTCTGAGGTTTGAATTCTGTTCTGTTTCTTTGAGAAAGAAAGGTCACCTTATTCTGTCTTACTAAGTTGAAAAGTAAATTTTTTATGTACTTGAACACTGATTGGGCTTTTATCTGTCGTTGCAAAGCTGTGGGAATTCAGAGACACTTAATTCACAAATTTGATTAAAAAAGCAGAAGATAGTAATGTGTGTTATTGTACAGGGTGAGTCCCATGGGAAAACACAGTAATACTGTAATGCTAATTTCAGCGTTACATTTATTTTAGACAAAGAGAAACAAAATGATGCATATCAGAGGCAAATTCTAGGGGAAACAAATATTTTAGTACCAACAATAATGAGAAACTAGATATATAGTATCATTAGAACTCACCAAAAGCTTTATTATCAGTTACAACTACTGAGTCTTTTTTGAGTGTCCTACAGTTGCTTTTCATAGAATCTATTATTGTTTGTCTTACAAATACACTTTTAAACAAAAGCTTATGGCTACTGGCCTGAATTACCCCTTGGAATTAATAGTGTTTCTAAATTGGATGGATCCAGGCTTTATACATCTCATATGTATAGTTATACAACTTGGGTTTCTGAAGTTAAAGGCAGAGAGGTTGTTATACTGAGGAAAAGAAACCCCACAAAAGCACCTCATGATATTTGGGGGTTGGGCTAGATAGTCTTTTGAGGTCCCTTCCAACCCTTAAGTTTCTGTGATTAACAGTTATTAAAAGCTACACACTTCATTTCAAGATGTAATCATTTTTTTCCATAAACACTATGGGAGTTTAGTATTACTTCTGTGTTTCAGCTATTGAAGTTTCTTCTGCTTTGCAGAACATTTGCAAATCCATCAAATGCTCTTTTCTTTCTGACAAAAAACTGTCCCTGTCCTAAATTGGTCTGACTTTTTTGACTGGGATTTTCATTTGAATATTGGAGGTTGAGAGCTGCTGTAGAATTGTTCTCCAGGCCTGTTGAAATGGCGTCATCCTCCATCTTGCTGGAATCAATGCTTTTAGAGATTGTATTTGCTGAAATTTCTTGTGGGAATGAAAGTAAACTGTGTTGTGTGCTTTCATTGAAGAAATCCTGTGGGACTGAAAAGGAATATGCATCCTCGTCACTGTGATCCAGTTGGAAAGAATCATCTGTGTTGTAGGCTGATTGTGTTTTCCCCAAAGAATGAAGATGCAGCAAATCTGCTGTAAGACTGCAAGACTCTGTGTCTTCGGGCAGACTACAGTTGCTGGTGTCCTCAAATTCTGTGTATCCATCACAGTTTTCCTCATGAAAACCTCTTTGCTTTTTATCTGCATGAGCCTCAGTTGCATTGCCCTGCTTCCAGTGTGGTAGGAAGTCTTGTTTCCCTGTACGGTGTTTTTCAGCTGTGTGTTCTGGCAGAGACTGAAGAGATGATTCTTTGCTGGCGTGCAGTAGCAATGCTCTTTTATTAATTTCATTCAAACTGATGCCAATGGGAGCAAAACTAAAATCCTTGTTCGCAGATCTACTCATTTGTCTCCTTAACATAACATCCCCTTCGTCCTTGTTCTCTTGAGAGGAGCTCCTGTCCATGTGCTCATCTGTACTTCCCTCCAGTGCGTTTTCTTTTTGTTCAGTGGGACTGAAGCTGAGGGAATGCCGTAACCTGATGGGAAGGTGAAACAGCTGCATTTCAGCCTCATCAGGAGCATTCTCTGTGTCATATGTGGGAGAATATTGTAACAAAAGTAACATTTTACTAAAATCTGTGATTTTATTGTGAACAGAATCAGAGTTCTGTTCGATGGTCTCTGCATTAGCAAGATAATCAAATGTATCGGGAGGTTGACTTGAACTAATTGTATCTGCACCTGACGTGCTTACATGGTTAGTGGAAGGTGATGCTGTTTCAGGCATGATGGTATCTGACCTATAATTAATGGTGGTTTCAAAATACTCATTGTTCTCATCTTCATTTTCCCCGAAATGCTGAAGTTCATCAGCAGTGTCTGGAGACTCGGGCAGTGCTGAGAACTTCTTAGTCCCACTGTTCCTGTTGGCTTCCTCTAGTGGCGACTGATAGGCTGGCAGGTTGTCACTAACATCAGGTTGTTCCAGTTCAAAGTCTTCTAAAGAACTACAGTCACTCATTGTGAATGGAGTGCCTTCACTTGAAGAACTATCATCAAATTTATCTGCTGAAATATCTTTTCTAGTTGTACTTTCTGTTTTACAGTCACACTCATTGAGAGGAGAGTTTTCTGTTGCTTGGTAGACACTTAGATTCTCAATATTTGTGTATCTCTTGCAGCTACTGGGTAAAATAAAATCTCCCAGATCACTGGTTGTATTTGTGTTGCCGTTCAGACCAAGTTGTTCATCACAGCTTTGCCTTCCAGGCATCAATTTTGTAGTGCTCATTGGTTCCTTACATGAAAGGGTACTTTTTCTTTCAGGAGAATCTGGTGTAGCCGTTGTGATTTTGGGCTTCAGCAGACCAGAGATGTCATGTACTTTGCTGTGTCTAGAATCCTGTGCAACTGTATGGGTTTGTATTGTGGAAGGTGGAAAGACAGTTTCTCCCATGAAGGATAAATCCAAACCTGGAGAGTCAGTGTGATTTGAATAAGAGTTAGCATTCAGTCTCTGGGGTATGGGAGGGAATCTGCTCTTCTCTGGGTCTTCACCATTTGCGTGTTTTGAATCTTTCCAAAATGGAATGTCATTACTCGTTAATTTTCTTGGTGATATTTCATTGCTGTTCTCATAATCTCTCCTTACAGAAAATTGTTGATTATCATCATCATTTATATGTACATCATCGCTGATACTAGTTCTGAAGTCTGAAAACACTGTTTTTCCCTTCACATTGATGTCATCGCTTTGTTTCTGATACTCTTCAGTATTCGGTGCACGCGCACTGCTACCAGTGACATTTGCATACAAAGCAGAAGTTTCCACAGGAAAATTGCCTGTGTTTCTTGAGGAAATATCATCATAAATTAACAAATTATGTTGTGTATTTGTTGGTTTGCTTGCAGAACATTCTCTGCCCAAGGTTTCATCTGAAAAAGCTTGATTAGAATAAGTATGTTCTGAACCGGAGTTTTTGTTCCTGCACATGTGTCTCAGTCTTACGAGATAGGGTCTAGCAAAAGCACCCAGACAGAAAGCACAAACAAATGTAATGAGCACGGAGAGGCAGACAGCCAAGGCAAGGTCTTGGTCTGTTTTTCCTTGTCTGAAACTAATGGTTTCCCGGGCTTTTCTAACCAAAACTGTTGAAACCCTTTCTTTCACCTCTATCTTGTAGATGAGATATTTTGTCTTTATTGCATTAAAAATGCACAAATACAAGCCTTCAGCAGTTTTCTCAGCATTGTGTATCACTAAGTTATTCATTTTATCCAGTGCCATATAAGGAAGATTATCATCTTTGGAAATTCTGCCTTTAGGTGTCCACCAAGAGACACTATTACCTGAAATAAAAGAAAATACAAATAAAATCTGTCTTAAAAGTAGAGGATACGTGGTTTGCAAGGTGAAGTTATTTCTATAGAGACATACTCTGACCTATCTTGGATAATGTAACTGTGCATTATAATATCCATTTTCCTTCCTTCCAGCTGTAGTGATTTTACATGGTAAAAAGGATCAAACCATCATATGTGTTCCCCTCCCCTCCATTTAAAACATGGTGCATATGGGCTCTTAATGGCAGACTTTATAAGAAAAAGGGCACAGGTGAGGGAGGAGGTCACTGAAATAAGTATGTTCTGAGTCATACCAGATGCATCTGCTGAAGGTCCATGTTTCCAGCCAGCCACTCTCCAGCATAGCCATGGTCACTGCAGGCTATTTAACTGTCTGCTTAATCAGTTAACTCTGCAAGTTAACTCTGAATGTTTCAAGCAGTGTGATTTTCCTCTAGTGATTTTCCCCTTTTTTGGGGCAAGAAGGTTTGAAAACAGAGGATATTTGTATCTATGGAGCAACTGTTCCAAACCATATCTAGCACAGGCCAGGCCTGGCTCTTGGCTTTAGGAATACGTTCCAAGATTGCACATGTACCTTTGCCTCTGGATCTGCTTGTGTTCCCAGATGAATTTTGGTGCAATCCTGTGTGTCGATTTTAATGCCATGATCAGAGTTTCTGTGACTTTTTAATAGATGAAGCAAGTGACATTTCTGATAGACCCCACGTGTTTTTGTTTGGGGGTTAAATGTTCTGAGGGAAAAGCTTTACTACCTCAAAGTGCTGTTAGCCCAAGAGAGTTAAGCCCTTTTGCATTATGGCACATGACTTTTCTTAAGTTTGGTCTTCATTTTCCTTCTGCGTGTGAAGTCTTAGGCCTGTAGATTTTGTCACCTGTACTCCAGATGCTCTCTATTTGTTGTAAATGCTGAACTCTTTTCCTAAGTGAGCTGTGTGCTACAGTAGCTGTACTTTTTTAGAAGAAATATAAATCCCTTGCAAATAATCTTTCACTTCATTTTGCTGTAACAATACTAGAAATGCTACTGTATCCTCAGTTTTCTACATGCCCCAGAAGTGCCACCTCAGTGTTTGGTCCTTTGTTTGCATTCCAGAATTAAGTGATACATTTGCAATGTAGCACTTACTGAAATTAATTTGGGTACAATTTGGCAGCACTTATTAGTTTAATGTAAGGAAGGAGATGAAGAGGCATTTGGGAAACATGACATTCAAATATTCTAACCGGTATATTACTTTCTAATGAAATAATTTACATCTTACACTGTTATTTTTAACTTGATACATTCATAAGCAGATCTCTTTGATCATTGTGCAGGCATTTGGCTTTTAGCAGTATATGGATAGCGTCCTCGTGGTACATACCCCCGGCGTTGTCCAGGTTACAGTTCAGCACCGCTGTCTTCCCTGTTGGGATCACAGCCTTCTTGTGCAAAACGTTGTCGCTGCAGTTTAAATGGAAACTTGAAAGATACAGCAGAGGCTTCCGTGAGTTGTTGGTGGATTTGTTGTATGAAATACTCCATCTTTTCCTCGTGGGGTCAAAGAGAAAATGAAATAAATGTTTGAAAGCATTTAGTCTGCTGTTAAATATCCAGGTATTATCTGACGAATCCATTTCAAGTTGAAAGAAGTTCAAGAAGATGAATATCTGTGGCAGAGGGGTTGTCAGAGCATTTTCACGTAGATCCAAAACCTATTTTCAAGCAGTTCAGAATTAATTTGATAAGCTTTACAATGGTATCCTAATTGCAGTATCAACAATAATACTTATTTTTGCATAAAAGCACTTTCTCAGTTAAAGGAATAACACCTCTGGTTAGAGTCTCAAGAATATTGTTCTAAGCTTCTTAATTTAAGTGAAAGGTTAAAACTGTGGTACTTTTAGAATTCTGTCATTGCAGACTGCCTCTGTGTGAATGGGAAGCCCGAGGACTCTCACCATGGAAGAGGTGGGGGTAGAAAAGGGTATGTGTGTGTGTTGAAGCCAGTTACAGGTAGGTTTCTGGCACAGATCAATGGTGAATTTATGGTTATATTTTTGTATATTTACAAGTGTGCATTTTCCTATACTTGAGAAGCAAATATATAAAACCAACTATTTTCATCATTTGCTTTAGTTTTTATACCTGTATACAAATGTAATGATCAAAGCCAAATGTAATCGTGCTGAATAGTTGATGGTTAATATCTTTAATGCGGATTTAACACAAAACACAACCTGTAATTTGTTGAGATCCCTGAAGGCATCTGGATGAAATTTAGTTATCTTGTTGTTATGCAAGTCAATGTCCTTCAGCTGTGAACAGTTCTGAAAGTCATTCAGATCAATCTGTCGTATGGCATTGGATGACAAACGGACAGTTTGTAAAGACTGCAGTTGGCCTAGTCCTAGGAAAGAGAAAGACTGTTTTACATTTCATTGTCTTCAAAATTTCCCCAGTTGTAACCAGTGGCTTTTTAAAATTCTTTGCAACAAAATTCTTCCTGTTCCTGTCTATTGCAATGAGTGGCTGCAGGCTTTGAGTTGTTCTGCCTTTTCCTATTTGGTGGTCCATTTTGAAAGTTGCATAGGGTCACCAGTGGTGCATGTTTTAAAGATTCCCATCCCCATAAAAGTAGTAACTTCATGCTATCAACATTATTCCAATTGTGATCTCCTTCCTGTAGCGCCTCTCTGGAAGGCTGGAAGGAGGAAAGGAGGAGGTGAAAAGGGTGGAATATACTCAGTTTATAAAATCCAAATGTGTTAATTGTAAATAAAAGATGAAGACACCAAAGGCAACACACTGTCTCCTATTCATTGCCATCTGCAAGTTCACCAGATTTTTTCATATGTGGAATGATTTGAACTATATTTGTAAGACATAAACCTGACTGAAAATGGTGTGTTGCTTATGCCTGTGGATGATCAGGTGTGACATGCTATTCTTCAGCAGATAATAGTTACAGAGAAAATTTGCACCTACATGGGGTCTTTGAAGTTCTAAATTCTTCCTTTTGTCTGACTTTGGGAGATATGTGGGGTTTTGGTTTGCTTCCACCCCTCCAGTATATTCAAACTCTGGAGCTGATGTATATGATGACGTTACAACTAAATTCAGCAAAAAATATATAGGATAGCGTTGCAGCTTCTGCTTCATTGAAACAGTGTGGACAATGTGAATCATCTGTTCGTGAGGCTGTCATAAAGGCTACGATGCTGAGCATAGCTCAGTAACTAAATGTCTATCAAAACCTTACAGCCCTCTCTAGTTACTGGAAGATGTCACTTTGGATGCCTGTCGGATGGCATGGAGCAAAGTAGCTTTGACTGAACAAAATGTGTTTTCTTGTCTTTGTGAAATACTGAAACTGGAGCAAGTTTTCTTTAAAAGACTACTGTTTCTCTTCTGAAGAGTAATAGGAAATTAATAATCTGTAATTTTCTTGATGTTAAGGTTCACAGCTGGGTTGTGGAGGCTGATGTTTCTCCAAAGTTCCTTTCTATACAAGGAAAAATACTGCTTGGCCTCTCAGAGGATAAATTTGGTTCTATTTCACTGACATTAAGGCATGATGATTGCAAAGACAGTATAATGAACCCCAGCCTAATCCAAAACAACGCATTTGCTTCAGTCTGTGTGTCTGCAGGTGGAGTTTTCCCTCATACCGAGACAGCTGCAGTCAGAATTCAGTGAGATGTACCGAATTGTAGCCAAAACCAATTTACCTCTTGGGAGTGAGGTCCTGAAAGATTTTGAAATGCTTACCTCTTGGAACTGTCTTGAGATTATTCCTTTCAACTGACAGTACTTTCAGGGCAGGCAGGGGGCGGTCGCCGTTTCCGTGCGTAGGCGCGCCCAGGGTGAGGCTCTGGATGGCATTACCATTGAGGTTTAGAGTTTCTAAAACAGGTAAATTTCTACAAGTAGTTAAAGAGAGTTGAGAAATCAAGTTGTCGCTGAGATTCAGGTGTTTTAGCATCCATTCTTCATCTCTTCCACTGGTGCACAGGAAAGTTGTAATATGATTGTGACTAAAATCAGCCGTCGTTGCCATTGGTGCCTTATCTTCTGGAACCGCGGAGAGTCCGGTGAAAGAGCAGTTCAGTAACAACTCCCCCTCCCACCAGCACTCTGAATGGAGACGGGTATCACAAAGAGTGTGCTCTGACTTGGTTCCCCCAGATCCAGGAAGATGAAAGTAAAGGACCACAGCTATGAAACTCAAGTGGAGGTTATCCATGGTATCTATATGTAAAAGGTAAAATTGTGGTAAGTTCAGCATAACAAGAGTTAAACAGAAAGCAGAAATACAAAACAAATACCCCAGGCCTCGCCAGCATCCTGCCTTAAAAGTTCACTTTTGGAGCCATAGGGATTTTTCCAAAAGAACATTCGTAAACTGGCAACCTTCCCCCTCCTTTCACCCCTCCCAAACAACAACTCAAACCTTTTCTTTCTTTTCCAGCCCATCGGTCGAGAAACACAGCCTCTCAGGAACTTGTGAACTGACAACAATAGAGACTTTTGAACTCTGCTGCAGGTATCATACCCATGCTCACCACTGAGCAAAGTCCACTGGATACAATCCATGACACATAGATGTGGAATGATTTTCATACTTGCAGATAATAAAATACTTGTTTCCCTGTCAATAACACAACAGTGTATTTTAAATGAAAAACTATTCTTACAAAGAACACTTCTGAACCACAGCTGCATCTTAGAATTTATTGTTTCATTTCAAAACACAGATTAGAAATTCAGTTCCCTTTCACTTATTGAAACAACCACCACCTTTACATATGCTGAGAACTCATCACGTGTAAGTTGTTTCAATGTGTACCCAGTGTGGGATTTTACACAGAGGCGTGTAGAACGTACTTTAAACACACAGAATCTGAAGGGCATCTGTGGGACTGAAATAACTAATGTGCCACACCATGTCTTAAATACATACAGGAAAATGCACCTTAGGCAGCTAGAAGATAAACATTAAATAAATAAATGCACAACACAAGGCATGTATGGTACCAACAATTCTCAAACTGTAGTGAAACCAACACAATCTATTAGCAGTATGTAAATCGTGACTAACAAACTCAAAACCAGTTCTCCAGACCATGACTTACGAGTACCTTTGTAACAAATCTTTCAATGTTTTAAAAAGAACTCTTGATAATTACAAGAACCCAATTCAGGCATGTAGGTATGTCAGGCATATAGGTATGTCAGTATTAACCAGAGATGAGCTTTCTCATGTTCTTCATGTGTAATCTACTTGACCGTGGCAGTACCTATCACTTTCAAGATGTATTTCAGCTTTGAGGATGCTGCTGCTTCTGCCTTTATCTGTGCATGTGTCTCTGTCTTTATATATGTGAAAATTAAGTGGCAAACTTCTGTTAGCATGAGGGTGAAATATTCTAACAGTGGAGTTTATTTCCTCCTCTCAGCTGTAACAGAGACGGAGACACTCACTACTTAACAGCAAAGATGTGTGTGCGTTTTCAGCAAAAAATGTGCTGAAGTGGTTAATAAATATTAAGTCTAGTAAAACAGTGAAGCCCATGAAGGCAGTATGCAAAGACGTAGAACTTTCCCATAATGCTGAATGTGAGCAATTCAATGGCTGTAGCTACATTTAATTTTGTTTATTCTGGTTTTGTTGGAGCAGCTCCCCTGCTGCCCACCCCCCCCCCACCCCCCCAAAACCCCAACAACTACTGCGTGTCAAAATGTGGCTTTGCTTTTGAGCAATGAGGGAAACGTGACCCCTCTGACCTCCCACGTGGCCTAGCGCCTGGCTAAAGGACACCCTTACTGGGTGAAGAAATAATTTCTGCCCATACACCTCCTGCACAAGGACTGACTGACTTCTAGCAAATACAGGAATCGAGACCTTGGAGACGGTGGAGATGGGGCTGATTTGTGTTTTGTGGAATTCCATATGCTTTGAGAGCTACAACACAAGGGTAGAGACTTTATCTTCCTGTAACAAACAACCAATTCTGAAGTCAGAGTAACATTTGCACAACTGAGGAATTGTGAGCTTATCCAGAAAAACGTGTCAAAAAGCTACTTGCCAAGTCACCTTTGTGGCCTTCATTATTAAGGTTACTTGATTCTGCTGCAAAACAAAACTATTTTAAACTAAAGGAACACGTGGGATTGGGAAAGGAGGAATCGTGTAAGGGCCTGATTTGTTTTTAGTACAGAACACTTCTGCAAAGCAGTTACAGTTCACCATAAACACTGTTTCACTGTTGACAAATTCAGACAGATGTGTATGTACTCTGCTGTCAAGGGCTCTAATACTGTCACATTTAGGATAACAAACCTGTGGTTTAACTTCAGAATTTGAATTTGAGGCTCTCAGTGATGCATCAGCACTGCCATGGGGAAAGAGATCTGACTTCCCAGCATTGCTGCGACGGTTGTGCTTTAGATTATTACCCACTAAATAGTGGATCCATATGCTCATCACATTAAAGCACCCAGGAAAATTTTTTTTTTGGGTAGAGAGCAAGGTTTAAGTACATCTTTAAAAAACGTACTTCTAATCTAAACACATTTTATAAATACCTCACATAAATTAACCAACTGCAGAGTGCCTGAACTGCACAGCTAGAATGGGAGCTCAAGCAGTGCTTCAGTCATTGCAGGCCTATTTCAAAACTGAAGTTACATTTCCACACTTGGCATTACTTTGCAAATATTTTTTATGCTAGCATACTTTTTTAACTACATGAGAATATATGGCAGAAATGATGCAATATTTTAAAGTGACTCTGCCACTACCCCTCTTATAATATACAGATGGTAAACTACAGAATTTTGGGGAAAATCATTCCATCAACCTTTGGCAAGAAATGAAGACAAAAATCTGCCACTTCAGCTGTCCCAGACGAATTCATTCCAACGACAAATCGATGTTCTTGTTAAAGTACTTCAGGTTGCAGCTGTGTGCTCAGCAGCCCTCAAGGTCGTGGGATGTAGGACAAAAACCTCCCCTAAAGGCAACTGAAGGCGGTCAAGATTGCTCCTAAGATCACATTCGTTAAATATATTCTAGTGATCCCAATTCAGGGAGGTGCTTCAGTATGCATGTAGACTGAAAGCTTACTAAATCAGTGCCACTATTCTGGCTAACAGAATGGTGGCATAATACTGCTGAACATAACGGCCTTTGCTTAAAAATGTTATGTAATAAATGTTAGTATAAACTCCTGTAAACCCTGAAATCCTTGAAGGCATGCAATTGCTTCATACAAATATATGTAAACACACTACAGAACTCTCCCGGTGGTGGTTTGTGTTTCAGTGTGTGGCTCCGCAGGGGTTGACAGACGTCTGGCAGCCCATGTTGTGACCTGTCACCTGGACTTTGAACAGCGTCCCATCCGCACACATGCAGAGCTTGAAGCGCAGCCAGTTGCTGTTGCTGAACTGCTCCCCGTAGGCAGAACTGGGCAGGCGCGAGGGGCTGACCATCACCGTTCCGTTCAGGATGATGCTGTTCTCCTGGTAAGAGGGACAGGAAAAAAGTACAGCTTCTCTTAAGTGCTAAAATGCGAGGCAGGTCGCTTGTGAAATGGATTAACAATAAATGAAGCTGGATTAACAATAAATGACACCATTAAGATGGCTGTAGAAATCAACAGAATAAAAACAGTATGTATGACAAGGTGTCATTTTTTCATTCAGGTTGTGAATAATGCCCCTGAATTTATCAATTGTATTCAGCAAGGTACTTTGCTGTTCCAGTGGTGGATCGATACTGGGAGAGACAGCAGTAGCGTGGCTTTTGCCTTTACAGGCCTAGTAGCAAATGCAGTAAATCTAAAATATAGACATGAGATGGGAATCGGTGTTTGAATTTGAACATGACGTTAATTCCCACATGAAAAAAAAGTGTCTATATCTCTTTGTTTTTGTCTTATTTTAACCTCTTCTGTCATTCTATATGCCCTGCAATCCAAACAATTGCCAAAAATCTTAAATGAATGCTGACAGCACAGAGGGCAACGCTCCACTGTCAAAGGTTGCTGACCTCAGGGAAGCCTCTCGAAGAGAAAACCCATTCCCTTTGGTATTTGTTTCGGTGCAGACCTTGGTTTTAATTGCTTTGTGGGTTTTTAGCATCTTAGCAGCAGTAAACCAGTGTCACCTGAAACCTACTGAACCGCTACTTAACAGCAAAGTAATAAACCACTTTTTAAAATCCTACTAAATACACTGACTGCAACTGAACTTTGATGCATGACTACTTTATACACAATCTGAAATGCTATAAAGCCATGTGGGTTTATTAGCAGCCTGAATTTCAAACAGCTGCTCAAAAAATGGGGACTGGAAGTACTTACTGCTTTCAGCTCCATGTTGCCTCCCATTCGAAACTCGATGGTCTTGCCTGTGATGAACACACCTTCATTCCCACGGACAATGGCACGGCCATCGACCTTTATGTTTAGATCACTGGTCGCATTGCTGGTAATCTAAGAACATGAACAAACATTGTGCATTACAGAACAATGAAAAGGTGGCACCTGGGTTTGCCTGAGTAACTTTAACTGCCTTAAAAATACTGATATGTGATTTAATAAAAAAATTCTATGTACTTTTTGCCCTTCTGCCACTGTGCCTCTGAAGCTGCTGCTCGGTTGTTATTTTATACATTCACATATTTATAAACAGACTCTGAAATTCCAATTTGAGTAACATCTCTCTCCAGTAGAAGGAAAACGATACCTGAAGTCCTGGCAATTATTTTTGTAAGATCTTACTGGAAACAGAGAAGCTTTTCCTAGAATTTTATTTCTGAAAGAGCTATCCATGCACGAACAGATAAATACTTAATCAAAGGCCACAGAGGCCTGGCTGGCATGGTGTTCTGGGTGTTACACTCGTTTCCAGATGTCAGCTTTCATTTCTGTTCCAGTTTTTACATTTCAAGGCTGCATTTTTAGCTACACTTAGTCAGATTTCTAAATATGCCTGGAAGATCTGATTAGTAATCTTTTTGTCTTGTTCTACAACTAAGGCAACTCTGTAATGACCTTTTAGAAAACAAAGTGGTAGTTAAATAAGAGCCATACCCTCTCTGTAGAGGCCTTTTGGACATTCAAGATTTTCACTCCATTTGGCAGATGAAACTCATGGGTTTCATAGTCTGTGCTGAACAAGGTATTTTGTGTCCGTGGGTCAACAAATTCCATTCCAATATCACTGGTAATGGAAGTTTTGTCTTTTTCCACACTGAGCTTGGTCGTTCCTTGCTGAAATACAATCTTCAGAAACAAAGTCACAAAGTTAACCATGTTTCAAATCTAATGTTTATTAAAAAGTGAGTGCAATGCCATGGTGTTGCTCATAACCTTTCAATTCACTAAACAACTTACAGGCTGGTTATTGCCAGTGATCACCAGATCTTCGTTCCGCCTGCCTCCTACGGTGCTTTTATACAGTGGGTGTATAACACCCATGTCAGAGACTTGCTTAAACCGCAACAAGCCGCTCTCGTGGAACTCCATACTGTCACAGCCATTGGGGCCGATCCGGATCACTGCCCAGATCACCAGTGTGATCTAGAGGAGAAACACATGTTTTTGCAGATTACTTAGATCGTCTGGATCTTCCCACAACGAGTACTGTACTCACTCAGGTGCTTTATTTGCAAGAATTATTAATGCTGGTGTTTAAGTGAGCTTTAAGTGTGAATTCACTTTGGTCTCTTTCATTCCTGCTGGAAACACCAAAACGCGTTTAACCGTGAAAAGCATTTTACATGATTTTTAGACTCATAAGTTTGTGTGTGTGTATATATATATATATATATATATATATATATATATGTATTTGAAATTAAATCACATCCATAATGAAGTTTTCTTCCTGTTCATATGGTGCCACTAGCTAAACAAATTTCCTGAACAAAGTAGCTCAACTCAGGGTATGCTGACCCTTGAGCTACAAGAAAGCACCTTCACAAGTGGACATCCAATTATGAAAACATAATCATAGGATCATAGGATGGTAGGGGTTGGAAGGGACTTTTAGAGATCATCTAGTCCAACCCCCCTGCAGAAGCAGGTTCCCCTAGATCAGGTCGCATAGGAACGTGTCCAGGTGGGTTTTGAAGACCTCCAAGGAAGGAGACCCCACAACCCCTCTGGGCAGCCTGTTCCACTGCTCCATCATCCTCACAGTGAAATAGTTTTTTCTTATGTTTAAGTGGAACTTTTTGTGTTCCAGCTTTATCCCATTACCCCTTGTCCTGTTGCTAGCTACAACAGAAAAAAGGGATGTCCCAACCTCCTGACACCCACCCTTTGGATATTTGCAAATATTAATAAGATCTCCCCTCAATCTCCTCTTCTCCAGACTAAACAGCCCCAGTTCCTGTAGCCTTTCCTCATATGAAAGATGTTCCAGTCCCCTGATCATCTTGGTGGCCCTGTGCTGGACTCTCTACAGAAGTTCTCCGTCCCTCTTGAGCTGAGGAGTCCAGAACTGGATGAATTGCTTCCCCTTGATGAAGCAATAAAAAGGTGGCAGTTACATCAATGAAGATTTGAAGTGGCTGATTAATTCTGAATTCTCATATGCAGCTCTGTTATTCAATGTAAAATGTTTCTGGCATTAACAGTCTATCCTGAATGCATCTGTACTGCACTAATAACACGTCACACATTTGCTATTGCTGTTACTTTTGGGAAAGGAGAGACACTTTGAAGGTTCCTAATCCTGCCTTGCATAAATGGTAGGTTCCTCACTGGGATCACCATAACTGAACTAATCATGACTGCACTTGTAAGTTCTTCCATCTGGTTTTGCTCAGACTACAAAAGAACAAAATAGAAAGGAGAAAAATGAGAAATCTCCTTTGGTGCATTTTAAGTCCTTCTCAGCTATACTCCACTAAGTTTTATTTCTCTAATAAACCATCCAAACAAAACATGTCCCAAAGTTGCTTACAGCCTAAGCATCATACTCACAACCAGATTGATGACAGCCAGAATAAAGAGGAGAACAATCACACAAATGGCCAAGTTGCCTTTCCTGCCTCGTAGGCCTGTCTTATGGAGACGGTCTTCATCAATGGGGATGTATCCTGCTTTGAAGTTACTGTTGTGCTCCTTGTTCACATTCCTGCGTTCCATGGCCTTCTCTCGCATGGACTTCTTCACCGGGCCGTTGGAGCTTTGCTGCAATGCACAGCGTGGGTTAGTTGTCAGAAGGCAGGTCAGTCCACCGAAATGACACACACATTTGCATGCAAAAACCACAGATTTGAATCGACCGATGGAATGTATCAGATATTATGTTCAATGTTATATTTCAGTCTGCCACTCTCTACTTAGAACACATCTAGAACCACTGTCATATCTGCTAATGCAATGACTGTGACTAGAATGAAAATCCAGATCTTTTCAGACAATATATGTTTTCACCTCACATTTTTAGCATGGCAGACAGGAATTATTAATAACATAGATGGATACATGATTTCAACTTTGCTTGCACACAGCACTAAGAAAAATACTGTAAGGCTTCAAACCTGGCATGGGGACCTTGGCCAGCCTTGATTTAATGGAATCATTTGAAGTTACTATACTGCAAGGGATATTCTCGACAATGTAAAAAATTAACATGCACAGCAAACACTCATGGGATAATCATAGAGAAAAGAAACCTCTGACATACTTTTGCAACCTTGAGAGGAACAGCTTGCTATTTATGGGTTCAATGCTTCAAATAAAGGGCTTGATCTTTTTGATGCGATTAAGTTTGTTCACCTGAAATGAATCCTGAAGCTGTACCTTCAGCTTACTGCACTTGTATATGTCTACATTGATGTAATGGGTAAAAACATCTTGTTTTCTTCTGTTGCCAAAGAACAAGGAAACAGAGTTGAGAAAGGTGCTTGGCCTGAACAGGTTTATGGAAGGCTTCCTTGATGATGTTCTGGAAGCCACTCTAACCCTGCACAAACTTGGAACTGGCTAGGTAGGAAGACGTCTGTGCTCTGGGGAAAAGGAAAGCTCTTACAACAGGACAGTAAGTATCTTGTCCCGGGGATGTTCTTGAAAGGCTGTGACAATAAGGTGAAACTGCAGTGTAGTTTTTTTCACCTGGCAAGGTAGCACAACAGAAGACAGTACTAGGACTGGGAGAACGTGGCTGAAATGGTGATTGCTGGAACAGGCACGCAGAGCTAGGCAGTACTTCCTATGACAGCTGAGTCGAGGCTGGTGCAAGACTCCTCGGGAATCTGCGACTTCCTAGCCACTGCTGCCACCGGCGCAGACACGTTGACAGACTGGCTCTGATTAAAAGTCCCGTGGAGATGCAGGAGCTACTGAGAGACGGTTCTTAGCCTTCCGGACCTGGCACCCTTTCTGATCGATTCTGCTTTCGCCCCAGTGCGAGGCCTGGGACGCTGGGAGCGCCTCGGCGCGTCAGCCAGCTGCCCGCCTGCCCTGCGGCCGCGCCGCACGCCTAAGCCCCTCAGCCAGCTGCCCGCCTGCCCTGCGGCCGCGCCGTGCCCGGCAAGGGCTGGCAGCGCGGCCCTACCAACACCGACCGGCTGCTGCCTGCGTCATTCACTCGCCGCGAGCGCCTGTTTACGCACGACAGTGACATTCCCGTACAGAAATGCCAGGACACTTTATTTGGAAACGGAAGGTGTTTTTTCCCCTGTCAGAGACTCCGAGTGCCTGCGGGCTGTCCGGGGCCGCCTCGCGCTGCCGGCTCCGCCGCGGAGGCTGCTGCCCCGCCAGCCAAAGCCCGGCCTCCACGGGCAGGGCTGGGCGCGTCTCGGAAACGCCCTCCGAACGCCGCTCGTCCCCTCTACGGCGGGTGCGGGGGGCGGCCGAGAGCCAGGGGCGTCGGGCCGGCCCGCCGCGGCCCCACACGCCCACCGCACCGGCCTCAGCAGCCGCCGCCACCGACATGGTGCCCCCTCTACAAGCGGTGCCCCTCGGCCGGCGTGGCGACCCGCCGCGGCCCCGCGAGCGGCGGGGCGGGCTTCGCGCTCCCCTCGGCCCGGCGGGGCCGGCCCCGCCGCTTCCCCACGCCTGCACCGCTGCGGGTACAGACCTGCTCGGAGGCGGCCGCCGCCATCTTCCTCCGCCGCTGCGGAGAGCCCCGCGGGCGCCCCCTGGCGGCGCGGGGCCGGGCGGGAGGTGGCCGCTCCGCTGCGAGGCGGGTCCTCGCGGGCCGCCGGGTGGGGGATGCGTTAACCGGCCGCGCCACCTGGCGGCCGCGAGGGTGCGCTGCCTCTGGCAGGCCGGCGGGCCGGGCGGCGGGCAGCCGGGGGCGGCCGCCGCGTTGCCACGGCCGAGGCGCGTCCTGCCCGCGTTGCCACGGCACCCAGCGCCGCGCCGAAACGTGCCCGGCCTACGCTACCATCGCGGCTATAAAGGCGCCGCGAACGGGGTGTGAGGTACCAGCCGTTCTCCTTCCTCTCTCTCGCGCAGCATCCGCAGAGGACTCCCGGAGGGGCCTGACGGGACGGAGGACTCGGAGCAGTCCATCTTATCCTAACCCCGAGAGTGAGCTGATAGCCGGCCATGGCCGACGGCTTGAGGAAGCTGGTCACCGCGGAGAGCGGCCGGGTGCTTCAGGAAAAGCTGGAAAGCTGGTACCGGGACTACGAGGTGGGCCGCGCCGGGGCGGGGGGCTGCGTGCGTGCGGGAGGTCCGAGGGCGCGCTCGCGAGGAATCGCCTCCGGCCTGGGAACTGTCAGTAAAATGCAAGGAAAAAAGGTGTTCAAAGTGAGAACGGGGCTCTCCGGCTTCCTAGCCCCTCTGGGTGGGAAACCTGTTAGAACTGAGAGGCTACTGCAAGCCAGCGCAGCTGCAGAAGAGCAGAAGCAGGTGCAGGTGCGAGGAAAGAGTTTCGGGTACAGGTGAGGAGGAGGCTGGGTATAACGGGGTGTAGGGAGGAGTAAGCAGTAACAGGAGATTGAGGCGGCAAATCGGTGAAAGCGGTAGAAAAGTTGTGCAATTAAAGGAAAAATGTGATGAAGGGACCCAAGATTTGACCATTTTGGATTTTCTCAGCAGAAAATCTTGTCAGAGTTCTTGCTTCCATGTCCCCAGGTGTCATTAACTTCAGGACACTGATGGTTTGATCATGAGCTTGTAACCGTCTACTGTCTGCTATGGAGCAAAAAGGTGCTGAGCAGAGCTGCAGCCTTTTCAAGGGAAGGCAGTTCTCTCTTTTTGTGTATGTGTGTGGGGTTTTGTTTTTTGATGTCTTTTTTTCTTTTTTTTTTCTGCTTTGGAGTATGTAGGAGTGTGTAGGATGCAGTATATTAATAGCCAGTGTAATTCTCTGCAGGATTCGTGGCCAAGGATGGTTTTAAAAGCTACCACAGAGTAAAGGACAGTGGAGAAGGAGGAACACAGGCATGCAAATAGGTGGTGGGGGTGCACCTCGGGGGGCTGAGCAATAGTGTGAGCTGAACCCCTCATAATAAGTGAAGCGGTGGTAGTCTTTGAGGTCTAGGGAAATGAAGAGGAGCAGCTTCAGGCTGCTGTTTCAGGAAAGGAGGAGCTGGCAGATGGAAGCACCATGGGTGATATGTCAGTGTAACGAGCTGGAAAAATGCACTTTGCAGTTTGGTTCTGGTGGAGGTTACCAGGGTGAGCCTGCTCCTTGAGGCCAGAGGAGAGCACGCTGCAGCAAACACAATGCAAAATGATAGTAGCATGGGTGGGAGTTTCAGCTGGTTTGGAAGCTGGTAAAAGCCATATGGAGCCTGAAGACCCCGAGAGGGATTTGAAGGTATTGAAGACAATACACAGGTTACAGATAAAGATTAAGGAAGCAGGCACAAAGTATGTGTTTTCCTGGCAGGTGCAGTAGCATTCTGCACAGATTAACCCCATCTACTCCTTTTCAGAATTGCATTTGCTGAAAGTGGTATAGTTTTCCTATTCAGTTGTCTCCTAGGCATAATGCTGGGCTTTGTGTGCTCTTTAGTAGTGTTTAATTCTGTTGGTAACTCTTAAAAAAATCAGATGTAGCTTCTTGGAGGCCTCACCTGAGTGTTGATAAGGCAAGATAGTAGCCTTCTACATAATCTTTCAGCTGATATGGAAAATCAGATTTTGGACTAATGTGGGTTGTCTTTTTTTTTTTTTTGTCCAACAGTGTCTTACAACTTGAAAAAAAAACTGTGTTGAGAGATTTTTAACACAGATCCCCAATTGTGATGACTCTTCTTATAGATATTTATGATTGCATTTTCTTTGTGAATTGGGAAAGGAGTGAGTTTTCTCAGATAGTGAATTCACTGGGTGATAGAAGTCCTGATGTCTTGCTCGTTTGCCTATTGACAACGTGAAACTCTTAAAAATGAGTGACCTCATCCTTATGGGAGATGTAATGACAAACAGTTGTGAAATGTAATTGTAGGGGAAAAAAGGAATAATTGTAAGTAAGAAAGCCCAGACAGATGTATTAATAGACATTAATTTGCAGACTAATTCCTGTGATCAGAATCTGAACCGATGCTGTGAAATAATAGAATTGAACTCTGAGATTCAAGGGCAGCTCTTCACAATCCTCAATGAAACATCTCGAGAAGGTAAATCAGGGCCTAACACATTTGACATGTATCATTTTTCTCAAGCTCTGGCTCTTTCTGTGAGTGTTCTTAACAAGTTCTTTATGTATTTTCTTAGGAGGGCATTACGCGGGTGTCGAAACAATAAAAACTCGCCTCCTGCCATGGCTAGGGACTTGTTTTTCCTGTGCTGCTTCAGGAAAGCTCTTTGAAACCAACCTCTCTCTCACTCAGGTATGTAGGAAAATTATTTTAAGGGAATGGAATGGTGTGAATTTATACCTGTGTGAGAGCTTTGATGACTTTCCGTTAATGATATTTCATTAAGCAAAATCGGAGAGAGAGACTGTGTCTTTAGTTGCTCATGGAGACAACTATGGAGACATCTGTGTTTATTTCTCTGTCTGGTCATGTGTTCCATTTGAAAGGGATGACAAGGAGGTCATTAAAGTTACTGTTGGAGTTCTAGGTCTTTTGCTGTTTCACAGCCAGTGACAATATGGAGGAATCTGCTTGGTAAGAGGAGCTGTGTTCTTGTACTGCTTTCCTTTTCTAGGTAAAGAATTATGCCACATTTAGATTTACAAAGACAACACAATAGAAGTATTTATGCCATATTTCTGTTAGTAAAAACCTATAATTATGTGAAAATACATGTGTAAGCTGAAGATGTGTATAAACCTCATACATTTATCTGTGAGCTTTTATTTTGTAAACAAAGATGGCAGGTTTTTTTTCCTAGCATCTGAGCATTACAATATCTCCAGAAGCAGAGGGGGAGGGAAGTGCTCATGTCAGCCATGATGCCGCCACGTGCCTGACTTGATATTTGGAGTTGGTATGTGTTTGATATTTATTGAAAGAGGGTTGTAGTATTTAACAGTTCATCAGAAAAGACAGATTTGCTGTGGCTTTGTGCTTTCAAAGAAAATAAGAGTGTTGGTTGATGCAGACTAGGGAGGAATATTGAAGATCTTGATTTGACAGTGATGTCTCCATGTTCTCTGACTTCTCATTTTTATACCTCTTCTGTCATAATCTTTCACAACTAAAATAAGAACAAATGAAAAGGGATATTCCTTAAGAATTCGATTCTAGTGTGTTGCAGAAGTAGGGTTCTGAAAAAAACCCCTCAAAATGTAACAAAATGGTATTAAATGACAGCACACCTGGTGCAGCAATTATAGATTTGTCATTGCTTGTGACTTTTAAAATTTAAAGAAAAAACCCACTGCACAGTTACTTATGTAATTCTGGCAGGATCAGGCAAACTCATAGGTTGTTAAAGACAGAGCTGCATGTGTAGTAGTGTGCTTTCTGGAATGACAATAGTTACTTCCTTTGTTCTAATACATTTTTTGGTTATTTTGTGATCATGAGTTCCCCAAAACTTTGAGTTGGTGATGCAGTCAGTCAGAAGATGACTGACTAGAAAAAAAAATGGTGTGACACATCTGCAAGAACACTTTCACCAGGTGATGTGTGTTGCAGGTAGTAAGTTTGCAGGTGCAGACCTTCCATAGTCTCTGTCAGGAAGTGTAAATGAAGTGAATATTTTTCCTAATATAACTGAGCCTTTGTTTTGTGTGCCTAGAAGGTTTTGCTTATATGTATAGAAGGTATACAATTGCTTTTGTTTTCACCTGCTTTAGAAATTATCTTTATTGAATTGTTTAGAAATACATCTGCTCATAATGCTGCACTATGTTGCTGAAGGATTCTGTAAGGTACAACACTCAAGCACCTGATTTTGTGTTTTGTTGTAGGATTCAGTTGAGAGAGAGAAGCAGCTGATGGAGCTGGCCAGCAATCAGACTTCTCAACTACAAGAGCTGCAGAAAGAGCTGACTTCAACTCGCCTACAGCTCAACCAAGTGCAACAAGAGTAGGGGAATTAACTGTCATTCTTTTTGTTTGTTTTTCAACAAGCCATATTTTTCTCTTGACAGCTAAATACTGATGGAGATTTGTAAAATGTTTCATTTCTGGCTTAAAATCAGAGATTCAAACTAGATCTAGACTCTGCATTGTCCATGTGTGTCCAAAGTAGGGTACAAATGATACAGTCACACTCTCATTCATATATTAAAAAGATGTCAGTATTCTAGATAAAAGGATTTTGTACAGTGCATATAGTCAATGAACTGTGGCATGCTGAGCCAACCTTGATAAAAATCAATTAAGTACCTATAATGCAACACTTACTGAAGGCCCTACTACATGTCATAGTTAGTTATGGTATGTAATCAGTGTGTGAACATCTAATAAGATCAAAACCCACTGTGATAAGGTGGAGGAAGAAAGAGACATTTTCCAAAAAGTGACCAGGACTGAATATTTGTTTTTTTTCCCCTAGTTGCATAAAATGCATTTTGTGGCTCATTGTGGTCTCAAAATGACTTAATGGCTTCAGAAACAAATTTATGCAGTGAGCATGACAGACACTTTTTCATGCATCTTGTTAGCATGAGAACAATGAATGTTCACAGTTCTTGAGTCAGTACAAGTGATATAATTAAATCTCTTAAGTGGTTCTAAGAATATCAAGTTCCTAAAACTGCAAACTGTGTTAGTTAGATTTCAGGAAAGAGTTTCAATAGCACCTTCCATCCTCTGTCCTAAACTTGCTGATCTCTCCTGCTTTCATAGAGTTGTAGAATCACAGAATGGTTTGGGTTGGAAGGGACCAACAAAGGTCATCTAATTCAACCCCTCTGCTGTTGGCAGGGACATCTTCCACTCAAATCCTCATCCAACCTGACCTTGAACATTTCCAGGGCACTCACAACTTCTCAGGGCAACCTGTTCCAGTGTCTTACCACCTTCATAATAAGTAATTTCTTCCTTATATCTAGTCTAAATCTTTTCATAGTTTAAAACCATTACCCCTTGTCCTAATGATAGGACAGGGGTAGAAAGTCTGTCCCCATCTTTCTTATAAATCCCTTTTAAGTAATGAAAGGATGCAATAAGGTCTCCCCAAAGCCCTCTCTTCTCCAGGATGAGCAATCCCAACTGTCTCAGCCTTTCTTCATAGGAGAAGTATTCCAGCCCTCTGATCACTTCTGTAGTCCTCCTCTGGCCCTGCTCTAACAGGCCATGTCTGTCTTGTGCTGAGGACCCCAGGTGCAGCACTGCACATGGGGTCTTGAGAGAGTGGAGCCGAGGGGGAGAGAATCCCCTCCCTTGACCTGCTGGACATGCTGCTTTGGGTGCATCCCAGGACATAGCTGACATTTTGGGCTTCAAATGCACGTTGCCAGCTCATCTGTCTATTTATTTATTCTCTCCTCATCTACCACTATCTCCAAGACCTTCTCCACAGGGCTGCTCTGAATCAATTTTTTTTTTTCCTCCCCCTAGTCTGTATTGGTGATTACTGTGGCTGTGTTGGGCTTCATGAGATTCACACAAGCCTGTTCCTAAAGCCTGTCAAGGTCCCTCTGAGTAACATTCTGTTCCCTCAAGAGTAACAACTGTGCCACTCAACTTGGTGTCATCTACAAATTTGCAGAGGGTGTATTCAATCCTGCTGTTCCATGTCATTAATAGAGAACATTACCACTCCTGATACAGACCCCTGAAGGACAACACTTGTCAGTGATCTCCATTTGGATCTTGAGCTGTTGACTGCAACTCTTTGGGCACAGCCAGCCACTCAGTTGCACATCCATCAATTAGTCTACCCATCAAATGCATCTCTCCAATTTACAGAATCACAGAATGGTAGGGATTGACAGGGACCTCTACAGATCATCCAGTCCAGCCCCTTGGTAAAGCAGGTTCACCTCAATCAGGTTGCACAAGAATAGGTCCAGGTGGGTTTTGAAAGCTTCTAGAGGAAGACTGCACAACCTCTTTAGACAGCCTCTGCTAGTGCTCCGTCACTCTCACAGGAAAGAAGCTTTTCCTTGTGTTCCTGTGGAACTTCCCGTGTTCCAACCTGTGCCCATTACCACTTGTCCCTGGGCAATACAGAAAAAAGACTTGCTCCATCCTCTTGACACCTGCCCTTTAGGTGTTGATAACATTCCCCTCTCAGTCTTCTTCAGGCTGAAGAGCCCCAGTTGCTGCAGCCTTTCCTCACAAGGAAGATGCTCCAGTCCTCTGAACATCTTGGTGGCCCTGTGCCGGACTCTCCAGCAGTTCCCTGTCCCTCTTGGGCTGAGGAGCCCAGAACTGGACACAGGACTCCAGATGTGGTCTCAACGGTGAGATGAAGAGAACTCCCCTCAACCTGTTGGACACACTCCTCTTTATGCATCCCAGGATGCCATTGGCCTTCTTGGCCATGAGGGTACACTTCTGGCTCATGGTTAGTTTATTATCAATTAGGACTCCCAGATTCTTGTTCCTTCCCAGATGCAGGACTCTGCACTTGTCCTTGTTGAATCTCATGAGATTCCTCTCTGTCCACTCTCAAGCCGGTTGAGATCCCGCTGAATGGCAGCACAGCCTTCTGGGGAATCAACCAGTCCTCCCAGTTTGGTGTCCTCAGCCACCTTTCTGAGGGTACCCTCTGTCCCCTCATCCAGGTTGTTGATGAAGATGTTGAACAAGACTGGCCCCAGAACTGGTCCCTGTGGAACTCCACTGGCCACAGGCCTCCAACTCGATTCTGTGCCACTGATCACCATCCTCTAGGATCTTTCTTCTAGCCAGTTCTTGATCCACCTCACTGTCCACTCATCCAAGCCACACTGCCTGAGCTTTCCTATGAAGGTGTTATGGCAGATGGTGTCAAAAGCCTTGCTAAAGTCAAGGCAGATGACATCCACTGCTTTCCCCTCATCTAGCCAGCCAGTGATGCCATTGTAGAAGGCTACCAGATTGGTTAAGCAGGATTTCCCCCTGGTGAATCCATGCTGACTTCCCCAGATAACCATCTTTTCTTTCATGTGTTTTGAGGTGGCATCCAGGATGAGTTTTTCCATCATCTTTCCAGGGATGGAGGTGAGGCTGACTGGTCTGTATTTTCTTGGGTCACCCTTCTTGCCCTTTTTGAAGACTGGAGTGACATTGGCCTTTTTCCAGTCCTCAGGAACCTTACCTGTGCTCCATGATCATTCAAGAATGATGGAGAGCAACTTAGCAATAACATCAGCCAGCTCCCTCAGCACTCATGGGTGCATCCCATTGGGACCCATGTTTTTTTGGGTGTCTAGCTTGCTTAGTAGATCCCTAACCAAATCTTCTTCAACCAAGGGAAGGTCCTCCTTTCTCCAGATTTTCTCTCTATCCTTCAGGCACTGAGCTTCCTGAGAGCTGGCCTTAGGAGTAAAGACTGAGGCAAAGAAAGCATTCGGTAGCTCTGCTTTCTCTGCATCCTCTGTCACTAGGATACCCACCTCATTCAGCAGTGGGCTCACATTCTCCCTAGTTTTCCTGTGCTACAAGTGTACTTGAAGAAGCCCTTCTTTCTATCCTTTGCATCCTGTCATGGTTTTGTGTGCCATTTCTGGTAATGGGGAAGAGGCTGTAAAGATGGCTCCTGTAAGAAGTTGCTTTGTTAGATTCAATTCCAAGAGGACATTAGCCTTCCTTGTTTCAGCCCTGCATGATCTGATGATGTTCCTATACTACTCTCAAGTGACCAGGCCCTTTTCCCAGGTTCCATAGACTTTCCTTGCTCCATTTAAGTTATTCCAGAAGTTCCTTGATCGTTCATGCAAGCCTTTAACCTCCTTTACTTGATTTTTAACTCTTAGGGATACACCAATCTTGGGCTTGAAGGAAGTGCCACTTGAATAACTAGCTTTCCCAGGCACCTCTACCTTCTAGAGTCCTAGCCCATGAAATCCTTCCAAGTAGGTCTTTGAAGAGGACAAAGTTGGCTCTCCGGAAGTCCATGGCTACAATCCTGCTTTATGTTCTGCTTCTTCGATGCAGAATCTTGAGCTCTACCATGTCATGGTCACTGCAGCCAAGGTTGCCTCCAACCTTCATGTCCCTGACCAGACCTTTATTTGTCAGTACAAGGTGCAACAGCACATCCTTCCTTGTTGGCTCTTCAACTGCCTGTGTCAGGAAGTTATTGTCAGTGCACTGGAGGAAATTCCTGGACTGTGTGCACTTTGCTGTGTGACTTTGCCTGCAAATATCAGGGTGGCTGAAGTCCTCCATGAGAACCAGGGCCTGTGATTGTGAGGCAGCTCTCAGCTGTCTGTAGAAGGCCTCGTTGACTTCCTCTTTTTGGAGGTGTCTTGCAATAAACTTTCATCACAGTATCACTCCCAATTAGCCTGTTCCTTAATCTTCACCCATAAACTTTCAACCTGCTCTTCATCCACTCTCAGGCTGAGCTCAATATGTTCCAGTTTCTCTCTCACATAAAGAGCAAATTTAAAGACAAAGATATTGTTTAGGACTGTGTCAAAGGCCTTACAGAAGGAAAAGGAGATGACATTGATTGCTCCTTACTCAGCAATGCATATTAGTGTCTGTTCCGTCTTTACTTGGACGAATGTGAGCATTCTGATTTTTCACTATCAAAAAGTCACTCGGTCAACTCTGAGTGGGTTAAAGATTATTGCATCCTCCTGAAAGGAAGCTAAGAGGATGAAAAACCTTGTGACCCCGCAGTATATGTTTAATATTAAGAGCGACAAGATGGGACAGAAAAGGACCCCACAACATTTGGAACAACAGAGAGGTTTTTTTGTTCTCAGCATTTCAAATGGTTTGCCAGAATTAGGTAAACTTGCAAAATAATTCCAACCTGGAAGGTTTAATAAGCAAAGAAGCTGTTTTCTGTTGCAATTTTGAACCACAGAGGAGTTTGGGGAGACTGGTGGATCTTATTAATGGATATACCTGAAGGGAGGATGTACAGATGACAGAGCCAGGCTCTTTCCAGTGGTGCTCAGTGACAAGACTAGAGGCAATGGGCACAAACCAAAACACAGACGATTCCCTCTGAACATCAGGAAATACATTTTACTGTGAGAGTGGCTTGAACACTGGAGCAGGTTGCCCAGGAGTATTGTGTAGTCTCCATCTTTGGAGGTACTTGAAAGCTGGTCCTGGAAACTGGAATTGAGCCTTAATGAAAAATAAGGGGACGTTGCAAAATAATTCTATTATTGCACAGTCAGATATGACTTTTTGTAAGCTATTTCTGTGCTGATAGTCTGCACAAAGATCACTGTGATTGTTTTCATACGTCAAATTGGTATGGACTTGATCTGCTTAATCAGTTTGTCAAGTTGCATTCTCTGGTAGGATCTCTGCCTTTATCATGAAGGCTACTAATTTTTTTTGTGGTCTGACAAAAACCCAGTTGACTCTTGAAGACAAAGACCATATCAGCCACTATTCTTTTGACAGCAGATGATAAAATTACTCAGCTAAAACAAAAATTGAATCTTGGGGTATTTGTGGCAGAAAGTCAGCATGCAGAGGCACAGTCTGTCATTTACCTGGGCAGGTTCTGTTTATTCTACACTGTCCTATGCTATAGCAAACCCCAAATCTAGCTCCTTAACATCCTGTCGCTTTGCTTCTTGGTGTTACAGAGAGAGAATTACCATAAGTAGATCCACGTGAGAGGAATGGTTACGGCTGAATTTCTGTCCTTTCAGATAGAGGAAGCAATACTTTGAAATTGAGAGCTTGGTATTGTTTGAATCTTGTAGCTGGAGTTAAATAGGAGGGAACCCTGTTCTGAGTTATCACTGGAAATGATTGTTTGCAGTTCGCTGTGATGTTCTTGGGAGTAGCATGTATGTTAAAAGACACTTCAGTCTGTCTGTCTTAACATAAAGTTCTTTATATGGCTTTTTCTTTTAGGCCATTTTTGCCTAATCCTTTTTGCCTGTCTACACAGAAGTAATGGCTATAGCTAGTAGTTGTGTCTCTGTTTTAAAAATAGGTTTTGAGTTTGAGTGTGTTGGTCACATCTGGGAAGTTATTCTGGATCAGCAAGGGTACATGTGGGGGACTTGCCTCTCCTTTTCAATACAGCAGTTCTTAAAACTAATTTTCTTTCATGGTTTGATCTACAGGCAATTCTAGAAGTAGTGATAATGCTTTACTGTTAAGAAAGGTAGCCCACATCTTTCTATTTGTTTTAGAGGCTTGTTTATTTTTGTGTGTTACATTATAAAAAAGAATACAAAGGTAGTTGAAATTAATTCCAACAGCACACAAAATCTTGTGGTAACTGGTATTTCATCAATAGAAACGTAGTCATACTTGTTAAAGAAATGCTTTCAGCCTTTCAGTTAAATATCATTGCTGCTCTTTTTAAAAATGGAGGGAATGTGACTTTGCTGTTTACACTGTAGGAAAGGATGTAACTTTATCTTTCCTTTTAGGTCAACCGTGAGAGGCTGAGCTGCTCAGAAAGATAAGCAAACAAAAAACTTCAGGCTTCCAATATCAAATTGGCTGTCACTTGTTCATCTCTGGATATTTATCATTGCTTCTAGAATAACGTTAATTCTCAGATTTCGTTCATGGGCTTTCCTAGCAAGTGTTGATCAACTTGGATTTTAATTTTTTTGAATGACTACCTGCGTTATAAACTCAAATTCCTACAAAATGGGCTCTTTGGATTTGATGACTGAAAAGTAGCTTGATTTTTAGATACAATCTGACTGCTTTCTCCCCAGTTGAAACTATTAGTAGGGAATAATGCATCTCACAAATCCAGGGGGTTGGTCTTTTTCCTGGTTTCAGCTGAGACAGAGTTAATTTTTTTCCTAGTAGCTGCTACAGTGCAGTGTGAGAATAATGTTGATGACACACTGATGTTCCAGTTGTTGCTAAGTAGTATTTAGATCCTACGTGAAGGACTTTTCAGTTTCCCATGCTCTGTCAGCAGGGAGGTGCACAAGTGGCTGGGAGGGATCGTGGCCAGGACAGCTGACCTAAGCTAGCCAAAGGGCTATTCCATATCACAGAATGTCATACTTAGCATGGAGGTGGCCAGGAGGAGTGTATCTCTGCTGGTGTTTTGGTCAGCAAGTGGTGAGCGATTACATTGTGCATCACTTGCTTTTTCTTGGGTTGTAATTCTCTCTTTTCAATACAATTATTATTATAATATTTGGTTATTTTTATTGTTGTCATGACATTTTATGTTAGTTACTCATTTGTTGTTAGCTCAAATTTTACACTTTTCTGATTCTCTTCCCCATCACACTGGAGGCAGGGAGTGAGTGAATGGTTGCATGGTGCTCGGTTGCTGGCTGAGGTTAAACCACAGTAGTCTACATGCAGACCAGACAGAAATTCTTGTTGCCATTTATACTATCGACTGAAGAACGAACCATTCCTATGAATTCAGGAGTTATGTAATTTCCAAATACTCACGGTTCACGTTCACTCTCAGTTTACCCTATAAGGTGCCCTACATTGGCATCTTCTACCTGTGCGCTCAACTTTTGATTGAAGCAAAGGCTCTATTTTTCATGTTCTGTGGATCATCTTTTCAAAACTTGAATTTGCCTAAGTCTTCACCTGCCTGTCAAAACCAGAATCCTTTTAAGAGCAGAGAAAGTGAGATCAGGACTGATTTGTTATACTTAGGGCAGGATTCTTCTTTATTTTTTTTTTTTACTCAAGGAACAGTTTGCTGGGAGTGTCTTTTGCATCTTTGCAATACTAGTTTTTTGAGACTCTTGGAATAGCTGATGATCTCATTCCTCTTGTCTACAGTCTCTCTGTCTCTCATACTTAAAGCAAGTTTTGTGAAACATCTTGGTTTTCTGGGCTTTTAGAGCAAATGTGGTCTAGACTCAATATAATTAAATTCTATAGCCAGTATAGGCTTTTGTTATATCAAGATGTTAATTGTAACAGGACTTAGCTATTTGCTGCAGAATTCTAAAGGAAAATACCAGCTTTTAAAATGAATTGTGATCCACATTTAAAAGTAATTGGAAGTTCTTCAGGGAAAGGCAAAAAGTAAAGTGTAGTAAAAGCTGTTGTTACATACAGACTGAACAAAATCCTATTAGTACATATTATAAATGGAAGCTTATTACCTGGGTGCTTAGACTCATGCCGAGGTCTGATGAGACTTAACAAAGCCAGACAGTTCACTTTGAAGGAAATGAGGTCAAGATGACTTTTCTTTTTAGATTGACATGAAGAAATATTGATTTATTAATAACAGCCAATGTGGTAGCTTGAATCGGTTATCTTAAGATTTTCTATTGTTGCTGTTGCAGGGGGCTTTTAAAAATAGCTTAAACAGACATTTGGCCAGAAACTCCACATCGATGGAGTTGTTCTTTCCTTGAATTTCAAGGCAGTCTTACTGATGGAGTCGGGCACAGTCCAAGAACTGGGGAACTGTGACGGACTTTAATGCATTAATGAATTATTTGAAACAGGAGAGTAGCAGTACACTTCTTTATCCTAATAGCTTTAAGCTGATCCTTGACACAAATTCTCAAGGCTGTTGTACTTTCTCCTGGGACATTGGCTCAAGATGCCCATTTTATTTTTATATGGTTAAATGGTGATGTTTAAAACATTATTTATAGCTTTAAAATAACAGTGAGTTATAAAAACTGTTCTGATTTTTCAAAGAACTATGTTTTGCCTTGTTTGTTGGCATTATTTTTGTAGCATCTACATCTCTTTAAGCTTAACAGAAAGATGATAATACTGTCTTCGTTTCAGAGTAATCTCAGGCAGTAGAGTGATGAACAATAAAGCAGGGGAAACTCTTGACTAGTGCATAGTTTTAATAAGCATGGAAAGGATTAGTGTGGAGGCTTCAAAAGTTAGCATTGGTAGTTCATAAATGCGTCTAGCTTAAAGTTGGGTTTTTTCCTTTTGACATTTAGTTTTTCTTACAAAGAAAGAAGCATTCATTTTCACTGATGGCTTTTCTTATGTTTGTGACTTACCATATGACTTTTGATAAACAATGAAAGATACAGATATTTCTACTGGTTTCAGTCTGTCATGTGCTCTCCTATTTTGATGAAAAGATGAAAGGTTTGTGGATCTCACAGCAGTGAGATAAAGACAATTAAAAATTGCTTTAAAACTTTCTGAAAAATCCCCTTGTGAAAAAGGATAAGCAACAAAAATGAAATAATACAGGAGTGAAATGATTACTTTTGATTATCCTTTCTGTTGAATAGTTACTAACGCTGCAGGGTTCGTCTGCATCATCTATTGTGGAAATTTAAGGACAGCCTGAGTAGTGTGGTGTATATTATGTAAGGGAGGGTGTCACTTTTTTTTTTGTTTTGTTTTCCCGTAATTTCCCCCCATCTCTAGAACTTTTCTTCCCAAATCTACTTTTCTTTCCCAGTTGTTCTTGATGTTAGAACTCTTTAGTCCTCTTTTACTACTGCTCTGCTAGAAGTCATTGCTAGAGGAGCTAAGGACATCTGTGGATTGTAATAGTGGATTATGTGCATCTACAGCTTTTCCTACTCAGGTTAGAAGGACAGTCTTTCCTCTTAGCAGCCATGCTGGCCTTATTACCTATGGTCCTTGCTGTCAGCCTGCTCCTTAGAAAGTCAGAAACTTGTCAGTTGATAGGTGTTACAGCTTTCTATGGGAGTTCGTATCCTCAAAAATTTCACCAGGGCCCTTCAGTAAAGGGAGGACAGACTGAATACCTCCAAAATGAATAGAAAGCATGCTTTCATGCTCCTTTTCCTTTTTGGAAAGAGGAAAATAGCAGTAGTACCTGTGTTGGTAGGGAAAGCAGTGATGTTGGGATATTTTCTAACACTAAGAATAAAGGCCAGAAGATAAACTTAACTGAGATTCTGTGATTCTGTGAAACACTACTTCTCTTGGTGGGTGAACAGAAGAGGAATCTTTAGCTTTTGGTAGTACTTGCATAACTTCATGGTTGATATTGCAGCAAAGAAAAGTACCTGATATGAGAAAATATATAGAGTCTTAAACTGTAGAAAACTGAACTGGTTTAGATATCATCCTAAATACTAGAAAGAAATAGACCTCATCATCAGAGCTAGTGCAAAGATACCAAACGTTAACCAGTGATCTCTCCTGTAATACCAAGTGCAGTGTATTCAGTCTGCTGCCACTGTACACTTTTGCATTAAAGAGTAATTAAGAGTATGCTTTGGAGTATGATTTTTTAAAACTCTTAATTTCCCTTTATTTTACCATAAGGAGCTCAACATTTCTCCTCTTTTTTCTATTCTTTTTGTTTGATGATGAGGATTAATTGATAGATGGTTTGCATTGGTAGAAGGACATCTTCTGACTGACTGTATTCTGTGTGGTTAAGTCTGAAGACTTCCCGTGCCCAAGAGAAGGATGCCCTGAGGAAATTAGATCGCCTGAATGACTATGAGCAGCAGATTCAAACACTACGGGATGAAATTTCTTTCTTGGATGCCCAAAAGTCTGTTCTCCAGAGCAGGTAGAGGTGTTACTCGGAGAAGTCATTGCATCAGAGAAATTCTTCATGTTAGGTAGCATGAATTCCCTCCTCATGTGAAACTCAAGTATAAACATTACTTTGTAATAAAGGAACATAAACTCTTAAATGATTTCTCCTAGTGCCCAATGTTTTAATTTCAGGCAGCGATGTTAAGTTTCTGGCAAAAGAGCAAAGAGATCAGCTTTACAAGATACATTGAGAGCAGCTGTACAGTATAAAAGTGGTTGGTGGTTACAGTATATAAGTGGTTAGGTTTTTTGTTTGTAAGTCCTCTTAGAATATTGTACCATTACAGGACAAAACTTGTTATATACTCTGTTGTTTGACTTTACAAGTCTTCAATGATACTGAAAGAGGAACAAATCTCCACAGTATTTCTAATAAAATATGTGTTTCCCCCAAATAAAGTGCTTGGCTGTGCATGCTTTAGGAATTACTTTAACTTTATTATTCAGGCAGTAGCCCATAAAATCTATTGACACAGATGTCTTCATGTTAGACTAGCCAGCTGTAGCTTCATTTACTTCTGTAAGGACTCAAAATCTCAGCTTACCCTGGTAATAATTACATTGACAGAAAACTCAGTGCACTAGGCAAAATCATCTGAGGCTGGTGAAGTTATCTCCTGCTTCTTTGCCCGTCTGCCACAGGCTTGCCCGAGGCCGCTCCCCGTCCCCGAGACGCAGTGCGAACCGGTCTCCCAGCCGGCTCCGTGGGAGGAGCTGCTCGCCCAGCCTGGCCCGGGCCACCAACGCCTCACGGCGTGCACGCCTTGTGGCTCGCTTCAGTGACATCTATGCTCAAGAACGCTTGGATGCAGAGACCCTTTTGAGGTCGTACACCAGTGACGTGGAGGTGGTGCAGAGGATAATATACATCGCAGCTGTGGTAAGAAAGTGTCCTGTTTCTTGTTTCACAAGTCTGCCCAAAGTGTTTTATAAAGTAGTATGGCTGGATTGGATTAAATTGTGTGCAAACTAGGATTTCTG
Organism: Colius striatus; assembly: GCF_028858725.1. Taxonomy (NCBI): domain Eukaryota; kingdom Metazoa; phylum Chordata; class Aves; order Coliiformes; family Coliidae; genus Colius; species Colius striatus. The sequence goes on along the minus strand of NC_084761.1, from coordinate 71,196,908 downwards.
TGAAATATACAGAGAAAACATCTCATCTCTCTTCCCTTTTGACTTTTTTCCTCATGCTTTTTTAGATTGAACTGTCCGTTTAGTGTCCTTTTCTGACTGTTCCATCGCAACATTAGAACCAGGGTCAGTGATCTACACTGCAGGTGCTAAAAGGGGCTCTGAAAGGCAGATGATTCCTGCACTAAACAACGCTGCCTCATTTAGATGAACTGTTTTGGGATTGCTACATTTTAGAAAAATGTAAAATCTTCCCGTCTCATACTTCCCTCTTGCCTGTAGCTATGTGTTTTCCAGTTTTATTGGGTCTCTTGATATTGCCTAGATGCCACAAGTTTACTATGAGCTCAATCTGAAGACATTAATTTTCATTTTTCTGTACTTAATCTTCTTTTCTATGAAACTGATGTGGTACATAGACCTGTGTCAGAGAGGTGGTGTCCCTAATATGTGTGATCCCAAGCACATTTAACTTACTGAAGTTTTTTTTCCACACTTGTCATTCAGTTTACAGTCTCCATCATTCAGTTTACACTCTCCAATTTAACCTTTCTTCCCAACAGGCTAGAGGTGCTCCTGCCTGATATTTTAGGCTGTGGCACAGAAAATGCTATTACCGAATTCTGCTCTTGATACCTTTGAATGTGATTCCATTGATTGTGGGTGTGTGATGGAATCCTGCATAAAAATAGAGGGTTAGGTGGGAAGCTTTTCAACCCTGTCTTCTGAAAAAAAAATCACACTTGATTTAGTCAGAGAAGTCCTCCCAGATGAGTACTATTTTTAACTTCCACTTTTACAGCAGCATTTTATGTTTCTCCTTACAATGATACAGTGATACTAGTTTAAGTTAGTCCTCTCAGATAACAGGATAAATTAGTCTCATGGATTTAACTAGATGTTCTTTATGCTTGCAGGAGTCTTTTCATGCAGCAAAGGGGGCCTACAGGCAGTTCAAGATGCGTGTAAGAGAGATTCTGTCTCTAGGGCACTCGGGGCCTGAGTCCCTTGAAGACACTGTCCTGGATTACATAGTTCGCCATGAGGATCTGTATGACATTCAGAGCAGTGTCAATGTAAGTCAGGTGCAGTGGGGAAGGGACGTGTTAATCTATTTGCAGTGGTGGATAAATTTGGAGCGTGTAAACTAGAAATACACTGTATCCTGAAGAAGGAAAAAACTTGACTGCATGAATTTTGTGTCTTTTGTAGTAGTTTATTTTCCAAATTAATATTGTGGTGTAGCCCAGTAATCACTTCTTTTATTTGCCTGTGACTAGAATGTCTTCCAGAATAATGTTTTTGGCAAGATATAGTATTAACTGTCTTAATCTCAAATAAATATAAGCTAAATTTCTTTTTTTTCTTAAATTGTACTCTATGGAAAAACTGCATCTTCCTCCTAAGATTGATGTCAGTTATGTAGCTTATGCTTTCTTTCTAAAATAACAGCATATTCTTTCTGAAGCTAATATTTTCTGGAGTAGCCTGAGACAACATAGCTAGGAGCTTCTTATACTGACTTATAAATGTAGAAATCTCTGCAAGGTATTTTAGGAGATATTTCCATACTTGCCCGTGAATAAAAGTGCTACTGAGCTCAAATTGCTCAATTGTGTTTATTTACAGGAAGTAATTCGCTCCATGAACATCAACCCAAAGATTTCGTTTTCACCAGAAATTAATTTCATTGTGATCAGCAATTTGATTCGAGAATTGTGCCGTGTGGCTTTTTCAATGCAGACACTTGTTCCTCCTCTTGATATTGCCTTTGGTACTGATGGAGAACTTTTCAGTGACACCAAGTAAGAACTTTTTATTTTCAGTCAGATTCTAGCTATTAAAAAAGAGAAATCCATCAGGCTGTGTAGTCTACTTGGTTCCTAATGATTTTAAACATTTGCTATCGATTCTAGATATTAATTTGGGGCAAATATTTCTGGTCTGTAGTGAATTCGTTACGTCTTTAAGGTTTATGATGGTGTACAAATGCCAGGATATAGACCAGTGTTAACAGCTTTTTCCAGTCAACAGCAGATTAATTTTCTGAATGAACTTCAGTCTGCAGAGCATATTTAGTTCTCACTTTGTAGAAGTCATGTTTACTGAGGTCTTGGTCAGCCTGAGTGTCTGATACCAAGCTTATCAACAACATGTGTGCTGTGGCTACTGTACAACATATGGATCTTAATACACCCCCATCTCCTCTGATTTAGAGCTGGGCAAAAAGAAAAAGCTTTTAAAGATGGGAATTTTGTTTAAAAAGTGCACACCATAACATAATTTTTCTTTCTTTCCATTGGGTCAGGGCTGTCTGCTTAGCTATTAGCTCTGTTGGCTGGCAGAGAACTGTAGGGTACTTCTATGCCTTCAAGAAAACAAATGACTCCATAACAATTGCTCTTAAAAGCAAGAAAAGCCATACCAGTAATAAAGTTTATAATAATCATAGAATCATATCATAGAATCACAGAATGGTAGGGTTGGAAGGGACCTTTAGAGATCATCTAGTCCAACCCCCCTGCAGAAGCAGGGTCACCTAGATCAGGTCGCATAGGAACATGTCCAGGCGGATCTTGAAGACCTCCAAGGAAGAAGACTAGAACCCAGATGGGATAGACCTTGAGAAGTCAAGGAGAGGAAAAAAAAAAAGAGAAAATTAAATATAGCCCTTCAAGAGGAGAGGGGAAAGTCATACATGACTACTTCATGATCCCATCCAAATACTGGGCAATTCACTAGTTGATACCCACAGTCATTGGCTGAATTAAAATGGCTGCAGTGCTATGGTATAGCCTTGGGATGCTTTCTCCACCTGCTTGATGTGTGTGTCCTTCAAAAAACAGGTGTAGTGTGTTCATGCACGTTGGTGTGGGAGACACATTATGCACATCTATCCATCCATATCAATAAATATGTGGCATATATAGATGTTTACATGTATAGCATATATGTGTGGCACACAGAGATGGAGCAAAGTTTGCAGAAATTAAAATAGCTCTGTTACACTGATACCATTCTGTAAAAGGGGTGACCAAACCACATCATCCCCTATGTTCTTCCTCCATGCAGAGCTTCTTGCCTCTGTTTACAACATTGTTTTATATAAATTGCTATTGTAAATGCATTACAAATATATTGATGCATTGCTATTTTGCGGTTATTTGTTTTTAAGTTTGAATCCACATAACCAGACATGTATTATTTGGCCAATATTGTAGACTTTGGAGGGGCAATCAGGATGCTGGGCTGACTATGCCTGCCAAAAATGCTGCTCAGGAGGTTTAATCTGTCAGTGGACCCAAGGACTCTGTCTTATAGGAGCTAATGCAAGAGTATGATCTAGTGGCCTTCTGAAGTATGAGATGGCTTTATTGGAGTGTCTTGCACTATAACTAGAGAGTGTATTCTGCTAACTCTGTGTTACAAACGCGTTTCTGTTACAAATTCATGTAAAGAATGCTTATTTTTTTGATATGGAAATATTGTCAAGAAAGATGCTTATGAGCTGTAGCTATTATTCTGCTTTTTATCAACACTGATGACTTGAAGCATCATCTTTATCTTTTGGCACTTATATGCAGGCATTTCTTGTACTCTCTATTTCAACAGGTACCATCGCAGCATTGGCTCTGATTTCACAGCTGCCTTGGTGGCCTACCATGTGTGGCCTGCTCTGATGGAAAATGATGTCGTACTTGTGAAGGGGGAGGCAGTCACAAAAAGAGGAGCTCTGGTACGTACTTTTGTTAAGGAACAGGTTAAGGGAAGTCATATTTACATGCTGTTCTAAAATGAAAAAAGATAATTTCACAGAATCATAGAATGGTAGGGGTTGGAAGGGACCTTTAGAGAGCATCTAGTCCAACTTCCCTGCCAAAGCAGGTCCAGCTAGCTCAGGTCACACAGGAGCACGTCCAGGGAGGTTTCGAAGACCTCCAAGGAAGGAGACTCCACACCCTCCCTGGGCAGCCTGTGCCAGGGCTCCCTCACTCTCACAGTAAAATAGTTTTTCCTTGTGTTTAAATGGAACTTTTTGTATTCCAGCTTCTTTCCATTACCCTTTCTCCTGTCACTAGATACAATAGAAAAAAAGTGATACCCTAACCTCCTGACATCTACTGCTTAGATATCTGTAAGTATTCTTGATTGTTCCCCAGACATCTGCAGTTGTATGTATCAAATATCAGTTAGGTTTTAGTGCCTCATCCTGTGTTTAGGATGAGTCGTTCCATCTGCCTAAATGTATTCATTATGCAGATATATGACTGTTGGCAGAGCCTCTTTCAAGGAGCTGGAGCCTCATCTCCAGCATGGCAAGTCTGCTTGCTGAGTCTTTCTTTATTAAATACCCTCTCTCAAATGAGGTTTGTTAAACTCTTCTCTTATAGTGGTCTGGCAGAAGCAGAAGTAGAAGTAGAAGCAGAAGCCTCAGCCGTAGCACCAGTCCTCTTCTATGTCATCGTGTAAGCACCAGCTGAATGCTTGCAGTGTAAACAGCAGCAAGTATTTTCAACTCGGAATGTAGGCAACCTTTTAAAAATGCTGATGTGCCACACCGACATTTTAATGTGAGGAATAGAGGCCTTTTGGTCTGAAATGAGGTGAAGCTGAACTGACAGATAGTTATTGCCTAGTCTAATTGTCAGTGGGGGATACTGTATAAGAAGTAGATCATAGTTAAACTCTCAGAAGTATCAACTGTAGATCTCAGAATGCTTTCCTCCTACTCCTCCTTGCTTTGGTACTCTTCTGAATAACTAATTGCATCAGCATCATCTGGAAGTGTTTTAGTCATCTTGCAGCACTTATACAGCACATGGTCCCTGCCTCCTGGAATTTACCTTCTAATGCCTCAAAAGAGCAGAAAATCGGTGTAGGGCAGGCAGGAGGGGAAGAACTGAGATGGTACTAATAAGCTTTGTGAAATCTTAGCAGATTGTAATTACACAATGTTTTTAACTATTTCTGTAAAAATCATGTATATTTTTTGAATTGTTAGACCATCTTATTAAATTGACATAGATGCCCTCAACCTAAAATGTTGAAAATGTGAGAGACTTTGGGTAAGACTCACTTTTTTGTGTGTGTGCTGGGTGTGAAAAAGACACTAGAAAGTTATTCAGTGTGACTTTATAGCAGTGAAGCTGCACCCAAAAGACGTGCAGATTTTCTGAGTGTTGCCAAGTCCCCAGGTGCCTCTCCTGGGTACAATTCTTTAGCACACTGGAGTTTCCTGTCCTCTTTGTCTTACAGTTGTGTCGAAGTCACAGTCCTTCCCCACTGAGGAGCAGAAGCCCGAGTAAGTGAACATATTAGTTCATAGTGACTCATGGTTTTCACATTAAGCCCTTGAATGACTGAGAAAAGAGACAAAATAATGTACTGAAGGTCTTGGAGTCTGAAATACTTGTCCAAGACTTATTTTTTAACTACATGGGGACAGTGAAGTGAGGGATCTCAGATGATGTGAATGTGTGCCGATCTTGAAGCCAAGCCAATTTAGAGACTTAGAAAAAGATAGTGGTAATGAAATCTGTCTTTTTCTTCAATAGGGCGTTAACTGAACGTGTTCCTGTGATTCAGTACATCCCGATCCAACAACTCCACTCGTGCCTTTTCTCTTCAAGAATACCTCAAGTCTCGCAATAACATGAATGGCCATTGGCACTACAAATGGAGTTTGTGTTCAGTGTGTAATTGTAATTTCAAAAACCAATTCAACCCTTCTGATCAAAAAAAAAAAAGTAAAAGTGCATGCAATGCAGGGCCATGCTCATTTGGCAAAAATTTCAGAGGAACCCATGCTGTAACCTGCAGGTGGAGACACAATTATTGCATCTGGAATGTTTTCCACAGAAACCAGATGATGTGATTTGCCTTGATAGGTTGTTTAGTACAGCCTAAATGGTGAATATTGCAGAATGCTTAGCTGTTACTTGAAAACCATGTCATTTAATTGGTGCTTATTTACAGTTTTGGAAAATAGCAATAATCTTAGGATGTGCCAGTCTCACACAGCACCCTTTTAAATATATCCTTGCAGTTAACTGATTTTTCTAACTGCAATGCCGAAGTTGCACAAAGCAGTCATAGATTACCAGTCCCCAGGACTTTATTGATATTTGCTTATGAGAGCACAGTTGTGTGCTTTAGCAAGGTAGAAACAGTCCTTGTTAAATTAATTGTTACTTAGAAATTAGTATCATAAAATTTGTAGTTTGGAATTTAGTATTTTGAAAAAGGGCCACTGTTGGTGGGCTTGAAATGCTTGCTTGAGGTGGCCTATTCAGTATCACTTTTAATAGGCTTTCATACCAGACTGATAGATTAGTAACTCTTGTGAACAGAGTGAAAAAACAAAACCAAAACCTGTCCCTGAGTTATCCCTGAGCATGGGCATTTATTACATTTTTGGTGTCAAAATTAGATACCCGAAGAAATTTTATTCTGGCACTTTAAGTAGCTTGTTTCCCTCATGAATATTTATTTTCATGTCAGCATTTTTGTTTTCGAGAGAATTGATGCTACCCTTCTCTCAGAACCTCACCTGTAGGGCCAACCTTAAGGCACACAAGTGACTACTTGGGGCCTTGTGCTTTTACATAGAAGCAATGAATTTGCCATAATGAAGCTGATGTGTAACTCGCTGACTCCACTGTCTTATTCCGGCCAATACCTGATGCTTCAAAGGTATGTGGCACTCCCCTCAAGTTTGTCTCCACAATTTTAGAGTAAAACGATCAAAAGGAGGGAAAATTCCTTTCTGCCTCCTCTTTTAATCATCCTGTGCCCTGGAATATGACATTTCATCAGTACTACTTTAGTAACAGGAGGAAACGTATTTTCATTAGTTCTGAAACTACTTAGTCCTTGAAATTAAGCTATGGGAACAGATTTTGTGATCCTTTTCCATGGATCTTAATGCAGGTTTACACATCCATACTCGTTTTCTCCACTTGTGTGGTTTCAGATTTTGGCACAAGGCTCTTTGGCATAAGATCCAATTTCAAGCAGACTTCAGCAATGGTCCCATGAGCCATAGATCAGCTGTGAGTCTAGTTCTACAGATGTATTTTTCTTGGAATCAGGCCCACTGGTAACCTTTTAGAGCAAAATGAGGTTCTGTGCATAGAGGGCTGTTCACAGAGCCACTCTGAATTAACTAAGGGAGGACAAAGGCACATCCACATACGTAGTGTAGATTTTTTTTGGTGTCTGAGAAAGTGCAGTGCAGTATTTTTCCTCTTCCAAGAGCCTGATTGCTGATCACAGCTATGGATCCAAGTTTGAAGTAAACCTGCGTATTTCTGCACTGATCTCATGACTGAAACCACTCCAGTTCTGGAAAAACTAACACCTGTAAGTTGTGTTGCCATAGAAGACAATTAGATATCTTGAGTATGGCTTTGAACAGAACAATGAGAAATTTCTAAAAATCTTGTAATTACCAAGGGTAAGGAGATGCAGGTTTTTAAAAAAATTAGCTGTTGAATATTATCTTGTGCATGTAATTACCAAGACATGCCTGTGTTATGATTTTGAGTTGAGGTAAGTCTCTATACCAGCTGAGAAAACTGACTAAATCAAGGAAGTATGTTTTTTTTGACAGGCATGAGAGACAACGTAGTTCCAGACTTGCACACACTTGTGATGCCGCTAGGATCTAGTATTCACAAATATCTAAAATTGCCAAAAAAGAGACATATTTGCAGTGCTTGGTGGAGCATCTCATCTTATTCCCTCATTACTTAGAGAACTAATATCAAAGTCATAGTGAAAACTGATGCAGTGGCAGCCACTGACTTGTTTTGGTAGTGAGAAAACAGCCCTAGGATTATTTTTTTCTTCATAACGCTATTTTCAGCAAAATAGGAAGTTAGTCCATGCTATGGTAACAATTAATTAAACAAACCTTACTCTACTCAACTATACTCTGCAGCCTTTAGCCTTTTAATTGGCGTATACCGTTTTGTACTGGCTGCTTGTGCAGTTTGCTTACAGCCAATTAAATCTCTAGGTCAGATAAAATATTGCTTTTCATAGGATCATAGAACAGTAGGGGTTGGAAGGGGTCTTTAGAGATCATCTAGTCCAAACTCCTCAGTCTCCTCTTCTCTAGACTAAACAAGCCCAGTTGCTACAGCCTTTGCTCATAAGGAAGATGTTCCAGTCCCCTGATCATCTTGGTAGCCCTGTGCTGGACTCTCTCCAGAAGTTCTCTGTCCCGCTTGAGCCGAGGAGCCCAGAACTGGACACAGGACTCCAGATGAGGCCTCACCAGGGCAGAGTAGAGGGGGAGAAGAACCTCCCTTGACCTGCTGGCCAGCCTCTTCTTGATGCACCTCAGGATGCCATTGGCCTTCTTGGCCACAAGGGCACATTGCTGGTTCATGGTTAGTTTATTATCAATCAGGACTCCCAGGCCTCTCTCCAGCAGGTCAATCCCCAGCCTGTACTGGTGCATGGGGTTGATCCTTCAGGACTCTGCACTTGTCCTTGTTGAACCTCATGAGGTTCCTCTCTGCCCAACTCTCAAGCCGGTCGAGATCCCGCTGAATGGCAGCACAGCCTTCTGGGGAATCAGTCAGTCCTCCCAGTTTGGTGTCATCAGGGAACTTGCTGAGGGTACACTCTGTCCCCTCATCCAGGTCATTGATGAAGATGTTGAACAAGACTGATTCCAGAACTGGTCCCTGTGGAACTCCACTGGCCACAGACCTCCAACTCAATTCTGTGCATTTTGGTGTCAAGTAAGACAGTTAACAGCTCCTGTGCATCTTTTTATCTATGTTACAACAGTGCAGAGACTGCATCCCAGTAAAGATTCCATAGAATTAACCAGCAAATGCAAAATAACTTACAAAAAAGGATTTTGGTAGTTGCTCGTATGACCCTATGAAGGAACAGATCATCCATGTGGAATTGATGACTTCATATCTTAATATGAGGTTATAAAATCATAAGTAAGATTTTTTTAAAAAATTTTTAGGATTTTTTCTCTTAATCACAAGCCTGGATGATGCCACACTTGTAAATACAGCAAAGTAGAGACAGTAAGGGTGGGTTCTAATGAGTGACAAAAAACCCCAAACTCAGTATGGCTTCTATTACAAGATAGTTTTACAACAGCATGATCATGATCGAAGTGTTAATACCAAGAACTGCTTGCCAGCAGTGAGCTGTGCTGCTGATTCAGTCTGGTAGGAGGCTCTGGAGATGAGCAGTAGGTTAAAGCAAAAACACTCTATAACCTGAAGAAGTGTGAAGGCCAAAAGTTATCAAAATACTCTCTGGAAGACATGCCTGCATATCCTCCTGGATTTGAGCTGTTTAACTTCACTTTTGTATTGCATGTATGTGCTGCAAAAATTTGTCATCCTGTGAAAGTGCCATCAGAATCGATACTGTCTTTCAGCTTTATGTAATGTGTGTCAGCCAGTTTTGAGTGGTGTTTACACAACAGTTTTCTTGCTGTAGCATTAAATAGTCTAGCTTTGTATTAAAGAAATGAAAATGTGTGGCTTGCAGCTATATTAGCATGTGTTCAGTTGGAATGTTTTAAGTTTGTAAGTTTCAAGGCTATATTGTATTTCATTTAGTCAGGCAGCATCCTAAGTAAGTATACTAAAGAAAGGTACATTTTATTTTATGCAGGTTTTTGACAGTTTAAAACAACATGTGTAAGCAAATCTGTCACAGGCTCTTCCTGATGCACAGGTGTGTTTATGTGGAAGCTGTATCAAGCATTGAGTGCTTGGTGTCATTTTACTGTTAGCAGATGAAGGCATCAACACAAATGAGGCAGGTGGTGTATTTACACTTTCTTATGGCTTTGAGAAGGCAACACTTGTGCCTTGCCAAAACAGTTCTCGGAGTAATGTTACCTGCTTAAAAAGTCAGCACAAATATGCTGTTTACCACTGCTAGTATTGCTTCCTGTGATTTCCTAAAGTGCTTTGGCCTGTATTCAAAGGTCTTTGTTTTAAAAGAAGAAACACTATATGGAGAGGTCATTTTAAGCCAATTCCTTCTCTTCACAGTAGCTGGCATTTAGCCTTTTACATTAGGAGAATGTACAAGCAGATACCACACTTACCTTTGTAAACCACGGTGGGTACCTTCAGTAGAGAGTTGTCTCTGTGTTGATGACACATTCACCCCAAAACCAACAAGGGCAAGACAAACATTTATTACGTGATGGCCTCATCCTCTATTCCCAGAAACTGTTTTGCCCTATGAGCTTTTATGCAGTTTGCACTTTTTATGGCTGACTCAGTTAACAAAAAATGGATGGAGTTTTAAAAAAATGACAAGAATTTTTCAAGTTCTGTGTATTTTCTGTTAAAGTGTGATTCTTGGGTACTCTGCTAACATAAAATAGGCAAAAGATTGCAGTTCAGAAAAGTCCTATGAAGTTTATTGTATAAAATCACTATTCTAATTTTAAAAAAAGTTAGAATATGCAGTTGTGTTAAAGAGCTTACAACAAAGATTAGTCTGAATGTCTTGTCACACAAATGTAAGACTCAGAAAATCTGAAGGGCTAGTTTATAATTTTTGCTCTGTTTTCTCTTAGGGCTAAGCTTTACGACTGCTTTTAGAGTTAACTTGGTCACCATGTAATACTGCATTTAGTGCATGCTGTGTAGATAGACTTCCTTTCCTGAACCTTCATGCATGCTTTATGGTTTTCTGTGTCAACTAGAAATTGAATATTCTTTAAAAGCATTTTACATGCCACAAGTAAGCGAATGTTTACCACTGTGTGATTACTGCTTAGGCTCATGTGCGTTGCCTACCTGAGGGCATGTTAAGTGTTACCTGGTTCAGTGCAAAGTCCTCCCCAGGGCACGTTGGCACTGCCTTCAGCTTTACCCTGAAGATCACACATTTGCTCAGAAAAGGAACCTCGATTGTTTCTATATGCTGCTGCAATTTGGGCAGGAACCTACCCAAGTAAAACCAGACACAGAGCTGTGCCAGCCCTTTAATGTAGACTGAAAAGGTTGTCAGCCACTGGCACGGGCTGCCCAGGGAGGTGGTGAAGTCATCGTCCCTGGAGGTGTTTAAGAGACGGTTGCATGTTGCACTTAGGGAAATGGTCTAGTGGTTGATAGGGCTGGGACAAAGGCTGGATTGGATGATCTTAAAGGTCTCTTCTAGCTGAAATGATTCTATTCTTATTTCTAGTCAGTGCAGGGAGTATTGCTCAACCTGAAGAGCTTGTACTGTCTTCAGATTCTGCAGCTACTAAATCAATGAAATGTGTATGAAATTTTGAAGTTAACCAGTTCAGTTGATTAAGACTAGTTAGTACCATGTTTTTCTCAACCAGTCTGGAATTTCAGGAACGACTAACTGCAGTCTGAATAACATGTCCATTTCAATCAGTCTGAATAAACAGTGTGCTTTAAACTAGTATGTCAAAACTGTATTGTCAATTGGTCATTTTGTTAGGGAATTGATAAAATACAAAGCCCAAGTTCCTTGTGTCTTATACTCAAAACACCTGATTTGCTCAGAATTTAGCTTAAACCAAGTTAAACCACATCTTAATTACTGTTAGTGCAAATGGACATCTGATGACAAAACCTCAAGGTGGCACCAGTTTTCTGTATGCATGTGGTGGTTTTTTTGCTGATACTACTGTAACTATGCTGGCACAAGTTATGGAGAGTTGTAATTGATTGTCCATCACAGGAATTTTAAGCTTGGGACTGTGTGTTTGCCTTATGCTACGCATATTAATAGTGCAGGGAAACAGTCTAAGGTGTGACACTTCTTCCACATTTTATAATACTGTCAAGAGCATGTAAATGAAGGTAATATTTTGCCATTTTTCCTGACACTTGGTTTCATTAGTAAAGCTGAACCAATGGCATCATGAAGTACCAGCCTGAGATTCGTGCTTGAGTGTGTCTTGAGCCACTGAGTGCAGGCTGCAAAGGGAATCTTGCTGAGGATATTGGATCCTATTTAATTCCTATTTCTAGCTAATATCCATCTGATGGCTCCAGAACTTGCCACCTTTACTGAGGACCCAGAAAAAAAAACCCACCTGTGCTAGGATTTACCTGTATTTGCTTACAAAACAGTGGGTTGACCAGAGCCCAGGTGGTGTTGCAGCTGGCTGTAATTTTGGTGGGAGAGCCCTTAAAGCCTTTGAGGAGCCATGACAGACCACCATGGCAGTAGAAGGAAAGGCCTTCCAGAAAAGCCTGGAGTTTGAAGCAGATAGTTTCTGTTGAATGCCTGCTTGGTGGAAAAGGAGGCTGATTTGGGTTAATCAGTTCCCCTCTTCACCAAAGAGCCACACATGTGTAGCTTGCTGGAGGGAAAATGCCTTATTCCTGTCACACTTCTTAAACTGCTTATGGAAGAGACAGATGAATCCTCCTTGTTTTCCCAATGTAAAAGAGATGACATTTCAAATCTAAAAAGGTTCCCACTGCTCACTGGCATGTGAAGCACTGTTCCTGTTTTAGCACTGCAGAGTCTAAAGGAAAAAGACATAAAAAAGGTAAAGAGGCAGACTATCAGATAAAATGGGCTGAAAATATCCACAGGAGAAGCTGAGATATGACTGGCAGTCGTGTGTGTGTTTGCGCGCTGCACAACATGGGTGCAGCAGATCCAAGGATTCATGACCTGTGCTTGCCCAGAGGTTGGTCTTGTTGGGTGGAGCTGGGCTGGGTGTTCTCCCTCCTGCCTTGGGGCCCTCCTGGCAGGACACGGGGCCTGGTCTTTACCCAAACAGTGTAGCGGGACACCTCAGAGCAGAGCGAAAACCTTGTGGAACTTTACCACAGTGCCTGGAAAAGGCTAGTGTACCTTTTGGATGAAAGTTACCATGTTAACCTCAGGGAACCACCTTAAACACTGAGAAAAACCCATCTATTTTTCTTGAGACGTTGGAGTGAAGAAGCGCTCCAAGCTCTTCTACTTGCCGTAAGTCATGAAGCAGAGGATTTCCCACGAGATGGCACTATTGCCTTACGCACAGAAAAAGCAAGTATTGGCTTCAGCTGCAGTTTAAAAAGCTGGTTGCCAAAATAGGGTTTGCAAATAAATGTATAAATGTTGAGACCTGTGCAGTATCAACAAATGCCAAATGGAGAGTTACTTTACTGAGTGATCTGCTAAAGGTTGCTGTCTGATAAGGATGTGAGATACCCTGACATATGAGCGACGGGATGAGCATCGCTGTCAGTCCTTTATTGGAGGAGCTGCTTTGGATTTAGATTTTTTGGAGGCCAATTTTTCAAAATTAATGTGGTTCTCTAAAGCAAATGATATTTATCTGATCACGTTCTGACTCATTTTCTTGGAGAAATTTTATTCTAAAAAAACCAAACCCAAACCCCAAACTGAAAATCGTATTGAAAATGAACTACTTTTAACATTTGTCCATTTAAAAAAACCAGTTTTATTTATTATCTAGTTCAAGAAAATGTAAGCTTGCAAAATTGTTATATTTTAGGTAATTGTTCAGTTATGATGGCTGGATAGCAAGTTGCTCCACTATTCCCTTTGTCTGTGACCGAAAGAGATATTTTCCTAATAAATTCTGCAAAGTCTCTGAATCAGAAACATACTCCTTGCCTTCAGCTGCACCTTCTGTTGCTTTTCTAGTCGGAGATGGGGTCAATCGCATCTCCTGAAGCACTGGAGTAGAGCTGGAAGAGGCCCCACTGCCACAGCAACTGCTTTGGATAATCATGCCCTTAATCTTATTAATTGCTATTTTAAAAACAAGTTTATTTTGCATCACCTCTTATTGCAGCGTTGTTCCAGAATTTCACTTCTCCAATGCTTGGAAAATATCATCTGATTCGCAGCCCAAGTCTATTCACTTCCAGGCTGTATCTCTTTGTTCTTCTGCCAGTATCATACTTTATCTTCAGAAGTCCTTGTTCCCTCCTTTGGTATTTGCTCTACTGATGAGAGCAATCATCTCTTCTCTTAGTTTTTGTTTCTATAGGCTAAAAAAGTCAAATATTTCCATCTCTTCTGAAGAGAGAGGCTCTTCATTCCCTTGACTATCCTATTTGAGTGGGCCTGGGTATATTTGTGTTTTAATCTGTCTTTCTTGAGCACAGATGACTAGAAAATGGTGCACAGTACTCAAGATAAAGCCTGACAAGAGGTTTATATGAAACATTTATCAATTTCATTGTACTGTTGTATCATCCCTGTGGGAAATGGCTCAATATCTGTGATGAATTAATAAGCTTTATAATCAGTTGTTCCAAACTGAGGAGCCTTTCCCCCCTTTTCAGTTCATCCACACACATTTTTGTGAGGTCTTTGTTTTACATCTCTGAATGCCCTTCTATTTTATATAGGTGGCATGGTTACTTTAGAAATTCTGTACTTTGGACATCCATTGGAGCCCCTCTTCTGTGAAGACACTCCAAGGGAGTTGGGGTTGTTCAGCCTGGAAAAGAAACATTTCTGGAGAGACCTTCTAGCTGCCTTCCAGTACCTAAAGAAGCCTACAAGGAAGCTGGAGAGCAACTTTTTACAAGGGCATGTAGTGATAGGACAAGGAGTAAGGGCTTCAAACTGAAAGAAGGGCGTTTTGAATTAGATGTTAGGAAATTCTTCACTATGAGGATGGTGAGGGCACTGGAACAGGTTGCCCAGAGAGGCTGTGGATGCTCCATCCCTGGAAGTGTCCAAGGCCAGTTGGATGAGGTTTGGAGCAATGTGATCTAGTGAAAGGTGTCTCTGCCTGTAGCAGAGGGGTTGGAACTAGGTAATATTTAAGGTCCATTACAAACCAAACCATGCTAAGATTTTATGACTGGCACACACACCATCACAGTGGTGTCTGTGGATGCCATAATGCATCGTGGTGTGTTCCTCCATTTCTGAAAACTACCACAGAGCAGTGCCTTGTGTTAAGTTGCCTGAGTGGAGTTTAACAACCAGCCTTACTGAGTTTTAGTAGCAACAAAGGAAACTGCCTGGACCTTGATGTTACATGGGAAAATCTTATTGAGCTCCATTTATATCCACTTTGCCAAAAGAAGAAATACATGCTAAAAGTATCACTATAAACTTGAAATGTAGGATACCATTCAAAGGACAGAAAATCTTCACCAGAATAAAATACTAGAAACACCTCATGAAAAGAATACAATTTATGTACCTGGTAGTTTCCAGGAAGAGTGTAAAATACCATTGAACTATTTTATAAGTTGTCTAACTCCTTACTTTTTGTTTGGCCAGTGATACAACTCACATTTCTTGATAATTTTTTTTTCTCCATTTTTGGCTTTCTCTTAACTATGCGAAGGACCACGAGAGCCATCTCCACAACACACACGTGTCACTTGTCACAGTCAAAATGACCCTGTGAAGGTATTTTCTGTGATGCCTCTGGATTTGTGCTATTTCTCTGTAAGCCCTGGGCTATCCAGGATTCTTGCAGAGTCCCGTTTAGCGGTATTTGGCTCTTGTGGAATAAAATCTCCAGAGTAGGGCCACAGGCACTTGCCTTTACTTGTGCAACAGGGCTGAATTTCACAGGCGATGTGTCTGCACAGCAGATGCAGCCTTACTGTTATCGCTGCTGGGTGCAACGTGCTGCCCTGGTCCTGTGAGATGGCTGTGGACCCATTCACCTTCCTGTTGCATGACATCAGTTGCTGTCTCTGTGAGTATTGTGCAGTTCCAACAGCTCTACCAAAGGGTATAAATAAAACCAACCTGGGCAGCTGGATGAGGACTCACAGGCACAAACTCCTATGAGGGGCAAGGCAGGGAGGCAGGCTTAGAGGGAATGTGACCAAAAGGAAGACTGCCTCAACACAGAGAGCCTAAATCACCCCTGAAATGTAAGGGGCTCTTTAAATGTTCCTGTAACTAGTTGTACACATTTCCTGTGTTTTTGAACAGGCTTAAAGGTAGGCTCCTCGCATCTCCCTCGGGGAACAAAGCTGCTTGGGACATTCAGCCGAGCCAAGGGCAGGAGGTTTTTCACAAGACATGGTCTTTGCCCCAGCTGCTAAGAGATTTCTCAGAACCTGAATAGATGGACTGTTCTTACCATTTTTGGTTTTTTTCCTAACCCAGGCTTGTAATGCTATCAGATAAACAAAGACTTCAGAGAATGGTGAAAGTTGCCTGAGAGAAATTGCTTTTGGCAACTGTTGCTTCCAATTAAAATGAAAGTCTGAAAAGCCTCAGTCTTTGAGAGCAATTAATAAAATGGCAGCACTAGATAAGATACAGATAATTCTTTGTGTCTATTAACTGTGTCCTACAATTAGCATGTGTGTATTCAGCCAAGACCCTGCTATGGTAGAAAGGAGAGGTTTGATTAAAATGAGGGAAGCAGCAGTCACTTGCCCTACTGAGGCAGACCGATGCTTCCTCATCTTCCTGCTAGCAACAAGGAGAATAATTACTAGAAAGTTTCAATACTGAGAGACTCCCAAACTGTCCCAAGGACCTTGCAGTGGGCTTGGAACTATAGAATGGTTTGGATTGGAAGGTATGTTAAGGATCGTCTCACTCCAACTCTCCTGCCATGGGCAGGGACACCTTCCACTAGATCAGGTTGTCCCAAAACCTCATCTAACCTGTCCTTGAACACTTCCAGGGATGGAGCATCCGTCTCTGGACAACCTGTTCCAGTGCCTCACCACTCTCACTGTGATGAACTTCCCAATATATAATCTAAGTCTACTCTCTCTCAGTTTGAAGCCATTACCCCTTGTCCTATCACTACATTTCCTTGTAAAAAGTCCTTCTCTAGGTTTCTTGTCAGCCCCTTTAGGTACTGGAAGGCTGTGATAAGGTTTTCTCAGAGCCTTCTCAGGGTCCTGTACTTGGGCCACAACAACCCCATGCAATGCTACAGACTTGGGGCAGAGTGGGTGGAAAGCTGTCTGGCAGAAAATGACCTATTAATTGATAGCTGGCTGAACAGGAGCCAGCAGTGTGCCCAGGTGGCCAAGGCAGCCAATGGCATCCTGGCTTGTATCAGAAATAGTGTGATCAGCAAGACCAGAGAAGTGATTGTTCCCCTGTACTCGGTGCTGGTGAGGCTTCACCTTGAGTACTGTGTCCAATTCTGAGCCCCTCACTACAAGAAGGACATTTTAATGCTGGAGCGTGTCCAGAGATGGGTAACAAAGCTGGTGAAGGGTCTGGAGCACAAGTCTGATGAAGAGTGGCTGAGGGAACTGGGGATGTTTAGCCTGGAGAAGGCTGAGGGGAGACATGATCACTCTACAACTGCCTTACAGGAGTTTGTAGCAAGGTGGAGGCTGGTGTCCCAAGTAACAAGTGATAGGACAAGGAATTAGCCCCAAGTTGTGCCAGGGGAGGTTTAGGTTACATATTAGAAAAGAAATTTTTCATCAATAGAGTTGTTAGACACTGGAAGAGGCTACCCAGGAAGATGGAGTCACCATCCCTGGAAATATTTGAAAGCCATGTAGCTGAGGTGATGAGGGACTTGGTTTAGTGGCGGGCTTGGCAGTGTGAGGTTAGTGGTTGGATTTGATTATCTTAAAGGTCTTTTCTAACCAAAATGATTCCATAATTCTCTTCTCCAGAGGTGCTTCAGCCCTTTGATCATCTTTGTGGTCCTCCTCTGGACTCCCTCCAACAGTTCCAGAGCTGAATGCAGTACTGCAGGTGGGGTCTCAGGAGAGCAGAGGGGGAGGATCACCTCCTGCGACCTGCTGGCCATGCTTCCTTTGATACAGCCCAGGGTACTATGAGCTTTCTGTGCTGCCAGGGAGCATGCATTGCAGGGTCCTGTTGAGCTTCTTGTCAGCCAGCACCCCTAAGTGCTTCTCTGCAGAACTGCATCAAGGGAGTTCTGATTGCTTAGCAGTAGCAACCACAGCATCTGTGTAAGCATTTAGGAGATGGCCAGGCAGAAACAGAAAGGAAAGAGAAATTCTGTCCTTTAGGGATACTGATTCCCCCACTGCTGGCTTAAATGTTGATTCACAGTGGTGCAAGACACAAGTATGTAGGACCTACAGGTTGCTTTCATTTCTCTATTATATCATATTTACTTATTTCTCAGCCTTCTAAATGGCAGTCATGATGCCAAAATCCTGAGGATGTCTGTCATTTCTCTCAAGTGCTCCTGTGCTGGGACTGTGAGGATGGGGGATGCTTTACCCCTAGAGAGCTGCGGATAGGCAACTGGTGGAACTCCCAGGATAAGTTCTGCAGCCTGGAGTCTGGCCCAGGGCCCTTAGGGGCTGTGCCTGTCATCTGTGCCAGCTTGGGACACCAAGAGCACATTGAGAAAGTGCCAAGCAGGAGCATCAGACAAGACCTATGTATGCACATGTGTGCAGGGGACAGGTGAATTCCCCCAGGAAGACACGTGCAGCCAGAGGGTTAGGGAAGCATAGCCGGATTTATGGCAACCTGGCACTAGGAAATGTGCCCCCTAAACCTGTGAGATGGGGCTGTGGGGGGAGGCTTGCAGGCAACCGCCTCAAAGAAGGCTCTGGAGGACAGACACGGATCTGCACATGGGGAGGGGACGTGCTGAAGCCTGTGGGACCCAGATGAGGAAGAGACAGGCAAAGAGGGGAGGTTTTGAGCATATTATCTTCATATGGGTAATGCGTGAGCCAGTGGCGTGAGAGAGCTGAGGATGCACATGTGTGTGCATGAAAGGGAGAGGGACAGGGAAGAGCCAGCCTGCTTGTCTCAGAAACAGCACAGACAGAGGGTTCAGGCGATGTCTCCTAAGTAAAACCAACTGTAAGCAGTGCTTCAGACAACATGGAGTGAGAGTTGAAGATGACAGATCAATGCCGTCATCCAGACTGGGGGTGCAGACCTCAACCCCTGACAGCTAAAGCATGGATGTATAAACCTGTGAGTACTTAAGAAAATAAAAGCAGAGTA
This sequence comes from Colius striatus, assembly GCF_028858725.1. Lineage (NCBI taxonomy): Eukaryota > Metazoa > Chordata > Aves > Coliiformes > Coliidae > Colius > Colius striatus. The sequence goes on along the minus strand of NC_084761.1, from coordinate 71,178,014 downwards.
CAAGCTAAACGGGCTCTGGTTGACTGACATATCCATTCCAAGCAGGGTGAAACACTACTGCACAGAAAGGCATCTGTGTGACAGACAGGGACCATACTCTGGGGATGACAGCCCTATACTAGGAAAGTATTCCCAGAACTTGCTTTAGCCACTGCTGCAACCTAATGGTTTCAGAAACGACTGCAGAGTAGCTCTGCTGCTCCTCCACTGCTGGGCTTTGGTTCAAGGAAGGGATTTATTTTGGCTATGCTATAGCTCAGGGTGCCTGCATAAGCCTGTTTTTCCTTTGCTTTGTGTGAAGGAATGAGATTCTGGGCCCAAAGCTGCTCCCTGACTAGGCTCATTCCCAGAATAACTCCTCTCCCAGCCTCCTCTGCCCCCCAAGAAAAAAAAATCTTAATCAAATATACAAACACTGGCAGCTTTCAGGTTTGTGTTTCTTTCTGAGTCTAATTTAAATGAACAGCAGACATTTTATGGGCTTTTCCAAATGAACCTACAGGGGCTTATTTGCTCGAGTCTGACTTTCTGACAGCTCTCTGCAAGTACAATCAAAACCAGACATACTCTCATACGAAGCAGGATAATATATATTCATGCAGCTACAAAGAACCAGGCTAAATGTAGTAAGTCATAAACCTCCACTATGGCAGCAGTCTTTCAATCACGTGCATTTACCACACTTGGATTTTGGAACAAGGGGTGCATTTGTTTTGTTCCCATTGTACAAAGAAAGTTGCAGTGGCAAGGAGCTGAGTAAACATGCCTTCTGTCTAGAAAATGCCCCACATGTAAGTCGGAGTTTGTAGCTACAACATGGAGGATGCCGTCTCTTCCCACAGGAGGGAGCGCCGACGTGACGCCTCTGAAGGTGAACTGCATCCAGGTCCCTCAGGACAAGCTGCCAGGGCCCACGCATTCCCTTTGAGCTGGACAGGACAAACTCTAGGACTGAGCCGAATTTAAGGGAGATTTGTCTTTATAATCTTTGCAGTTTGTCATTCTTCAATACATAGACTGTATTTCTGAAATGTTCCCAAGGCTTCCCTTGTTTAGACAAATTCTAGATGGCATAGTTAGGGTGGGGAATGCTGCAGAGACATTAAACACAATGTCTGGACAGAGAGTTAAACATTGACCTTGAAAAGAAGACTTTTTTTTGGTCTATTTCTAATTATCCCGCAGTTTTCCCATCACCTCTCTCTGTACAAGGATGTGTTCATATTCAGCTCCTGACATCTGGAAGAAATTTCTCCTTATCTGGCATGTGCATTTTCAAGTGAAATGTGAAAGGAGGTGCTGAATTGATAAAGCAGGGATGTACCTTTGGGCTGGACCAGATGGTGAGGTGCTGAAAAGAAGATGACATTCTGCCCAAAACAAGGAGGAAAGGCAAGAAAATCTGTAGGACTGGGCCAAGTTGTCGAAATGGTGAAATCCTGTACCCATCCAGGAGGCAGCAGGCTGTTTAGCCTTCCTTCATCTTCTAACAAAGACATTCAGTTTATCTGAGGCTGGAGAGACTACAAGTACTTTTGGATTATCAGTTTTTCTGTCTGATTTAGATTTCAGTGTTTCTGGTTTCTCTGCTAAACAGTTGCATGACTGAAGGTCTTACCTGAAAGAAGACAGCCAACATTGGCCACAGCACGTATAGAATGGTTCCCTTAAACCTTTCACCTTCCCATAAAGAACAGTTATTCTATGCAGAAGCCAAGATTTAGCACTTGCTGTATTGCCTGAGTGATTTTAGGACTGATGATGATTGCTTTTGCCTAAAACCCTCATTTGCAACTACCTATTAACAGTTTGTCTGGAAGAGAGATTTCATTGCTGAGATTTCGTGGGCTGAGATTCCTTCAAACATTGTGCTTGCCCAAGGAGTAACTATTGATATAGGGCTTTGAGATCTCCTCTCTGCTGTCTTCCAGTGATTTGGAAGAAAACATCTGATCCTAGAGGAAAGTGGTCTTGTCTGATTCTTTCAAGATCAGCCTGGCCTCCAGCAGACCAATCTTTTCAAATTTCTTGTCCAAGAAACGTACACCCGTTCATTGCCATTGTGCTGAACATTTGAGTTGGGCTGCTGGGATCTGGTAGCATCTGAGGTCCATCTGGCACAGGCTGTAGGAGAATGTCTCCTGTGGAGAGCAGTAACAGGACCAAGACACTGAATTGCATCATGTCCTACATGGTCATGTCTGACAGCCAAAGTATTTTGGGTCGATAAAACTGGTAACAAACTCATTTTGGTTTGTTGCTTTTTCTAATGACTTGCACTGAGTGGAGAGTGATTAGCAACTTTGTATAAAGTGGGATTTTTATTTTCCTGGACACTCTTTCAAAGTGTTTTGATTCAAGGTCTGTTTAACTGAGAAATTATTTTGGATGAGAGGGTATTTTCTTTTTAAAACTCTTTTTGCTTGTGTTTTTCCCTTTGCACAAAGCTAGCACACAGACAAATGGCATTGGCTGCATGGACCAGGTGTTTTCACACACAGAATCACAGAACAGTAGGGACTGGAAGGCACCTCGAGAGTTGGAAGTCTGTCTTTTTCACTGCTCTCTGCAGAGCATTCTCACTTATTTTTGTCTTTTATTGTTGCAGCCATTTGATACAGTTTCCAGGTTTAGAGTCTCTCGGTGCGATGCATTACAGTATAACTTGCTTTTAGACGGGTGGATGACTATAGATAAAACATTATCTTGCTTTAAGAGTATGGAAGTGTCTTTTATTCTTGTTTTTATGAGTAATGTCCAGCTTGAGTGTAAGAACACCCATGCAGTAAAAATCAAATTCTTTTAGATACTTTTAATCATTTTTAAAAAACGTGGATGTGTTGACATTTTATGAAAACACCTTTAAAGTCTTTTTGGATGGACCATTGATACTGTCTCTTTTTTAGGCTTTAATTTTAATCTTTCAGCCTATCCAGTTTTATAGGTGTCATGATGACTCTTGGAAATAGGAATTTCTGTGACTTTTTGTTGTTGTTATAACAAGTGATAATAACAGCTGACACAAACCCATCAGAATTTGTTAGAGTTTTTTTACCCTCTGTGTAGAAGATTAAATGATTGGAACCCTCTGGATGGCTTTTTAGCAAGACTACTTTTCACTCTGGACAGGAAAAAAGACTCAGACAGAAATAATAGTGTTACTGTTTTTTTTCCCAATCTTTTAGTGGGTTTAATGGTGGCTGTTGCACTGGATTGGAATAAAATACAAACTCTTCTCTAAGAAGTTGTTATTAAAATCGTAGTGCTCAGTTATGCATGAATTCAGTCAACGTTTGAAGGGTATCAGCGGGAGACTGATTTGCAGCCTGGCTTCTGGTGCCTTCTCATCACTCAAGAGGCCAGGGCAGTACAGACCGCAGAAGACATATTTACAGCTGTACGCTGAATTTTGTGCCATGCAGGCTCGTAGAGTGCAAAAAGCTCTCTTTAACAAAAGAAAAGTAGTTTTTGAGGAATGTAGAAAGGGTGGCACTCAACATATTAAGGATTTAATTTGCAAAAAGTTGCCTGGGTAGGATATCTATAAGCATGGATGCACAGGAGAATATTCTACTTGCATGTGCAACCAGCTTCACAAAGGACCTCACTGACTTGTGCCCACTCCTTCTATGAGAAGAAAGAAAAAAAAATGCACAGTACATTTCATGCAGAAAATCGAGTGAATCTTTAAATAGCCTTTCAATGAAACATGAATAGTTTTGCCTGTGCACTTGGATTAATGCCTAGTATTAAAGTTTTGCGTACACCTGAGGAAGTGGCTCTTTGGAAACGGAATGCCTTGTCTAATGGTGGCATGGCACAACATACAGCAGTGATATTAAATCAGATGGCACTGAAAAAATCAGGCCTTTGTCATTTGGAGAGACCAGGTTCATTAGTGAAGGAAGGAGGTATAAAAATTTACAAGATCAAATTGATAAACCCAGCAACCTCCTGGACTGTATTTACCCATTCACTTCTCACAGGAAACCCTGATCCTGCAGAGGAGAGTGCAGTCACATGAATGAAGAGTGAGTTTGCCTCTTGCCAGCAATAGCAATCTTTGCTCATTTGAGGGCGATTTTGAGATCCTGTCTGGATACTTTTTTCCCTTTCCTATGTAAATAGTCATCTCCTTTCCCATTGTACAAAACCCGAGTCAGAATATCAAAATCCAGACTCAGTTTTCTTGCAGATGATGCTGGCAGTCATTACCAATGCTTCTGATTGTAGAGCTATAGATATTGCTTGGGTGCTCTATATCATCCACAAATAATCTTGGTGATGAACTACTAAGTGAACTGTCTAATTGTGAGTTTCATAAAGGGTTGGTTAGTGAACTGTAGCAGTGAGAAGGTTTTCTTCTGGACACAGAGCATCAAGGTATGTGTTTCATGAACTCTTTATTTAGACATGCCCCAGATGTGCTCTTTTCTCCTTGGCAGTAACTGCATTCCTCAGATAACTGTGATAATGATAATGTTAGCAGAATTCCAGTTACTGGTGGTGCACAGCAACTTTCAAGTATATGACAATTTCCTGCTTGAAAAGAAGGAGATTCAGGTATGTTTTTTTCTTTACCATCTTACTAGAAGGATTATCTTTCTTACATGTCTTTAAAAGCAGGAAGGCAGAAGATTACTACGTACAGAGACTGTATTTTGCTACCTCTCTGTGATTGCCAGAAGATAACAGCAAGATGCAAGATTCACTACTGCTATGCTGTTTTTTTTTTCCAAACCTGGATACTCTGCCAAAGTTCTGTCTTTCTTTCTTTCTTTTTTTTTCAAAGTAACGTATATATAGGGGAAAACTGAAGTTTTGTGCTGAGTTATTTCTTGCCAAGCTTTTTCAGCTGCAGGATATAACTAAGGCCAAACTCTTTCAAACTTGTTTGGACTATCAGTGTAATCGAGGGGAACTGCATGGTGATAAAGTTATGAACCTATGCCATAGCATCTGTGTGTAATGGATGTCTGTAGACATACGTATGTTTTTATACCAGGGTGCTGTGGCATAGCTCCATTTTTCTGGAAATGCAATTGCTTTTGATTGCTGGATATGTATCTATGCACATGGGCACAGGAGAGAGAAAAACAAGTATCTCATCTGGCTGTGGTGTCTAATTCTTTGAAGACAGCATCTGAACATTGACAGACAGATGTTCCAACGCTGGGTTTAACTGTAGCTTAAATTTTGATTTCAGCAGTTTCGATATGGCACTTCCAAAACACTGCCTATGTTGAATTTAGGAAAGACAGAAATGTGAACACTTTAACTCCTACTTTAGTCCCAATAGTGGAGTTTTTTAATGATGAGTTCCTTTGTTAGGAGCCATGTTCTACGGCACAGCTACAGTTCCCAATGGAAATGGGGACTGTGGTTTGGGTGATCTGTTCAGAGCTGCAGTTGTGCAGGCTCTCTCTGCCTTGACTGATGTGTGCAATGCACCTGCGTTCTTGCACTGGTTCCATCAGGATTTGTAAGGATGTTTTTGTTTACCAGAGGTTCTTAGGAGGAAAACATGGCTTTCACTCAAATAAAACATAACGACACTCACAGCCAAATCATCTCTGATGAAAACCACAGAATTACAGGATCATTTCAAAGGTCCTGCTTACAGCAATACATGCCAGGAAATATGTCTTTGATTTGGAAAGTCCAACCTATGTTGTTTAGTTAGATGCCAGAGAAGGGGACAAGGCTAAATATAAAGGAGTTGCAGGCAGACGTTGCCTGGGTTACATCGTCTTCCCTTTCCTAGCAGCGGGTTTCAGGCTGTACAAGGGGACAGGCCTCCCCATAGCTGTTTGTCACCAAGCTGGGCTCTGAGTTTTTTGAGGAAAACTGCCCACTGCTCACCTGGTGCTGTGGTGACATGTGGGGCAGGCACAAGGACAGGCAGAAGACAGCTAAGGGATAAGCATATCCAGTGCTCCTAGGAGCCCACACTTCAGCCCAGGAGCTCTCTGGGTTGGTCCATGGACCTGAGATTAACTCAGAAGTGCATTGTCCTGTGTAATGCCCAATGGGCTTTGACGGGATGCAGATGGGGAGCAATTCCTTCTGCAGGACAGTCTGCCAGTCAGGGATGTGCTCTGGCCCAAGGAAATTATGCACTGCAGAAGATATTGGACTTCACTCAATGTAAAGTAAGGTCAAAAGACTCTTTTCTTTTTAACTTGAGGTTTGGGGTAGTCTTGGGTTTTGAGGTTTGACTTGGAAAGTAACCCCTGTCAAGACAGGCTGTTTAAATGTAAAGCTGCTAGAGTTTTCCAGAGTTACAAAGCTATATAAGACACTGTGGTTCTGTAGTATATAGCTATATAGCACACACAGTGGGATTCAGCTGGCTGGACTCCAAAGCAACATTTTGGCTCCTATTGATAGTTATTTGTCATAGACAGATGAAGGAACACTCCCCTCCCAACAAACCTTGGTTAGCTTTTCAAGCTGGGAGATAATTTGTCCATAGTTAAACAGAAGATATTTATAGAGACATTACTAGTTATACAAAATACTTCAGAAGTTTGTTTAGAAGTGATTGAAATCAGCTGTTACTGAACTGAAAAACCAGCCACACAAGCTAAGTCTGCAGCCCTTGGTCTGTCTGTTGTATGTTAATGTAGTCTTTTCTTCTTTCAGCAGCACCGACAATTCAGTGCAGTAACATCAATCTCCTGCCTTTCATTGGTGGGTAGTAATAATTCAAGGATTAAACTCATCACTGAAGAGGAGCATTTTCAGTGGTTTTAATGTGAAACTGCTCCAGCTCTTACACTAAAATACATTTAAAATATTGACATGTTTGAGAAGTCAAGCACTCAAGCACCAGTAAAGCCAGTGTAGCCCCCAGCCAAATCCCCCTTTCCGACAGATGGAAACCTAGACAAAAGTGAGTGATATGGGAGGTAATGGAAGGCCCTTCCCCGGCAGAGTTCTGCAGCTCAAAGTCTGTTACTGCAGCAAGTTACTATTAAGAAAATTTTGGGATCAGTGTAAATAAACCAGATTGTTCTGCCCCTGTCCAGCTCTGCTGGCTGCCCTGTACAAGCTCTAATCTCTTTTGTTCTGGCAGCCCTTCTTCTACCCCTGAGCAAGCTGTGGGCCCAAGCACAAAGGTGTGCTTTGCACAAGGTGAGTGAGTAGAGCAAAAAACCTGTCATTAGGGTAATGAACTGAACCTGTCTCATATGAAAAGGAGCTTTCCAGGCCATGTACTTCCCACTGAAGACAGCTACACTCTGCTCGTGCCCTTCCTCTAAGCCTTTTCTGCAGGATATTGCTAAACAGAAGCATTGCTTTCACTCCCATAAAATACTAAAACACATCAGTGGTTTCAGGGAATGAATCACTAGGTTGGTAAGCTCCAAGTTGATAATATTTTATTTTGGGTTTTTTTTTTTTTTTGGTGTGGTTTCTTTTTCTTATGTATAAATAATTTCCACTCTTTAAATAGCATGCTTTACATGCTAATATTTAAACATCATAGGATAATCCCTCTTCCAACATCTTCATTTATATGACATGAGTGATACCTCCACAGCTCAACCAGGCCTCTGCAGCCCTGTTTAATACCTGAGCAGCTCAGACCTGTGCCCTTCTTTGGCACGTTCCTTGGTGGGAACTTGACATCTAATGAGTGTCCTATGGTTTGATGTCTCCCCAGGCTGTATTCTTGGGGACATACTTCCTAGATAAATACCGTGCAAAATGCTTTCATAACCAAACATGCCAAAGATGCCTTCAAAATATTTCAATGCAAGGCGTCTGAACATGGGGTAAAAGGAAAACCTCCTCATATTTAATCTCAAAGTCAGAAGTTTATTGCTGATGTTTACACAGATGCCATAGAGCTGGAGCCACAGTACATCTGGGGAGTAGGCGGCTAAATCTCCCTTTCAGTTTTTTACTGGAAACACAGGCAGAGGAGGTTGCCTGACAGCATGAATAAATCACCATGTTGTCCACAGGAAGCAAGGAGATAGCTGGAGTCAAGTATAAATAATGTAATGCTAAAACAGAGAGATTATTTCGTACCTTTTTTTCAGAGGACCATAGTGAACAGTTTACTGGAAAAAATCTTAATAGAGCTGTTCTGAGTGTACAGTTATGAATGATCTCTTCACCTCCATGCAAATGACTGGACTACCAGGATTCCACGTGGCCACAGACAGAGAGGCAGGGGAAGATGTGAGAGGCAGAAGAGAATATGGAAAGGTCTTTTGGCATGTTTTGTCCTATCTTTGCTTAGAGGAGTGAAAGAACAGAGACTTTTTGGTTTCAGTAACATGAAAAAAAAGATTCTGTGCTTTCCATAAAACTTTCCAGATTGTAACAATGAAGAGATATGTGATTTTTTTAGTCATCTGCTTTTCGCTATTGAAAAAGTTCCCATGTCTCATCTCTGGCAAGAGCAAATTTGCTGAAGTTCACTTAGTCAGAACATTGCAAAATTTACTCCTTCCCAGCATTTTTCTTTTCTGAACAAAAGCTTTGTTGCCTTCTACTTGCTTGCACTTGGACACTGAAGGAGAGATGCCATCCCGAGGGCAGTGCTATTGGGCGAGCTGTGTTGACACCGAAAAAATGCAGCTGTTGTCAGCAGAACAGGCGGTCTGATGTAGCCAGAAGTGCTACTGAGGAGGTGTCTCAGCAGTTACAACCATGGCTGGCTGCAGTTTTGCCTTGTGCTCAAACTGGTACCTACTTCATGGTAGAGTTACACTGCTCACAACCTTGAAATCTGCAGACCATCTTCTTGGAAGCACTGACTTGCCAGATACACCAGGAAGACTCACAGAAGCCCAGGGAGATGGTGACTGGAAAGTGCAAGCTCCTGTTGTTTCCTAAGAACCAGGTCGCAGGAAATCAAAGCATTCAAGCGATCAGACCTTGCTGAGCCAGAAGAGGTCCTGGTGTTACCACTGCAAATCCCTTGCAAGCCAACTGTGCAGAGATGCTAGTCTGAGAGCTGAACCACTGAGAAATGCTACTGCAGAAGGTTACAACTCAGCTTTGAATTCCAATGACCTCCCTTTGGATTATGGGCAAAAAAATTACGCTTCTGGGGCAAAAAAATTAAGCTTCTGAGGCAAAATGATTAGAGCAAAAAATAAACTAAGTTTTCTGAATCACTAAGCTATACAAGCCTACTAAAATGTAAAGCGTATGTACAGGCCAAGGGACAATGTATGACAGACCCTGGGACAGGTACAGCAATAACTCGTGAGAATTTTGGCTGCTCTCAGAGTCTCTGTTTCTCAGTTTCTGTGTTTGAGGCTTTTTTTCTGAAGTGGCCATGCACCAGAGTAGCCATGGCTAGGTGTGATTTCTAGTGTGATTTCTACAAACAGCGTTGAGTGGAGAGATCATTTCTTTTCAAGCCCACCAGTTCCTTTTGAGAAGCCTACCACTTCCTTTCCTCCTGGAAAAGTGCCTTCAGCTCTTAACAATCTGGTCTGGCTGCTTCTGCTCATGCCAAAGCCTTTATGGGAATAAAATTAGAGTCCTCCAGCTTTTTCCAGATAGGTTGCAAATTGTCCTTCAGCTCTCCTGAAGACAAGGAACGCTAGCAGGGAAAGAGACTTTGTCCTGAACATGACTGCTCCAGGAAAGCTGTGTCAAGGGTAATTTATACTCAGTCACTTCTCATGGGTGGCATAATTACTATCTGCAGGGTCTTAGGTTTTATTGTACCAGTCCACCATTTTTTCTTTTCTATTTTGGTTTTGTTTCTTGTGTTCTTGTGTCATAATGATGCTCCCAAATGACATGAAGTAGCATCTGTATCCAATATTAGAAGTTTTGAGATACAAGAAAAACCAAGACAGGAGAAGTCCTGGGGATTTTTAAAATTCCAGAAAAGTTTTGTTACATTTAGGTGGCTAGAGAAATGCTCTCTCATTTTCACCAAGTTTTTCTGAGAGTCTGTAAAAGCCCCAAATGTACTTTCTGCCATGGCAGAGCACTACAAAGCTCTACACGTCTATAAAACTGGAAATTTGGACAGTTCTGCAGAGTCTGGATTATTTTGATGGAAATTCCCTCCTTGCTGATCATGCTTCTCTGAATGTTGGTTTGTTTTCAAGGGAGCAGCAAGTTAGAATTTAGATGCAACTAAGATGATTAGAGATCCATCAAAAATGATGTCTGTATCCTGTAAGCTGTTGCATCCACAGTTATTTCTATTGCCTCAGGCACTGTGCTACAGACTTTCCTCTGTCTTCTGGATCCGTTTGTCATTTTTTGCAGAGGGCTTCTCCTTGTCTTGAAGGCAGAGGAATGTTTACCTAAGGAACTGGTCACTCCAGCAAGACTCATGTTAGCAACTTCCAGTATAGAAGAATCCAACAGCCACACTTGGTGAAAACAAGGCCAGTCTGGTCTCCCTCTGACCGCTCTGAGCAGTTGCCTAAGGAAAGAGAGTATGGAAGAGGAGTGATTCTTCTCCTTTACACCCTTGCATCTTCTGGGATCTGCTGTCTCAGGTAAGACAAGCCTTTGAGGAATCAGACCAAGGAAGGCAAAATTAGTGGAACTGCCTGCCAGCCCACGTATTTCCATACTGCTGATTTCTCAATCATGGTATGAGCTGACATCCTACAGGCTGTTCAGCAACTCTAAATTCATGTCATTACTGACTTAAAGTCAGACTCTTAATTGTGGTTTGATATGATTCATGAGTTAGTGGCCATAATCCCGATGATGGATGGTTTTCTGTTGCATTCAATGCCTGTGTTGACAGTACTGCTCTTTTCCAAGAAATTAACAATATCTATATATTAATTTGCTTTGAGATATTAGTCCACAGCTAATAATTTTGCCCTCCCTAGGCTTTTGTTTTCTTTGGTTTAAAGATTGCGTGGTACTCTTGTTCTGGTTTTGGCCAGACTCCAACAAAACAAAGTCTAGAAGTTGCACTCAAATTAAAACAGTCCTTACTGAGAGCTATCTAGCTCTGGAGCATATCTGTGTTTTCAACTCTGAACTTCCTTCCTGAGGCTGTTATATGTTTTAATGAAACAGAACATGATTTCTTCAGCATTTTTTTTCTCTTCATGAACCACAAAGATAAGGTCTGTCGCATATGTTGGGTATCAGAGAAGCACTCAAACAGTTAAGAGAAAACCAGAACATTTCAGTGAGGCTGTTTCATTTAGACCATTTCTTTATTTCTTTAGCAAAGGGGGGGAAATAACTGACATTAGCTGCAGGCCTTGCCAAAACAGACATTTGTTTTCCATTAACTGCACATATCCTTTCTTAAGGGCTTACTGTGAATTGAGACACAGCTCTGAGCATAGATATGGTTTATGTAAGGCATTTTTGATAAGTAAAATTCACACTCAGAAAGTTACTATGTCTTCCTCTATTTCTATATGCATTATATCTCTGCTTAACACCCAAGGCCTCTGAGTCTGTCCAGCCTGGGAAAAGATATCCGAGAATAAGGGAGAGTGGTCAAATTAGATAGCACCAGCCTTCAGGAGGTCCTACAACAATCAAATTTAAGAATAATACACTGTTTAAATCTTTGGTGCCATTTGCTAGGCTTAAAAGATGCTCTGTCTGGACTCAGGTAGGTGCAGAATTCTCAGGTACATGCATAATTCCTCTTCTTAGTTATCCACAGGGAGTGGAAGAAAAAGTTACAGTTTCTTTTCATTTTTAGCAGAAAAATTCCAGTTCACTGGAAGCAAAACCTTGGCCAGTCTCTTAGCAGAGACCTAGAGTATGCATAAGTGGTAGCTTTGGAAAGCAGGTTTTCATGTGTTCCAGGTACAAGAAGCTTCTCATAGCCCATGGATGCCAGAGGGCTTCAGAAATAGTTATTATTTATACTTTTAGATATTTTATCTTTGTAAGTAAAACTCCTCACAGACTTCATTGTGAGCTGTTTCTGTCTGTGGGATTGTCTCTACAGGGGTTTTGGTCTTAAGTTAGAAGTCATCTGAAAATAAGGTATGAGACTGTGGCTGGAGGGAGACAGGGCATCGTTACAGAAGTATGCTGTACAGTAAGTGTTGAAGTGGGTGAGCACAGTCAGGAAAGTGCTGCTCACCTGCTCACAAAAATACATTGGCTTATGGCCAGCCCTCGAGAGTCCCCATACACAGAGTATGAATGAAACTGGAAGAGTTGTTAGTTATTTTGCAGTCTTGCAAAAGAGACACCAGGAAGACATAAACAACATGAGAGAAGACGTGAAATAGCAAAATCTTTAGCCAGAAAAGTGAAAACTTCAGCCCACTGTAGCTCAAGTTTCATCTTGGCTGCTAGAATGTGCTATGGGTGATGCTGACCAAATGGGGTTCTTTGCTGTTTACAGTTTTGATGAGTCTGATATTTGATGTGTTCATGATGCACGTGGTACAGAGAATGGGTAAGTCAATGAAAACACTCAGATATAATAGCAGCTCCCAAAGCAAAGGAGAATGCACCCCAGATGGTATTCTGATGACTCCTCCTTGTTTGCTGGATTGTTTTAAATTAATTATTTTAAATGATCATCACAGTGTGCAGACAAATAGGAAAATCCTTCCCTCACTAATCTTACAGCCTGGAATCAAATGAGACTACAGTATTTTCCTAACTGGGATTTGATCTTTTTTTTTTCTTTCTTTCTCTATTGTAAGTTTCATTATACTCATCAGACAAGATCCAGGGTGTGAGATCAATCAAGAATCATACTGGTAACTAAAATACAACAACTAAAATATGACAACTAGGTGGATCCCACTTACTCTGATGCCCATCATATGCCCGTTTGCTGTGACCTGTGCTGTTTCTCTGATTTGGCTGCTCTGGCAATGGACTCTTGATCTTCTGTTCCCCAGGACTGGGATTCACAACACTTTTCCCTACAAGCAGTGGAGCAATCTCCAGTGTCTTGGTACAAGGAATAGATTCTGGGAGCAAGCAACCAAACTCACCTCTGCAGGGAATCTAGTCCCATCAAAAAAATGGAGGAGATAGAAGCAGATTGCCGTGCTCATGACTAGACAAGTGGAGAAGGAAAATATTTCACAGACAAGCTTGGACAAATACAATTAGACATAAGTGCCTTGGACATGCTTAGCTGTTCAAAAGCAGTTCAAAAGTTTGCTAAACAATAGCAAATGCTTTGTTGGGGCTCTAAATATGAACAAATCCCCTTTCTTTTAATGAAAGGGAGTACTTAAAGGAATATTCTATTTCCTGTAGCATTTGGTTAAGCTGTAGTCAGCTACATAATTGGTGCCAAAATAGGCTATGGACACAAATTCTCTAGCATCTGAGCACTTTTAGCTCAAGGAATTTTATTTCATCTTTCAATAGGATTTTTTAGCAAATTATATTTCCCCCTATATTCAGTAGTAAAGACATTCTGCTTTCCAGGGCAGTAATTCACATAAGATACTCCAAACAAGACCATGAAGTTTCTAACCTAAGCCTTTTTTTCCTTCTTCTTCTTTTCTAGACACGCATGTTCCCTTTCCTAAAACATGCTGCTTCTGAATAACTTATGCCAACTCATCTTCTGGCCAAAATGAAGACAACAAAGCTGATTTCAAGACTTTCACTGTTTTTTTTTTCTTTTTTAAACCTTGAATCTTGCATTGGGGCTGTAGGACAATGTGTATTGTAGCATGTAAATGCATGTGAGGCCTTCATTTCTACAAAGCTGGGCTTAAATCAAGTGTTATTTTAACTCAACCCTCAGCTGCATCTGTTTGCCCGTGAGGTACTGTTTCACCAGTTTCACTCACTCATCCTGAGAGCACTGGAACAGGTATCTTAGAGTCCATGTCTGGTGCTTGCTCCTTAAGCTACCTTCATGAGCATGTCCGAGGCTGCTCTGCTGTGGGAGGGGACAGTGCTGTGGCCAGCTTGTCAGCCCTGTTGTGTCCCTCTGCCACCATGGCTGCAACGACACACGACAAGGATTTCATGGGTGATGTGCTCCTAGAGACTAATGCTGTCAGAGAGAAACATGACACAATTGAGTGGTTTCTCTGAGTCTGTGCTGAGATCTTCTAAACCTGAAGAAAAGTGCTGCAGCAGTTGTAGAGGGTCTCACTAGAGCACAGTCCTACCCTTTGGCTGCACACCTTGACACTGTCAAGGCAAAGGTAACTCTCTTCTCTGCCTTCCTTGTGGCAGAGGGCAGTAAGCTGCCTATTCCTTCCCATACATGCCTGGGGAATGGGGCAAAGGAGCAGATGTTGTATCTGCAATGCCCAGGACCTCCCTCCTACATGAAAACAGTTGGGATGTCTGCCCTGGAAGAAAACAAGAATGGAGACCCTCAGGGATGTCTACAGATCAGCGTGCCTGGCATGTAGGCAGTGTGCCCAGCAGCTTGTGGGTGCCATGGACTTTCCAGCTGTAAAGCTCTTTGTGGCTTCCTGATGGTCTCTCTTTATCCCCACAGCTCTGCCAAACAGCCATCTGGGCATGCTGGGCATCTTGCTGCCTGATTTCACTGACTCCTAGGGAGTCCTGAAGATGGATTTGCCCTTGGCAGATGGATGAGTAGACACCTATGATGTCCTCAGCCTCTCTGGAGGGTTGTCTCTGCCCCAAGGAAATCCCTTGGCAATGGTAGATCTGAGTAACAAGGATGTGGAAGCTGAGAAGGGTTCCTAACAGTGATTTTCTTTTGCTGTGGGGTAGGCTGTCGCAGACGCAATTGCACATGCTGCAGTGATGGGGGCTTTTGAGGAGACGTGTGGTGAGCCCTGGGGGATCTACTGCTCATTGTTTGAGCTGTAAATTCTGTACAGCATCTTAGGGCTGACACTGTCAAGTAGCTTTTTGGTCCCTCTGTCCTTTAAAGATCACCACAGCCTGTCCTTCTCTATGTTATCTGCCTCAGACTTTTCTCATATGGACAACCTCGCAGCCTGACAGAGCGATTCCAGGTGTCCTCACCGGTGTCGGAGGTCTAAATGAGTGTAACTCTGGGATGAGGCTGTATCCTGTTTCTCTGGGACAGCAGAGAAAGTGCAGCTTGTTCTGAGCTTATCTGTCCAGATGTATAGACATCACCTCAGTGTTTAAATTTGCACCTAATCTGAACTGGCTTCAGTGAATGGAAGTTGCTCTAGCTAAAGGCTCTGCACCTTGTGTCCTGTCTCCAGAGTGTGGTGCCAGCTGTTTGCCATGAGCGCTGGCCCCAGCAAGGGCTGGCCCATATCCTATGCTCCTTTGCTTCCCAGCCTCTGAGACAGGTGGTCCCCACAGTGCTAGGAAGAGTGTTCCATCTGTCTGAGGTCATGTCTTGCCAGCAGCCTCTATGCAAGGCCTCCATGGCTGCTTTCATTTGGCAACATAAAAAGGGATTTGCAGCAGTCAGCAGTTAGGTATTTCTGTATTTGAAAACACCTATCTGTTCTCTAGGGTGAGTGCTTGTGCTTAGATGTGTTATACTCTTACTGCCTACAGACCACAGATGTTGACCTCATCTGTATTCAGCTGCTGTGTGGGCAGCAGATCTGCACATTTGAGGGCCACCAGGTAGCTCACAGAGGAAGCAGACAGGGAACAACCTGGCAGGAGACAATGGGATCTAATTTGGGACTCAGAAGAGCTGAGAGCTGGACCCTAAACCTTTGGCTGCAGAGCAGCTTCCCTTTTCCTTTGGTAGCGCCTGCAAGGATGTTGGGTGGAACGTGCAGGCACATGCATGTCCTTCCTGTCACAGCCTTCTTGCTGGCAAGCCTTTGTCTCCCTGGAAAGGGTACATGAGCACCATCTTTCCAAGTAGGGTTGTGAAAGGGTGGGCAGGTCCCAGCACTTCTCCAATCTTCATCACCAAGTGTGAGAAGCACAGGAAGGAGTTATTGTTGTGTCTGAAGACGGTTTTGGTAAGTGGCAGCCCAGAACAACTCCCCAGTGGGACAATGACCAAGGGAAAAGGGAGAAAGAGACGGCTAAGGGAAATTGATAGGAGAAATTGATGTGAAAGAAGAGGCATTTGCCAAGGCTAAAGAGGAAAAGAGAACTCAAGAGCCTTAAACCCAGAGGCAGATGGACTAGTGCAAAAAAGTCCTGGAGGCCACAGAACTCTGCTAGTCTATATACAAATAGTCTCATGCATGGTCCATTCCTCAGAGGAGCAGCATCTCTTGGGACTGTGGCCATGGGCAGTATCAGGTGTGGTGAAGGCCAATGAAAACAATCTCTTTGTAGCTGTTTGGATGGGCAGAGCTCCCTGCTTGCCTTACACACTGAAACATGCAGTGATCCTTTTATTATCCTTCATGTAAGCCTTGAATCAACCTCTATGGTAGTGCCACCTGGCACTAAGGGGCTGAAAGTGCACTTGATGGACACCTATCAACAACCTAGGATGCAGACTTCTCAAAAACTGTGACTGTTGGAAAGGAATAACTAAGAAACCGTCATCAGAAAGTGAGCGTTATTCCAATTGCATGGGTGGGGTGCCTTCTCCCACAGATACCTCTGTCAGTGAATAAAGAGCAGATGCCTGCTTGTCCAAGTCACCTGTCACCCATGCATATGGTCTGTGTGTGTGAAATGCTGCTAACCATCTGCAGGGATAGATGAAGGTACAGAGTACATGGAAGTGATTCTCAAAATAAATGTGGGTCTGCACTGGGAACTGTGCTAGGAATTTGTGTTACAGCCAAATAAGGTCCTGTTTGCAAAGAAAGAAACTAGGATATTCCTGGGATATTCCTATTGAGATGAGGTGGGGCAAAAATAGGATTGCTTGCATGAATCAACGAAGATCCAGAAGAAGGAAACAGCATGTGAAACATTTGAAGCTTTGCAAAAGTAGTTAAGACTGGCACTGAAGCTGAGTGTTTCACAGGATTCAAGGGTCCCCAGAAGGAACAGGTAAAATACTTCCAGCCACAATAAACACTTTTTTTTTTGTGAAGGAATTGTTGGGTGGATGGCAAGGGCAGCTGTAACAACTCTGGCCTTGAGTAGCAAGATGATCTGATGAGGTGATCAGTACTGTGACTGCCATGGATGGGAAACTTTTCTGGAAAATGTGATCAAGTTGTCTCTGGCCAACATGGAGCTTCTCAGCTGATGTGAGCAAAGATTGAAAGAGTTAAAATGTCAGCTCCACACCTAAAGAGTCAAAGACCAAAGTAGAAATCCTCTGTGCGGACATGGAATTCAACCAGTTAAAGGACATGGTCAAGACATGAAATTTCTGCAAGTTTCCTACTGTAAAGGACGGTTGACAAGATCCCTGTCTTGGTGAGACATCTTTCTTATCACATTCCAGTCTAAACGCTCTTAAGCTCCTATGCTTCATCAATGAGAAGCTTTCTTCAGAATAGCAGTGTGTTATATTGCTATGGCTATTTGTCCCGTGAATTTCTCCAGGCAGAGGTAATATATAATCACTGAATTATGAGCCATTTCTCTTGGCCCTGAGAGCAAGCAGCTCAGTTAGGTGTTTTATCTGTACACACTGTATTATTTCCTTTCCCAGCTTGTGTAGCAACTTCTCTATGTGTCTAGCTTTTGGCCTTGAAACAGACAAAAATCTTACTAAGGGCAACTTTAGAATATGCTATAACATTCTGTTTTCCTAAAGTACACATTTTTGACAACATCCTTTAATCAAATTAATATGCTCCCATTAAATTACTCCAGATCATTTTTATATAATGAAAGTGGAAGATAAAGACTCTATCTCAATCACATTTTTTTTTTCCAAATTACTTTTCCAGTCCATAGGGCTACATACTATATAACAGAATTACAACTTATTTTGCTTGTCCCTACTGTTTCACTGGTTTTTTTTGGCAATAAACTGTATCAAGGGCAGGGAAAGAACTGTTTTAGGACCAGACTCATCAGGGCCTTAAAAAGCTCCAAGTACTGTAGGAAATGATGCATGTAGACATGCTGAGATGGATTTGCTATGGAAGTTTCTGTACTTGACTACTGTATAGATTTCTTCCTATGATGGGATGAGACTTCTAACTCTTTGTGCTCTCAGACAAGGTGAGGCAGTCTGCTAGTGCCCTGTTTGCTTGGGTTCTGTGGGCTCTGGGATCATGAACATGATGGTCTGACTTGCTCATGGGACTTCTGTGCTATATGCAGTGTCTGTTACAAGTCAAGATGGAAACATGGAGCCAGCTAACAAAAGCTGACACAGGACCTTTGAGCCCCAGGAAGGTGTGGTGGCAGCTCATGTGTGTTGTGCACGGCTGGCTGGCTCTGCACTTGCTTCTGTGAAAAGGGATATCCAGACCTTTGACAAACCCTTAGTCCTTAAAGAAAATTTTTAATTGGTGAAAAGTAAGTAGCTATTTTTATGAAACTGTGTGTGCATACCTATTTTTTTTTGAAGTTGCAAAAAAGCAGGGAACTCCAGGATCTCTTTGACGCTGTGGTTGTAGTGATAATTCTTCTTCTATTTTTCTGTTTTGGAAATCTATATGGTCTGTGCCATAGCATCTGGCAAGCAGTAGTCAGTGGAATAAGGACTCAAAAGGGCTTTATTTCCCTTAGGAATGCACATGCTAATTAAACTTGTACTATTACAGCTGATCTGAGTAAGATGATATCAAAGCTTTGAGTCCATAGAGTCCATTCACTTTGAATAGCTTCAACTGTCAGGGACTAGATCAATTTGAAGGCTTCAAAAACCAGATGTAGCTCCTTGGAAGCTATAAAAGGTGAGGATAAAATATGATATACACCTGTAGAACAAGCCATAAACTGAATTGTAGTTTGCCATCTGTCATATATTTTTCAAGCTGGTTTCAAAGCACTGTATGGTACATTTGCCCTTTTTCTGGGTGCTACTAGGCAAGATATCATGGTTTATCTAGTAGCACTTAGCAAAGTGTGTTGATAATTTCTTACAAACCTGAGGATTTCAGTTTTTAACTGTAACTATGGTGGAGAAAGTGTTCTGGAGAAAGAAAAACTCTGTTAGTGGAGCTTGACTGGCAATTGTTCTAGAATCACATCTAACCACATCTGATGGTTTAGCCCTGGCTGGGTGCCTGATGCCCACAAAGTCATTCTATTACTCCCCCTCCTAAACTGGACAGGAGAGAGTGAAATATAACAAGATATTTGTGAGTTGAGATAAGGACAGGGAGATCACTCAGCAATTAGCATCACGGGCAAAACAGACTCAGCTTGGGGCAAGATGGTTTCATTTATTAATGAACCATCAGAATAGGGAGATGAAAAATAAAACCGAATCTTAAAACACCAGCCCCTCAGCCCTCCCTTTTCCCAGAACACTCCTTCCTTCCCCTCCAGTGGCACAGGGGATGGGGGACTGAGGTTGCTGTCAGTTCGTTACAGATGGACTTTGCTGCTCCAGCTTCTCAGGGGGAGACCTCCTCACACTTCCCACTGCTACACTGTGGGGCCTCTCCCCACGGGAGACAGTCCCTCACAAACTTCTCCAGTGTGGGTCCTTCCCATGGGCTGCAGCTCCTCACTAACTACTCCAGCATGAGGGCTCCCACAGGGGGCAGCTCCTCCCACACTGTCCCAGTGTGGGTCATCCACTGGGAGAACAGTCCTTCAAGGGACAGACTGTTCCAGCCTGGGTCCCTCACAGGATCACAAGTCCTGACAGCAAATCTACTCTGGTGTGGGCACCTCTGCCTTGGACTCCCAGATCCTGCCAGGAACTTGCTCCAGGGTGAGCTTCCCACAGAGTCACAGCCTCCTTCAGGCATCCACCCGCTCCAGCATGGGGTCCTCTACATGGACTGCGGGTGGGTCTCAGCTCCCTGGTGGCCTCCATGGACTGCAGGGGCACAGCTTCCTCACCATGGTCTTCACCACAGGTCACAGAGGAGTCTTTTTTTCAGGGCCTCAGCACCCTCCTCTCCCTCCTTCTATACTGACCTTGGTGTCTGCAGAGATGTTTTCACATTCTCACTTCCTTTTGCTGCTGCAGTTTAGCAACTGCTCAGCAACTTCTTCTCAAGTATGTTATTCCCAGAGGCATTATTTCAGTCACTAATTGGCCAGGCCTGGGTCAGGTGAGGGGTCTATCTTAGAATTGACTGGCATTAGCCCTGTCAGCTACAGGGGAAGCTTCTGGTAGATCTTTATTTAAAATAAAACTGAGGTGCTTAGGACAGGGTTGTCCACACAAACTATAGTGTTTTGTTGAGCTGACAAAGCCTGAACACTTGGCTATTGTGATACTACAAAGTCTTGCTGTTGCTCTTCCATTGTGTAGGCAGGAAAGATTCATATGATATTCTCTGCACTTACAGGTGACTTTGGAAAGTTGTAAGAGGAGTGAAAAGTTTAGAAAATAGCAAGAATGTATTTTCTGAATATTTTCCTTTCTGAAAGGACAAGATAGGCAGAAATGTTCAAAGCATGGGCCAGGTAATAATGGAGCTATCTTAATTTGTTATGAAAAGCTAGTAGGAAGAAAAAGTAAACTGAGGGCTTAAGGAATAAGAAAGATAGTTTCATAGAATCATAGAACCATAGAATGGTAGGGATTGGAAGGGACCTTTAGAGATCATCTAGTCCAACCCCCCTGCAGAAGCAAGGTCACCTAGATCAGGTCACAGTTTACTCTGTGTAGCAGAACAGTCGAAACGTGGTACTGTTTAGGGATTTCTGCAGAAGTCTGACTTCAGCACAAGCTGCACATAAGCCAGGCTGGAAATAGACTTTCAGTCATTTCAATCATTTTCTGTATGGAAGTGCATCATAGCACTGTGCTTTTAAGAAATGATGAGAGCCAATGTTTGAAAACTGGTTCCCGTGTCGTCCTCATTTGTATGAAGCTGAGAAGTTATTTCACTTTTGTACATTTATTTTCCTGTCTGTAAAATTGTAATAATGAGTATCTCCACCTTCTACACTGTTCTGGTGTATAGGAAAACATGGTATTCTGGAGGCCTGAGCTAATGATACCTCAAGTCCATATTATTCAATATGTCATCGTTAGATCTAGCCAGTACAAATGATCTACAGAAAGGTGTGTGAAAGGCTCATGTGTGTTATTAAACCCCATTTTCGTCTTTAGAGTTAACTTAAATCTTGAAATGGATAAAGTAATAGTGTAGAATATTTAATGACTGTAACTAAAGGAAGCTCTGGCTATTTGTACCCAGCCTCTTGAATCTTGCCAAATGCTTGACCAAAAGTTCTGCAGATGAATTATGCAATGTATGAACAAATATTTTTTTAAACTTCTTTCCATTAAGTTGACTGAAATGCAATCTTGTGCTTTTACTCATGTGTGTTCTCTTATAGCCCTCAGTTATATCACCTAAAAGTGTACAAGAACAGTTTTGATGCTATATCCAAAGCAATATACTAGACTTCACATTGCAGACCTACAAAGGTAGTATGACTAGGGTTGCTCTTTTCTGGGGATACAGGGGAAAGAAGATGTGGTAGAGATGGAGAGAAAAGGAGAGAAGGTTTTGAGACATACCTGGTGCCAGAGCTTGTTTTGGATCTACACTGCTCGACTATATGCTGGACCTGTAACTACTGTGCTGCTCCTGCTTCCTAAAGGTCAGTTGTACTTTGAGATGACAGGAAATATCTCATGGGGCTTAGCAAGCAAAGCTTAATCTTGTGTTTTGTCTCTTTAATCTTAACAGACACTGGCAGAAAGAAAGATGGTCATAATCTGTAACTCTTGAGAAGGCTGTCTCCCTGTCTTTACAGCCAATGACATTCAGATGGAATGTCAAACTGCATGCAGGTCGCATGGAGATTTTGTATCCAATGCTAACAAGCATGTCATGCAAATTTAATGCAAAACAGCCTTCTCAACTACTCATTACTGCTTAATAGTGCTGATGTGATTATATTATGTGAAATATTTGATCTTCTGACAGTATGGCTTTTATTATATCTTTCTGTGTTATATTCTGGGATTATTCTTGGCTTTGCAAAAGACAAGGTAATATTTCTTAAGCTGCAAGCTTAAGAAATAAGCTTAATTATCTGTAAGTGAGTTTTGGTTCCCTGGGGACTGGTTCTCTTCAAGCTGTCTGCCCCAGTTTCACTCCTTTAGGAGAGGGAGATGTCTGTTTAGTACCTTTCCGTTCCTACCTTCCCTGTGGCTTCTGGATGGGACTTCTGGCTCTGATATCTGTATATCTGTGTGTCTGTATATCTGTAACTGTTGGATGTCGTCATAGGACGTGGCATTTGTAAAACGAGGGGAACTTTCATTTCAAGTATTTGTAAGGATAAATTGTAATGTGAGGAACTTAATAGAAAAGTTAATTCTGACACAGAGCTCTTTTAGAAACTCCTGCAAACATCTTGTACAGATCTCATAAAAAACTGAAGTTACAGATCTCTATTCACTTTCCTGGGGCAAAGCAGAATCATAGTATTTATCTGCTTAGTCACAGAAGCCAAAGCACTCCATGTGCTTGGAGTGTATGGCATGGTAAGCAGGTATGGAGGCATGGTAAGAAAAAAGCAAAGTTTTTAATTTGAAAATATCTTGGTTGATAGATTGCTGCAAAGAGGAAGAACTAAACTGGTGAACCACACGAAATATGCAATGTTATGAAACAGATGTTGAGGAACTGATTAAATGAAAATATCCTTTGTACTTAGAAATTATTTCTGGAAGTTCCCAACCTTAGTCATGGCATATGGCAGCTTAAGCATCATGTTTGATAGCTATATATGGTGAACCAGAATCTCTGCTGTTGGATCAGTATCCAGAGATCAAAAATGACAAAGGACTTGCTGTGCAATAGGATACTCCTTTCTGTCTGCTCCTTCCACTATTGTTTTGTAGATTATCTATGTAATGACAATCATTAATCACTTGGTTGCTAGAAAGTAATGACAATCATTAATTACTTGGTTGGTAGAAAGTCTGTTTATATTGATGATTACAACTGCTTGTATATCTAGACAATACATAAACTTATCTGGGTCTCAGATGTAGCTTATTAAGTTTTAATATGGGGTTGCCCTGTGTGAGGAGTCACTAAAACTCTTCTCTGTGAAATTGCACTATTGGTCAAGGCCTGTGCACTTTTCTTCTGCAGGAGGAAAAGTTCCCTGGAGTGAGCTGACTGTTTTTCAACTGACTCCCTGCTGTCATTGATATGCAGAGGCACGGCTCTTGTAGGGAACCCCACTGGTTTAGGTGTACTTTCATGATAGACCCCAGCATCTGTAATGTGAGGCACTCCTGGAACCCTAGGTGAAGTCAGAATACAAAACTGATTTTTATCTGTCTAGGGTCTTATAAGTCAGAACTGTTCCCCCTAGGTAAGGGCAGATTGGGAAGAAGCAAATCTGAGTTAAATGGCCTTGCAATAACAGCATTGGGGGTATCATTTCTGAATTGGGTCGTAGGCTTCTTCCCACTAGGAAGGCGACAAAGAGGACCTTAAAATCCCATTTTTAGTACAAGCTATAGAGAAAGAATTTTATTTAAGATTTTCCCTGGAGTAATCTGCTTGACTAAACAAAGAACAATTGTTTTTTGATGGTATCTCAGGGTGTAAGGACTGGATCCTCTAAGCCGTCCGTTAGCTCTTTGAGACAAGATGTGGAGGGATACCACAGTATGCTATGGTTAATACAGAATGAAGGCCAAAAAAACACCCAGTCCTTGAATGTGTGGTCCCTTGAGGTATAAAATTGAAGTGATACTGCACTCTTGTTTATCACTTCTGGAGGTAACGAGCAGCTTTAGTTTCCACCTTGGCTGAGGGAGTGGAAGCACTTCCTGCTAAAGCAGTTTGAAGTGCAGCTGAGTGTCAGCCTGAAGCAGGAGAATTTTCACTGAAATAAGTCCTGTTTTGAATCTACACTTACTAGAATTATTGCATAAATGGTTATTTTTCAGAAGAAGGCTACAAATAAAACTTATACAAACAATATTGTTGAGTACTCTAATTGGATAATTAATAGATGGTTTTGTTGTTCTCATTTTTTAGATCTTCTAGTCAGGCAAATGCTGATCTATAATAAATTCAATGATAAAAGGAAGAAATAACCTTGGAAAGGGGTAAATCCTTGTAATGATTGAAGCTGGGTACTGACTGGGTGGGGAGAAAGCTAGGCATGAGCAGTAGCATGCCCTGGTAGCAGAGAAGTACAACAGCATCCTGGGCTGCATTAACAAGAGTGTAGCCTGATCCAGTGAAGTAATTGTTCCCCCTGTTCAGCACTCGTTTGAGCAAATCTGGAAACTGCATCCAGGTTTGTTTCTCCTCCCTTGCTCTCCCCTACAATACAGAGAAAATGTCATTAAGTTGTAACAAGTCTAAAGAAGAGCTACCAAGCTGGTTATGCAGGAGCACTTGCCCTGTTAGAAGAGATTTACAAACTAAGGCTTGTTTCACATGGAGGGGAGAGTTTCACAGCTATAGCATGGGAGGTTATCTGAATGAATGCAAGGAATCCCATGAGGACAGTAAAGGATTGGAGTGGACAGACTCCATCCTCAGAGATTTTTGCAGTCCTGACTGAATCAAGCCCTGAGTAGCCTGTTCTCAAGCAGAGAGAGCTGTGAGATCAGGAGGCTGGAATAGAGACTTCCCCTGGTCGCTTCCAACAAGAGCTACTAAATGATCATATGGTTGACCTGTGTTTTATGCTATCATCAATAACACCTCAGTCAATTGCATTTGATTACCTTGCCAGGTCTTTGAATGATGGCCCTAAGCCCTTAAGATGTGGTATCACACATGCTGGGCTGATGGCAATGCTGCCTTAGGTGATGAATATGAAGCTCAAATAGCCATCCCTTAAGATGAAATCAGTGCTCTTACAGTTATAGAGCTGCAAAAAAAATCACCCTCAATAAGAGGCAAGTAAACTCCAGTGAATAGGGAGCAGGTAGGGAATAGTCTTGGCAGAAACGATTGCATTTTTCCCTTTGTGAAAATCTCTATATGATCAAAGAAACTAACACTGCTTAAATGGTTTAAATGTGCAAGAAAAAAACAAATAAAGCCTTGAAGAAGAAAAAGCTTCAGTTAGCTGCAATGACAGCAATCATATTGTTATGTTACCTTCCTTCTTGACTGTATTATAACAACCTCAATTTAACGTCAAGTTTATTAATTTGTCTTAACACAGCTTTCATATCTGACATATGACTGTTTTATTCAACTATCTGTGGCAAGGTTTTCTGGAAAAAGAGAGAGGGACAAGAGTTAAGATTGATTGTTTAGGCTGTGATGTTTACAGTCCCAATAGACGTTGGTTCCCTCATAGATAGATCCAACTAGTATTTAATTACAGAATCACAAAATCACAAGGGGTGGAAGGGACCTTGAAAGATTGTCCAGTCCAACCCCCCTGCCAGAATAGGACCACCTAAAGTAGGTCACACAGGAATTTGTCCAGGTGGGTTTTGAATATCTCCAGAGAAGGAGACTCCACAACCCATCTGGGCAGCCTGTTCCAGTGCTCCATCACCCTCACAGTGAAGAAATTTTTCCTCATGTTTCTTTGGAACCTCTTATGTTCCACCTTGTACCTGTTGCCCCTTGTCCTATCATTGGACATCACTGAGAAGAGCCTGGCTCCATCCTCCTGACACTTACTCTTTACATATTTGTAAACGTTAACAAGATCACCCCTCAGTCTCCTCCAAGCTAAAGAGCCCCAGCTCCCTCAGCCTTTCATCATAAGGGAGATGCTCCACTCCCTTCATCATCTTTGTGGCCCTGTGCTGAACTCTCTCCAGCAGCTCCCTGTCCTTCTTGAACTGAGGGGGCCAGAACTGGACACAATATTCCAGATGCAGTTGCACAAGGGCAGAATAGATATTGTCAACTCTGTTGGTTCATCATAGACATAGTTACCCCTACTTAAAAAAATATAAGTAAGAAACCATCATAAAGTAGTGATGATTCTGGCTCTAGGTATATTATCAATTTGATGAAGGTATTTGGAGATTGCATGCATTCTCTCTCCCCAAATGGTCATGTAACAATGTTGGAAAACAAGAGATATAAAAGCAGTTGATGTCCTGATGGCAGCTCACTTAGTCTGAATTTACCTGACTTTTATCATAGGAAGTAACATAACATTGCAAATCTTCATTGGATTTTCAGAGTGTCTTTTTTTCCCCCCATATTTCTCATGAGTCTTGTTTTGACCTCAGTTCAGTGTTATTAGCTGGAGCTCATGTGCTTCATGTGAAAGTGTAAATTTCTATGCTTTTTCTGTATCTTTCTTATTCTTACTTGCAATTAAAACTGAAGGAGTCTTTGTAACTTAGCCCATCAGCTAGGGATCTGCTTGCTTGACATTCATATGGACTTTTAGGCTGTCATAAAATATACGGTGGCTGCTTTCCCAAGTTTTATAAACACTTATTTTGCTTGGTTGTACTAACTTCAATACTATGGACATATAAAATCTCATTCTCACTATATTTCCTTGCCAGAGGAAAGAAATTTGCTTGTAGAACACTTGTCTGAGTCGCATGTATGAAGTATCCTTTACTGGCCTTTCTCCTGTGAATCCTAGGTTTATCTTTGCAACGTGTTTTCCCTTCACTTGAAGGGTTTGTTTAAAAACAGAACACACACACAAAAGCTCCCAGCCTCTAGCCAATTCATATATGTATTTCATAAGCTTAAATTATGTGATGCTTTATCTGTGTTTGAGTTATGACTGTAAACAAATTCCTGACTTAAATTTTCACATTGGAAAGACAGTCAGCTGCTAGATAGACTTTTGCTGTTTCCATTTGTCTGGGAAGAGGAACCTCATTTTACTACTCCCTTTTCTTCACCTTTGATTTAGTTCTTCACTACTCCAGTTTTCTAGCTTCACTTACCTGCAGGAAGCTATTCTCTGCTGTTCTGCTCAAGATGCAGAGATTAAAAGTAAAGATATAACATGAGGCATTCAGATTGTACTCCTTCTTCTCTGTATACTTTCTCAAGGACTGCCTTCAGATGCTTGTCTGTAGTCCCAGATCCCTAGCAAATCAGATGCTTAGAAAAGTGGCAAGGGAGTCCAAGGTCCATGTGAGTCCAAGGCTTTGATGGGCATAGACAAGTCTACCCTGGCATTGATAATTCAAATTTAAGGCACTGTCCGCTTCTGTTTAACAATGCTGCTGGTGGGCACTTGAAGTTGCTTGAGGTAATGAGTGCAGGTGACGCCATACTAGACAGTGGGAAATACCCAAATACAGTTTGCTGTTCCTCCCTCAAAAGTCCTTAGATGCACAGGGAGCTGCTTCCCTGCAGAGTGGCTAGTGCACGTGTTGGAGAGGGTCAGTCTCCCCTCTTGTCTCTTGTGTGGGTAGAAAAGCAGACTCTTAGGTTTCCTCCAGGTCAAGGATAGGAAAAAATAGCTTTGTAGTTTGAATATAATCCCTCCCCAAAGAATAACAAATTACCTCTGGCCCTAATGAATTTCCAGTTCCTACTGTAAAGTGATTATCCAAAACAGTGCTGGAAAACTCTGGGAACTTGGGGCAGAAACTGCAGACTAGTGAACAGGACTGAATAATATGGTAACGTGGAAAGGAAAGGACAGTGTGTTACAACTACAGACTTTGTTTTACCCTTCTTTCTACTCTTTCCTCCTGCCTGCAGACTACTCAGTGCCTGTGAGGCTGAAATAACAATAGAAAGGATAGTGTTTATTTCAAACCTTAACTAGACCAATAAATGAGGAAACGAAGGGAATCTGATCTACCTGACTTTGGTCCTTAACATTTGCACTACTTGATCAGCTTTAGCTGTTAGGGCTGAAGATGAGGGTCATATGAACTAGACAGCACTATCCTCTTAAGCTGAGACACATCATGTCTCCCAGTGTAGATATGCAGAGGTACCTGTCTCCTACTCAACTGGCAGTGTGTAGACTGGAGATGTCTTCCAAATATGTTCTGTCTTTTCTGAGGAAGAAATCTGGCTCTCAGTTTACAATGTGGGGAAATGTAAAATGTTGCCCATGTGATGGTCAGGCTTTTGTTTTTCTCTGTACTGGTGCACTGGTCAAATCACTGTTTTCTTCCTTTGGCTGATCCCAAAGGGAACTAAATCTCTCTCTCTCCCATCCCACAGTGAAGTGCTGCTCAGATGTCTTTCTGCCTTGGACTGGTTTGCAAGGAGTTTTAGACAGAAGACAAACTTCTCTTTCTCCAAGTCAGAAAGCTAACGGATTTAGTCACCTCTGCAATTTTGCAGTGATTTTTAGACAGACCAGAGTGTCATTTAGGATGTCAGCTGTAGTAACTAAAATACATCCTATCTTAACCATTTTTCAGGTGTTCTTAATCTTTGCCCATAAGCTTAAAATGGTGGGTACTACTGTTATCTTTGGCAGCAGCTAATCTATAAGTTTGTCAGTTATATTTTGAGTTTGATGTACTTAAGTTGCTACTGCTTCCTCTGGATTGGTGAATTTAATTTATAGTCAGCTTCAACAGCTTTAGTGCAAAGACAAGGAATGAATTCTGTGCTTAAAGAAAGAGCTATCAGTAACTAGTAACAGGCTGCATTAAGTCTTGAAGTCATCAAAAAATGTCATGCATAAGAACTGAACTGTATCCTGTATAATTAACCTTAATTTGAAACTTTACCAGCTTCATCATTAGCAGGGAAAGTTGAATACAGCTTCTTAAAGCTATTCTTGCCAATGATAAATGTGATCAACCTGCCAGACAGCAGTATCAATGATAAACTGCATAACTCTCCTTCCTCCCATGCTCCTGCTGTGACTAGACCATTAATGATAACTACCTAATTCTACCAAAGGGGATTTACTTGTCAGCAAACAATCCTGTGTATAGGGTCAAGGCCAGAAATATAAAATAGAAATGTAGGGCTAATTTATCTAGTTCTTTTTCCATCTGTCCTGCAAACCTCAAACTCCAGGCAGTAGAAGTTTGCATTAATAGAAACCAAGTAAGAACTCTGGCATTTGTCCTATTACAATAAATATCTAGAGGGTAGCCTATTGATTGTGGTAGAAGCAGTCTACCACAATTGTTTTTTCTATCCATTCTATTGTGGCAGGAGAGAACTGCAAATGCTTAGAACTGAAGACTGCTTTAATAAATCTGCAGGTAGTAGTGTATCATTCCTCTAAGTCCTCCAGAAGTTTAACGTTACAGAATTGGCTGGCTTGGGACCTACCTGGTCCTCTTCCATCTCCTTGTTTAACACAGCTGTGAGTCTGTCCCTGTTTATTATACTTCTCCTTGTTTCCATGCTGCTCTGAGTATGCTGAGGAACTCTTCAATATGTGGGGTTTTTTTTCCATTTACAGTTGAATTTACCCATGTTTGTACTGTGATGGAACTGTAAGTATGCTTTACTCTCTTCATATGTTCAGAGCACTCACATCACCCTGCATCCTTCAGTTACAGCCACTACCTCTTGCCATGTCTTATTACTTGTTATCACTTGTTGAGTTCAGACTCACAGCTTGTTAGGGTTCTACAAACTGGAGCTTTAGCAGTGGCCCCAAGAGCAGTAACCTGCTCCTTTCCAGAATGGTCTGCTAGCCCCTGAGTAGTGTACATCAGGGATAGTGACAGCCTGAGAGAGATTCAAGAGAGGCTGAGACCCTTTCTGGGTCTGAACTCAGGACCAGGAGCTCCTAGTAGGAAGCTGTCACTGATGAGACCATATAGGTAAAATACTATATACATTTCTGTCCAAATTGTGGACCTAAATCTGAGTTTGTCAGGCTCATGTATTCTTCCAGAGTGGTAGTGTGGGTTGTTGTATAGCTCTGGGGTTTCTCTCAACAAGAGGTATTCACGTATGTATTTGGTCACAAAACTTGGCTGCATAAAACTTAATCAAGACTTACTGATTTCCCTCTGACAAATCATTCTCTGAAATTAGAAACCAGAAATTTTTCCAAGAGTAGTGTCTGCCTACTGTTAGAAAACCTAAATGTCTGTTTTTTCATGACCAAAAATATTGACATGAATTCTCTCATCCACACTTACCGATTCAATTGCTAAGATAGATGCCTACTCAGTTTAAGAAAGATGCAATGTGCATGCAGCATGTGATTTTTTTTCATTTTGTTTCTTGTTTCTCTGCGCCCAGTAGGAATTCTGGTCTGGTTTTCTGCAAGAGCCTGTGACAATCTGCAAGACTGAAACTTTAAGGCATTGTCTCCAATATAAATTGTAATTTGTGGTAAATTATTGCTGGATAACTAGCAGCATCTATGGTGCCAAGTTTCCTTT
This sequence comes from Colius striatus, assembly GCF_028858725.1. NCBI lineage: Eukaryota > Metazoa > Chordata > Aves > Coliiformes > Coliidae > Colius > Colius striatus. Next base: position 71,147,857 of record NC_084761.1, on the reverse strand, counting down.
TTAATGATATGAATGATCCAAAGTTTGGGCTGAGTTCTAGATAATTTAAAGCAAATTAACTGATTATCAAAATGAGCCTCTTCTAAAGGAAGGAGAATGTGGAACAAAGACTAGCTTAGAGTCTGTTTGTACTCTCTCTAAATTGCCGCCAGATGACAGTGTTCTATCAGATTTTAAAACTAGAACTTCAGTTTTTGTTGCAACTGAGACACTGTGCTGCTGCACTTTATTCCTTCCTATGTTGCCAATTGTTTGGTAGCAGACATCTTAGTCAAGATTCTACTCAAATTTCCTCTACAGCCCCCTTCTATCACACTTCAGTTAATTTTGAAAGAATTATCAACCTAAGAGTATTTAAAAAGCAAGCTTGAACAAAACGGCTTGCCTTGAATCTCTGCAGATGTGAAAAAAGAATACTCCTTCTGCCTAACCAAAAATGAATTCAGGTTTTTAAGGCTTGGACTCCATCATAATCTGAATGTGTCTTGTATAAAATGTTTTGTCTAGAGTCTTAATGCTGCATTTTTTAAGCCTGAAATCTATAATCTAGACAAGATTTTAAAATATGCATGACTGTGTTACTGTTTCATCCAGAAATTCGACATCACTGTCCAAATAATTACAGCACTACAGATATTATTTGAATCAATCTTGACAGGAGGCTGTCTTGAAGATTATTGTCATAGGAAGAAAGAATGATGTTTCTAGATGCTTCTTGAAGTTATTGAGAATCCCAGCAGGAGATACTCAATTGACTTGCAGATACAAGTGCTGGTCCTGCTCTATAGACGCAGAGATCTCAGCCTTCTGAACTTGTATTAGCACAAATATTTATACACATGCTAGTGTTACTTAAATCATCAATCAACAAACAGGATATTTGCACCAAGATGGGAAATAGTGCAGATGTTGTTGGCTTTGTCTAGAAACAGAAACACAGATCAGATCAGAGTTACTGTCTGTCACTCAATGACTTGTAGTCAATGAAGTATCAAGGTTGTCCAGGAAAACACTGCCATAAAATGAGTACTTCAGTCATAGTCAGCACTTACAGAGATGCAGATTTGAGAGCTGCATTAAGGTATTTGTAATACCTACATTTGTAATCTTATAGGAATGTCAACATGACTCTCTAAAATAGCTCATTAGTGTTAATCACTAGTTATCTCTCATGATGGATGTTAAGCAGTAACACATTCCAATCCATTTACCAATTGATTAATTCAATTAGTCAATTTGATTTCTTCCACCCATCCAAAAGGTCAGTCAGTTCTCTTAAAAAAATGAGCAATGTCTTAGATGACCTCTAGAATTTTCTTCCATCTTTACTTTTATTTACCATTATGACAATTTGATTGAGCAGCAAACAAGTATTGCAGTAAAAGGTTGACAGCAAGCATTACTGGAAAGTTAAGGTGCTAAGAATTCAAATTAACCATACAAATTTAAATATATCTACTAACCTGACAATGAAACATCACTGCTATGATTTTTTTCTCTCTGTAGAGCATGCATGTTCTTAATTTTTTCAGACCACCAGTCTAAAATAACATACTGAAACCTACAGTAAGCCCATTCTGAAAAGGATAAAAATTCTGAGTCATAAACTATAGCGCTCTAGTGCTCTTTAGCACTCTAAGTGCTGCTTACCTTTTATTTCTAAAGGGGTAGATTACTGGCTTTAATATTTTCATGCCACTTCCATACTAGCCTATTGGCTGATGTCTACTGAAATTTATAGAGATAGGCTTGATATGTCTGGGTGATGGTAGAATGAAATACTCCATTCCCTTGGCATTCTTCCTTCCTTCTTTGAGACCTAATTTATAGCAGGTTCCAGTTTCAACTGAAAAGGCAATGGATTATTTTTTAATGTTTTTGAGAGAATCAAATAGCTTGAAGTCAATCATAAATGAGCCAAAAAAAGGCTAAGGTGAAGACTGTGTATAAAGCATATTTTTATTAACAGAGCTCTCTACCCCTTAGAGTACAAACCATCTAATGATGCCTGCAATATCAATTTGCAGTGTCAAGGAAAAGTGGTTGGAATAGCAATCAGGCATTCATTTACTTCTTATAATCCCATCTTTAACAACCACCTAAACTAAAAATAATTCAGTTCAGTAAATGAGTCATGAACATTAGAGGAAATGGATGACTTTTTACAGTGAAAGTAAGCTCTCCATTTAGGGCATTTCTACTTTTTTTGCAAGCATCTTTTCCCTTTTATTTTGCCTACAGCAAATTCCCCAATAACAAACAAACTTACAGATGGTTGCAGCTCTCCAGGGGTAAACCAGTCTGAAGCACTAAAGACAAATTCTCTGATAATAGATAGCTAAAAAATACCAGGAGGTCAGTGAGGAACACTTTGTCTCAGCTGCCTAGAGCTATCTAGCTAGGGTTTAGCTCTTAGGGATATGCACATAGTAGCGGTGGACATGGTCTTTTGTTACCCTTTGTATTGTTTTAATCCAGGGTAAACTGTCCTAAACCACTGCAAAAAAGACTTAGCAGCCATACCAACAACTCTCTGCACCCCTCCTGTCTAGCCTCTCTCTCTCTCATAGGTTTTCAAATTCTGTTGTAAAGAGCCATCACTGTGTAATGGTAAAAACTCGTTGTTTGGCTGTTTTGGTTCACTACACCTATCTTGTCTGTTGCTTGTGTATCCTACATTTTTCTCTAACCTAATCCTGCTGTCCTTTTTACTCTCTTTAAGTCCTTTTTGCTCTCCAAAACATGAGATTCAGTTGGTCTTCGCCATTATGAACAGCTTTAATTGGGTACACAAAAAACTGATGGGACAGCTTCTCTATCTATGTCCAGAAACTTCAGTACTAAAATTTAAGGAGCAGTTTTAGACCTAGACTGTATGGTTATGAAACATAAAAGTGAAAAATACTTATTCTTGAGTGAAGAAGGTGAATAAAAACCAGCTTTCTCTGGTCATAACAAATCAGTTGTTCCTACCTGCCTTCCTGCCTCTTGACTTCGAGCTGTTGACTGAGATGGAAAGGATGGACAGCTTTCTCTGACTCTCCCAGAGTGACTTACCAGCATAATGAGAGCTGACCTCGGGCAGCAGGAGAGCTTACAGTGAAAGAGCTACAATTTCTATTGAGGTTTTCAAAATGAATTCTCTAGGCAGACAAAAGACAGTCAAAGGCACTAATTCCTGTCTGATTGGGAATAATTAAAACATCTTCCTCAGTTTCCAGTCCATTTTTCTTCATGGCCAGTGCTTATGCTATGCCTCAGCAGAAGGATCTTAAATATGCCTTGCCATGCTCGAATTAATTTTGGTAGGTGTGTGTTCTTCGAGGCACAAAGAACTCTTCAGTTTCCTGTTGATCTATAGTTCTCACCATTTAGAAATCAGGATTGAAATGAAAACCTTTATAGGATGTCTAGTAACTGCTATCCTGCTGCTGCATGAAGTCAGTCCCCTGGAATATAGCCAGATAATATTTTTGGCAGTTTTCCTGGAGCAGCAAGAGGACTTGCTAACCCTGACATCTGGTGCAGCTTATGAAATCCAGGCAATTAATCGTGATCCAAGGTAGAATCTCTCTAGACTGTTTCAGAGTGGCTGTTTAGCAGAAACCTTGTGGTACTCATTAAGACCCTTCCAGATAATTTCCATCAGGTAATTCTCCTAGCCTTGATCAGCATTAGGTAATACGTTACCCTGAGCCTGTTCTAACATTCATCTGTGTTTTTTGGAAGGTAAACCAAGGATTAGTTACCAGGTGATATGACTGACTGTGAATGGGCCACATATATCTTTTCAGCAAAATCATTTCTTGAACTCTGATGGTGGCATATCTTGTTCTTGCTACAGATGAGCAAAGAATTAGAAGAGCAAGTTTTGTGTCCTTGAGTGTGAATCCACGTCTCTAATGGAAGAAGGGAAACAAGATGTTCAGGTAGATGTACAATGCTCTAACAAACCCCTTATTTTGAACAGACATGGCATGTTTTGGGCCATGCTCTGGTTTTTGTTTGCACTGAAAGGGGTACATGAAAGGGGCAGAGACAAATGTTTGAAATTACAAGAGATTTCTGTTTCCACACAGTGAAACTCATGACCTAGTTTCACTGGAAGGAACTCCCACACACCATGATGTTTCCTTTGATATCCTGCAAGGTAAGTATCTTTCTCTCCCACACATCATGGGATTCAGTATTATGTGATTTTCTACATTCTAATAAATAAGTTACTTTAGTGCAACTGCCTCCTTGAGATACATATCTTTGTCACCCTGGTCTACCATGTTGCCTATAAATAGACAGGAACCCACAGGGGAAAATTAGCCCTGGTATAGTGAACTCAGGTGAAGTTAAAGACAGCAGCTCGCTGATGCCTGGGTAGTGTAAATACAAACATTTAAATAACACCTGAGTCCTTAAAAAAATGGAATCAGGACTAAGTGGAATGGATTATTCCACAGTTTGTGCTTTAATTCACTGTCAATATCCAACAAATAAGCACAATTTGCTCTGGTCAGGTTTGGAGGTCTTACAGTGCAGGTGCTTGCTTAACCCAATTGCTACACTGGGAATCATGAAATCTCAGTTAACTTGTGCAAAAGCAACTCATCATGCAAGGAAAATCCCAGCTGGATTTTCCAGCACCTGAGATTAAATTGTTCTCAGTAGGATACTAAAGAAAAAAAAAAAGTGCTTGGAAAAGGTATTTAAATTTCCTGTCCATTTCAAATAGGTGTCATTTCACAATCCCATAGTTAATGGAAGGCATATTTCTTGGCACTGTGGTTTTAGCAGTCAGGTGGGCTTTCAACTTTCTCTTGCAGGGAGTGAGCTGATGATTTAGGGAGAGTCTACGTGTAAAAGTCTGACACATTTGGATCTTGTTCAAAGAAATAAGAGCTAAGAGTACCCAACACTTGGAAGAACCTTGCCCTGTTACTCTTGGATATATATTTTAGAACAACACAGTGTTCTTTCATCCACGCCCTCTTTGTGTGGAAGAAAATGCTTAACATTTCTCTCCTATTACCACTTTCAGGCTGTGGTGTTCGTTTGTTGATCCATTTACAAGTGACTTGGTTGAATGGAATACTAGTACTGTCATAGAAGACCACAGAAGTAGTCAATACTACTTTGAAAAAGTGGAGAAAGTAGTTCTCACTTTCCTGTTTGTATGTAAAGTACTTCAGTCACATCTTGGTACATAAATTATTTGCTTGCTGTCAAGAACTGGGAGAACCATACCGACTGGAGAAGAGTTTTATCCATGAGGATATTCAAGCCCAGGTGATAACTGCAAATCTCAGTGAAAGGAAGTTGAACTGGAGGGCTGCAGGTTTGGCAGTTACTGCTTTTTTATTCTGAAGAAAAGCTTCACGCTCTGATTTTGCAAATGTCTCTTTCCCACCAAGGGCTTCAGGGGAGTAACTCCTGCCTTGCACTGGTACAAGGCAGAGCAGAATAGGACCTTTTATGAAAAATAAAACAGGATGTTCCCTGCAGTATAACTGCAGGACTCATTATATGTTCTGCATTTAAGTGGTGTTGCAGACATTTATGCAATGCAGACAATACATCTTTGTCAAGGTGACAGGTCTCTCTTGGAAGGAAGATTATTTCTCCTGCACGCTATGAAGTACTCTACGTTCTGTATTTAATGTGTACAACACTGCCTGATTTCTGAAGCTTTGTAATTCCATCTGTACAATCTGTACGTCTTTTTGGAGGGTTGGATGCTGATAAGAACTCTCCTGTGCTTTGCATATGCCAAAGAGGTGACTTTAAATCGTCACCTCTTTACAAAGAGGGCAATTCTTGGTGCTCTGTCCTGTTGCAAGCCTCATATCACACTGATTCTCTGAAAAAACTAATACTGTTGGGAGTCTGTCAGGCTCTACATGGTTGCAGAGGGATGGAAAATTTTCTCATAATTATAATGTAAACAGAATATTGTCCTAGGGAAAAAAAACCTGATATGCATTTGTCATATGTATGTGTAAGAGAAAGAAAAATAAAAACAATGTTATTTATATGCAAAACTAAGAGCCAGCACCAGAAATGAGAGAAATTAAGGAGACTGTTTGAAGAATAAGCCTTTATTTCTACCTCTATAGCTTGTAAATATTTTGCATTAACAATTCTGCTGATTACAAGGGGCTTATTTATGAGTGAGAAAACCAGAATCTATCTGCAATTCTGCCTAAAAATACTTAGTTGCAAGTAGTAACTGCTCAGTAATAGAGGAGAAAATTGCTTGTCTGTTTTATTTTAAAAAAGGAATCTCAATGGTGTGAAGCTGGTAGAAAAGGGTAGGGATAGAGGAATGGCAACTAGAAAGGCAGAGGTCCATCCCTGCCGATGTCATTGAGGAGTAAAGGATAGAGACACATGGAGACACAAGTGTATGTAAAGCTGAGATATAGTTCTCCCGTGGTTAGCTCTGATGATTCAAAATCACCATTTATCTTACTACTTGGCAGTCAAGTACGTAGTGAGGGCCATCTTTCTGGGAGTGTTCAGTCTCACAGTAATTTTTGTCTTTCAACCTTTCTTTATCCACAGTGCTCTTTCTCCAATGGAAGAGATAACTTTTGGCTAAATCTGTTTCAATGGACAGCTACAGCTTCAATCTGACATTTATTTCTAATCTACAGAACTTAAAGCATTTTTACAGAGCAGGTCGATATTGAGGCAGAGCACAAGTGTGTGCATCAGGTGGCTGTGTGGCTGCTTTGTGTGACCAGAGGCAGGCAGGCCATGCACAGTAATACATTTGGTTCAGCCTCCTGGCATATTACAAGCAGATGAGTAATGTTCAGGGAAGAAAAGTGCTCATGCGTGAAGAAGCCAGACTAAATTACATCTATGTTACCATTTTAGTGTCAGAGTATGCAAACTGCGTCCCTTTGGGGACAAAGAAAGGGAAGGTGTGCACCAAGGGAGCGCTTTTTGTGCAGCAGCCATTGGTGCCTGTCCTGTCCATGCAGCTGGATTGCTAGAGCTTCTCTGAGGTGGTCCCTCTCCTTGAATTAAGGCTCATATGGATGTTGTGTCCTCAGCACCAGCTATTTTACTTTATGGACCTGCTTCTGCAGTACAGCATTACTCACTCATGTACACATAGTCCCAGTGAAGTCATAGGGCCCAAACCACAAGAAACATGTGGAACACAGGATGTGAAATCTTAAAGATGAAGAATTTCCGTGTTCCCCATGCACCTTTTGTTGATACAGTGAATTAAGCCAAGAACTTCAAGTGGATTGTATTTTAAGAGTTCACCAAAAAAAAAAAAGTCTGGGCATTTACTGAGATTTAAGAACACAAAAGAATAATTACCAATATTATTTTAAAGTGACCAGATGCTGCCTTAAGATGTGCTTCCAGGAGAAAGGAAAATCGGCTTGACTTCTTTGCAACATTCACACTTTATTTGGAAGGCCTAGAACTCACACAGAGCCAGTTCTGGGAAGGATTTGTGTCTTCCTCTTAACCATCCAGCAGCAGCTGAGGAAAAGTTCTCCAGAGCAGCATCACAGCTTTTTAAGCGAGATGCTTGCAGTGACTTGCTGCAGCTGCTTTTGAAAGTGAGGGTGGAAGCCTCCAAGCCATCTTGGAGCTTGCATTTGGAAAGAAAGCATTCAAAAACCTGTAGAATGAATCCTTCTGTCTTCCGTTTTTGATGCTGTGCCCTGTGGGTCATCAGTACATGTTGCAGCAGATGCGTTCTTCAGAAGAGAACCTGGGAGCTGGCAAGGGCTGTCCTACACAATTTACTTTTTTAAAGGCTTCATCCTGCCAAAAATTCCTGGGAAGAAGTAACTTGATTCTAAATGTGATATTAGCTATGAAGAAAATAACCCACAGTTACATGCCACTAGATGTCAGAAAAACTACATGGTTCAGCTGAAGAGGCAGATCTAACTGAGGAGTTTTGTTCAATGATTATTCACTTGCATAACACTTTGGACAGGGCCCAAGGAAAACAATTAGACATTTGAGTTTATTTTTGTTTGCATGAAATAGTAAATATGCTGTTGGGTCAGATTCCTCTCATTTTCCCCGGAGGGAAATGGAAATAATTTTTTTGCCAAGTTATGCCACCCTGGAAAGCAGCAATTGCTTTTGTCTCATCAGCAAATCTGTCTCTTCCAGAGTGCTGTGGTTTTGTATTCTTTGGATAAAGCTGATCTCTGAGTTTTAGGCAACTCTAGCAGAAATTTTGTGGAAGACAAGAGGGTTGATTCTACTTCAGCAGAAATGAAGTTGGGATGCTTGTGCATGTGCAGCAAACGTCAGATACAACGTTTTTATATATAGGAACATTCACAATTCTTAGTTCACCTGGATAAAGTTGGTGCGAGTTGTAAGCCTTTCAGAATTACGATGAAATAGATGCATATTCATGTAAAATTATGTCCCAATCTCCAAACATAGTTCAACCTTCAGCTACTGCTCTGCTGCTTCACTGATGCATCTGGAAAGTTTGGTTTGTATAGCTGGCTGCAATTCCATACATAAATGAGTCATCAAAATCATGTTTGTGTCATATGTAATGGGAATAGGCAGGTGACTGTTTTGTGCATAGATGCATATGTATCTGAATACTTCACAGGCTAAAATTGCTGTTGGAAAGAGTACAAAAATTCACACTCGATCTGTTGATTTTGTATGCTAATATATGTACCTCCCTTTCAGAGAAAAGCACATTCCAGGGGGACTGTGGCTTGCCGAACATGAAGATTTCTGAAGCTGTTCCATGTTTTTGAGCTCTTGATTCTTACAAGAGACATAATGCAGTATTCACTGTTTAAAGATCAGACTGTGACCTTTGACAGCAACTTTGCCAGGAAAACTAGAGGGATGTTAGGCCAGAAAGATTCTGAGGAATAAGAATAGAGAGATCCGCTTTACTCAATGTCTTGAGTCTCTATCTAAATGATTGTGTTTCCTTGTTATCTATGAATTGCTGCATATATGTCCTAGTAGCAATATTAAAAGTGGAATGAGTTGAATACAAGCTGTTTTTAAAAAAATAAGTATATATTTCTATTCTGTATTGATAATGACTAATAAAAATAAAAATAACACATGAAAGGCAAATGTAAATATTCTTAAAACAATTCCTAACAATGCCCATCATGGGCACCAGATATTTGAAGACTAATTGATGCCAAATTATTTTTTAAAGGTTTTCATAATTTGTTTTCTATTTCTGAACTTCTGTAAAAAAGTACTCTTTACCATGAGGTTTAGAGATTTACATTGTGTAGCAAAATCTGAGGTTCTTGGATGCTGCATGGCTCCACAGATGGGAAAATCTTTAAATCTGGTAGACTTGGGATGTAATTATGAGTCAGCAACAATACATGTTAGATGCCGTTATCCTTCAGTTGGAGAGTGCAGTTTTGAGGTAGCCTGGTAAAATAGCTGATTTAGCATCATAAATTGCCATTCCATTCAGAAATAGAATAGCCAGTGCTGGGGAGAAGTGTGAAGGCAGAGAAGCCAGTCTTGCACCTTCCCTGCTGCTTCCAAGCAGCTAGAGGTGCAGCTAGATGTGCATCTCTGACACCTCTGCAGGGATTCTTCTTTCCCCCAGCGGCCTGGAGACAGCTATTGACTGGCTGGAATTTGGCACAGGAGAGTAAAGAGCTCATCAAAATCGTGGCCTGGGACTGGCTGGTGATTCTCACTATGTGTAAATTTCAGGTAGTTGTAAACTAAACCTGAACTGCATTGAAACCTTCTTGGAGTTATGTCTTCATTGGCCTCTCCTTGGGCTTTGTTTTCTTCAGTGAAGAGCTGAGTTCAGGGCACAGCCAACCTCAAGACAGTCTCACGTTTAATCTCTCCCTGAAAACTTTGTATATGAGGCTCTGTGTGGTGCTTACATTTAAATATTGGCTTATACAGTGACATTTGTAGTTGAGTTTTAGGGCAAAAGAGTTGTCTTTAAGCTTTTGTCCTTCATTTTGTGTGTGTTTTTCTTTTTTTCCTCATGTAGTTTGCTACCCTGTGTCTCATGCAAAAAAAAAGAACAGGGAATCTCACCTTTTTCCTATTCCATGTATTTGCACACAGCTTTCGAGTAGCCAGCAGCAACAGCCAAATACTTACCTGTTCTACTGTAGAGAGGTGACGTTATTAACCTATGCATCCAGAGTTGGATGGAGTCACTTGGTGTCAGTGGCACTTTAAGTTACATCTTCTTAATAAAAAAACCTGGTTCTGATCAATTGAAGAAAAGGAATTTGTTCAGATGTATATGGATATATTGCTAAGCCTAAGGGCTGTTAGAGAAAGCTCTCAGGTTGTGAGTAAGTTTTGGAGAGAGTGAGATTTTCAGTAAAGAATACGCTGTCTGATTGGCAGTTGGATATGATAATAACACAATACAGAAACTGTGTTCCTCCGACTCCTATGATCTCCAGATAAGCCAGATCTGTTCTGCCTGAAGTTGTGTATGAAAAGAAAACTTGCAGATGTCTTACAGTGACTGCTTAATACATTCATTACTTCTTTTTTTATGTCTTGCCTGCGTTATTAGTTTCTTAATATAATTTTAATAAAAAAGTCATTGTGGCCTCTCTGTTATAACATTTTACTGTTGTACAGAGTTTATTATATGAGAAACCTCACTAGCTTTACAATATATCTAGCAATGCAGTTTTTATACAGGGGTGTTTGGGGAGAGAGTTTGCAATGAAATTCTAAGCATTTAATTTAATTTAGTCTCTCACTTTCCATTTGCACATTCACACCTCATGTATTTTGAGTTTTGCCCAGCTTAAACACCTAAAACCTGCAATGGGAGTGCCTCCTTTTCAGAATGACAAATGTACATGGTGAATAGATAGGGAGATGTTCTATGTGGTTTAAATGAGAGAGCTTAAAAACTTGGAAGTTTTTTTCTTTATGCATAAAAAAGGATTTCAAGCTTAACTTGTATAACCATAGCTTCTGTGAAGGGATGGAATTGTTTCCACTCCTGAGTTCTGATTTGCCTCTGAAGATTTTTAGTATTTATTTCATGATGGTGGGAGAAATGAAAATGATTTTCTTCTATTGTGTCACAATATCCATTAAATCCTAACCGGCAGCAGTGTTTTGTGTAGAGTATAAACTGTTGCATTTGGACTTTCTTTGCAGTAAAGCAGATGTTTCTTTTTGTGAGTTTTTAATCCATGAGGACAGCATGCTAAACCTTTCAGGATCTAGATCCATTTGGCAGGGGATTATGTGAGGTCTTGCTGTGGAAACCCTCTTGCGGGATATAAACGGCACATTTCTAGTGCACTGGTGTATGGATACTTGTATACAGACACGCACCTATGTTCACGTTTGTTTCAGTTGTACATAAAATCTCTTGTTTCACTTAGCTCTTAGTTGAGAAAAACGGACCTGACTAAAGCAGAAATGAACTAGTTCACTTATTTCTGTCCACCAGACAGTTTTGGAAGTGAGAAGAAGCTTTTGGGTGGTATTTTTACTTGTTAAGATGGTCTATTGAGGATATCTATGAAGGACATACTCTAGCTCTTGAGCTGCAAATTGAGTTCTTGCCATCATATGTTGTCTTAAGGACAGCATGGATGAAAACCAGTAAAAATATATTTTTAATCTTTAAGTCAACAGAATGGAATTTGAATGCATTGAGTAAACACTACTAGTTAAAAGATGTCAGTAAGCGAGGCTCTCTTTCAAGATGAGATATGCATCTTTTTCCAAAACCAACCCAAAGAGCCCAAAGTCCCATAGACAGAAGATGACCACAACCATTTGTAGTTTTCAGGAAAATATTGCTAGAATAGCAAGCACATCTAAATCTAAAACCAGAAATGGTTCTCAGTGTCCTCCATCATGTTTAGTAAGACTCAGTAGTTGCAAGATGACCACTGAATCCCATTAAGCTGCTTTTGAGAGACATCTTCTTGAGCACTATCCCTTAAAACTTTCTGCACCCTAACATGTTCATGGTAGAGGTGTTTCTGTGGGAACACATAAATTCTTAACTATACTCACAATATATGCCATACTACATGACATGCTGCCCAGAGACCATGCTCATGTCTTGTTCTTGACTAAACTTATGCTCTTCTATGTCCTCTAATGTTGTACATATACAGTAGCTGGTGACTGAATACAGACTCCTTATGGCATTTAGTCTTGCTAAGAGTAGAAATGAAAAATGGTGAAGTAGTGCAAAGCCCTGAGATCTATCCCTCAACTTCCTCTGAAGATGCTAATTAAAGGGATGTCAGGTTTTTAAGAAGCATGAAAAATTAATCCAAGAAAATAATGCTGCCAGTGGCTGTTTCTGTGTTGAAATTCTAGACAGTCTCTGGAGACGGTGGGGAAAAAAATATTCTGCTGTGATTGCAAAAAGAACAGTAACTGACTGAAACCACAAATGTGAATGTCGCTTTCTTTCTCCAGCTTATTTTGTACCTGAATCAAAATTCTAAATGCCACATTTATGTCTCTGTGTATGGAAGAACACCTCTCATTCATCTGTCTTGGAAGATGTGTAAAATTTATATGCATGATATTTAATTTAATTTTATCTTGTAATATTTGTACTTGTTGGAAATTCTGTTGTGCAAAATATGCATTGAAGAATATACCTATAGGATTTAGTTGTCAACTATTACTAAATTGCCAAATGGGGAAGGCACGTGTAAAGATTTCCTAGGATCATGCCATCAAGGAGACCAGTGGTGACAAAGCTGCATTTTTTGTCCCTGCATTGTCTTTTGTCTTTTGTCATTGCATTAGGTTGGGATCTAATGGGCCTGATAATGTTCATAATATCCTTTCCTCAGGATAGATCTTACAATGCTACAGCTGGAGAGAAGAGCAGGCAAACCTTTTGTTGATGAAGGAAACCTAAAAGAAGGCATTAAATACTTATGAATTCTGCATGCACTAAGAGGACTTTGTGTAAATACCCTAGTTGTGACCTGAATGCCTATCTAGACAGCAAATCAGCTGCCACTTTTAAGAAGAGGAAAAAAAATCCTTGTGGCTGAAGATGAAACAGAGAAAGCAAATATGTAGGCTAGGGAATGAGAATGCATCAAAGAACTGACCATGTCTATCATTCCCTGAAGAGGCTAAACTACATGTTTTCTTGAATACATCTATGTGAATATGTCTTTATGGATGTTCTCAGGCACTGTGGCTAGAAATAGCTCTTCGGCCTGCCAGGAGAATAAATGAAGTTTCCTGTCACCGTAGGTAGACAAGATATACTGCTTTCATGACATACTTTTAAAGATGCCATGTATGTCTATTTGTCAACCTTAACACACGTCTCCTTGGCAACTGCTTCTACTGACTGACAGATGCATTCAGATTTGGTTTATATGGCAGTTGCAATGCATTGAGATTAGGAATGAAATTGCCTGTCTAGAAAGGTAAATGCAACTCTTCCAGCTAGTTCAGAAGATATGTCTTGTTAACAGGCTAGAGCACCTCTTCCACACTTGCTAGAGATGAGTAGCCAACAGCATTCATTTGCTACTCCCAGCAAGAAATGAACTCCAGGGTAAAGTAAATTCCAGATTGAAACTATCTTCATGCTAAAAAAAAATCCAAGAAAAATCTGTGGGGAAGGTCTACCAAAAAAAAAAAAAGAAAAAATTGGGGAAAAAGAGAACTCAAGAAAGAACCACAGATGAAAAGGAAGTTATAAAGGAGGTAGATACAAGTAGGAATGCAGCAGATGGCTAACTCATAAATAGCATGATAATCACTGGGATGCAAAGCAAAACACCATAATAAAGAACAAATGATTATGAATATTATGTTTCTTCCCTGCTTTGCCAGGATAAATAAACATGAACAGATATACCAACTTGTTTCCTCCATATGTTTTCACAAGTGCATTTTTGTTTGATATGGAAGAGATGCTTTTTCACATTGTGATCTGATTTTTGCATTACCTCTTGTGACTTTTTGGTCTGATTATTTCTGGGAAAAGGAAAATCATTGAATCATTACTGAGAGGACAGTGTTGTTGCGTTCTTTTGTTACTCCTAGCTAACTCCTTGAGGTCCACACCTTCCCTCTGTCACCCTTTGGAACAGTCCTGATCTTTGTTCATCCTTACAGAGGAAGTGGTCTTTTGACTCACATGAAAGCTACGTAGATCACATGTTTCTGCCAGGTCTGTTTAGCTCATTGTAATAATAAACCACAAACAGGTCCAAAGAAAAGTGCCTCTGCATTTCAATTTGTTTTCTTTTAACATAACTTCAGAGATCAGAATGAAAGATGAAACACAAATCTGCTTTTGTTGGCCTGTATCCTTGGTGTATTATGACAAGTGAATCATTGCAGGATTTGTGGGAATACATTATGGGGTTTATTGTGGCCCTGTAGAGATCTGGAGGAGGAAAGATTAAGCTAATTAGTCTGTGAGTCGTCTCGGGCTGCGCTGCTTGTGGCAGAGTCTTCTATGGAGAAGTACAAAGACCTCGGTGAATATGAGCTCCTTCCTGGCCTCCTGCTGCTGACTTGAAATATTAGGATCATGGTAATGAAACCTGTCAGCCAAGTTGTGGTGTCTCTGGTGTCTGGTGCTCTGCCGTGGGTGACAGTTGCCTCCCAAACCAGCAACTCATCCCAGTTGCTATGGCTGATGATGGCCTGGGAGAGGGACCCTGCTGCATGGATCCCTGCTTGCACATGGAGGGAAGCCTCTGGTTTTGGGTGCAGTTGTAGCAGTAGCCCAATTCAGCAAGAGACACAGTTACCCTGCCACTGTAACGCCAGTTGTTTCATTGAGATTTTAGGTAGACTGTCAGCCCTGTTAACCAGTCTGCTCATAATTTCCCACAGTAAAGCTCTGGGTTTCATCTTCCTCAACTTTTCCAAAACTTTATTTAGGCAATTTTTCCATCCCTTGGGCAACTTTTTATTTCTGGAAATATCAAAGTCTTTCTGCTATTTATGAGAAAAAGGCAAAGGGTAAACAACACCTTGTTTTCCAAGGCTAAGAAAGGTTAGGCAACCTTTTCTTTGGGAAGTTCAAGTGCCTTGAAGCTTAGCAGTAGGGGCTCTCAGTTTGGCACAAGAGCTACTTTTGTGTAGGGATGTACTTTTTGGTACTTTAAGGAAAATCCCCTCATACTTGGCCAAGTTATAAACAGTTCAGAAATTGTGATTTATTCATACTCAGAAGAAACTTGTTAGAATGTAGCAATGAAAATCTCTGTGGTGTGCTGGAGCCTCCACAGCTTCCTGTGCTGGATAAACTTGGATTGCATGCTACAGCGTTGGTGCCAGAAAGACTTTGTGATGGCCATTTCCCACTGGGTGGTCAGAGGTGATGCACACCAATCTGTTCCTGTGCCCTTTGCATCCAGACAGGCTGGAAGAGGAATAACAGTGTCAACAGAGAGACTCTGAAATCAGATGATCTGCCAGGTTGTAGGGCAGAGAAAGGTACAGTAGCCAAGGTATTTTTCTTACCACCTCTGTCATTGACATAGGTATATGACAAACATAACAGCCTCTTTCTTTTTTTGGCCCCTTTTGCACAGCAGGAGATTGCATTAATACATGGCTTATTTGGCTTATAATTAACCACTAATAATTGTCATATTTACTGTTGCAAGAGCATCACCGAAGAGCAAAGGATGTACAAGCAGGATGTACAGGATCTGTTATGGTTTCCACAGGCACACATTGCTGGCTCAGGAGAACGGACAAGAGATTGCACCCACTTTAGCAAATTCTTTTGTGAATTTATAGCAACATGGACTATTCTCTTACCCCCACCCATACTCAGGACTCTTCTTAACCGCACCCTTACTCAGGACTCTTGCACAGTGGTCTGTTTCATGTAGGTGCTGCCAACCTCAGACCCTCCACTCAGTGTTCTGTTTCTCAGGGCTCTGCTAGTCTATGCAAGGACAGCTCCACTCGATCTCTCTCCTTTACTATTGTGAGCATTTTATAGATCTTAATGTCTGTTTCTCAGCCTTCTCTGGGCTACCAGCAGCCTGCAGCCACAGGCCTGAGTAATGCTCTACTGCTTTGGCAGGGCTAAACAAGGCCCTGGGGAAGATGCATTGACTGGCTGATGGGGAGCAGGAGCAGACTCCAGCGTGAGGTGCTGACGTCAGCTGCACCACGGGAAGCTGTCTGTGGGCAAACAGAGCCGGCATGTTGCTTAAAGGCCACTGGGGCCTTGTTCAGTCAAAACAGAGCTGCTGCCAAACTGCTAATTGTAGCTCTATTTTTCCCCTCCTGCCTTCACAGGTTAAGAACGGAAATTCATTGCTTTGGAGAGCACCCTATCTCTCCAGAGCACTTGGGAGACTTGAATCCGCTACCACCACCTGTGTTGCATGGTTAGCTGTCTGACAGGTTTTTGCATCACTTTTAAAGACATTTTCCTTTTTTTCTTAAGATGTTTCCCCCACCTTGGCCTGACATATGGTTTTGCTTTAAGAGCAGAATGGTTTTCCACAGGCAGCTGGTGAGGTCCCTGAACACATGTTCCTCCAACACACAAAACCCTGGAAGACATTGATTCCCAGCAGAAAGGTTACTTACATACAGCTGTGGAGCACTGTCTTAAAGTTTTGGAATATAATATTGTAGTCAGCTGACATCATTTAGTCACTTTGATTAGTTTCTTGTGCCTGATTGCCAAAGGTCCTGAATAATGACAAATGAGGCTCCTTCAAAGATCACATCAATACCCACTTAAGTAACAAGCAGAAAATAAATCATCATTTCTTTCAGAGCTAAAACCAGGGAAAATGGCCTTGGGATATAACCAGATTAACTGGACAGCATTTAGAACAAATGCAATTACGAAATACATGTATTGTAGCCAAAAGTATTGTTTGAAAAGAGGGTTCTCTTATGCTTTCCAGTCTTAAACAAAGTAGGGAAAAGGTTCTTTCTGAAAAGGAAACAAGGGAATTAAAGAGACAAAGGCCAGCTTAAGAAATAAAACCACATCCATTCACTCACAAGTTTTCTTTTTTTGAATGTGTGTGGAAGAATGGGCAGGTTATAAAGCCAGAAAAAAAGAATGTGTTTCTTCCCGAGAACGGGCAGTGGATTTGGGTAAGTCAATCAATTTCTGTGCCTGTAGATGGAAACTTGCTCTTTCCTCCAAGAGCTCTGTCTCTGCCACTTGCACCTCTCTAATCTGCGGCAGAGTCCCTCAGCCCCGGCAGCACATCTTGCTCTTTGCCAAACACTGAGCTGTGCTTGAGCAGTAAAGGCTGACAAGGCAGTGCCATCTCTGTACTGGCATTTGGCAGTGAGGCATCTCAGGAGCATGATATGGGATCATTGCCCTAAGGGAATGTCTGACCTGGCTATTTTAGAAATCTCTATTTTTGGTTCTTCCCCTGCATAAACGGAGCCATTCATGACAGTTTGCTCACATGCTGTGTCTTTCCTGTCCCAATTGCGTTTTTAAGTGGCTGCTTGGGCCAGCCAGCACTGTTCCTTTTCAAGTATAGGTCTCTTGGTTTTACTGTGCAGTTTCTTGCAGTTTTTAACATTTAACAGTGTATGGCTGAATCCCTGCCTAGAGACACAAAAAAGAAAAGAAAAACAGAGAAGTTCTTCATGGCTGGCAGTCCTGTCTGAGGGAGCACCCCAAAGGGCAGGAGGTCACTCTGCAGGTGCCCACTCTTCCTGACTGCAAGTTGGATGTATCTTGTAATAACCTACATTTCCACACTGGTGAAGCAGCTCAGGCTGTCGGACATCAGCCACAGTGCCTGTGAGAAGGCCTCATGACAGCAGGGTTTATATTTTTCCTTTCTCTTCACTCTTGGGTGCAGGGGAGTGCAGGTGGTACGTGGTTGTGCTTTCACAGTGGGTCACAGTCTGTACCGCTAACAGTGTGCTGGGCCAACAGCAAATTTCAGGATATCCGTGCATGATTTCCTCACTTTTCCTATTTTCTGGACAGAAGTCATTCATAAGGGAATATGTTTGAATTTCTGAACTGCTCTCTCCAGGGTCTTTTCAGCTTGACTAGTTAATATCCAAACAGCAACAACGCTATGCCTCCTTTTTTGTCATGGGTTTTTTCATCTACTTTCTTTCATCAGGTTGCTGCTAGTGAAAAGACTGAGAGCAACTCTATCTCAGATCAGAACTGCAGTGGGAAAATCAGTCTGTGGCTAAATTGTAACCTGGAGGCCAACAGACCCAACAGTGTGAGCTCATAAATGTTTGCTGGTACCATTGGGGTAGTACCATGACCACTGAGAGAAACAAGTCATTAGAACACTCTATAAAGGTGTAGTTTTTTTCTGTTTGTGGCAAGGCTGATTTGAATTTAAAATGATGCTATGAGAAAACAGGCTAGTATTTTTTCTTAGCCTTCTACTACTGAGCTTCATTTCTCTTAAAGCACTTTGAGATAAAGTAAATGTTTGGTTTCATCCAAAGACAGTTTAGAAGTACTAGTAAAGGCTTACTTGGTATTTTGGTATTAGAAATTTGGTATTAAACTCTATGGTGCCATTTGCCTTTTAATGCCAAATATCCATATATATATCTTTATCATGTCTACATGTTGAACAGATTTTTTCCATGGGCACGTGGAACACGTCAACAGCTCAATGACACATGTCAGAAAGACAGATTATCTGCCTTTATTTTTAATGAGAATATGGATTTGCTAATTTTTTTTCTATTTAACAGAAGCCTTAAATTTACTGAGATGTCAAACCTTATTGTTGAAATCATGGAATAAATAGCTAGCAGTTTAGCCTTTTAAAATATTAGATCATGCCAATCCAATGTCAGTTCATCTTAAAATAGAAGCAAATCACAGCAGATTGTTTTCACAAAATGGCAGATCCTGATTAATTCTAGAGCAACATTTCCATTCAGTGGTATCAAACTCAGACTCTTAAAGTCTCTTCTTATTAAAAGCACTGAGTTATGTAAGGAAAAATGACAGGAAAAATGTACCATGATTTCTCAAAGTGAAAATCTCTGAAGAATGGCTCAATGACTTTTCAAACCTCAGTAAGAAAAAACAGATTAGCCACATTGGACTGAACGATTGTGTTTTAAACTTAGAAAAGAAATTGCAAAGTGTTAAAATCTGTAAGATAATTTTTAGACAGGAAGCTGAAACTGCTTGCATCTGAAGTGTTAAAATGTGACAACCATTTCATGTATTTTTAAAACAGTTGTGAAAAATCACAGCTACCTGCTGTTAATAAAGAAAGAGCAGGAAATTCATAATAAAACAATAAACCCATAAACCTTGAAATATGCACATGCAACAGGTGCTGATATGTACAACAATATTAGAATGCAATAAAATGTCTCACTATTGTCCAAAAATAAGGATATAACATTTGGCTATGTTCTACCCTTGATGTGAATTAATTCAGATACCCAAAGTTAACATGTGTTAGATAAAGAGAGGGAATTTATTTCGGAAAGACAATGGAAAAGTGTTTTGGTTCAAATCTTTATTGAGAGATCTCCATTGTTTCAGAGATTTTTAGCTTTTTTTTTTTCCTAACAGATGGTTCATCTGGAATGTGAATATAGGACATTTTCATCCCAAAATTTCTGTGACTGTGAGATGCTAGTGAGCTGGGGACTCTATTTAAGCTCTGTCCTTCTACCCTGCTCCTGTTAGAGCCCGTCTACCTTCCTGGCATCTGCTGCAACCGAGAGCAAAGCTCGGCACATCTTTGGCTTGATACAAGTTAAATAAAGCAAATTCAAAAGATGTGGGAACACAGGTTTTGCATTTTCAAGATCCTTTTTTAACCCTGAAGGAGACTTCAGCCTTTGAATCAACTACTTAAAAAATAAGCTGGTCAAAACCATTTGGTTTAAATTTTAAAAGTTTTTCCTTTCCATCCCTTCCAACCCTACCATTCTATGGTTCTATGATCTGTATAATTGGAGACAGCGCAAAAGTGTGCACAAGAGTACTTCACTAAGCGTCCCAAGTGCACATGAAACTCTCCCACTCCATTTGTGTCTCTATACCAGCATCATCAGTTTCCTGTGACCCTGAGCAAAACAAGGGTTTCAGAACACTTTACACTGTATTGTTGCAGCGGCATGTGGTTAAAGCAGCTTATACAGATACAGCTATAAAGGCTCTTATGCCTTCTCGTAGTTTTTGGTGGGATGGCATGCTTGCCTGAGCACTAGTGCTGTGATAAAACATCATCTACACTGGAAACTTTTGTCAGCATAATTATGCAAGGCAACAAGACCTCTCTGGTGTGCACTGTAAATAAGACCCAACAAGTATTCTATATTATAAACAGATTGAGGACCACCGCAGACTTCCCCCCTCCGGCTCTGGATTTGTTCATTGTTTCTCTGTTACAATTGCCAAACCACTGGCTGTAAAACTTCCTTCAGTCCCTGCTTTATTTTCATGGTGGGTGCCACAGACTTATCAACATGTGTCATGCACAACAAGCAGTAACTACTGCTGTTTTGCCTTTCCCTACTCTTCATGTACTGAAATCCAACAGTGTTATCCTCTGCACAGGAGCATTAAAAAGCAAGAATATTTCATGAGAAAATCTGTGTGGAGTAAGGGAAGGGATGTGACATCTTGTTAAGAAAAGAGCTTGAACTGAGGAAAAAGAGTCTTAAATTTCTATTATTCCTTAAACACATCCAAAGCTGTCTGTGCTAGCCTTTTTTGGCAGTGAAACATAGCATCACTTGTTGCACTGGACTCTGCTCCAAAAGCTGCAACAAATTGATTTTGCCTTTTCCTTTGAAATGTTAACATAACTGATACTTTATTTTACAAGAGTTAGATTGGCGTTGCAGAGGCCCTTTCTTTTGGAAGGTTAAGCTTTGGGAAGTGCACCAGTGTGAAACAACAGTCAATGCCTTTACCATGGAGTGAGTGGGTCTTGGTGATAGGGTGTGATTCACATCTAGTCTGCAGTTCCTCTCTCTGGGAACAGCTCCAGTCACACGTTTTACACTTGGCCTATGTTGACTCAGCAGCTCATTTGACTTGCAACACGGATGAAAAGCACAGGGCATACTTTATATTTTTTTTTTAAAAGGGAGATTTTTGCCTGTTTTTTTCCAATATATCATGAAAGAACATGAATGTTGACTGACCAGTTTGATATTCATTCATCAGGAAAGCTGATGCAGTACAAATCAATGAAGTTAATAATAGAAGATCATATTAATGACTTTCCCAAATCAGCAAGGGGAGGTGATACATTATCAGAAAACAAGTATATGATGTTCACATCTCAGATTCCATATTTTCTTCATCTTCCTATCGATCATGAGATGCTAGTTTTGACACCTGTTTAATTTCTTCCCGAAAACATCTGCTACTTTCTTAGCTATTTTTGTTGCAAACTTCCTAAACTTATAGCTCCCAAGGTTAACTCCTTGGCACAGGGGAGCTGTCTTCCCTCAATTACAAACCAGAATGTCCTCACTTCAATGGGTACTGACAAAAAGTTTAAAGCTCCTGGTCTGTTATGTTACAGCTTGGGAAATGTTTTTCAGCTAAATTATACCAGTGAGAGTGTAAAACTTTTTTTTTAAATATTAACTTTATTCTATTCTCTCTATTTTTTTTTTAAGTGGAAAGAGAATTTTTTTAAAAGAAGAAATTGTGGATTGTTTGAGTCAATTTGTGAAACCTGGATTATACTAAACATTGCTCTATTTTTATCTGAAGGAAGAGGAAACATCAAGAATCTTATCCAGAAACACCACATTATGTGTTAATCTGGAGACTCAGCCAAAAGTCTAGATGTTTCCACGTATGTAGTCATTGAGAAACTGAATTTAAAAGAAAATACTGGATTTTCACAATCAGGTTGGCAGACTTCATTCATCACAGCCAGTCCTAATTCCTATTCACCAGGTAATCTTTCTGATCTTGGTAAGTGCTTAAACTGAGCAGAGGATATTTGCTACAGAGCCACTGAATTACTAGCATTTGTTTTACAAAGTATATAAGAACTGCTGAGTCACATCCAGTTAATTTTGCCCATCAGTGTGCTGTGGCATTGCAAGAGTGACTGCGTAATGGAAATATGATGATTTCTGACTTCTGTCATTTAGAGAATCTGACACTTTAAAGCTTGTTGGTTTCTCCTGGGAAACACTTTAGTATGGTGGCTTGCCTTAGACAGAAAGGAATCTGCTAGACAACTGCAGCTTTTTTTAGCTGCTTGTACTATTCTTAGGTCTTGCATTTCCAGTGGTCTCTTTGGCATATTTCCTTCTGGATGTTTGTGCTGACAGGATGAAAACTAACCCTGAGTTAGTTCTACTGGTTCTGTTATTCACAAAATTCCTCTCTCCACCCCATTTGCCTTGTTCAACTTCCCATGTTATGTCCAGTCGTTTCCCCTCTCCTACACATGGAGGCTATTGTTGAGGCTTGCTTACTCTTCACCTGTGTTGTGTGTGCATGTGAGTGTGTATATGTGTGATGTATTTCCTTCCAAGCCTGTCTCCAAGGTGGATCCTGTCTCACCTAACCCTTGGGTAAGTATCCTCCCCTTAATCAACAGTCATCCTTCCAAAACTTCATTCTTCACATCCTAGCATAGGAATGATGAAGCAGGATTTGCAGATAGCCATACGAATCCCATTTCACGTGCCTCTGCTCTAATTTTGGCTTTGAATATCACGTGGTGGCAATCAATAACCTTTGGGTGATGTAGTACTCCCCTTGCTACTCCTTGATCCCTCGTGTCTGCTCTTGTTAGATACCACTGTGCCTCTTACTCATATTGTCCATCAGTTTCAGACTTGATCTCTCATAGATTCTGGGACATCTCTCACCTCCATTTTGGACCTTCTTTCTTTCACTTCATTCAGCACTGTTTTTGCTCTCACTCACATGTGATCCTCTGCCCAAACTCAGAATCATCCCATCTTCTGCATAGTCCCAAATCCTCACAAAGTGTCTTCTGTACTGGGGTGTCCATCTCTCTTTTGCTGAATATTATTCCTAACATATACTTCTTCCTGGCAGCTGGAGTCCTGGCAGACGAGTAAATTGGGCATATGCTGAATCTGAGTGAATCTGATTTCTAGTGGATTTGAACTTCCTTGCTGATCATGATTTCAGTAGGATTATGCTAAGACTGTAGCAGGAATGTGCATCAGCATGGTCCTATGGACCAAGACTTGAATGTTGCAACAGATTGGAAAAGCTTCAGTCTGACTTTTTGGACACCAGAAAATCCATAAAGATGAGGAACTTGAAGAATCTGTTCCTTTGGTAATTTGTAAATACAATTCTCTAGCTATCTATGAAAAGTAAACACTGACTGAAGAAGTTACTGAAGTTACTCTAGATATAACTGGGTTATGAGGAGGGTTATCCTCACATTTTTCTGTCTGCAAGAAGTGAGAGAGGGAGCTGACTTCCGCCTCTCACCAGCTACCAACAGCTTCATTCTTGTATTGGTTAATGGGATCAAATCTATTGGGATGAGAGAAGGTGAAAGAGTCACCTATTATAAACACATATAAGCAAACAGAACAGGATTCCTTAGGGAACCAGTCTGAAAAACATAAGAATGACCTAGAATGGCAATGAAGTGACCTATCTCCAGCACTTTGATTTGTGTACAATATTTTCTGTTCTGCCTTTGTACTGTAAACATCTTGGAACAGAAATGTCCACTTATAATTCCACAGAGCATAGCAGAGTCTTTGCATTTATTAAACAAACAGAAATATAGCAAAGTTAATTCCTGGTCATTTTCAAGTATGGGGATTTCTAGCTTGGATGAGAGGGACACCAAGCATTTTTAAGGTCAAAGTCAATATGAAATCCTTTTTTCTACAGTACTTAAAACTAACTCCTTAAAATCTTTATTGATAGAGCAGAATGATATTAGACATAGATGCCGGCTTCTAATTTGGTAGAAGTTTTCTATGGTACAGATCTTGGACTTTTGGGTAGCTCTGATTAATCACCAATGTTATTTTGAAACATGCTTTGTCCACTTTTGTCTTCTGTCAGTTTTATCAAAACTTTACAGGTGATAAATGATGACCCCGATATTTTCAGATAGAAAATATTTTAAATGTCTGGTATAGTAGCAAAACTGCACAGACATTTACCAGGTATGGTGCAATACTGAAACTCAAAAAGTGTAACTTTCACGTTTTTTTAATAATCTAAAAATATCTGCTTGATTGAAATGATTGATGGTGCTTGTCTTAGAGCATCATGACTCACTCCTACTGAGTTCAAAACTTTACAACCAGCTAGCTCCCAGCTGCAGAAGGCCTTGAACAATCGTGGAATAAATCATAGGAGAAGCATAGCTTTTTTAGAGGATTTTTTTTGCTTAGGTTCCTCTTTGTGGTGCTGAATTAAGCAGATGTTCTGGGACCAAGATGTGCTGGGCTGGGTGGCAGGATTGTATCCTGCAGGCCAATTGAATTTCTCATTGAAAGGGTTGCTTCTCCTTATTTGAACTCAGTTCTTCATGAGTTCCAAATGCATGATACAACTGGTGACAAGGTTTCCCTCTGTGAAATATTTCTGGCTGGGGAATATTGGGAAAGAAGGGAAACAGTTTCAGTTGTTTTAAGCCAAATAAAACCTGTAAAGAGCATGGCCCCTGCTGAAATGAAATTTCAAATTAGTCATCAAAACTAATTGTCTTTTAAATGGTCTACTGAAAAGGGAAACCATAAAAAGTTTGTCATAGTAGTCATAATGTGTACAAACAATCCAAAGGTTATTTCATATGACAGACAGAAAACCAGTCGAACCCTGCTTGTTTTGCAAACAGTTTATATCACTGGGATAGAATCTACCAGCAGAATAGGGAGAAACTGCCATGTATCATAAGACATGGCTCAAAACTATATTTGGGAGATTTTTGTCTTTGAGAAAAAGGGACAAAATAGTTTTCTTTCACTTAAGAGGAGTTCTTTACTTCCACAAAACCAAAAAAAGTTTATATAGCATTTCAGTATGTTTCTGCCTCCTAATTCTGATATAAATAGCAAATAGTGGCACTTACTTCAGGCTTGCACCAAGGTGAATGAGATTCTTCTGTTTGGTCATTATTAGACATAGAGCCATTTGTTTGTATTGATTTTGTAAGATATCCTCATATGCAACACTAGTGCTGGCTTTGAATTGAAGGGTTTGAATCCTTCTTTCAGGCTGAAAATATTCTCATGCAAATATCTTAATTTACTGTATCTATTAATCCATGTATTAAGCCTTAGGTTACCTCAATGTTTTATTGGTCATTTTAATTTTGAGAAAATCCATTGATAAAGCAATCCCTGTTGATTATTATAAAGGAAAATGATGTCATGAAAAGGAATCATTCCAGATCAAGTCTTGCATAGTCTGAGAATGCAAATGGCTCCCATTTTTAAATGCTTTATCTTACCAAAACTACAGGTGTAAAGGTGTGAATCTTGAAATGGAAAATGTAGCCTTCTACAACTGAATCTGTTTGGTATTATGACATTGTGTCAAACTACCTAACTAAAGCTACTGATAAAAGACTGTACCGCATATAAACCACACCACTATAAACTACCAATACAGAGACATGCTGGTAGAGACATCCTGTTCATAACAGTCCAGGGGAAAAGGTACACGGCAGATTAGAGAGGTGAGGGAATGAAATTGTCACTAAATTAGGTGATTGGAACTTTTATTACTACCTTTGCCTGCCCATTGCATCTCTGCCTGTTGAATCTTGCCTTTGAATTGTGATCTGTAGACATGAAATGGATACTTCCTCTCCCACTAAATCCTTTTGTATTCAAACAAAACAGAGCTTAAATGGGGACATACAATCAGTGCCCTTTGAAGAATAAAACCATTAGCCCTGTCATATTTCTGCTGGCTCAAGAAACAGCTGAGTGGGATTTATTTGCTGACAGATGGAGGTACCTAATGATGTAAGCAGAACTTTTTTTTTTTGCATGGGCGACCTCCAAATGCCTACCAGAAAAGGCAACAAGAGTCAGATCCATTTTTGAAAAGGAATGTTCTTTCACATTTAGTACTGAATATTTTTTTTCTTTTGTTTTGATCTATTTTTTTTGGTTATTTATTTTCTTTGGTGGTTTGTTTTTTTTAGATTAGGATCACTCCCTTTAAGCAAAATGTCTGCTTAAAACAAATTCAGTGATCCATTCATGTTTCATGATTCATGTTTCATGATTCGTGTATCCATTTGCAGTTATAGCTGCATACAGTTACTCTGAGAGCAACAGGGAGAGTGTTCTGTTGAAATAGCTCTGACTTGGTTTGTCTGAAAGATCCAGAATAAATTAGATACCACCAGATTTTATTGATTGTACTAATCCTTCTTATTTAAACCCCTTGCATAAGACTGGTGACTCCAAATTTGTAAATGTGTCAATCAAAACAGATAAAAATGAGATTTCCTGTGGTGATCAAGCATCTCCATCCAGGACTTCAACCTACTAAAATGAACTGAGTTCCATGAATTGTGCTATTTGAATCTCTTTTGGAGAACCAGCAGCCTTCACAACTGTTATCTGATTCTAAGGCTTGAGTTGGCTCTGCTTCAGTGTTATTTTTCGAGACTCTGGAAGTTTTTAGTCTTTCATCCTGAAATTTTTTTCCTTTCTGTCAGCAGAAGCTCAGGTCTTTCCTCAGGAGTGTCATATGAAAATACCTTTTGGAGGTTCTCCTGAAGAACCCCACTCTCCTGACATGTTGCCTGGGACTTCTGGAAGAGCATGTGGTATTCTTCAAAGGTGCTATTAACTTGTTTCTATTCAAAGACCACCTCGCTGAAATCAGTTCCAGGGTGTGCCAGATCACCCCTCAAGGCTGAGAAGGCCACCTCACCGCTGCCTGCATGCATCTGCACTAGGACAGGGGGAATGAGAACACCCAAACTCCATCTCTGTGACAGGGTTGTGGCTTATCATTTTCTGGTTATAAGCAGCCACTCGGCTCTGTAGGTTGGCCTGTGTAATAACTCAAAAACAATTAAGGATTTTTTAGAATCAGAAAAACTGTTTCCAACCTGAGATGTGACTGTGTATTGTGGACTTGTTTGCTATGGTGATTATCAGAACTGCAGTTAATTTCAGCAGGACTGAGATCAATGGTGCACATGTACTTTATTTCTGCCCTAACTTCTTGAATGTGAGCACAATGAGGCTCCACAGACAGTTCAAAACCATCGCTTTCCTCAGTTCTGACCTTCTCTTTCATTACTTTCCTTGTTTTTGAGCTCTCCTTTTACATGGCTTCCCTAATAAGTTTGGTGAACATGCCAAAAGCATTTATACTGCAGTGAGTTTTGCTTTGTGGCTCAACTCTTGTGTGTCCTGAACTTACTTTTGTGCATTGCTAGTGAGTAACTCAGTAGCAGCTGCTCTGTGCAACTACTTCTGTACACGCAGCACCTACGTGTGCATTTGAAGCCAGCTATGCTTTGATATTCTTGAATAGTGTGCACTCAGTATTTTCCTGAGTAGGAGATTAGGGAACATGAATCTCTGGGTATATTTGTATTTTTGTCACATCTTTAAAGGGAAATAAATCCCCACTGCACAGATTGGTGAAAGATTTAAAAAGATCCCTCTGTACTTCATTCTTACATCATTCTTACCAGGATGCCTGCCATCTAATAGTCTGCCATCATTAGATACTTTATCCTCTAAATGTTAACTTATTATTTGGATGTTATTTGAAGGATAATTCAGCAGTTAATTTTTAACTGTTTCTGTTTCTGTTGCATTTTGAACTAGCATTCAAATCAATCTAATATTCTGTGCCCAAATCCCACTGAAGTTTACCTGAGAACTTTCCTCTCTCAGGTCTCCTTGGTGAATTACTTGTAGTTACCTGTAATTACCGGTCACTAAAATAAGCTAAATAGGCTTAGTCAAGCTGAAACAGCATTAATTTCTTTTGTAATATAGTTTTTGCAATATACAGTCAATCTGTCTCTCAAGTTCTGCATCAAGTTTTGTCCTGAAATGATGGAAGAACATTGTTCAATGATACAAATTTTTATCTCTATCTAGAAAAAATACATGGACCTATATCAAAACCTGTTGAATTTGATGAATATTTTTCCATTTCCTCTGCATATTTGATCTGGCTGTGACAGACAAATGGGAATCTTTCAGTCCATTTCCCCAAGTATTCACATTTTGTCTTTAGACTTATAAGCCTATATTCTTCTTTAAGAAAATAAGATGCTATCTGGTGTATTTCTTTTTTGCAGAAAATAGTTGAAAACTTTTGACTTGTTTATAGTTCTGCTTCATGGACCAACCCTGTTGTGTGTCATCTGAAAGAGAACTTTCCCCAAAACAAATTCCCCCAGTGATGACTTTGGAGGAATAAATACATGGCAACAAAATGAGATTTCATGAATTTTATTTACCCAAGAACATAAGTTCCTAATGAGTTAGAAACCTCCTTTCCGATTCTTTCTCTTTCACCATTTGCAGTGTTCCTAGAACAGCACTGAATAATAAACTGTTTAACTGTCTTACCCAAAGCCAGAGGGATAGACTTAAATTAGAGACCAAAATGCAGCCTATTTGTAAGTGCACATAGTCCAGTCAGCAGACATGTCACCCCCAAGCCTTTTAGTGTAGCCCCACGCTGCTTACCTCATTAGCTCTGGCTGTGATTACAGGTGAACGCATCAGTCTCTTACTAAAGTTGTCTCAGGAAAGATTACCGTTGACAAGGTAAAAGGCAACACTGAGGCACTTTCTGGGGAATGCTACAAATGGTGCTATGCTCTGTGTTACTGATTAGGCAGTCAGGGAAACAGCTTTTCTGAGCTAAACAAGGACATAAATTGGCCTGTGCTGTTGGAAACAACGTTTTGCTGCAGCACTGAAAGCATTGTCTACCTTCTCTATCTGATGTGAGTGGAGTGTTTTCTCTTGGTTCAAGGAAAGTAGAAAAGCACCACTGGGCAAGCGTGCCTAATGTGTAGTACTCTCATAATATACAGTTAAGTTTTTACACGAAACCCTTGGCTATCCCAAATGATACTACTGGCCCCAGCCGAAAATTTTGCATAAAAGTTAATCGCAGAGAGAGCAATTCAAGTTGCCACTCTACCATTGCACAGCTTTGAGTATTCTGAAAGTCCTGAGAGGAGAAGGAATAATGCAGTGATGCACAGTAAGGCTGGGAACACAGAGTCAGCCCTGATGTGGCCAGGGAAGAGCTGCATGCCTCCACCTGTATATTGAAAGGTAAGTATGTATTTTGCTCTTGCTAGTGTTTTGAGTAGAGAGATGAACCTAAACCTCTTCTGTATCTCATGCTCTGCTTAATCTATGTCAGCTCATGTTCATGTGAAATAAGTAAACAGGAAGGTACAGAAATACTTCAGGGAGTTTATAATCTGTGTTTGTTGCTTATTTGCAAATGCACACAGGACAAGTGCACCAAAGTTGTCCATTCGTGATGGTCACTTGTCTGGCAGGAGGTCCCTCACCAGAGCTGGAGGTGCCAGGGTCCTTTACAGCCCTGAAACACAAAATTGTGATCAAACAGCTTGTGTTTTCCTTAGAGAGAAGGCTGAGACCGAGCCAAGTCCTCAGCTGGAGAAAGGCAGTGAGATTCATGTGCTCGTAGGGAAGTGATTGTTGATGCCAAGAAGGCCTCTTAGCCCAAATGGCACATACCCAGTTCTGCTGGTGCCTCCAAATGCAGGGAGGGGCTTTGGCGAGTGCCACGGCCCCCAAAATAATTGGTTTTGGTCCAATGTTGCTTAGAATCAGAGATAGCTCACACACACTAGATCTTACAAGAGATGACAAGGAGCAGCTCCTCTAACCTACAAAGGTACAAAGAAAAATTTAAATGCATGAAGATGAGAGACACTGTTTTGCTGTTTCCTCCACTCCTCTGAGTACACATCACAATAAACAACATGAGTGAGAGGTTTAGTCTTTCATGAGTACATAAATACTTTCATAATACTCTTTCATGTGAAAAATGAAATTGTTACATAATAATCACATCTGGCAGCTGACCAACAACCAGTTCCAGAGCTGAGGCCAGCTGAGCTCTGGAAGCAAGGGGAAAAATTAGTGAGACAGAATATATGGCTGAAAGAAATAAGAATAAAATTTACCTGGCTCTGGGCCTCAGTTAAAACATTTTAGGACCCTAGAGTCCAAATAACAAATATAGACTTTCAGGTTCAGGTATGCATGAGGATTTAGATCTTCATACTTAAACTAGAAGACATCCCTGATAAAGAAAAGAAGTATTTATTCAGTGAATACTGGCAAAACATAAGAATGGTTTATCATTCCTTCTTTTGATTTTACCTCTTTCCCATTGCAGATTGTGGCTATGCGTGATGCTTTTGCTTCATCATACTCAATGTTCAGATGTACTTGGTTCTTGTGATTGCTAACCCAATCACTGTATTGCCAGGAATTTCTAGATTTCTTTTGCATGTTTTGCAGCTTGAGGACATTATATACACCTGTAGGATTTGGGACAACTTTATTTTACATTTTAGATGTAATTTAAAAAAATATCTTATGCACTAAAAAGTCTAAACAGTGTATATTTTGAGCTCCAGGTGTGTTCTGGATCATGTAGTAAAGAGAAGAACCTTGCAATGTGAGGTTGCATACAACTACTCTGAAGAGACTGCATACAACTACTCTGAAGGATGTATCTCTACATGATTGCAAGTGTATTTTAATTCTATTTTTAAATCAACCTTTCATGGCTGTTTCTTACTCTGAGTACATGCCTAGCCTTACAAATGAAATATAGTGCTGAAGTGATGCATAATAAACTGTTTTACTGTAGCTAATAACCGATTACCAAAGTAAGTACTCAATAACAGGGTACAGAAATAGAGGTAGAACTAATGAAGATGTTATGAGAAAAAAAATGACAAAAATATTATCACCACAGATTATGTTAAAAATCCCAAAGCATCTTAATTTGGAGCATTCACAGTGTCATTGGAAATTGATAAAAATAAACCATCAAAGATTAAATCACTAAAATCAGTGGTTAAGCCATATAAACTATAATGATACAGTGGATCTGCAGCTTCCTGCAGTAGGAGCGGAGTATTTGAAATCTTTGAACTGAGAGAAGGGGTTCTCATTGTTTTCCTATTGGTTTTAGGCCCCTGCTTCATGTCTGTGACAGAAATAAAGCTCCAGGGCGGGAATCTCAAAGTGTCCTGCTGAAGGGTCAGTACTTCCTCTTCACAGCTGTGAGAGGTGAGGATGTGGAGGAGTTGAGTCACTTGGTGAGGATCTCACAGGTCAGTAGCATTGCTAATGAACAGAAATGAGATCTGGTTCTATTAATTTTTGTAGATTTCTATGTTGCTGTTTTAGAAGGAGTTCAGTGACATTTTCACTGTTCTTGTAGCAGTGGAACATGCTGAGAGGAGCCAAGACAACTTTGTTCCACAGCATCTCTTAGCTGTGGTGCACCTATGTTTAAGCCAGTACAAAGCCTAAAACAATAAAGCTTAAATTTTGAGTGCTTCATGTGAGACAATTCAGTACTTCTTTTTATCTTTATGAGTCCTGAAGTGTCTCAGCTTGTGCACCCAAAGGGATAACTGAAAAGGGGTGGAGAAATGGTGCAGAATGAGTCCTATTGTCTGCACTAAAAGCTTTTACAAGCCAAATTTGACGACTGTGTTTTCAGGTTAAATGAATCGTGGCATTGGTGAGTAGAATAATAGAAGCTAAATGCAAGATACTGAGCTAAGAAAGCTCTGCTGAGGCAAACAGCTGAAAACAGTGGTATATATCAGCCTTAAAGATTAAGGTTTACTGACATATTTTTTTGTGGTAATTAGTGTTAAGTAGTGGAATCTGCCACATTCACTTACGTGTGACAAGCTGTAGCTGGGATGAAGGCCCTAGAGCACTGTACAAGAAATAATTTATATTCTTGTTTAAAAGAGAAAAAAAACCCATCCAAACCTGAATCCTTTGGGAATCCAACATCTGTTTTGAAAGGGGGCTGAAGAGGTTACCTCCACCCCTGTCCCCTGCAGGTTGGAATAGGAGAAGAAAACAGGAAGTTTTAGTCATCTTACTTTCTTGATTTTGCAAGTTACAGTCTCCAGCTGTTTCCATCAGCTTTGTTTTCTAAAAAGAAAAAACTCTATAGAGTTCTTTAGCTTTCTTTAAAGTGGCTCTTTGTTGAAACCTGTGTTGCATTTTTTTTTTTAACAATTCTAGAGTAGTTTTCTTTCTTCTGTTCCCAAAACAAACATCTCTTATTCAGCTTCTCCTCAGCCTGAAAGCAATGAAAGCAAAATGAAAACAGCAGGCTGATGTTGAAGGGAGAAGAACAGGGTCTACAGCAAAAAAATGTGGCCATGCAATGTCAAATCTCAAGTGTCTATCACAGGTGACAGGTGAAAGCCTACCATCAGTCAAACAGCAAGTGGAAGGATGTGGAAGGATGCCTTCCACTTTGCTTAAAATCAGCAACACATTACAGAACATTCCTAGATAAAGACTGACCTTACCACATAGCATTTAGGGACTACCAGGCTGGTATTTTAAGTGACATTCATCACATACTGTCTAACCCACTTGCAGAGTAAGTTCTCACAAATATGTCCCTTCCCCAAAATACATTTACCCACATGGACTGTAGCATGTAGAATCTGGCTGCTTTCCTTCCATACCTCATTTTGTACAGGAGTGGGGCCAGAAGACCCTGCAAATGCTGGGGATCAACTAGCTGTCTTAGATGAGGTGGTTGAAATAGCTGTCACTGCTGTTCCTCTCTTTCTTTGCAGCTCAGTGAAGTAAGATTATTGAGTGTTTTTCATAAGGTGTCTGGAAGCAACTGTCTGAAGTAATACCCTGTAGAGATGTCTTTCTATCTTACAAGTCCAGCTCATGTTTCGGACTTGTGTGGCAGGAGGTAAAGCAGCAAATGATTTATTGGCAACTAGTACTCCAGTGTTAAAGCCAACTTACAAATACCCTTGAGTGAGAAATTTAACATAGTCTTGAATACTTTATCTTGTGGTTTCTTGGTTTTGGTATTTTTTTTAACATCTCATGTCTTAAGTTACAGGATGTTTAAACAGTTGGAGATACGATGCAAGATTTTATACAACAAATTTTTATCCATCTTGGTCATAGACCTGTTCTTGTATCCTGAAACATTTCCTGGTTTCCAGTCACTCACAATTTTGTGAAACATTTACCATTCCAGTGTGAAAGGTCTGCTTTGGATTGATTTCTCCCAGAAATTTTCTGTATAATTACTAGATGTTCCTAAGAATTAAGAAATGAGAAAAAAGATGCTTTTGTTGACTGAAGATTTTCTAAAGGAAAAGTAAGAAGTTTTAAATCAAAGCTCCCAACTAGAACTTGAAGGGAGAAGCTATGAGTGATTACATAGCTGTAGACCTGTCAAAGGTACTATACCTATATGAGGAGAAATGGGACTGTCTGAGGGAAAAGATGAGGATAAGAACCCAAGAAGGCTCAGAGACTTAAGAAGAGGCTGGTGGAGAAATAAGTCAAGATTCATGTCCCAGTTTCCTGGTGCTGATCTCTGACATCCATGCCAGCTTCCTGTCACACCATTAGCCAAGCAGCAAGGATCTGTGCAGTGCATTTAAAGGCTCCATTTACCTCCTGGAAGACCTTGTGAATGGCAACAAGATGTCACACAAGGGAAGTTGTTCCTCCTTTTGAAAAACAAGCAAATACATGCCAACTAAAGAAAATATTACTAAGGCTGAAAACTTTGGTGCTTTTTGTGTTTGTTTATGCAGCTTGTCTTTCCTGCCAAGATTCATTCTGTAAGCAGCATGGCAAGTTCCAAGAACTTATCATGACTATACAATTAGACATGGTTAGACACTATAAGACCTCTTCCCACTTCATTGGTTCCAGAAATAGGAAACACTATAGTGAATGAGAGAATCTGGGAAGTGAGCATATGGCAGGGAGTGATGTTCTACCCCGGAGACTTGGATGCTGTCCCTTTTTCTGTCATGTAGCTCCCATATGATGATAGCTGAGTCACTTGAGCCAATCTTTTCAGAAGCTATCAATAATTTTACATTGGTTTTATTCTTGATGTAGGACTTGTAGGTGTGATGAACATTCGCAGCTGCAGGTCAAGTCAGTGGTCGCCATGCTCCAAAGATAAAATAGTATTGCAAAGATCTGATTTGGGAAATTTATAATTGTGTTCAGTATAGTTATGTTTGGCCTTAATCTTCCTGACATCCACAGCCTTTCAGCATGCAGAGATACTGCTAAACTCCATTACTTCGAAGTAATACTGTGCAAGAAGTTCACTGTGAAGCTCTCCATTATGAGGTCTGTGTGGTCCGTTTGTGTTTTCAAACAAAACCCCATAAGGAAATGAGAGATACTATCTTCAGAGCAGGTTTTGAGTGACATGTACAAGTGAGGCAAGTTTAAGTCATGTTGAACTGCAAGAAAAGAACAAAAGGCAGAGTAGCCTGCTTACGCTGATAGCATGCCATCCTTTCTGTACAGCCTGATACACTATAAACATATATGTATGTATTTTGCCACATGTATCCTGCACATTCATAGAATCATAGAATCATAGAATGGCAGGGGTTGGAAGGGACCTTTAGAGATCATCTAGTCCAACCCTGCAGAAGCAGGTCCACCTAGATCAGGTCACATAGGAACATGTCCAGGTGGGTCTTGAAGACCTCCAAGGAAGGAGACTCCACACCCTCCTTGGGCAGCCTGTGCCACTGCTCCGTCACCCTCATCTCACTAGCTGTGTTCTGTGAGCTATTCATTTAATAGAGTGGAAGGTGTATAACTGAGGAAATAGACAATTTCTCCAGTTTAGTCAACTTTCCAAATAGGAAGAGAGCATCTTTTACAGTTTCATTACAAAAAGACAGTCTGTCACTATTACAGCAAATAGGCTCAGCCCTTTCCCAGGTATAACACCTCAGACTCATTCTGACAAAAAGAAGATAAGCACAATATTAGGAAGAAGACACTGAAAAACATACCCACCAGTGCTCTGTCCTGCATTGTTGATTCCCACACCGTTACCTGACTGTTCTACTAGCTTGTCTGAAACCTTCCTAAACTGTGGCTCTTCTAGTGTTACAGCAATAGGCACATTAGAAATGTTAACTAACTGACTGATGAACTGAGTGCACTCTTTTAGGGGTAAACAGAGCAATACTGTCACTTTCCTGGGCCACTGGGAATAAACTTATGTGAGCTGGGCAAATACATAAGTTAAAACCTCAGGGCATCAGGATTGTTCCAGCTAGGAAAAGAAATAGATGTTTTTCTGAAATGAGGTTTCTCTGATGCAATCCCATTTAATTGCAAAGAAAGTACAAAGCCCTCTTTTTCTTCACATAGAAAGAATTGCAGAAGAGGCATGGCCTCTGTTTACAGCTCAAGTCCATTTTCCATTAAGCACTTAGTATAAAAGCTCTTTTTCCCTTTTCTCTTAGCTTTTCTCAGAGGCACATTCCTGGCCCTTGTTATGTCTGTGTTGTTCTTTTTTTTTTCCCCTCTGTCACCATCTGCCTCATCCTTTGATCTTTTTGTCTTTTTCTCATAGACACCCAACTGATCACAAAACAATGGCCAATAAAACCCTTTCACCCATGTGTCTTGCAGGTGCCCTTGATCTGGACAGTGACATGTGCCAGTGACTGGAAGGAATGCTACAGTAGTTTCAGCTACCTAGTCCCATAATGAACTTAATTATTTCTTAGCATTGAGGGTTCTAAGTGCAATGTTAACCCAGATTTAGAGAGATTTTACCCCAAGTGCTACTGAAACCGTTGATGAGAATTCAGACTGTTTCTCAGCAGCATTGAGAAATATTAAAAGCATAGAACTGGAGGCTGTATCAGAGAACAAAGGTCCTTTCATCTTCTGGTTACAGTCTCTGTGCTTCATCTAGTTATAAGCTTGATGCTCTTTCTCAGAGCTATTCTATCTCAAAAATCTAAAGAAATATACTTCATGCATTACAGCATTACCATGCATTTTTTTTCATTCATTGTTAAGTTGCCTGAGTTGTCTGAGAACATAGTATCTAGGTCTAATGTATTTCTTCTCGTCAACAGTTCTTCCCATAGGTGGATTATGAAGCTTATATAGTGAATTATGGAATCACGGAAGTGCTGGCTAGAACTTCTGGAAGTCTCAAGTCCAACTGGCTACTTGCAGCAGGATTGTTGCTGAAGATAAAGGAGATCAGCCACAGGTTTGTCTACCAAGCCTTGAAAACCATCAAGGATAGAGAACGCTCAGCCTCCCTGGGCATCCTTTTCCAAGTGCTGCACTGCCCTCCTCCTAAGCTCCTGACCATCTGTTATTGGATGCAGGGGAAACATAGTGACAAAGGAAACATAAGAAAAGGCTGAGTTACTTAATGCCTTCTTCATCTCAGTCTTCAACAGTAAAACTAGTTGTTCTCTGGGTACCCAGCCCCCTGAGCTGGAAGACAAAGCTCCCATTATCCCAGGTGAAATGCTTAGCAACCTGCTATACCACTTAGATATATACAAGTCTATGTGGTCAGGTGAAATTAATTCAAAGGCATTGAGAGACCTGGCAAAGAGCTCATCAAGCCACTTTCTATCATTTATCAACAGTCCCGACTCACCAGAAAGGTCTCAGTTGACTGGAAGATATCAAATGTGACACCTATTGACAAAAAGGACTGGAAGGAGGATTCAGGGGACTACAGGCCTGACAACCTGACCTTACTGCTGGGAACTTACCTCCAGCTCTTTGCCATAGTCTTCTTGATATAGCCCAGTATGAGGTCTGCTTTACACTGCTGGTGCATGTCCAACATGGTGTCTACCAAAATGCCTGGGTTGTTTTCAGCAAGGCTGCTCCACAGTCAGTTACTTCACAGCCTGTATTGATGTGAAGGACTATCCTGACCCAGGTGCAGAACTTTTTATTGAACTTGGTAGGGTTTCCCAAAACCCAAGTTTCTCAACATCCTTCTGGATTGAAACTCTACTGTTCTTAGTGTTAAATTTAACATTACCTGGAAATTTGCTGTGAGTGGATTCAGTCTCATCATCAAGGTTGTTGAAGAAGCCTCTGAACAATATCAGCTCAGTACTGGCCTTAGGGGAACTCTACTTATTCCCGGCTGCCAACCAGCCACCATGTCATTGATCATTTCCCTTTAAACCTGGCAGTTCAGCTAATTTCCAGCCCAGCTTATAGCCTATTTTCCAACATCAGAAGCATATTCAATAGATGATTACTCTTTTCGTTGTTTATTTTAATGACACTGTAGTCACTGCACTGTCTGTATTCATTCCAGTTATGAATTAAATAATGTGACTGTTGTGTATAAGTAATTTCTACAAAGTTCCTCTCTTGGTAACCCATGTATGGTATTGCTTAGTTAATTTTTAAAATGTGAATATGAAACTGTCAACTCTCTCTAGCAATGATCAAGTGAACACAAAGAATGAAGGGAAGTCTTGTCTATAGCTCACTGCAGTCTTTTGTTGAAACATCCTCAAGTTTTAGAAGTTTTCTATCGTAAAAAATTTAGCAAAATGTGAGACTGTTTAAACAACAAGACGCACAAAAAGCATTCTCTTACGGCACTAAGACAAACCAGTAATCTGAAAAGAAAGTTTTAATTCTGTGTACAAAGGGCATACAGCAATCAGTAAAATTAAGACTTCTTCACTTCCTCAAAATAGAAAAGTCAGTTTATTAATAACCAGATTTTTCTTTGGAGTGGCCTAACATCCAAGACCTTCATCTGAGAAGATTTAACTGATTCTTTTTTTCCATTTAAGTTTGAAAGATTCAGTAGATTTAGGTTTCTTATTTTAGACCAAAGCAATCAGACATTCATTTGCTTATATAATAATTTCATCATTAATTGGAAAGAGCAAAACAAAACATAGAAGTGATGACGGTTTAAAAACATCTCTTTTTACAAAGAGCTCAGATCTCACCAAGAGTTGATACCTCATATACAATTAGAGTGAGAGTCAGGTATGTCTGTTCTCCATGCTTCTACAAGCTCAGTGCTTTGGATTGTGCTGGATGTGGGCTTTTAGGTCAAACTCCAGATATCTTAGAGCTCAATTGGTTTTATTATTTTCCTGATTCAGCAAGTTGAAATTCTTCTAGAGTCTGTGATTTTCAAAAAGAATATTGTCAAGTTGGGAGTTTTTGGGGAAAGAACTGCAGAAATTATTCAATCTGGAAAATTTCCTTATAGTGAGAAACTGAAGAAAAAGTTAAGAAATCTCTGTCTTGGTCTCAAAATATTTATGTAAGGAAATTATTTTTTCTGAGAATAGGTGACTCAAGATTTGTAGCAGCAGAAGCAGATTTCAGCTCTGAAATCCAAACTCAGACAAAACTATGCAGCAAATAAGGTGCATGTTTTTAATAACAACATTCATATAATTAATTATCATTACTGGGTGTCCAGAAGTTAAGAACTAACATCTTTCCAGCCATTGTAAATTAGCAGCAGTGGGTAGGGCCAGGTGCAGGAATAACTGGCCTGAACCATGAAGAAAATCAAACTAAGGTAGTTGCTGACAGGTTTTACAGATCAACTTTCCTGCTGCTGCCTTCTCTTGTCCTTCCTCTTCTTTCCCACCCTCTATGTTCTCTCCTGCCAGCTGCTACCTCTTGTTCTCCTTAACTGCCTCCTTGCCAACACCATCTTTCACTTCTGCTTTGGCTTTCCCTCCTCATTGCCCACACTCCCAGTAACCCCATGACTTACTTGGGCAAAACTACTGGCTTTTATTTGTTGGGATGTTACTCAGTAGTGCTCATCAAATTGCGGGATGAGATGTCTCACCAGGCAGGCACAAACTCTACTGACAGGAACAGGCAGCCCAAACCATCACAAAGTCTTCTCCATCCACCTGAAGGTACAGGACAGTCCTAATGGCAGGATTTAAGCTACATCAGCACTTCTTGTAGCTCTTTTCTACCATCATTTTAAGACTCCATCTGAACTATGTGCAGAAACAGATTCTTAGTGGTTCCAAGATAGATACAAAAAGGAAGATTATGGATATATGTGGATCTGACAGATAGATAACAGTGGTATCTGTGTCTGAAGTTCGAGGTGTATTGCCATTTTTTTCCAGCTGTCCATGGCCATTTAGAAAACTCCACAAAATTACCTTTCAGAAAGATGTTTGTGGAAAAGATGAGTATCCAGGCACAGAAACATAACATGTTTTGACATATCTAGTGCAGAGTAAGGTATTTTTCTCTTCTATTTTAAACAATGACATTGAAAACATACAGAAAGAAACAGTACTCTCTGTGAGGTTTCAACTTGGATAAACCATGTTACAGGATCCAGGTCTTTCACCATATGGTGAGACCTGACACATCTTCAACATTCCCACTGTCTTTTTGGACAAGAATCAAGAGTTAAGGGCCTGGCAAAAAAAAAAAATCAAAACAAAAAAAAACCCCAAAACCAAAACCATGACTGAATGTATGTTATTAGCACGAGAGTGGTTTTTGGCAGACATGCTTTTAGTGTGCCTGCTCTAGCATTTTACTGGCTCTCTGCTGCTGTAAACACATCTGAAAGGAGAGGAAGATTTAGAAGCTAGCTAACAAGCGTGAACACTACAGAAAGGAAATGAAGACAAATGGCTATTGACCCTGCTCTCCCTTATTAGACAGCAATTAATTTTCCTACTGATAAAACAGCTTCATCCTATCAGATCCTCGTGGTGGAATTAGACAGTCAGTACCTGGGGGCCTGTGGTTCCAAATAACACCCAAAGGGCAAGGCTTTTCCAGCCATCCGGGAGACTCATCTGGCTTTCTCCATCCTGGATTCCTCTGCAGTTGCCTTAGGATCAGCCTTCCTCTTAATTGCCGATCTGGGTGACATTGAAGGATGTTGGCACTCTTGTTGGCTCTGCTTTATTTTGAAATAGAGAAAGTGGAAGGTTGGGTCTTGAAGCCAAAACTCTATGAAAAGAGGATTTTCACCTCTAGAACAGCATTACAACTTATTTCCACTACATAACGGAGGGCAATTATAACATTGTGTATGCTTTGTCTGGACTTGATTCTCCAGCTGTTGAAACAGTATCTTTTTACATTAAATTAAACCAAACTGCAGCCAGCTCCAAAAATGTAACAGCTAAATCTTTTAGGCCAAATTCTGATCTCTGAAACAATGGTGTAAATGTAGAGAAATTCCAGTTTTACGCTCCTGTATGTGAGATCAAGGAGCTGATTTAGGGCCAGTGATCTGCTTTCACAGGTGTG
This sequence comes from Colius striatus, assembly GCF_028858725.1. Taxonomy (NCBI): domain Eukaryota; kingdom Metazoa; phylum Chordata; class Aves; order Coliiformes; family Coliidae; genus Colius; species Colius striatus. The sequence goes on along the minus strand of NC_084761.1, from coordinate 71,107,579 downwards.
CCTTAGTTTAAGGTGCCAAAAAACTAGCTTTCCCCTTTCACTTTAAAGCTGTTGAAGATTAAATATAAACATTATCAGTAAACAAAGAAACAAAAAGATGTTGGGGTAAAAAGGTACACACTTCATTTCTTACTTAAATTCTAGTTAAGAAAAAACTTCTGTGCCATTTCTTTTTTATCAATCACAGCAAAATGCAAACTAAGCTGGCAGAGTACAATTGAAAAATGCTGTTTCTTAAACAGAAAAGAGATTCACACTGGCTTTATAGTGGAAAAGTAAAGAATTGTATTTTATTAACGCTCTTTTTTTTTGTCAACATGTGTAAATCTTCGATTTTTATTAAAGACAAATGATATAAAGATTGTTCCATTGCACTCCCTGTTATCTTAGCCTAGCTTTGCTATAAGAAATCCTTGGGGGACTTGCTGAGAAACTGTTGTTGTGATGGTTTTTTTTCCAGTGCCAGAAACTCGGTAATTGAGGGAAGGGGATTGGAATTAAAACAGAACTTCTTAAACTGAAAAGAAAAAAGTGTATATGTGGATGGAAGGAGCTCTGTTTCATACTGCTATACCTCAAAAATAGCTGAAGGGAATTTTCTAACAATTTCCACATACCGTGCACAGTTCATCCCTGGATTGGGACCAAGCATAGAAAGGATCATTCCCCAAAGGACAATTTGGGAGGTTTTAAAATAATATGTGAAAACAGAGAGCAATAATGGAAATCTGCCTGTAAACAGAATCCTTGCAGCCTATGTTGAATGAAATACTGCCTTAAGGAAGTGTTTTTTCAGTACACAACATTTAAAATGAAGTACCAGGTGGTGTTGTACCTCCCTCATGTCCTCTGTGTGTACACCCATCCTGGAGCCCTTGCAGCCCTGGACTTGGCACATTTGCAGGCAGAGCTATGCCAACCCAGTTGCGATTCCCAGGGCTGCACTGGCTGCTGGAGTCTGCAGCATGATACAGTACCATGAAAAAATAGCGTTACAGCCTTGGCTTGCATTCACCACTCAAACTGTAGTTCACTGGCCAAGAGCCTTGCTCCTCTTGCTGTGCAGTATCTGCTTGAGCATTGCATGTGCGGACAGTGATACTCCTAGTGATCATCACCTTCTGCAACAGGCAGTTAAGAGCTTTGCTGCCAGTTTACCCAGGCAAGGTGAAAGGAGCATAAATCCCATTCACAAAACAGTACTAAGAAAAGAACAGGGCTAAGAAAAATACGTTAATCTGTCCCCTGCCTTAAAATAAACTATGAACCACCTTAGTTGGAGGGTGAGTATAAAGGGAAAATACCTTTCTATGTGCCTTATAAAAGGAAACCTCTTATTTTTCTACTAGGACAATGTTTTCATCAGTTCGGTCTACATAATACAATTAGGTATTAATGCAACAGGTTTTCTATTTTCTATCATTCCAATAAAAACAAGCAAACAAGCAATGGGATCAATTCAGCCTTTAATATTTGTATTTTATCAAGTCTTTCAAACAAGTTCCAACATGTTACAAGGCAGCTTCATGTTTTGCCTCAATGTTTTGCTTTACTTCTTCTCTCTTTCATAACGTGTAAAAACAGAGGAACCCGTCTCCTTCCTCATTTCTTTCCACTCCAAAACCTTTTCTTATCTTTTAATTTAGCAACATGATATGAAATCAACTCAAATCCACAGCATGGTCTCATTGCTTTCAGCATGAACTATGCTTTGCAGGTATATGTGTATAAACAGCAACATTAAAATGAAAAGGATTTCTGAGCCAAAACCGCTTAAGCAACAGAATGAATATGGTGGTCAAAAAGCAGTCCTGGACAACATGGTATTAGAAATTCAAGCTGAAGTGCCCTTCCATGTGCACTAAAAAATTTACATGCTAAAACAAATAACCCACTAACTCATCTATATTTTGTGTTATTACCCTTCTAGTCATGCCATACATAGATACCTTGGCTAACCTCATTCTTATTTTGTAAAGGTGCACATGCCAAGAAGAGCTGGCCAAGAGTGAATTCTGCAGAACAGCTTACTCTCATTCACAAGAAATACCCAGCCAGTTGCTGATCCCAATGATTCATGTGTGAATACAGATAACTGCCAGGGATTTGTGCTCTGTTTTCAAAATTCTTCTGCAAATACTCAGTTGTTGCATATTTTCATATAGGGTCCCTCTTGCCTGGGATAAACAAACATAACGGCAAGCTCCAGAAGAAATAGGAAACCCTGACCAAAGAATGAGACCACACATAAAATAAACTCTAACAGTAACACATTGAGGTAGTATTTATCCTCCAAATGTTTATTATTTATTTGTATTGTAGCAGTGCTTAAAGATCAGGGCTACTTTGTGCTAATCATTATGCGGGCTTAATAAAAAGCTTAAGCTCCAAGGGCGGGCCTGTCTGTCTCTGAATTTAGATTTGCTGGTTTTATATCACTTATTTGATTTTGGAATATCAAAACTTCAGAGAAAATCTCATCCATCTCTCTTCCTTTCAGTCCTGAAATCCCAAGAGCTCCAATTCAATTTTTCTCCTGTCTATTTATTGCTAACTAAATGAGATGCAGGAAAGGATTATAATTCAGGTTGCAAAATTCTGCCTTTAAAAGCTAGGAAATGCCAGATTATGTGTGTAATAGGAATTCATTCCTCTTAGGTATTATATATATTATGATACAAGATGTAATTTCTCCTTTCTGCTGGCAACCTTGCCTCACTCAGTGCTGGTGAATGAATCAGTGAGCCATGGTTCAATGTCCTTTTATTCAAGTGGTTGAATGTATGTTATATGCCTCTTTTGCTTTATGCTAGTCAAAGTCCTAGTTGAAAACTGAACATTTAGTTTCTCAGCTTTCTGTGATGCTCTTTGTTGGTGTATTTGAGAGCTTCAAGAACATTTTAAAGTTTTTCTTCAGAAAATCCCTGGGGGTGATTGTTTTTACATTACAGGTGAAAAATGATGTGAGGGTTGGAACATTTCTCTTGCTAGATGGTGTCATGGGTTGTTGCTTACTTCAGAGAAGTAGGAGGATTGGGGAAACTGAGGTAGCTTTCCAGAATCTGGAAAGTACCATACCCAAAAGTATGCCCTCAGAGCACAGTTGTCTTGCTACTCCCTGAAGCTTCTTCACCAGACTTCTTGGATCCCAGCTCTTAATCATCCTACATTCCTCTCTTTGCTTCTCCAGTCTTCCTTCCTCTGGCATTTCATCTCAGTACAAGCACCTTCAGTTTTTAAGTTTTCATCTCTGAGCTCACAGTCCAGGTGACAAATTATCCTCCTCACCCCTGAGTCTCTCCCTCTCCCATTGTCACGGATGTGCTTGACATCTGCAGGAAAAAAATATGATCAGGATTTTGACATGAGGACTCCAGCACCTCTAGAGCTAGACCAGATTTCCTATAGTGCTTTTAAAACCAACGTCTAGGACTGAAAGTCTATTTCATTGGCATTCAGCTAACACTCTAGGTTGGGAATGGATTTATTGCAAGTGGTCTTTCCTCCTTGTAAAATTCCCACCATTTCTGAGGAATGTCTGACAACAAACTGCTAAAGGATCTTTGTTACTCTCTGTTGCTGTAAAAAAAAAATTAAATTATTGCCTTTTACATGATTTGCAGTGCCTAGTCCAGGCTCTGGGAAAAAAACCCCAACAAGACAGCTTCCTATGTAAGAATTGGAGATTCATTGTCTGTGCTTGAGAGTGTTTTTAGGCATTTGGTGATCTGTGGGTTCTGCTGTAGGATTCACTTATTTCCCCATGCCATTTCCACAGTAAGAAATACTGTCTAGAGGATGGACATGTGACAGAGGAACAGTTGGAAGTCTGTCATGGAAAGTCTTCAGGAAAGTATTCTGTAGCTCTAGGTACAGTCCATCTCTAACATATTCTCTTTTATCTAGAAAAATCTTGACACAAACAAATTGCAGATGGAAGTAATGTATTAGAGCTGCCTTTGCACCAAAACTTTCAGTTCTACCTGTATCTTCTGCAGGACAGGCTTGCTCAACAGCATTTTAGTAACAGACCATGCATCAAACATTTAAAGGAACCCAAATCTTGTCGTGGAGTGCCACAGCTCTTAATGCAAGTTTTTGTTAGAAGAGCATGAAGAACAAGTGAGGGGGTGAACTAACAGCAGGATCTGGTTGTGGTTGCTCTGAGGCAGCCTCTTCTGCACGCCATTTCCTGATGGGTGCTTCTGAGCAGCTTAGTGATCTGACTGTGGGCAGCATCATGGCCTGCCCAGAACAGCAATAGAACTCATACTGAGTCCATAGGTGTTCAACAGAGTCTCTGACTCCACTCATGCATTTGGAATGCAGTTGAGAAGTATTCCTGAAGCCTCAGCTCTGCTTTGAATAGAAGTTTGTTGCTGTAGAAGGAGTACATTTTTAGAAAGGGGTGGCTGATCCAAGAAACTCAGCACACTGAGTTAATGCAACTATCAAATTGCCTTTAATTACAACTGCTAAAGGTGAAAAGTACTATGGTTTGGAACTTATTAGATTCACTTATATTTATTAGATTCAGATATGTTTGCTGTGCTAAACACCTTTGAAACCATTATAATTGTGATGTGAGATTTTATATGAACAGCTAAGAGCCTGCATGTCCTTGGCTTCTGTGTGCTTTTCCTTCCCCGATCACCACATCAGATCAAGCTGATCCGTTACGTTGCTCGCACATCACATCCAGTGCCCAGTGCCCCACAACAACAAAGCATAAGTAAATTCCCACACCAGACAAACTTAGTTGTTTCAGAGTGATCGGGTTTTTTAAAGCCTACATCTGGCTCCTGTGTGCATGGCTGGACTTCAGCTGGCGCTTTTTGCTGCCCAGTGGCAGGTTTTTATGCCTCGGAGTGAGCAGCCTCGCTCGTTCCGCCAGCTCCGGGGCTCGGCTGCGCGCCGCCCTGGCTTGTGACGGCAGAGGGCAGCAACAGACAAAGAACATCCTTTCATAAATCGGGTCAAGTTCCACTTTCTGATCTTTTCTCTTTGGATGCAAAAGCGGCTGCAAAATCTGCCGGTGGTTCCCCTCGGAACTCGGGGGAACCTCAGGGCTCGGCTGCTGCTCGGCATGTTGGCCCGGCGGGGCACTGCGCTCCGCTCTGCGGGGCCATAGCAAGCGAGAACACCGCCTTGCACGTGTTTGTGCCTCCTTAAGTGAGTTAGGAGGGGAATCGTGCTGATTTCAGAGACTTTGCCCAGTTACAAGAGCACCATATGGCGTTTTATCATGCTCATGTTGGAAAGCTATAAAAATCTGAAATCAGTCATGGTTAACTTTCACTGTGCAGCAAAATGTATCACCTACTTTAACTGTGAATAAATAATTTCTTACATAATGATGAGAGCTGCCGGGTTGCATTTTTTTTTCTCCTCTGCAAATCTATGAAGAGAGAGATATGTTTGGAAAATGTTTTGTACTGAATAAAGAATAAAGCAAAAGGGTTACTGCTGCTATGCAATTTTTAGCAAATTGCATTTTTTCCTCTACAGACTCATAGAAATGGGTGGGTTTTGCTTGCTTAACTAGTAGTTAGATAAACAAAACTTGGGTAATGGAACTCTTCCTCCACTCTCCTGACAATGTGTACAGGTTGAGTTGGTGCAGGGTAGAAACCTGGCTTCTGGTGTCCTCTTAGAGACAGCACTAAGAAAACTGTCAGCTGTGTCTCCTGGAGCTAACTGCCCTCAAATGTAGAAACTGAAACTACTGTCACAGTGGATCTTCACACCTACCTGTGAAGCACCATGCTGGTAACGTGTAAACAATGATGTAAACAACTTTAGACAAATACAAATCAGCTCTGTGATCTGGCATGAGCAAGTGCAGTATGGTGATTCCTCTGCTTGCTTTCCCTTACAGCAACAGCTGCAATGATCGGCTTTTACATTGTCTTCGGAAATGGTGTCATTATCTGAAAGATGGATGGCCTTAAGCTCTTCACATCATTAAGCTTGTCTGGTCAGACAAATTGTTTTCACGCTGTACAAACATTTGGAAAAAATATCAGCATAATCTTCATGGTAGAGAGACTTCTTACACCAACAAAATAATTGTGGAGATTCCCTCCTATACAATGGAAGGAGAAATTGGGTTTGTGGCTTTCTGAAAGTCTCTGTTTCTCCAGCGTAGGGAAAGAGATGATTAAAGAAATACAATAAGTGATTTGAGTAGATTGGAGAACTGTGCATTGAGGGTGATAGAGTAGGAGATAGAATATCAAAAGCGAACTGAAGGGAATGTCACTCAATAAAAATACGTTACAGAAGAAGAGAGCATTTTTGATATAATTGTGGTTTTAATTTCTTTAAAATGTTGTAAACTGAGACAGAGAACTGTTGTGTAAGCATGTAACAGAGTGATGCTGGCTGGTCTAATTTCCCTGAAACTCAGGAAGTTCATCCTAGCTTAGATTCTCATTCATCAGTTACTACTAAATACTGTTTCTTCTACGCAATCACAAGCAAGTTATAGCACATGTTTTATTTTTACAGCTGCCATCATGCAGCATGCTCTTCTACAGAGTATGAGACCAAACCCTGGCATTTTCTTCTGCTGTAACTGGCTGACAAAGTCATAAGATACTACTCAGCATGACAAGATAGACCTTCAGTTTCATTTAGTGAAACTATTCTTATGCACTTACATAATGTACTCCTAACCCTTATTTATTTTTTGTTTAAAAATCTTCCGTTTGGTTCATCTTCCACATTAATGTTCCATTTCAATGTTAAATGAAATGCTTTGAAAAAAGTAATTGTACGCAGTGCTGCCATATCCCAAAAACAAGTTTCTGTCTACAAAGTCTTCTAATTTTTTTCTCATTTCAGCAGGACCAGGATTTGTGTCTCAGATTCAGGATAGGCTCTATATTGAAGCCAAAGCAACTACAATCTTAGCGTGAATGGGCTGCTATTGAAGGATGTATCCATTACATTCCATGATAATGGGCACTGTACAAAAATCTCAGATGGGTACATCTTAACTTCAAAAGACAAAGGTAATTAAACAGTGGATGACAAACACCTCTATTTAGTTTAGAGCTACATTCAATACTGTTGAGTGTTGTGGCCCAGATAGATGCCTTCCCAACCTAATGGAGCTGCCACTGGCACTGGGGAGACAGCTGTGCAGGACAGACCATTATCCCTCTCTAGGAATTCTTCTTAGAAATTAGTACATAATGATCTGCTGACAAATGCCATGTATGCTAATATTTTGAGTTCAATATTGCTCACAAATGAGAATTTTTCAAGGGAATTTTAGAAGCATTCCATCTTCCAAGGGAAAAAAAAATCCCAACTCTAGTATTAATTGACTGAAACCCCACATCACGGAAGCACACTCTACATTATCCATTATATTTGTGATTTTCCAAAGACTTCGAGGATCTAAAATAAATAGTGGAAATTCAGTGTCACTTTAAATCAGAAGAGAATTTCTAGCATTAAGAAGTTCTGATATAAACCAGGTAACAGACTGGAAGTTTTAGTCCTTCATCTTAGACAACAGAAAGTGAGTGCTCCTCGTAAACTTGGAAATAAATGTATGGGTTAAATTACATATCTGGTGAACAAAGCACATATATTTTCATCTAAGGATGAAAGTTTCACTCCTTGTCCCAGTCCTGGGACTGAATAGAAATCTGATGCTACAGGAACTTTTGCAGTATTTAACCCATTCTAGTATTTTGTAGAAATACATGAAAAATATGGTAGTCTGTATTTTGCCAGACTTCTCTGTTGATATTTTCTTTAGTTGCTTTCATCCCTATTTCCTCCCTGGAGTATTGTCACATAGTGAAAGCCCCTATACGCTTGCAAGTGAGCTGGAAGAAGCGCAGTGTTCCCTTGCCTTTAGGCATAACACTGTAACATCATCCCATAAAATTAAGTGCTTACAAAATGTTTCTTTCTCTCCCTGTTCATGGCACATATTATGGATTACTTGCTGAAATTTGTCTTCTCACCTAGGGCAAGAATCTGTCTCTTGGTAAGTTTCCAGAGCATGTCAACCAGGCGTAAAGATAGACTTATTCCCCTTAGCACAAAAAATTCTTTTCCCCACCTAGGGTTTCACAGTTATTTATCTCTTACAAGGCACATCACTCCAAAGTGAATTAAGGATTGGAGGTAATGGCCTTCCCCGTTCAGGGGTGTTTAAATCACCAAATCCTTATGCTAAGCGAAGTTTCTCCAAAAAGAATCTGACTGAGACCACTGTCTGTGGCACTTGTGGAGTTGTGACCCTGAGTTACATTTTTAATCCTTTGCTCACTCCTGCACTATGTGGGCTTGGTCAAATCATGTGGGACAACATTTTTAAGCATTCCTTCATTTGGACATTTCTGACAACTGACAGTTATTTAGTAGCCCCTTTCTCTTTTTCTCCTGCCTGTCTGTGCAGGACTGTTTTCAGAAGAAGTGGACAGTGAATCTTGTAGGTGTTGATTAACAGCTCTGAAACCAGGTCATAATTCACTGTTAATCACCTTCTTCTAAGCAAGGCTGAAAGCCTCTTTTCTCGTGGTAGCCTCACTGGCCCAATCAGTGTTTTTTTTTCCAAAGCTAGAATCTGTCTCCTAGCAAGTTGCATTGATTTCTGCAATAAAACTTCCCTGGTGGGTTTTTTTTTCTGAAACCTGTTAACATCACAAGAACAGAAATTTCCAAACATTTGTCAGAGCAGCACATTCTCCTTATAACTGTTTACCTGAGAAAAAAATAATTAACTCTCCTAGATTTATTTTGTTAATGGTGCCTAGATACAGCATTGTTGGGCATATTTGAAATCAACCTAAATAGAACTATCCTGGAGAACTCATTTGGAAAATAACGGAATCCTACTAAAAAGCTTTAGAGACGAAAATGCAACTTTGTTATCACAACCACTTAATGGGCTCTACTTCAAATACAAAGCATTTTGTGTTTGGACTAGCAACTTTATGCTACATTTCAGTCTGGTTTTGTTGAAAATCAAACAGAAAATCCTCAAATAGAACTTTACAATGTGAAATTGTTCAATTATTTAATGCATTTATTTATGTTAGCATGTAAAGGGAACTTGAATGTGCATGCAGGTGGAAAGGGAAGGGCAATTAGCATGAGGCTGGTGGATGGGATGGGAATACAATACTTGAAAAGCATTCCCAGAATCTATTATAAAATTTGACATTGTTTTTTGACCTGGATATCTAACAAGTGTCCCAGAAGATATTTCTCTTGCACTCTTCATACAAGCATAGAATGGTAGGGGTTGGAAGGGACCTTTAGAGATCATCTAAGTCCAACCTTCCTGCAGAAGTAGGTCCACCTAGATCAGTTCACACAGAAATGCATCCAGTCAGGTTTTGAAAACCTCCAGAGAAAGAGGCTCCACACCCTCTCCGGGCAGCCTGTGCCAGGGTTCTATCGCCCTCACAGTGAAATAGTTTTTTCTTACATTTAAATGGAACTTTTTGTGTTCCAGCTTCATCCTATTACTCCTTGTCCTGTTGCTAGATGTCATCGAAAAAAGTGATGCCCCAACCTCCTGACATCTTGCAGTGAGAAGACAATGTGGAATCTAGACACCTCTGATTCAGAGAAGGTACAAGTTGAGCATGGGAGTGATCGAATAGGGGAATGTTACTTTACCCCCCAAAATTCCTGGTCTGTTTGACCAGTGGTGGAAACTTACTCAGGCTACTGTGTTAGGGGCCTGAACTATTGACCTACCATGTGCTACTCTATCTTTCTTTGTCCCAGGAGAGCCAATATAGACCTCTTCTTGACCCTTACCAGCATTCTCCCTGGTCATTACTGTGTGCCCACTTTCACGTACATAGAATCATAGAATGGTAGGGGTTGGAAGGGACCTGTAGAGATCATCTAGTACATGCTTGTTTATGATTTATAGCTTTATGTTTATGATTTATAGCTTTTGCAACACAGATGTTTCTAAAGCAGATTTTTGTTTCAATAGCTTGAGATCAATATGGATCTAGACAAAATAGTAAAATACCTGAATGTCTGCCCTCATTTCCTTCAGAACATGAGGTGGCTCTTTGGATTAAAACTGTCACCCTTAGCCATGGAAATCAGCTTCAGTAAAGGCTATACCTGGGTGACCTGGAAGCTAGTTGCCATCTTAGCAAGCCACAGTTTTATCCTTTCTAACCTCAATCTTTGTCTCTTCCATGGGAACAGGAAATTATCAGAGTTTTTGTGAGTCTCCATTACAGACTTAGAACTGGGTTGAGTGATTTTTCTAGGCATTTCTTGAGTGTTATAGACCAGCCTGGAACTATTTCACAATCATTATCCTCTAAAAAAATATGACTGTGGAAATATATTGACATTCAGAAATCAATCACATCTAGGCCTTAATCCTAAGGCTCTCTATCAGTCCTTTTACCAGATGAGATGCTGCATCTGTTTGTGTCTGGTGTGTCTTCACTGCCTTCCTTCTTTGGTATTTCTGTCCCTTTCCATGGACACTTGAAACCCTTCAGAAGAGGAGCCATGAGTTTTCCTCAGGCAATTCGTGCCTGCTTTGTGCTTTTTGGGCAGTGTTGATGCATGTCTGATTTGGCAAACTCCTATAGTTTCAGCTGCCTGGTTTGGAAGTGGAGATTCATGGGTCCTAGAAACACTTGCAGTTATTATAATAGTAGCAGTAGCACAATGAGATCTCTATTCTCAAATCCCATCAACTCTTATATGAGCAGATTTGAATCAGTGTTGAAGGTAATAGGACTTGCTTTGTACGTTTTACAGTTACCAGTTTGGTGTTGAGGCAGTTTTGAATATGCTCTCAAATGGATTGTTTCATCACTGCGGTGTGCCCTAAATTCCACTGGCACAAAAGGGGACTGCAAGGTTTGCTATTTTTTGCTCTGTCAGCATCTCAGAGAAGCCAGAAACTAGAAAAAGTTAGGAAAATGTATTTTCCTGCATTAAAATGTGTGTAATTCACATTGCATGTTGTGATAAAAATATAAATTTTTAATTAAAATTTTGGAAAGTCTAAAGACTAAGTATTAAATATTGAAATTTCTCTTTCTTCCCTCCTTCGTGAAATACACATTCCATTCTACTTTGTTCTGTTAAAAAGGCCATGGACCTGGGAATCAGTGTGCTCCTTGGGATGTAAGACCATTACTTTGGGAAATAAAACACTGGGGCAATTCACCAGGCACTTAAGCAAAGCCCTTTGGCTCCTGCACGGCATTCCAGTGCAGGCAGTGAGCTGTGGGGAACATACCATGTCATTCATACCCAGAAGAATTCAAAAGGGCAGCAGAAAAAGATGTTTTGTTCTGAAAAGCAGAAGCTCTAATCCTAAAGTGAAAGAAGGAAACTAAGCAAACAGTGTTTGCCTGTAAGAAAATCACATGCCTTGGGTGTGCTATGGAGTTTGTCCCATGGCCCATCTATGTTACAAGGCAGCGTAATGCTCAGAAGATTGCACGCATTCGTAGGCCTTTCCAAATACTCAAGTGTCCTTGATGCTGTAACAATGAGACAAATGCACAGGCATACCTCTCCCACTGTTCCATGTCATTTAGGTAAAGCTAATCCTTTTACAGTGAAGATTGTAAACAGCTTCCAACGAAAAGCCTAATTTAGGTATCAACAGTTCGTTCCATGTTTATACAGAGCCTGGTGCAATAAGATCCTAATCCATGACTGGGCTTCTTTAGCAATATTGCAATATGATTAACAGATATATCCTGTTGTGCCAAAAGTAGTGTGAGGCCAAAGCAAAGAAATAACACAAGAACACAAGAAATAAAATATCTACAGACAAAGAAGAGGAATCCAGAGTGTGCTCACTCTTTGCATTGTGGTGATTAGGTTTCTGCTGATATCAATGTTTTTTAATTAAGCAGTTGGTGTTTGATATAAAAATGTACTCAGAGAGATGGAAAAAAATTATTTTAAAATATGGTTATGCTGCAAGGTTATTTCTCTTACAAGCCTCTGTGTTATACATTTCCAAATACATCAAGGAAAGTTCTGCTTTCAGATCTGAACTTTACAAGCTTGGTATTTGTGCTGATGAAGTCTTGACTTCACATCTGCACTGAATGGATCCCCTTCTGGGCATGGAGATATATTGCGCTGGACCATGTGAAAATAGCTATATTTAGTTGAGAGGGCTCCAGATCTACTTAAAACCATCTTCATCCATCCTTTCCACATCCAGTGTCCTCTCTGCTGAAAATTCAGAAGTATGTATTTCTTTACTTGCTTAGTGTCCTGAGTACACACATGCCTGACATTATTCTCTTTATAGTTTTAAATTGTGAATCATATTTTACTTCTCCTATCTTTCTTCTATCTCAACTCTCACTCCAGGAGCTTATTGATTCCATATAAATTAACCTGAAGAAGTAGAAGTAGTTAATCCGTTTATGACATTATTTTAAGTAAGAGACTTCAAAAATGTCACCTATTCATTGTCATATTAGTCCAAAGACTTTAGACCAAAGCTTTTCAGACCTTAAATATCAAGTTGTATCCCCCAGGTGAAAGCCAATGAGATCTCTGATCCTTGTCATCATAAGCTGAAGAAAATTCCTTTCTGGTCCCAAATCTAACACATTTAACAAATCTAATTATGCACAATGCAGATAAGTAAGACACATTGCAGATCTTATATGCCAGTGCTACATTATCACATCCCTGGAGTAAGGGGAGAAAGTCTGACACACTAAGTCATATTAATGGCCTCTTCAGTCCATGCTGTGCTGAACCCGATGTTGTGGGATCCTTGTCCATGTCTGGGCCTCCTTAACAAGTGGCTCAGTCATTGCGCACCACACAACCCCCTTCCTAAGCTCAGAGAAGGCCAGCAGATGTCTTGAACCTTGAGCTCAAATTTTGACCACCATTTCTGTATAGCACTGGGAATGCCAGGAACAGGGTGACTATATAGAAGATGGGCACAGGGGACAGACAGACGGCTGGCTGATCTCTGATTTCTGGGGCTACAGGACACCTCTGTACAAGCATTTGAGGAACTGATTGAAAGTCCTGGGGCATCTCAAAATAGCACTTGCTATCCGTGTTCGGGGATCCGGTTTGTGCACTTGGTAATAAGCTCCCCATTCCCCTTACAGACTGTTTCAAAGGATAAATAGTCTCATGTATCTGAGCTCAATTCTCAAACCTTAAGTCTTTTCTCCCCAGACTAACATAAATATTTTACATTGTGTTTCATGTCTCTTTGGGAAGAACTTAACTTTGGATAAGTTCAAAATATTTTTTGCAAGCTTCTTGTCCTCCCTCCTGTATTCCCACATCCTCCTCAACACACAAGCACAGGAAAAGATTGGATTTCTCCATAGAAGTTTTACTGATGCTTTGCAGAGGAACAAGTTCTTTTTGCTACCTGTCTTCTTTATTGTTCTTTGTATTTCTTGGAGCATATGACAGCCTTTAGTAGTAGTATCAACAGTTGCTTGCAACAATACATGAGTCACGGCTTTTATCACAAGTCTGAGTCTGCCAGTCCTTGGTTATCACCTGTGTCCCCAAATCCTCAGTGCAGGTTGGATGGTGACCATCTGACTTTGACATCCAGATCACTGCATCTTCACAATCTGCTGTTCTACTTTTTCTTGTTTTGATCTACAGTGAACACTACAAGAACATATTTCATGTTTCTAAATTATTGATAAACTATTAGTATCTTGGAAGGAACAACCCCATGCACCAGTACAGACTAGGGGTTGAACTGCTGCAGAGCAGCTCTGCCAAGAGAGACCTGGGAGTCCTGATTGATATTAAGCTAAACATGAGCCAGCAATGTGCCAAGAAGGCCAATGGCATCCTAGGATGCATCAAGAAGAGAGTGGCCAGCAGGTCAAGTGAGGTTCTTCTTCCCCTCTACTTTGCCCTGGTGAGGCCTCATCTGGAGTCCTGTGTCCAGTTCTGGGCTCCTCAGCTCAAGAGGGACAGAGAACTTCTGGAAAGAGTCCAGCACAGGGCCACCAAGATGATCAGGGGACTGGAACATCTTTCATATGAGGAAAGGCTGTGGGAACTGGGGCTCTTTAGTCTGGAGAAGAGGAGACTGAGAGGTGATCTTATTAACATTTACAAATATCTAAAGGGTGAGTTTCAGGAGGTTGGGACATCCCTTTTTTCTATAGTAGCTAGCAACAGGACAAGGGGTAATGGGATGAAGCTGGAACACAAAATATTCCATTTAAATACAAGAAAAAACTATTTTACTGTGAGGGTGATGGAGCAGTGGCACAGGCTGCCCAGAGGGGTTGTGGAGTCTCCTTCCTTAGAGGTCTTCAAGATCCACCTGGACATGTTCCTATGTGACCTGATCTAGGTGAACCTGCTTCTGCAGGGGGTTGGACTAGATGATCTCTAAAGATCCCTTCCAATCCCTACCATTCTATGATTCTATGATTGGCTCAGAGGCTGGTCTGTATGGATCTCAGTGACAGATATATCTCCATTAAGACATCATGACATTAATTAATGAGGCAGTTTTTAGTTATTTTAGTATGCACTCTGTCATTTCTGCATAAAATGCTTTCAATCAAAGCATCACCTGCTCCTAAATCAAATACCTTGCAGAAATCCGAATAGGCTATATCAATACACATAACCTTGTCAACTATGCCTGAGATTCTCTTGGAAAAAAGTAATATTTAATGCCTTGGTTTTCTAGTATATGGGACAGCATGAGTGCCATTTCATCAAGCATTTGATGTACAGCCCGAGGCACACATATTTAATGGTGTGTGAAGCTAATGCATTGCTCTTAAAACTTTTTTCTAACCCTGACTAAAGAGCAGTATTAGTGCTTTGATGAATGACTGGAAGTAACTGGGTTTCTGAGTAGACTGAAATTTTCTTAGCATGCCTTGATTTGCATTTTGGAAGGCTGATAAGTGAAAACAGGCCACTCATTTACAAATTAATTTGGCTTTTGAATCAAAAAAGGCTAAGATGAAAAGAAGACTTAGACATGGCAGGTCTGGTCAACTTTGTATTTAGGACTGGCTGGCTTTTTTTTTTTTTCATTTAAAATGATGATTATCCCATAGTCAGAGAATATATAATTGTTCTTCATTGTACTTGGTTTCTTGAATCTGATTCCTATTTTTATTGTTAGCTGTTCCCTAGCAAAGTGTCAGTTTGGAGGCAACTGGGATAATGTTGCAGTTCTTCAAATGTAAATGCCAACACATTTTAATAAAGTATACAGTAAGCTTCAGTATAGATTAGTGAGCCAAATTCCACTTGCATAATGCTATATCCTGGAGACCTGCAGTCTGGACCATTACCCAATTGTCAATTAAAATTCCAGTGAGGCAGTGGACTCTCATTCTTAGGATGTAGCTGTAATATATTATTGTGTATATTTTGAAGAGAATCTCTTGAAATTAGAATAAGCTTTATCCTAAGTGGATCTGAAGATTTTTGCCCAGAAGATATAAAATAGATGATGATGTGTCTTAGATTTTCTTTTTCCATTACTATCTATTTTTATCACAGATAGAATTTGCATAGAGGCAGCGTAAGTGTACTAAAATGGGATCAAAGAAGAGTCAAATGGAAGGTAATCAAATTGATGAGACCTCAAACCTATTTATCAACCGTTTGCATTTTAAGCAGTTCTCTAGTATCCTTTTTGTGTCTTTCTTATATCTGTTTCCATAGAGTGGCATTTAATCAAGCCCAGCAAAACACTGGGGTAAGCTTGATCCCATTTGTCTTCATCTCAGATCTGGAGAAGCTCAGTTAAAAGAGTTATTGCTAAAAATTAATTCATGTCTCTTTTCAAAGCGACACTTTCCAGTTTACAGTTCATAGAATATCCTTCTTTCTGCTCATATTTCAGGGTCATAAAAACAGAGCTGCTGCAAGTGACAGGCTGGGGAGGCTGAGGAAGGCTGCTCCCTCAGAGGCAGGCTCTAGCTGCAGGGCATGCAGGATGCCGAGGTAGGGGGATGCAGTAGCTGGGGAGCTGCTGAAGGAGGTAGTGGGCACAGCTGTCACATGGTGCCCTTGGCAGACGCAATGAGAGCTTGGCCCTGGCCATCTATGCAGCACCATCACGATTCTCGGTGTTGGGTAGCATGGAAAAGCTCAAAATCCTGTTTCAAAGTGGAAAGCTAAGAGCAAGAAGTTGAAATAAAATCTTGGAGAGAAAATGATTGGAATGCCCCAGCTTAGCAAAAGGCTTCAACTTGAACTCTGACCAACATCCATAGGACTGGACATTGCAGCACCCGATCCCTTTGTGAAAAAATGTGAGCACTGAAGAAAATCCAACATCTTTAAAATTACAGTTTCTGACAATAGCATGAGTGTATGGGTTTGAATTTTTATGGTGGTTTTTTTTTTTTTTGGTGATGTAACACCATTGAGCCTGTTCTTAAGGCTCTGTTGCCTAAGTGAGGCTTCACTGATCAGCAAGACCCAAGAGCCAGGATCACGGCTGGCAGGAACTGTATCACCTGGCAGATAAACAGCCTGCCCCATGTGCAGGGTTACGCTATTCTAACCACCTGACATAGTACTGTAGAGTTACAAAAGACTGTGATATGAAGAGGAAAGCCAGTGAAAGTTTGAAGCTGAAATACAAGACCGAGGAGATTTTTTTGCCTTTGTTTACCCAGTGCTATTAAAATACATTGGCAGCTTAACTCATTCTTTCAAAGACCAATTTGAGTAGTTAACAAAGACTTCAGACACTGCAGAAAGCATTTATCAACACCTTTATTAAGTAGTTGTTTGCCCAATCTTTTGCTGGATTTTTCTGCTGCATTCCTTGAAATCACTCAGTAGTTTCACAGCAAGAAGCCACTGAATTTAGCAATGTCTGTGCCTACAGACTGTGCAGGGAATTTGGTCACCTAAAGTTACCATGAAGTCTCTGGAAAATCACACATTCAATAGGCTAGTTCTGCAGTTCTGTGCCCTGATAGCTCCAAAGAGGATGCTACTGATTCCTTACCCATAATATCAGCAGCACTGTCCTGGAGAGATTTACTTGCCTAGCTAGTAATGAAATCATATGGGAGTTAGAAAACTGAAGGTGCTACTGTGCTTCCCCAGCTGGAACAAAAGAGATGATCCAGAGACATGCAGCAGACACAATATTTAAGAGCACGCGCAAGCTCAGAGAGTTTACCTCGGCACTCTGGTTTGACCAGCACTTGTCCTGGCTCATGGAAGCAATGTGCCAGATGACAAATGTGGCAAAACACAGTGTTGTTTTCTCTGGGCTGTGTGTTTCCTGGATGTGATTATGTGTCTGCAGGAAACAGACTCCTTTAGCCTTCCTGGGCAATTATTGCAGAATGTGGCTGCGATGTTAAATGTTATTTGTACCATGAGGTTACTGGTTCAAATATCATCCCAGGTGGCTAAATATTGTTAAGATTTGATTAGAGCCATGTCTTTAATATCAATTAGCCAGTGAAAAAGGAATTTGTGGTTTCACCTTGACTCTTGGTAGACAGACACCCACATCATAAGAACTGAGCCCCACACAGCTTGCCTGGAATGAGCAAGTGAGGCATTTGGGAGAGCAGCTAAGTGTAATCCTGAGGGATGTATTTTGTTATCAGGATTAGTGAATGTTTCTGTATTTTTTTGTGGTAGAAGACTTGACTTTCTATTTCATTCTACTTTCATGTACCTTCAATTCTCTTTACTTACTTGCTTCCAATTAAGAAAAGAAAGAAAACGCAGTTGTGCTAAGAGACTGATTCATCACACAGTTGAGGACAAATCCTTCACCAGTCTAAATTGTCATTGCTTTAATAGCTGCAACAGGCTTATGGGCTTATCATTAATGGGAAAACTTTCACATGACTGAAGCTCCCCTTAGTTGCAGTCCACAATAACAATTAGCATGCAATAAAGCTGTCTGGGGCATCTTGGAAATGATGCTTGATTAAATTATTTTAAACCAAATTTCAAGGAATGGAGGTCAGTCATCTTAAATCATCTTAACTTGGGTAGTGAGATGACACTGTGAGGAATAATTCCTCAAGATTTTCTCTTCTTTGCCTTGCCCTGCATAATCCTCATCTCCATAGCAGGAGTGCTATGATTGGAGATCTACTGCCTTGAATCAAGTGCTGTATAAAGTGGAGTTTAAAAGAAGTAGGAGCCTTCTCCCATAATGTTAATCCATCATTTTACCTTGTAGTTGAAGGGTGTTTCCTACATTCACCTGGGTAAGAGACCACCTTCGAGATGGTGAGTTGAAAAGCTGAACACTCTCCTGAGTTGTGAACATCAGTGGAACCACAGTGGAACTTTTTGAGTATTTACTCATATGTTTCAGATTCATAGTGCAGACTAAAAGCTGACGACAGGAGAAAAAACCCACAGAACCCAAACCGCTTAGTAGCTGGTTGCAGTAAATCCATTTATTTTTATCCTGTCCCAAACTTTTCTTTAGTCTCAGTCCCTAAAATAATTTTATATATGATTGTATAAATATGGGAAGAAATCTTTCCCTTCATAAGTAGAAAAGTATGTCCTATAAATGTTGACTTTTCTTTAGGTAGTCTATACTAAATTAGTGTTGATAACAAAAAGTAACCAAAATCCAGCACAAAGAGCAGGTGGGTGGTCTGGAAATAAAAGAAAAGCAATATGGATTGATTTATTTTTTTGTGGAGTCTCTGACAGAGTGAAACTGTGAGCCATTTTAGCTACATGACAGTTTGACTTTTTTACCTCTCTGATTATTCAGTATAGGGTAGTAATAATGGTTGAGATATCTGAAAACTTCGCAGCGGAGAAAGATCTGAAACATCCCAATAAACTCAGTTTCCCAGTGTTTATCAGGACAGAAAACATATTTATGGAACTGGGCCAATTATAATAAGGGAAAAGGGTATAAGAGGTTATTGAAGACGTACTGAAGATTTTGTAGGTGGAGGAAGGTCTGATTGTTTATTTCCATTTTACATATTTAGTAGCTGATGCAAACTCACAAGACCTACAATAGTACTAAAAGAAAAAGTGAAGTATGAGTCACATAAAATGAGTTAAAATCGGTTACTTTGAAGTGTTGATTTTGGTTAAACAAAACTAGAGAAAGAAGGAAGGGAAAAGTATGTCCTGATTTATGACTGAGTACTTCAAAGGTGTTGGTCTTGCCAGAGATGGTAACGCTGCTACTGTTGCTGCTGCTGCTGAGGAAAGGACACTGAGGAGTCCCCCAGGGCCATCAGAATGGACTTGAGCAGCTCCTAACAGCAACTGCTCAGACTACTTCCAACAGCCTTGGAGGATGCTTCATATCAAAGAAAAAGAAGCATCAATGTTGTTGTTTTGTTTTGCTTTGGTTTGATTTGTTTTTTTTCCCCACAGAAATGTTCAGGGAAATGCAACTTATTGATAAGAGAAATACAAAGCTTAACACACTACATAGGTTTTTAATCCCTCTATGTTTTATTTGAATGCTGAATAAACATCTGAGCTCTACAATGTACATAGGCTGGGTGAAAGTTTAATGTGGGAAAAAATCAGCCACATTTACCTACATCTGGAAATAATTATTGTGTACTTAGTGCTGGGCATAAATATTGCCATAATGCCAACCTTAGTGACACATGAGGCCTGGGAGCTCATTAGCTTTTCCCTTTTAGAGAGACAGGTTCAAAGCTTGCTTTCCGGTTGGAGTGCAAATAGGTTTGTTGATTTCTGCTTATTCATCTTGTGCCTGAGGAGTTCCAGAAAACTCATCAGTCTCTGTTGTTACAATCAGATCTCTGTGACCATGAGACCTGAGAACACCTCATTTTGATATTTTGGGAGGTACATGCCATCTCCTTTCTTGTGGCCTTTCAGTTCAGCGTAGTAGCCCCTCCAGTCATCACACCAGTGTGCTGGAACCTTGCTGCCTGTGAGGGAAGAGTGTGCAGGACCGACCAGCTGACTCCTTCAGCTCAAAGGCATAGCAGGAGGCTCTTTTTAGGACTGGGACAATTTTCATAGTAATTGAATCAGTGACCTGAGTGCTATAACTCAGACTTTCCCAGCAAACCGTGTGCGCGCTGCCCTGCTGCCTTTTGCTGCATGGCAGCTGATGGGGAAACAGTGGGATCACCGGGGGAGAGTGTGTTAGTGGCTGACACTGACCTCAAGACTTGGATGGAAGCACCCAGAGAGGAGATCTGCACAACAGGCTTAACTGGGGTAGTGTGCAGGCATCAGGGGGAAAAAGAGTGGCTGGATTTTGGCCAGGACAGATTGGCTTGGGACCACTCAATAGCAGATTGCTTTTGCATCAGAATAGTAATGAAGCGAGTGGGTATGGGATCATCTATAAGTCTTCCAATATTTTAGGATGGTGAAAGATAATGCTGGCAGCAGATTTCAAAAATTGATTAGAAAAGTACTATTGCCATAGCTGGAGTAGCATTTGGTCTCCTTTTTATCCAGTCATTCAAGTCTAAATATACCCTTACATGTAAACAGCACAACGACTGAATGCGTTGTATGGATTATGCAGTAGGTGGCTGAGAACATATGTTCGCTCAAAGAGTGTGTTCTGTATTTCAGCTTCATTTGACATGACAAATCTTCCTCTCATTTTCAAATGCAGCACTGGCAAGGACATATTCTGAGTTCATTAATATCTCTCAAGAAGCAAAAGTAGCTCTTGCGGAAATTTCTTGATCCTGCTGCAATCCATCAAAAACAATGGTTATGTCCATGGTCTTTTGGGAGGAGACATGAAGATTTTCCCCTCAAGGCATCTGAAACCTTGGTTCAAGTTTAAAATGAGCAGAATGCTATCTCATGAAATAAAATAAAACACCAGGAAAGAAGATGAAGGGGTTAAGTGTCAGGGTCAGAAGTAAGATGAGAGCCAATGTATTGATTTCATGATAACAAAATGACGGGTTTCACAGCAAGGATTAATTACTCTGAACTTCACAATCTTGGACAACAAAGGCTTGGCTTTAATCTCAGCTGCAAAATCAAGATAGAAATTTATACTCCTCTCTGCCTCTACCCCTAGAGTTGTTGACTTTCACCTGGATTTTGATTTTTCTTGTAGTAGGAATGGAATCCAGCACTGAAATTTGGATCTTGACCCAAATACAGTACTGAAAAGGATCATATTGGAAAAGATGAAGTTGTGATATTCTGACCTCATATTCTGTGGTCAGATTTTTGATTACATGCAAAAAAAAAAAAAAAAGGGGGGGAATGGATCTTTCTGTCTGCTGATAGCTAATATCCCATATGGGAAGAGTGGTCATTTGATCGTGTGGGGGCAGGCTCAAATGTCTGTGCTGCAAAATCACCACACTGGCCTCACAGTCTGCTGTAGTCAAATTTCACCTGGCTATAACTTACAGAAAACTGTATATACCAATAGATCAAACCCTTGATTTAGGAGTACTCATTATGTGTATCTTCTGTACTGTCATTTCCCCATTTTGTTCCTTCTGTTTGAAACCTGGGAAAGGAAATGTCCTGGACCAAAGAGAGCTTTTTTGCCTCCACCATCATGGATTAATTTGACCCTGATATGATTCTAAACCATGTTTACATGCTTTCCTTGGCATGTACCAAACCTAGCCTACTGCACTGCATGCGGTTCAGCATGTGTTGTCACAGACTGTGGAGCAGTTTGGTAAATGGGGGACCAGATTTCTTTTAATGGAAACTTGATGAGACCAATCTGCCTGAAAGGGTAGAATGGCCCTCGAAAGGATTTGCCTGGTAAGGGTTAATCCTTTCTAAGGAAGCCTGCCTGAAAGGGTTGGCTCCTTAAACAAAGCCCCTAACTTAAGCAAAAACATCCTGTATACACAACAATGATAAGGACACCAGATGTCTTGTAGCCACGGAACATATATCACAAAAATGTAGTAAACAGTACCATAAATTTTGTAGATAACATTTGATTGATTTGTAGCATATAGAAAATATACGTACTCATATTGTTTGTTAACCTATACTGATGACCTTTGCGATATGTACTGACTATAAAAAGAGCATAAGAAGAAGCAATAAACTGTCACTTGCCCTAAGAGCAGTGGTCCGCCTGTCCTTCATCGTCCTGGAAAGAGCTGGTCTCTGACAAATGGTGCCGAAACCCGGGAAACTCGGTTGCCTTTGACCAGGGTGAGCTGCCTCCGAATCAACAGAACCGCGGTAAGGAAAAGGGGAAATAAAGGGGGGCAGAACTACTAGGAAGGTGTAAAATATAAGAAAGTAGAAATTTATCTCAGTAAAATAAAAACAAAAATCCCTTTTTTGTCTTAGATTTTCCGTTGACCAAGTCTGAGACTAAGTCTGGATCCAGCCGCACCTAAGCCCTTTCTATAAGGTGTCTTAGAAAGCAAGGGGGTCCAAACTGAACCTCGTGACTCAACGGTAGGGCTCCCTCATATTCAGCATTTACAATTTAAAATATGGGACATGTACATAGTACGGAAAGACAGCTGTTTGTAGCTATGGTTAAGACGTTGTTAAAAAGTCGAAATATATCTATAACCACCAAGCAAGTGGGTGGATTTTTAGAATTTATAGACACTGTGTGTCCTTGGTTTCCGAATAAAGGCACTATTAACTTGGAAACCTGGAATAAGGTTGGTGAAAACATTAAAAGCTATTATGCTGCTAATGGCCCTGATAAGATCCCTATAGATGCTTTTCCTTTATGGACTTTAATTAAAGAATGTTTACAAGGTGATACTGAATATGATAAATGGCAACGACAAACACGTCCTCGATCTCGTTCAGCGGATTCAGGTTTAAAACCTTCTGCTCTTACTAATCCCGATTCACAACCCTCTGCTCCACCTGAATATCCATCAATAATCAATAATGAACAAAAAGATATTCAGGAATCTAAATTTAAAAATCCCTTTCTTATGTACTCAAATACGGGAGGTAAAAAATGCCGACCGTTAAAACAAAGCAAGAGCGCCTTGAGACCTATAGAATTATCTGAAGAATTATCCTCCGATGAGGAAGCTGAATTAGAAAAAGAAGCTGCTCAGTATCATAATGAAGATGATCAAGTGTTTGTTAATACGCCTTTTAAATTGAAGAAACAGCAAACACTTTTAAAAAAGGAACCTGTTGTTTTACCAGCAATAGAAGCTGGTAGACGTCCGCCCCCTCCTGACATATACCATCAAATATCACCTCACTCACCCTTACAGTTATCATTGCTACAAGCTAAACAACAAGGTGAAGATGTGAGTGGGTTTTCAAAAATATTGCATGCTTATCCTATAACATATGCTCCTCACCCTACTCAAGCCAATGTTAGAATTGCTACATATACATCCATTACATTTAAGAATCTTAAAGAATTGAAAACAGCTGCTGCTCAATATGGTGCAACTGCACCATATACTATTGCTATTCTAGAGACCATTGCAGCTGAAGTTCTTCCCCCATGGGACTGGAAAGGCTTAGCTAAAGCTACCTTAACGGGAGGAGAATATTTGTTATGGCTTACAGATTTTATGGATTCCTGTTATGATTATTCTCAAAAACCACACTTTCGCCAACAAGGAATTACTCATGAAATGTTAGCTGGCACAGGACCGCATGTTGATCTGGCACAACAATTAACTTACCCTGCTGCGACATATGATGCCATTCGAGAAATTGGTTTGAAAGCCTGGAAAGGGCTACCTAGACATGGAACGTCTAGGGAAGAATTAACTAAAGTCCGACAGGGACCAGACGAACCTTATCATGATTTTGTATCTCGTTTGTTACAAACTTCATCTAGGCTCATACAAGACACCGATTCAGCTATGATTTTAGTTAAGGAATTAGCTTTTGAAAATGCTAATAATATCTGTCAATCCATATTAAGACCTTGGAAAAATAAATCAACATTAAACGACTATATCAGATTATGTTCTGATGTTAGCTCTGGGTATATTCAAGGCATAGTCACTGCTGCAGCACAACAGGGCAAACCTGTTGAGCAAGTTTTAGCTGCAATGCAATTTAAGAAAAACAGAAGGGTTGCAGGCCCTCCTGGTAGCTGTTTTCATTGCGGTCAAATGGGACATCAAGTACGTCAATGTCCTAATAAAAAGATTCCAAGTAATAATGGAAAAAATCCAGGTTTATGCCCAAAATGCAAAAAGGGTAATCATTGGGCTAATGAATGCCGATCTAAATATGATAAGAATGGCAATTCTTTGATACAGCCGGGAAACTTCTCAATGGGCTTGCCCCGGGCCCACCCAAACAAACAGGGGATGTATCCTGTGCAGGTGCAAACCTCAGAGCACCAGCTAAACAATCCATTTCACAACTCCACCGAGCCACCAGTCATAGTGCCGGACTGGACCTGTGTTCCTCCTCCCACTTCGTATTAACACCTGAAATGGGGGCACAAGCTATCCCAACAGGGATATATGGCCCATTACCTGCGGGAACATGCGGTTTGGTATTGGGACGAAGTAGTCTGAGCATGAAAGGATTGCGAGTTATACCAGGACTAATTGATTGTGATTATGAAGGAGAGTTAAAAGTTATGTTACAATCTGAAACTTCTGTCTTTAATCTACCTGCAGGAACAAAGATTGCACAGTTGCTTTTAATTCCTTATGTTTCATCTATAGGAAAAGCTCATTCCCACATTCGGGGAACAGGCGGTTTTGGATCTACTGACGTTTATCTTTTACAGCCCATCAATCATCAGAGACCTGAACTTCAGTTAACAATTGATGGTAAAAATTTTACAGGACTCTTGGACACCGGAGCAGATGTATCGGTAATGACTTTAAAACAATGGCCAAAAGAATGGCCTTTACAGCATGCTTCAGCTGATCTAAAAGGAATTGGAGTTGCAAATTTGCCTCTTCAAAGCTGTAAGTTGTTAAGTTGGACAGACAAAGAGGGACACTCTGGTACCATTCAACCATATGTACTAGAAAGCTTGCCTCTTAACCTCTGGGGCCGAGATATCTTGACACAAATGGGTGCATACCTTTATACGCCTAGCAGTTAATCTGATAAATTTATCAGTAACTATGTATGCAGATAAAATCTGTTGGAAATCAGATCATCCTGTTTGGGTTGATCAGTGGCCTCTAACTAAAGAAAAATTGCAAGCTGCTCGTCAATTAGTAGTGGAACAATTACAATTAGGTCATATAGAACCTTCCACATCACCATGGAACTCACCTATTTTTGTTATAAAAAAGAAATCGGGGAAATGGCGACTTCTCCAAGACTTGAGAGAAGTCAATAAAACAATGTGTACCATGGGAGCGTTACAACCTGGTCTACCCAGTCCTATTGCCATTCCTCAAAATTTTGAAAAAATAATTATTGACTTAAAAGATTGTTTTTACACTATCCCCTTACATCCAGATGACAAATGTCGATTTGCTTTTAGCATTCCATCCATAAATTTTAGTGAACCTATGGAAAGCTACCAATGGAAAGTATTGCCTCAAGGAATGGCTAATAGTCCTACTCTTTGTCAAAAATTTGTTCATGAAAGTATAAAAGCGACTAGACAACAATTTCCTGATGTTCTTTGTATCCATTATATGGATGATATCCTTTTAGCAGCCTCATCTATCGATAAGTTGCAACATGCTTATGCTCATATTGAACAGATGTTAACTAAACATGGTTTGAAAATAGCACAAGAAAAGGTACAGAAATCATATCCTTTTCAATATTTGGGGTTTCAACTATATCCTAAATCTTTTATGCCACAAAAAATTGCCATACGAACAAATTCTTTAAAAACCTTGAATGATTTTCAAAAACTTTTGGGAGACATTAATTGGCTCAGATCTTTTCTTAAGTTAACAACAGCCGATTTGCATCCTCTTTTTAAAATACTTGAGGGAAACCCTGATCCTACCTCTCCTCGCAAGTTAACAGAAGAGGGAAAACAAGCTCTTCGATTGGTTGAAAAGGCCATAGAAAATGCTCAATTACAATATGCAGACATAACAAAGTCTTTCTTTTTATATATCTTGCCTACAGTAATGACTCCTACAGGAGTCTTGTATCAAGACGGTGTTCTGTGTTGGATACATGGATCTCACTCTGCAAAAGGAGTTCTTGTTTCATATCCTCAAAAGATAGCAGAACGAATTAAACAAGGACGAAAGTTATGTATTACTCATCTTGGGAGAGAACCGGCAGTAATTGGAATTCCATACACACCTGCTCAAATTACTTGGCTGATGGCCACTGTAGACGATTTTGCTGTAGCCTTAGCTGCTTTTCCTGGAGAAATAACACAAAAGTTCCCTTCTGATAAAATTCTTAGTTTTGCTACCTATCATTCTTTAGCTTTTCCTAGGGTCGTTAAAGGAGCTCCTATAACAGGAGCATTGACTGTTTTTACAGATGGATCATCTAATGGACAAGCAGTTTTGTATACTCCTACAGACCAATATGTTTGGAAATTAGAGAATGTTTCTGCACAAATGACTGAATTATATGCAATTTATCAAGCACTGTTGAAATTTTCTGAGCCTTTGAATATCTATTCTGACAGTCGTTACATTGTCACTTCATTACAATTTTTAGAAACAGTTCCTGTCATAGCTTCTAAAGTTTCTTTTATACAACGATATTTTGGTCTGATTCAATCTCTCTTAATAATAAGAGATGCACCTCTTTTTGTAGGACACATTCGTAGTCACTCTAAATTACCTGGACCTTTGAGTCACGGCAACAATCAGGCTGATTTGTTAACTCGTTTTACTGTTGCTACTGTTGCAGAAGCCCAGCGTTTGCACTCTCTGCATCACTTACCTGCAGCTACTCTACAACGTATGTGCCATATCTCTCGAGAACAAGCTAGAGAAATTGTTCGAACATGTTCTTCGTGTGTTTCTTTTTTACCAATTCCTCATTATGGAGTTAATCCTCGAGGTCTTTTACCTAATGATCTCTGGCAGATGGATGTTACTCATTATCCTTCTTTTGGCCGCCTCTCTTATATCCATGTAACCCTTGATACCTTTTCTCATTTTGCAGTAGCCACTCCTTTGTCTGGAGAATCAACCGCACAAGTAATTTCACATTTGTTACACTGCTTTTCAATTTTAGGTATACCGAAGACTATCAAGACAGACAATGGCCCCGCATATACTAGTGCTAAATTTTCAAAATTTTGTGCTCATTTTTCTATAACACATAAAACAGGGATTCCTTATAATCCACAGGGTCAAGGCATGATTGAACGCTTTAACCTTACTCTGAAGACACAATTAAAGAAATTAAAAACGGGGACATGGGGGATTAAGGACACTCCTTTGTCTTTGTTAAATCATGCTCTTTTTGTTTTAAACTTTTTTACTCTCGATGCAGCTGGCCTTTCGGCTGCTGATCGTCATTGGCAATCCCCAGCTCAGCAGAAACCTGCAGTATTATGGAAAGATCCTATTGATGGATCCACGAGAGGCCCTGACCCGGTTCTATTATGGGGTAGAGGGTATGTTTGTATTTTCCCAACAGATGAGCCTGTACCTCGGTGGATTCCAGAACGCTGTGTTCGACATGCCAAAAACGAAAATAGGCAAGCTCCGAAAGAGGTTTCAACGCCTGATGCTGATACCACAACAACCTCGACCACAACAACATGATTTTAACTATTGGTCATCATTACAGATCTTTGCTTATTGGCTTAGCATAATATGGAATAATGCCAACTCTTCAATTAACTTAAAACAATTGCATGGAGAAATTCTCTCTCTACAAAATACAGAAAAATTGCAGTTGCCTCTCGCCCAACGTGCTCATGATTTTGTTAGTGTTTTAAAAGCTTCTTTTCCATCCTTATCTTCATTTTATAAAGGAATCTATTGCCTTATAGGAGCAACTTTATGCATAATTGTCCTAGTTGTAGTATTACCTTGCATATTTCGTTTAATGTATGATATGATAAAACAAACGAGTATAAAAACTAAAAAATTACAATTAATGGCTACACAACACGTTCCCGCTACAATACATACTGAATAAAAAGAAAAAAGGGTGAAATGATGAGACCAATCTGCCTGAAAGGGTAGAATGGCCCTCGAAAGGATTTGCCTGGTAAGGGTTAATCCTTTCTAAGGAAGCCTGCCTGAAAGGGTTGGCTCCTTAAACAAAGCCCCTAACTTAAGCAAAAACATCCTGTATACACAACAATGATAAGGACACCAGATGTCTTGTAGCCACGGAACATATATCACAAAAATGTAGTAAACAGTACCATAAATTTTGTAGATAACATTTGATTGATTTGTAGCATATAGAAAATATACGTACTCATATTGTTTGTTAACCTATACTGATGACCTTTGCGATATGTACTGACTATAAAAAGAGCATAAGAAGAAGCAATAAACTGTCACTTGCCCTAAGAGCAGTGGTCCGCCTGTCCTTCATCGTCCTGGAAAGAGCTGGTCTCTGACAGAAACTGGATTGGAGGCTCTCCTCCAGGTGCACACACATGTCACAGAATCACAGATAGAAATTACAGAATCACAGAATTGTAGGGGTTTGACAGTCCATCCATCTAAAGACTGTCCATTCCAACTCCCCCTGCTACAGAAGGTTCACCTAGATCAGGTCACACAAGAACACATCTACAATCTCCCTGAGAATGTCCTTCTGCTCCTCATGAGAACATTAGTCTCAAGTAATTTTTGGTTCAACCACATGCATACTGGGAATGTATGGCTCAGGAACAGCTCAGGAAATCAGTCTGCAGTAAAGCCTTTGAACTGTCTGTGTCATAGCTACAGCTGCTTCCCTCTACTGATCTGTTCCTCCTGGGAAAAATTGCTTACTAATGTAGATTTACCATTGCAGCCTTAAAAATGCAATTACTCCTGATTTTAGTGATTGCCTACTGTAAAATCATATCATGGAAGCAGATGGTCTGATTATTTTTGCTGAAATATAGTGCATGGCAAACATTTTCCTTCACGTGGCTTTGCTTCTCTGGACAAACCCTTGACTAGAGACAGCATCAGTGGAGAGATTAAGAAGGGAGAAGACAAGAGTTTTGTCTTTGTAAGGACAAAGAAATCAAATGTTGTGCAGGAGGTAGAGATTGCAAAAGCAGATAGGATATAGAAATGAAATTGTAGGGCTTCTGGCTGTTTCCTGAAACTGAGCTATGTAGCTTAGGTTACACTCTAAAGAGGCTACAGAAGATGGCAAGGAGCGTGTTCTAACATCCAACAGGTTAGCAGAGCTTATGGTCCTCTGCTGTATGTGTATATGCACATGGACGGTGTTTATTCGTTGCCTTCAATGATTGCATATGGTGAAGACTGGTTGTTGTTTCTTTGCTGAAGTCTCATTTTTTTCCCTTTTAATTTTTAGATTGAGAAGAGCTCGTAGCTGCACCATCTCCAATAAAATAGCTCCTGGTAGCAACGTGTATGAAATTAATTATTTGTTAATCTCCTGAAAGAACAAGAAGTACGTGATGGAGCTACAGAGAGAAGTGACACAGGGGCCAGGATTTCACCACTAGAGAGTGTAATTCTACTACATAATTTGACCTTTTCTGCTCTCAGACTTATTCAAGGTGGGGAACTTAAAAAATACACAACAGCTTAACAGCATTTCTTGAAGTATGTACTTTAGGTCTTTGATCAAAATGGACATCAAGGAGTTGCTGGTTTCTTGGCAGATAGATGCTTTCCTTCCTCTGTGCATTAATTAGCATGAGTTTCAGGAAGCATTTTGCAAAGTAAGAGGTATGTAATGTGGAATAAGAGCTTCTATTGAACTTATCCTTGAGACAGATGGCTATTCATTCAAAATCAAATTTTAAGCATTTTAATACAAGAAGCCATTTGAAATGCATTTATATACATTTTTAAATTTTGTCTTCAAGTATGTGTGTTCTATCACTATGCATCTCCCTTGGGAAAACGCTGTGACTTTTACCTTGAGGATTGTTCTCTGAAAATTCTGCCTTTACTTCTGCTGGTGTGGCTCCAAATCTGCACTGTGAAGTCACTGCTGTCCCATGGCATAATGATAAACAAACTAGGCACTAATAGTTAGAGAAATAGGACAAATTAATCTCTCACATGTGATGGCACTTCTGTCTATGGACACGTCTTTGTCATGAGGTTCACATGGGGACTCTTCACTTGACCACCGCAGTCTGCCCATGGTGGCATCCACATGTAACTTTAGGTCTTTTTCAGCTGTCACACACTGGGGCTTGTCCTATATCACTTGTTAATGCCTAGTGTTTCTCTGCTTTGCTACAGCCTCACTCCTCCTCGCTGAATGGAGGTTAAACTACAACTGGCAGCAGGCAGCAAGGAGCCAGTGGCACCTGGAGGGCATGAGTTCTGAGGGGACTCTGGGAGGCCATGGCATGGGTCTAGACACAATCTGATTCTGGCAGAGCAGAGGACAGTTCTTGGGTCATCTCCTACAATCACTGGTAGGTGATGTGAGAAGACTGTGAAGTGCAGAGCCAACATCTGTTGGGGCTGTGAATGAGGAAGAA
This sequence comes from Colius striatus, assembly GCF_028858725.1. Taxonomy (NCBI): domain Eukaryota; kingdom Metazoa; phylum Chordata; class Aves; order Coliiformes; family Coliidae; genus Colius; species Colius striatus. The sequence continues at coordinate 71,077,089 of NC_084761.1, read as the reverse complement.
ATGCAGCTTGGCATCATATCTGAGGACATTTTTGTTCAAATCAATCTCCATCTGAGCTTTAGTCATCAGAGATAACACTGAACTTGAGTAAGAATAAGGAATAAGGCTATTTAGTATAATCCAGTAGTGTACCTTAAAGGGATTGTCAATGGCTCCTCCATGTGTGTACAAGCATGTATACAGAAAATATAGTACTGGTACATGGAATTTGTCAGGTTTAGGAACAGGCTGACTGAATTGTGTTTGCACAGTATCTGTTCCTTACCACTTACATCCATAAAGTATATTGGGAAAGAGTTTATGGGACAGGTTCCAGTAAGCACTTAAATACTATAATTGAGAACCTGGGAAAGGGTCATTCCACAAGCTGAAACCTGTTCATGAGTTTATGCCTCTAACAACATCCTTGGAAATATGTCGTAGCCCTGAAGCTAGTGAAACAAACTGGTTTTTAATGTAACTGCATTAATTTTAGCCAAGTTTACTTTGGAGGTGAATCTGACCAAGTCTTTCTCTGTTTGAATTTAAAAACTTTGCAGTGAATTGAGATATATGCAATTCAGAACAAACGTTGGTGTTTTAAAAGTTTTTCTCCCTCCTCCTTTCATTACAAAGCTGGTATAAACTTGCATCTCACATACAGTAAATGAAGTAATTCACTCAATTATAGCATGTTCCAAAGGACATACTGTTCCATGACTGACCATTAAAATACCAAACAAATTATGCTCAATTCATGTATAATTTAGGCAACACAAACCATTTAAGAAAGACTAGATATTGAAAGTTAGTTTTATGTAGTTTCCATGGAGATTGTATTAAAAGCGATAACAATAGGCTTAAATGTGTTTTCATTTAGAATATCTTTAAAAGTACTTGTTTGGTTCAGACATGCTATGTTTACTTCATAATTTGTCTCAAATCACCGATTATTGTAAAATGTAGCTAAATTGGCGTGGCAATATTCTTCAAACACTTCAACAGAGCACTAAAATAGTTCAAAGCTTGTTGCTCAATATTTTTATCACAGCTGACATGCACATTAGGATGGGGAAAGGTTCCAAAAATGCAGTAACATTATGATTTAAAATCAGTGCCATGGTTTTGCATTAGGCCATCTTCCAGGGTACATTTTGCTCTTGCTGTTTTATTACAGAATTCAGGAGCTTATGGCGAGACATCTAAAGTTCATAAAAACAAAGTCAGCGCGTTGGCAGCTTCTCAGGAACTCAGATCACATCAGAATTGTGAGCATTCTCATAGTGTTAAGGAGTAAGATGAACAGTTGATATACAAGATTGTACTGTTAGGCCTTACTTTGATCTGTTTTTCAATGGTATCTAGCAACAAGACAAGGGGTAATGGGATGAAGCTGGAACACAAAAAGTTCCATTTAAACATAAGCAAAAACTATTCTACTGTTCAGGTGAGGGAGCCCTGGCAAAGGCTGCCCAGGGAGGGTGTGGAGTCTCCTTCCTTGGAGGTCTTCAAGACCCACCTGGACACATTCCTGTGTGACCTGGTCTAGGTGACCCTGCTTCTGTAGGGGGATTGGACCAGATGATCTCTAAAGGTCCCTTCCAGCCCCTACTGTTCTATGATTCTATTATCTTCCTTTAAAAATAATACAGAAATTGATTCATCTTTGAATCCACCTGTAACAAACAGCATTAAGGAATGGTATAATAATGCAGTGAATATACAGGAAGGCACAAGGATTTTGGGGCAGTTGTACAATACAAGATTTGCAGGTTGAACATTGCAGCCTTCATAGCCTGTAACTGTTTTGGTTACTTCTAGCTAAACTACAGGTTGAAAGCCCCTTGAAAAGATTTACTGTCTCTCAGATTGAAGCAACTGAGCCTGTTGGATATAACCAGCAAAGATTCATATTCAAAGCTATAATTTCATTTAATTGTAGTGATATTTTGCCTTAGTGCTTGTTTTCTGAATTAGGATGGACATATTGGTGAAGTTTGTACTTTGCAGTAAAATTGTCCCTCTCTCACATTCTGGTGACCAAAACTAACACTGTATCTTGCAAAGGACCTGGTATCTCCACTGAGCTGGGAAGCAGTGAGTAAGAATGATTTTAATAAAAAGGTAATTCTCTAAAGCAGCAAATTGTTCTTTTTTTTCTGAATTGCTCTCTGATAGGCCTAATCCCTTCCATGGTAGTGGAGAGCATGGCCTTAGGAAGTGTATTTTTTTTACTTCCCTATTTAGTAAAAAGGTAGAAGAAAGCTCACCCAGAAGACAGCTAGGAGCACCTAAGGCTTGGTTTCTGGTCTGGATGGCCCTGCAGAGGCACCCATCTGAGAGGTGCTGTAGAGATCGGCATTACTGAAAATAATGTTTGTAGCTACAAATCCTCCATCCACATGTGTCAGAAGCTAAGTCTCTGGACTTGGCTGAAGAGGGAAACAAGGTACCTCTGAAAAACACTTTGGGGCAATTATTGGTTAACCTAGTCTTGGCCTCTCAACTAGAAGAATGAGATGGGTTAAGGCTTTTTGAAATTTTGGCTGTCACTGACTAGTGTAAGGTCACAACACTCACATAAAACTCTTGTATACTTGCTAAAAGTCAGACAAGACTAAATTATGGTGTTCTGTGACTTATAAATGCTGCAGACACATTTGTCTTCCAAGACATGGATCGGGCTGAATGACATCTGGACTCTGAGGTAACCTTAGATGAAAATACTGCTTCTGTGCTCAACTTGGTCTTCTTGGAAGCTGTTCCTTCATAAATGTTTAATAATGCACAGTAACTGCAGATACCCAGCAGCTGGGATATGGATACTTTTGCTCATATGCAACTACTTACTTTGAAAGGTTGAGACAATGCCAGGAAGGCAACGGGGCTAGAACTGAGAAACACTGGGAGATGTTTCTCTATGACTACCACTTCCACAGTAGATTTTTGGCTGTCTTTCCTCAAGTCTGCATGAAAATCTGCACTTTCCAACAGAACTGAGTACAACTATGTGGAATCGTGTGCAAATGCACAAAGATGGTGTTTCAGGAAAATGTGTGCATATGTTCTGAGACATCTCAAAAGAGAAACAGGAGTAACACTGATTTAGCAGTTACTGCTGCAGTCCTAGCTTCTTGCTAGAAGAAAGTTTTGGTTTAGGGGAGCTCTGAGGTAGGAGTTAATTGTTCTGTTCCAAAGCTGTATGTTGTCTAAAGCACATTTATTTAGGGTTTTCCAGAGAGGGACATGGCTTTGATTTTACATGGGATATTGGTTTTTGACTGATGTGCTTCAACTGACTGCAATTGGTTTTGCATACAGAAATTGATTACAGTTCATACAGGAGGCTCCAATACATATTGGACAGATTGAGCAACTATTACTGCATGAAGTTCTCCATTCCTACACTGTAGAGTTCAAACAGCCAAATCAGATGATTTTTGCCAAAATTTCTTAACTTTTTTTAGCTTGGAAAAAGGAACCAAAGATCACACAGCAATTTCAAGCCCTTTTTAGCTCTCTGTAACACCTTGACCCTGGCCACAGGTTCTGTGTAAAACACTGACATCTTGGCTCAGGCTTTCCAGATAGTACATCCTTCCTTTAGACAAAGCCCAACACTCTTTTAACATCTAGCTTTGTCTCACACCTCCTCAGCTTAGCAAAATTACTGGAAGGAGCCATTGAGGGAAAAAAAATACTAGAATTTTACTGTTATAGAAACACGTGATTTTTCTCTGTATCAGCCTGTCATGTCAGGGACAAGCCTATCAGGATGAATGGCTTCAGTTTGGGAGAAATTTGACTCAGATCAACACTTATTTGTGGCTTTAACTTCTTTACCCATCAGCAACACACAAAGTTCATCAGCAAAACTGTCTACTAAATGTTGGAGGGTTGTGATGACCCAAATGAGAGTCCATACTACTGATAACTGGTTTATCTCAGAAGTGTTTGAGGAGTTACAAACAGCCTTTGTTTCTTTTGTAGCTGGAGAAAAAAAAGGAAACTTGTGATACTTCAAATGCTGGGGGTTGTGTGGTCTTTTCTCATGCAAGCTTACCTGAAAGTAATTTCTATGTTCATAAGCAGCCTGTGCGTATTTTGACTTCTTTCTCTTGGCTGTAATTCTAACACACCTTCTGCCCAGGTATCAAAATATGCCACACACATATAACTAGTCAGCAAATGTGGATTATCTCAGACCGCGTAGCTGACAACACACATGTCGTTCTGCACTCTCATATCTAATATACACAACCTTTGCCTGACATAATATGTTTTTGCTGTGGAAAAAACTGACATACCTTTAATAACTGACAGTGATTTGCAATTAACTGTAAGGTGCGAAGCAACTGTCCTAATTAAAACACAGGAAAAAGGGCTTTTAGATTTTCACATAGCACTGTACATACACTGAAATCTTTGAATGAGATATTTATTGGAAAACCACTTGCTGTATAATTGCAAGCAACAAAACTTATAATTACATACCTTTGTTTTCTTGCCATCTCTGTAATTACGTGGTAATAGGGCCTTCTGCTTTGTTTTTCTCTGACAGCTTCAAATAAAGCAAAAACTGGTGCCTCCAAGCCTTATTTTTTTCCCTTTTATGCAGATTTTTATTACTGGATAGAATCACAGTGTTGCACTTTCTCTGAGAATGCTGAAAGGGGATAGCAAGTAATGAAAGCAACAAGCCAAAAAATACAAGTATTTTTGTTACTTTCACCATCTTTTAAAAATACTCTGAGTTTTACACTGAAAAATATGACCAATCTTCCTTTCTGTTTTACTCACTCTTGTGCTGAGAGGAGAGGATTAGACTTGTGACATTTCAGCACTTTCCAAGAAGCCATTTCTGTGATTCTCAAAAGACACAGGAAGAGCCACCGACCTGGTATGTTGCCACCGACATGGGTGAGGCTGTAAGTACACTCACCACTGTGCAGATGTGCTTTGGGCTGTGCTTGGTTTAACTTGCCATATGCAAGGAAAAAGCCTGCAATCAGATAATCCAGAAGCTCATACCAGAGATGTGAAACATGGCAAGTCCAGCTCTTTTTGTGAAGTTCTTGCAAGATAAAGAAGTTAAAATATTATGGTACAGACAATATGCTGCTACATAAAGGGAAGAAATCAAGTCGTGGAGCCTGAGGCTGCCTGCACTTTTATTTGGCCACATTCCTTGATTTTGATTCCAGCCGGTCAGTACAGGAGAGGTAATACTGTGATAAGCAGAAAATAAGTTTCCTTTTCATAAGATAGCCTTGGTCAGATAAGATGGTGTCAGTTTAGAACAGCAGAAAAAATTACATATTTCTTCCTATTAATGCCATTATTAGTCATCCAGAGCACTGTATTATTTCTTTTCTATATAGAGTACTATTTGCTTTTGAAACACTGCTGCAGTTTGTGAAAGCAATGGGGTTGGTTCTTAGTTATGAAAAGGCTTCTTTCTACAGCTAGAGTAATGCAGAGGAAAATTTCAGAAACCGATAACTGAAACTCACTGTCTTTAATGTGCCTGTAATTTTTTAAGATGGGTATATATTACCATCAGCAACTTTTATAGCCAGGCCATCAGACAAAATGTTGCATGTAAACACACTTCAGGAGAAGAGAATAAATGGAAACTATACTGGTTATAGGCTTTTTGATTGTCTGTCTTTAAGAAAATTCCCTTTTATGACAACTGTATCCCTATAGATAACTCCCACGAGGCAGACTGCTTCTGTCTGTTATGCAGATATATATGTTCTAAACAATATTGACTCCTTTGATACAAAGCAAAAATCAATTAATCTGAACACAGCAATAATTTGACTTCTGTTAGAGTTTCAATGTGATGCAAGATGAGTTTTCTTTTACTGATTAGCACACCTGAGTATGAAATATTGGTGATTTTTGTGAGGGGAAGATTTATTGTTTTAATAATCATACTGGGTATTTAGTCTTCTTATGTCTCCAGGCTAATTTCAGAGAAAGCAATGTTGAGAAAGGAGAGATGTGGCTGCCTAGTGCTGCAGGCAGAAGCGATTAGACTTAGATTTGCTTTTCAAGTGGTACATTGTGGTATTAAACTTGCTAAACACTCTTGAGAACAAGAGACAGGGCAAAAAGGCTTGTAAAACCACTCACTCACCTTAAAGTGGCATTGTCAAAACTTCCATTGTTGAACTCCCTGAAAAACAATAAAATATTATTGGAAAATTATCTTTGTAATTCTATAGACCTTCAGATTAAATAAGTACCATCTTCTTCCTGGGTAGCAGCTTATATCACTTGAAGATATGTAAACCAAACCACCAAATTTCTCAAGAAGTTCAAGCAACTTGTTGGTTAGAAGTGGGACCTGAAGTAGTGGCCACAACATGGCTAGTCCCTGTTAAAATGCAAGCTCTGTGTGTGTACTCATTTACTGGAAAAGCTGAACTCACTTCACATTTCTTATCTAGGCTCTTTCTCTTATTTCTGAAGAGTCACCAACTAATTATTCCTGAAGAGATATCCCTCGAGAGAAGGCTGACATCTGTGTCACACACTGACTGCTTTATTAAGAGTCTTCTGTCTTATGTAGTCGGTGTCAGATCAGGTTTCATGTGCTTCGAAAGCCAGACAACATGGAACAGGATACTCTGAGGCAGTTAAATCACATTAAATATTTAAACAGAGTTTGACATCATCCATTAGGCCTATTAAAGAATCTCACTTGCTGACAGAACAAGCCATGCAGCTTACTAATTGTATGACTTCTAAAATTACTCTTTCTGCTTCTTACACCCTTCGTGACTAAGTTTCCATGGTAGTTTCCAATGTTTCCACTATACTGACATCAGTTTCTAATCCCATTTCCACTGAAGACAAAGACACTGGATCAGTTTTGTATTGTATGGGAGAATGGAAGTAATAATTTATTGTAGAGAAATTAGTAAACAAAACTGGATGAAGAAAAAAATAATCTTAATTTGTCAGCGAAATATGAGTTCATCAAGAAAGATGCTTTATTGTAAGACATCTTTAGTGTAGTATCAGATCAACAAGAACCCCCAGAAGGGAGGCAAACCATGCATTGCCAGTTCTTGCAATGAACTCCAGCACAAAGAAATTAAATACCTTCCCTGTGGCCATATACTGATTACAATGGTAAGGCTGAGCATTACAGTCAGGTTTTGTGACTGGCAATGCTGTCTTTAGATTGATAAGGATATCTTCTGTCTTTGGAAAACACCATGGTGTTTTTGCTCAAAACACTCAACATTATCCCAGTTCTAGTCCATGAGAAATCAGTGAAAATTAAGCCCATACTCCATACATAACATAATGATACCATAATGAAATAGTATTCCACTTTCCTAGAAATACTGGCGCCACTTTAATAGGAATGAAAGCCCTCTTCATTGTGTATTTCTTTTCCCCCTAAAATATTTAGTGCTTATTTCTAGTTAACATCTTTGATGGTTCTTGGATCACCAATTCTTTCTGTGGCTTTCATCAGAACGACAACTTTATTCCTGTTTTGTCTGGTTTCATATTCTTGTATTCTTGTATTCTTCTCTGTTGATTCAAGTAAAGAAGATTGGTTTGTGCTCATCATGTTGTCTGTTTTTGAAAGCTGTTTTCTTCTAAGCTTTTGCAGGGCTCTGGCAAATACACTTTTGTGGTGCTTGCCTATGCATTTTTGTTAAATTTGGTATCTCTTCTAACTTAATGTCCTAAGAAATTATTCCACTTCAGAAATTATTTAACTTTTTAAATTCTGTTATTATTATTTTCATAGAATGATTTCAACAGGAGTGTAGTTTAAAAAAGAAAGCAGATCTAAATACCACAATATTTTAATTTTTGCTGCACTTGCAGTAGCTGGCTATTGTGACATTATGATAACTTTAAAGTAACATAGATGCTAAAGTTAAAAAATGTTTTCAGAGAATGTTGTCATAGAACATTCATATGTAAAATGATGCTATATCAGAAAGGGTGGTACTATACAAAGCAAAAGAGACAAGAAATTTTGTTTAGGAGAAGAGAAACAATGAGTTAGGGTTTTTTAAAGTGAGAAAAATTGATGTGCATTTAAAACAAAAATTATCTGAAGAAACATAGTTCTATTCATTTCAAAGAGGTGGACAGTATGGCTCATACATTAATCATTGTCATGGTTCTAACTTCATGGTAACTTCTAACCTAATGGTAACTTCAGCTGACAATGTAACTTCTCAGAGCAAGTGCAGGAGGTGATGGGAGGGTATGAAAGTGATGACAGAGGGTATAATCTTTGGCCAGCAAAAATAACCTACTGATTCATCTTACTATATGAACCACATTGGGGTGAGCTCTGAGTTGACTTTGACAGCATATCTGTGAGGAAGCAGAGTGTATCTATTGCTTAGCATACTCCCCAAGGGACACTTACCAGCTGTGGGAGGGACCTTGCTAACTTCTCTTGAGTTTTACTTGAAAGTACTGTGGCATTTGCTCTTGGAGAGCTTTAACACTGGGTGCAGGTGTGGCTTAGAGTAAAAAGAGCTCCAGCTGCTGGCAGGATGCAATGAGGACGGTGGCAACAATTCCTATGAGCAACCTGGAATTCAGTGTACTCTTGAGATTGCTCTAGAAGATACCATGGGTGATGGTCCATGAGTCTTTATGGTAAGCTGCTCTCCCTGCTCGATAGAATAACTTCTGTGAGAGCAGATGCCCTTCTACACAAAAGCGTTTTTGAGATTACTTCCATGTTTATACTTCCAGTTGAAATAAAATAAAATCTTTGCCTCATCATTCAGTGAAGTATTTGTGTTTTTTGGTTTTTTTTTTTTCTCCTACAGACTTGACTGATTTTTCATCCCAAAGAGAAGATGTCTGTAGTTTCTAACACATGCAAAGCTGCAGGCAATACACAGATAGAAAAATAACACTAATGCATTTATTCAGGGCGTAAAAAAAAGATCCTTCAGTTACACAAAACTTACCACTGAAGTCAGAATCTTAAAAAACAGGTTAAGCTTGAGACCTTCTGAAGCTGACACTTTCAAGGGTAAGATGAACCTTCTGGACACAAGTTAAGGATAAGGTAGTAAGGTTAAGGGAGAATAGAGAAATATATTTTGTCAATACAGTCACCACAGGGAAATGAACTGAACCAGATTTCTTGATTCTTTAGAAGTTCATCTCTACCCTATTTATCTTCACCCTTTGCAACTTTCTCACCTCTCTCCTGTATTTCCAGCTCCATTCTCCTGTCTGCAAAACTCCCACGTTCCCCATCTGGGCTCTCCTTTTCTCTTCAGCCTGTCTCAGTGCTTGCCACACATCTGAGGAATCCGGGCAAAGCATAATCTGGTCCTTTCCCCACTCTCTAACACTGCTCCGGAGAGGCTGTCTCCTGTTCATCTATTATTTTTAGGTGTTCTTGTCTGGTCTGATGCACCTCCAAGAAACATAACTCCTTCTCGTGATACTGGAACTGGTATTTGCTTTCTTGGCAAAATACAAGACTTACTAAGAGGTTCTGACATGATTTGAAGTTATGTGAAATATAAGAAATATCAAGATAGCTGATTCCACTGTTACCACTCTGAGTGAACTGTAGAGTGTATTTTTTTATCATTCTGTCTTCCCCAACTATAAGCCATTATTCACTGAAAAAATTTTGTTCATTTTTTCTTCTATTTGGTTTTGCTTAAACTTTTTCAGACTTCAAGTTTTGCTCTACTTTTGCTTCTCTGAGTAATTCAACTTTAGCTTCTCTTTGCTTTTGAAGTACTTCTGCTAGTGCCCTGCTTCCTGATCTGAACAAAAATGACCTTTGAGGAGACAAACAACCTTACAGTCTGCCTAGCAAAGAGCTGATGAAAAGCAGTATCCCATTTCCTCCGAAAATGACTGGGCTTTGGGTTGCTTTTTTTTCGCAGCTAAGCTTTTGCCAAAAGAAGTGGAACACTTCTTACATTTCTAGCACTTTCCAGTTTCTCACTGTGTCTGCGCTGTTTGCCGCTGCCACATCCAATCTCAAGTACCCTCCATTGCTGAGGGATTTCTTATACGCTGAAGAGAACCAGCAAATACAGTATCAGCTTCACATACATTGAAATGGTGGAAAAGCACAGAAGGAAATAATTATCACTGTATTTGAGTTGTTAGGCTAGACTGACACAGCCCCTTTCAGCACACCATCTGTCTTTGATTAAGATGGAAAAGTTTCTTATGAAATGATGCCTTTGCAAGGGGTTCACAGCTGCACAATCAACCAAATCTTTTAACATTTGTTCACTCAGAAGAGATCTGGACCTAAGTTACCTTTGAAATGTTACTTTAGTTCAGGTATTCCTCTTCTGTGGTCTTAGCAGTCAATAGCACTGTCACTGGTAAGCAGCGTACTTTGCTGCTTGGAAAAGTCAAGAAGGAGACTATTGTGAGTCTTGGAAAAATGGCCTTTTAAAGCAAGGCCAAAATAAACTGGGCATTACTTTTTTGATACTTTCATTGTTCTAAATTTACTAATGAGGTTATCAAATGGGATTATGGAAAGAACATTCAGTGGAGAGATTGGGTTGATATGACCTGAGAAGGCCTGCTGTGTAAACATCTCTGGCTTTATACTTCCCCAAGTCCATTCCAGGTTTTCAAATCTACATGATTTCAGAGGTTGAAATTTTTATTGCTGTAAGAAGGCTACAACTATGCATAGAGAAGGGCATTCTGTGATCACCGCCAATGCTTAGTTATGAGTCTTGCTTTTCCACCAGGCAATTGTAGACGGTAGTAACAATCATAGCATATGTTCAGTCAGTAATGGATGCATTTCAGACTATAACAGTTTTGTTCTTGTCAAGATTTCACTGTGTTTGTTCACTGAAGAGAATGATGAGTTTACTCTTACTTGAGCATTCATCTCAAATGTGTTTGCATTTAGTAATCTCATTGTTTGAAGCACAGGAAATGACTGGGTGCCAAACAAACAAAGGACTAAATATTTATATAGCAGTCCAGAAAGACCATGGCCCTGTGCATAGTGATAAAGATAATCCATCTGTGATCAGCTGTCTGATTTAAAAGGCAAACAATATGGCTACCTCCAGACATGATTAATATGTCTATGAAACTAGATCATGCATGCATGGTTACTCCAGAACTAGGGCATAACAAAACTGCTGTTGCTGCTGTGCCATACATTTACACATAGAATGTTAATTCAGCAGGTCCAGCAAGTGTCCAGATTGACAGGTATGAACAGATCAATATTATGGACATGCTCAATAGCACTGGCACATCTGCATCTGGGTCTTTGGCTAGCTGAAGAGGCCTGTCTGCTCTCACTACAGGTTTTAAACCAGTCAGTGAGGCCTGCATTGATGTGAAGACCATGCAGGTGCAGGCAGACAGCTATTTTTGGCATCAGGTGGCCAAACCACCTCAGTCCCATGGGACTGAACCTAGACTGCCATGGAGAATGGGTGAAGCTATTTGGGACAGCAATGGAGTAGGACAGTCATATTACTCAGTAGAAGAATGGGTTCTCCTACCTAGGCAAAGTCTTAGCAGCAGCAGAAGTGGCCAACCTTTGTCTCCCAAGCCCTTTGTATGCTGACTGTGTCGTCATTGTTCCACTTTCTTCTTTGCAGAGATACACCAGAGATAGCCTGCTGTTGTACCATAATCCTTGGAGCAAAACAACTAAATTTGTGCTATGGTGTTAAGAAGCTGTAAGTTGTCTGGTACGTCACATTCTTTTACTGTAGAGGTTTGAACTTTGGTCTGATACAGAAGAGCTGGGAAAGTGCTCATTCTTGCAAGACATGATAACCTTGATATATGTGATATATTTTCAAACCATCTCGGAAAGTAAAGATAAGCACATGCAGTATAGTTCACAGAATCTGAAATTGTTATTTAATTTAAGCATGAGAGACTTGTTTTCTCTGCCAGAGGGGTTTCCCTCATCTCCAGGTAGAAGAGGTGGAAGTTCTTGTTAGTTCTTGTTCTGCAGCTGCAAATCTTAGGTTAGTTTTGGGTTCAAGTCATCCTGTAAGAATAGCTCCAGATGTGAAGATCTCAGGGCTGCCACGTTCTGAGGGCACAGAATCATAGAATGGTAGAAGTTGAAAGGGACCTTTAGAGATCATCTAAGTCCAACCTTCCTGCAGAAGCAGGTCCACATAGATCAGGTCATACAGGAAAGCGGCCAGGTGGATTTTGAGGACCTCCAGAAAAGGAGACTCTACACTCTCCCTGGGCAGCCTGTGCCAGGGCTTCCTCATCCTCATAGTAAAATAGTTTTGTCTTATGTTTAAATGGAACTTTTTGTGTTCCAGCTTCATCCCCTTACCCCTTGTCCCATCACTAGTTACAATAGGAAAAAGTGATGCCCCAACCTCCTGACACCCACCATTTAGATATTTGTAAATATTAATGAGATCCCCCACAGTCTCCTCTTCTCCAGACTAAACAGCCACAGTCATCTAGGTCTCTAACTCCCACAACTTCAGATATTCTCCCTTACCACCTGAAATTTCTGATGTTACTAGCCTTTGAGCAGTCTGATGCTGCTGCTCTGTAGTCAGGGCTACAGATATGGGTCCACAAGGAGCTTGCCTTGGCAGGCTGGAATATTAGGAGGAATTTCTTTACTGAAAAGATTGTCAGGCATCACCTGCCCAGGGAGGTAGTAGAGTAACCATCTCTGGCGGTGTTTAAGAGATGGTTGGATGTTGCACTTAGAGAAATGGTCTAAGTGGTTGAGAGGGCTGCGACAAAGGCTGGACTTGATGATCTTAAAGGTGTCTTCCAGCTGAAATGAGTATGATTCTAGGAATAACGGCTGATAAACTAGATCCCTGACAGTAATACAAAGTAAATTTGGTGTAACAGGTCCTTTACTGTCAGATACTTTGGCTTCCATAAGCCATGCTGTCTGATGATAATGCATTCTGTCAGAATTCCCACATTTCTAGTAAACTCTGCCTCTCTCTAGCCTTGAGTTATGAGTGAAGACAGTAGATCCCATTTCAAGCAGAGATGTGATCAGATATAGAAAGTTAAAGATCTAAATAAATAACACAAAAGCAATCCAGTTTCCCAAAAGTGAAAATATAACTATAAATTATATTTTGGCATTGGCTATCAGTCATTCTGACAATTAGACCATGTTTCTTGACTTAAAGGAGCATTGAAAGGGGTCATTAAAATTTAACTGTCCTTAATAGAATTATTCTATCACATATAAACCAGCCTTCCTGCACATTAATTTTCTTACTGTATTTTTCTGAATTATGCTTCCATATTTCTTATTCATTGATAAGGAAAGAAGAATAAACAAATTATTCAGCTTCTGCCAGTTTTCCTGATGTCATTAGTAGTCATATAAACACAGGTATCTAAAATCCAGTCTTTGCTGATGTGTGCTGTTGTAATACCTGAGCTGACCTTGAATTCTTATATGCTGTATAGCAGAACTAGAGGGAAAATCCTCTTGGATCTTGTGTTTCCATTTCCTGGTGTATGTTATCTAAAGGAAAACATATACAACATATTAGCTGTCCTTCTCCATTTAAATAATGAAATTTTCTTCTATAATTTGAAAACTAGGTCAGACAATCCCTTCTTTAATGGAGAAATGGTATTTCTTACCATCTTTTGTATAGGAATTGTGATTGCTTCCTCCATTACATCTGACAACACTAACACTGTTTTATATTACTTGTTACCATTTTCTTTTTAATTTGAACATTTGTGCTACCCAGCTGGTGTTTAAAAAACAAGTCTTACTTTCCTGATCCCATAATAGAGAAAGAGTTCAATTTGAATGGTAGTTTCAGTGAAAACATATAAATGATATTAAGATTTTTGAGGGGAAAAGCTGTGATAAGCATAGAAGAGGTGATAAGTTCATTAATAGAGGGCAAAACTCAGAGCAGGTTGCGAAGAACCAAGAATAGCTCTGAAAAAGTTATTCTAACTAACAGAGAGAAGATGAGGAATAATTAAAATTGGATTTTGAAGGTGAAATCAAACCATAGCACCCCTGTTAAAACAATATTTTAATATTTCAGCCTGTTTTTTATGACTTGCAAGTGAGGTATGAGAACTGGGTAAGACTGAATAAGCAGAGACGCTTCTCACTTCAGCACATATCAGATATGGCCTAGACAATAGTTTGACAGGGTAGATGTTTTAGACAAAAATAAAAATCACAGTACAGTAAGAACAAGGCTGTTTATAAAGCTGTTTGTGAATTTGAGATGTAATGTAGAAGATGTAATAATAAACACTTTTTATATAAAGAAAGATGAGTGTTTAAAAACGGGCCTAGTATTTGACAGCTTTGTCTGGAAGAGAAGTAACAAGGCAGGAAGACATGATGTGTACGATATACAATGCCATTTTACAGTGCACCTTGTGACCCTACCCCTTCGATCTCCTGATTATAAACTCTTCACATAGCCCTGTGCAAACATCTGGAAGCCACTTATGAAGAGCTAAGTTGTGGACTGCAGCACTTGGTGTAAAAAGGAGGATGATTTCAAGACTCTACAAAGGAAACAAAGTTGATAGGAAGGATTAAGTCTTATTTAAGCTATGTTAGGTGTGGTATATTTGCTTTTGTTTACCAAAACCTGGAGTATGTTTTATGCCCTCAAGAAACAGGACTAGGAACATTAGCCTTGATCTCTCAGGAAACAGGTCATCTCAGCCTGAGTCCCCTGCCTGGTGGGGAATCAGCATCTTCCCAATCGGGGAGATCCGTCATATAACTTCTTACTCTACGTTACACTTATGAAATGTAACTAGGAAGTTACTGTTTCATAGCAGTAATGTTCATAGAATCATAGAATGGCAGGGGTTGGAAGGGATCTTTAGAGATCATCTAGTCCAACCCCCCTGCAGAAGCAGATTCACCTAGATCAGGTTGTATAGGAACATATCCAGGCAGGTCTTGAAGACCTCCAAGGAAGGAGACTCCACAACCCCTCTGGGCAGCCTGTGCCAGGGCTCCCTCACCTGAACAGTGAAACAGTTTTTTCTTATGTTTAAGTGGAACTTTTTGTGTTCCAACTTCATCCCATTACCCCTTGTCCTGTTGCTAGCTACAACAGAAAAAAGGGATGTCCCAACCTCCTGACACCCACCCTTTAGATATTTATAAATGTTAATAAGATCTCCCCTCAGTCTCCTCTTCTCCAGACTAAACAGCCCCAGTTCCCGCAGTCTTTCCTCATATGAAAGATGTTCCATTCCCCTGATCATCTTGGTGGCCCTGTGCTGGACTCTCTCCAGCACTTCCCTGTCCCTCTTGAGCTGAGGAGCCCAGAACTGGACACAGGACTCCAGATGTGGCCTCACCAGGGCAGAGTAGAGGGGGAGAAGAACCTCCCTCAACCTTGATGCATCCCTGGATGCCATTGATCTTCTTGGCCATGAGGGCACATTGCTGGCTCATATTTAGTTTATTATCAGTCAGGACTCCCAGGTCTCTCTCTGCAGAGCTGCTCTCCAGCAGTTCAATTGCCAGCCTGTACTGGTGCATGGGGTTGTTCCTGTCCAGATGCAGGACTCTGCACTTGTCCTTGTTGAACCTCATGAGGTTCCTCTCTGTCCACCTCTCAAGCAGGTCGAGATCCCTCTGAATGGCAGCACAGCCTTCTGGGGAATCAGCCAGTCCTCCCAGTTTGGTGTCATCAGCCAACTTGCTGAGGGTACACTCTGTCCCCTCATCCAGGTTGTTGATGAAGATGTTGAACAAGACTGGCCCCAGAACCAATCCCTGTGGAACTCCACTGACCACAGGCCTCCAACTCGATTCTGTGCCATTGATCACCACCCTCTGGGCTCTGTCATTCAGCCAGCTCTCGACCCACTTCACTGTCCACTCATCTCAGCCACACTGCCTGAGCTTTCTGATGAGGATGTTATGGGAGACAGTGTGAAAAGCCTTGCTGAAGTCAAGGTAGATGACATCCACTGCTCTCCCCTCATCTAGCCAGCCGGTTATGCACTCATAGAAGGATATCAAACAAGTTTGTCACTCCTGAGATGTTATCTGGAAACAAAAGACCCAGAAGACTCCCCAAAAGCCTGATGTAAACATTTTTTACCTGTCATAATTTAAAGTACCAGTAAAAACATTTCTAATAAAAAGGAAACATTCCCCATGCTACAGAAACAGCAGCTCCGATAAGGCCTCTTGCATGAGAGGATCGGGAAGCTGGCAAGGACTTTGCTTCCATGAGTAGCAGAGAAAGTGCAGGAGTGGACAGTGATTCTTATGTCTGCCATGGCTGATGTTAGGTGGAGAGAGTTATATGGCACTGTGGATCAAGCATGTGAGGCTGAAGATCCTTGAAAAGGGGGATCCAAAGATATGAGCTCTGCAGGGGGGTTGGACTAGATGATCTCTACAGGTCCCTTCCAACCCCTGCCATTCTATGATTCTATGAAGAATGAGCCGGATAAATCTTTTCTGTGCTTTTTTTTTTTTTTTTGTCATGAATGAATGTTGAGATTCTAACAACAAAGCAATGGGACAAAATGAATAATCATGACAACACTAAAAGCTGTTAAACATCTCTAGCCACTGCCTGAAGGAACCAAAGATACTCTATGCAACACTGATAAAAGAGGCAGCTGATGATAAGGCTAAGAGTGGTGCTTGAGGCCACTTGCAACAGAAAGTGCATTCCTCCAAATAAAAAAGCTTGATATACTCTGTCTGACCTTAGTCTGTCATCAGTCACAGACACTTTTGCAATACAACACACAGTTGGTGACAGTTTGAAAAATTAATGAATGATTAGCGATCCAAATATAGACACCTGGAAATAAGTATGTCACAGCACGTGGACCAGGGTTTCACACTGAAATGATACCAGGTGTCCCATAATATACAATACATGCATCTACTAACCTATACTGTTCATGAGCTATTGCTTGTTTACTCTCGTGGCATGGAAGTTTATGTGAAATTCCAAACTCAGGTTTGGGATTTTTTCAGTGAACACCTCCCACCCCAGCTGTATTGTCATTTTGGATGTTCCCTTTAAAAGGGAAAATTTCTTGATCAATGCAGAGGAAACAGCCACTGCCAAACTATTAGCAGTCCCCAACGCTCTCTGCCTGCTTCCCGAACCCTCGTGTGCTTGTTGATTCAAACTAAAATATGCATTATTCATTTTATTCTTATTTATTTTTCACATTTGCAGAAATCTAGTAAGAGGTTTTCTTTCCCTGGTTGTCATCTCCCTGGTGTCACCTAGGATATGAAGCAAAATTACTCAAGTGAAAAAAAGACAGTATATTTCAATGAGGACTGAACAGCCTAGCTACCAGTGATGGCAAAATGCAATAGACTTTGTCTCAGAGAAGTGTTTCCCATGCAATGAAATGCTTATGGAAGGACTATGGAAGAGAGACATGTCCCAGCACCAGGAAGTCTTTGCTGTGGTTAGAAAGTGATGCAATTTGCATAGATTTCACTAAGCAGGAGTGGGGATATTGTAGTACTTTTTTTTTTGTGAGCATGGCTACTTAGACTTGAGAAAAATTTAAGGCTGAAGTGCACAGCTGTCAAAACTGAACTTCCAAAGTAAAACTACCGTTGGCTTCAATTACTCAGGTATTTGAATCTGGTCTGTACTCAAAGGCTGGTGGATGTCTAATATAGGATAGTTTATTTAAATTTTGTCACTCCACAGTTTACAGCCCTTTTAAATTATAACAATCAAGAAGAGCTCTAATATCTTTAGAATAAAATCATTGCAACACAATTACAGGAAAGTAGGTATTTTGACAAAAAAGCTTTAAAATAATTATTTTTATCATCACAGTTCATACAAAGACACTTTTAAAATCCACAAAAAAAATCTTTAGTGTCTAAAATAACCATCTGGAAACATCATGATAGAGTAGCATTGTCTGGGAACAAAAAGCAAAGTGGTATGTCTTTTTTAAAAAAAGAATCCAGCCAAAAACCAGAGTTATTAGGTTGTGTAACTAGATTAATCCTCATGCAGCACTGACCATGGATTAAACTTGTTAGTTGACAGTGAAGGACTGTCATATGTGAAGAACTTTATTCACAAAAATTTGGCAACCAATACTACATCTTGCACTTCCTATAGTGGCCACTGCTTTAAAGAAGGAAGGAAGTGGAGGTCTTCCTCTACTTGCTCTACATAGTCTTCTTTCAGAAAACCAGATTGAATTGATGGTGAATAAATCCAGGCAAGAGCTGCGTGACAAAAAAGAATAAAAGAAAACTTACAAATAGATGAGGCAAGAACTAGGGCAAGTAAGTTCAGAATCTTGAAACCCTTCTTAGGTTAACACTCCTTCTTGTAAAACTCTTCCTTACTAATGTTCCTGGTTCCAAATTATGTTCCATGAGGACCTACTCACCAGAGCACATAATTGGCACTGTTTTTGAAAGGGAACAGAAAATCTCCACGGTGTTTATCAATTATTTAGCATCCACAGTGGTGTCTGAACATAGTGCTATACCATTGTTGTTCTGGTCAGAGCCTCCTTTGCGAGGCACAGATGTTCCCAAAGCAGAGAGAACCAAAATCCATGTTGACGTGTGGCACTTAGAAGCCTTTCTGGTTTCCTGCTCTCAGATATTGTCCCAGGCGGTCACCCTTCATCTGAGACCACACATAGAGAAGAATAGCCTTGGTGGAGAAATGGACTCTTGTTGGCAATTACGGCTGGCAGACCATTTTCTCTCACTGGTCACATTTTAAAGCTGAAAAAAGCAGAGTATTGAGTATTTACAGATCTATAAAGAAGGAAACTGACAACACGAATAATATCTGGGAAAATAGTTTACTTGCCTGAGAGTCCTTCTTATTTGAAGAACCTGTAACCTGCTTTCCATGACATCTCTTAATAGTTAGAAATACCTTGGTCTCAGCTGTGCTAGCTTGGGAAGCACCTTGCAGACACTCTAGGTTTTGCAGTGGCTTTGAATCATGTAAGTCAGAAGCAGCTGTTTTTGTGCCATGTCTCACTGTAACTCTGAGCTCTCTTAAACTCTGAAGATTGATGCATTCTCTGCCTCCAGTTCAAGCTGATCCTTAAGCTCTGGCTTTGAAATGTCATCCTGGAAGAAGGCAAGAACAAAGACCAGAAAATTGCTTGAGAAGCTTTCAATTGCTTTTCATTCCTCCATTTGCCTTCTCTCTTCCCACTCAGAAACAATAATTCCTTGTTTTTTCTTTTTAAAGGAAAACAACTATGAGAAAAGCAGGTATTATCCTACTCCAACAGCTGTATGTGATTTACAGCACATTGAGTATGCAGTTTTCATTTTCATCACTTGTCTCACAGCAAACTTAACTATCTACAAGTGTGATCCTAAGAAACTACACATCACAAAGCACTGGCAATCTTGTACATTTGAGTCAAGTCAGGCTAGGAACTTACTCTATTATCGCTGTTTGTGTGTGCTGAGAAAATGTTAGGTCCATGGCCAGTGGAGCTCTGTTGATTGCTGAAGGCTGAGATCTCCTGCTTATGGAAACCATCACCATTTGTCTTATTTTAATCTGATCAGATCCTCAGTGGCTGCTAATCAGTCCATTTCCAGTGGAGAACAAAGTCAGAATGTTTAACACCTCCCCTCAATTTATGCTGAGTTATTGCTGGGATTTACCAGTCCAGGTTCCTCCATCTATGCAGATCTGGACCAGGATTTTGTGACTATTTAAGTGCATTGTGCCTCTGGATAGCACAATTACAGAACCTTTCCTCCTTTAATTCCTAGCTCTACCTTTTCATGTTGTTTACCTAACAGAGTTGACCTGAAGTCATTCTAGTTACAGTTGGAAGGTATCAGTGTGTCAGTGTCTAATGGGGCAGCAATTCTTGGTGATGCATTACCTCTTTGGGACTTAGAAACAGAAGTCTGTCTTTTCCTTATCCTAGTCCTCATAAGGCATCAGTACCACAATGCTTTATTTTATGAGCCTTATAAATTAAAACTTTCTTTCCATGTTCTGTGGAAAGACAAAAAGTTGTTATTATTCTTGTAAAACCACATTAAACAGAAAGCAACAGCAACTGGAGTACTGCTGACATTGCTTAATGAAAACCAGAACATTGCAGTGGAAAACATGCTGGGAAGGACAGCTTCAATTAGAGGAAAGGAGAGATTAAAGACCTCTCTTTTATACAACCTAGGGAAGGAATGTGAAAGAATGGGTTTGAAGAAGGATCTAATTGAAGGATAAAATGGAAACAGTAAATGGCTTATGATAAGATCAGTAAGCAGAGACAGAGAAGTCAATATTGCTAGAATATGTGTAGAAGTTCATAAAACCACCAAAAGCCAATTCAGTCTGGAACAGACAGATACAGAGGAAATATCCCAGGAATTGTGAGCATGTAGAAATCCTATTGGTCAAGGACAAAAGGTTTGAAAGGGAAGAATGTTAATAGGTTGAAAAACAATCAACTCTTTTTCACATTAAAAAAATATTAACTGAAATGGGAGGAGAGTCAGAAAGATCAAGATCTTTTCCTGAAGAAGGAATGAATAAAATTTAGTGACAATTATGCTCTGAAGATCCCCTGTAGTCACAGAAAATTGGTCTTCTCAATAGGGAAATTCTGCAGAGCTTGAAGAGGTAACACCTCTTAAACCTGAAACTATGATTACCATGTGTCATATTTCTTCTTAATATGTTGTATAAAAGAGCTTTGACTTAGACAAGTCTGGATTTAATTAATTTAAATTGTTAATTCAATCAGACTAAGAACAAGGGTGGGAGGAGGAAAGTGGGATGAAGGAAATTATTTCAGCTTCAAAGAACATTCAACTGCATTAACAACAGCAAGAGAAATAGGATACCAATTCAAGGAGGTTTTCTGGAAAGAAGTCCTCGTTCTCTTTAAGTTTTCTGTAAGAGCTCAGGAAATTCAGCCTTTCTGTTTACTGCCTCTCTGATTTTGAGGCAGGGCTAACCAATCTTGTTTTTATTCACCTATTGATGCTTTGAAGAGTGGCTCCATCTGAGCAATCTACCACCTGTCTTCCAGTGCAATCTGCTTCTCACCACTCCCTTGTTGGCAGCAGAGGTGAAGTACTGTTATTTCTTGTAGTTAATATACCACTGATACCACTGACCATTTTATTTACTTCACGAGTTGGTGGAATGTATTTGCCCTCTTGAGATGCCATATATGTCCTATTTCTTTCTGTTCTTAACTGCAGCCTGCCCTGTCTTTGTACAACATGCTTGTTCTTATCACTTGATCTATGCTTATTCCACCAACTTTCTTTCTCTCTCAGCTATTAAAATCCCTGAGGCTAGGCCAGTATAGGTAGGTGTGTATATGCATGCATGTATGCATTTCATCTATTCAGGACATGCTGCTTTCTGGTGGCAGGTGTTTTGGGAACAGATGCTCAGTCACATGCATATGTGTTCTGGTGGAAAGAAGGGAACCTGCCTCTGGAAAAGAAGGGTATAGCAGGTCAGGTCTGAGGGATGTAAGGAGAAGTATGCGAGGAAGCTTGGCTGGTGCCTGCCTGTACCATATATAGCTCTTTCCAATGCCCCAAGTCCATTTATTTAATCAGTACTTAAAACCTCTTTGGAGTATTTATAATTTTTATTGGGTGTTTCTAAGAGACTCACATAATAGAATTGGACCAACAGTAAATCTGCTATGATATGTTTATAATTGCAGGTTTTAGCTTCTCTGGAAAGTTTAGAATTCTGTATTGAATGATGCAAATTTATGCAGCAATAGAAATGTGAACCAGAAGAACTAGGTCATTATGTGAGATTTTCTGTTTTTACCTGAAGTCAATGAACATTGACTGGCATCCTTATGAAAGGATGACACTGTTTTCTTATTGACTTATTGGCACTGTGTTTTCTCTTTGGTTTAGACTCTGACCAAGTGAAGCACTAGGGAATGTTCCTGTTGCAGTAGCTATGTACAGCTATACAAATTAATTAGTCTTGTTAATCTACAGGCCTGTTCACCTAGGCTGAACAGTATGGTTCATCAACAGATGTATTCACCTGGGCTGAACAGTGCACTGATGGGATTTTTAATTTAGCTGCTTATCTTCCTAGGCACGGCTCTGTGTCATGTATGATCAGATTGTCCTACATGATATGCCTAGTAACTGGTACCATTTTACCCCAGAGATAAGTGGTCATCAGAGGTTCACAGGGGGAAATCGTGAAGTTAAGCAGGACCTGGAGCAGCTCTATATCAACAGTCTCTGGTTAACTGTCATAGCCAAAAAGGGTATGCCAACCCTTGCACACATTCCAGGCACCTGATTTCTGCCTCCTTCCTTCTTATGCACATACATCTTGGTTCATATTCTGAAAGGAGAACTATTGCAGTGGGTAAAGATGATCTAAATTTAAAATTTCTGCAGTTGCTCTCTGTTCACGCAGGTAGGTCTACTTACCACCAGGAAGAGAATTTGAAAGGCTGCTGCCTTGTGCCCATGCTTCCTCTTTGATAGCTTTCCGTGTGTATCCTGTACATTCATCGAATATTTTATGCCAAACTTGTCCTCTGGTCAAGTAAATCTCAGAAATTAAATTGGACTGTAAGAGGACTCATTTATGCTTCTCTGTTCATCAGTTACTCAGAATATGCAAAGCCTGAGGAAAAGAGGCAGTTCTACTATTTTGCATAAAACTTTTGTCCTTACTCATTTAAAATCATAGAATCATAGAATGGCAGGGGTTGGAAGGGACCTTTAGAGATCACCTAGTCCAACCCCCCTGCAGAAGCAGGACCACCCAGATCAAAATGACCACTCTGTCTACCATAAGAAGAAATTCGTTGTTACAATTCACATTTTATATATATGTCCTTTAAAAACCATCTGACTTTGAAACTGCATTGAACCAGATTCTGCCTCTGTTATATGAAATGGTCTTTTGGCTTTGACTTTGTTTAGACAAGAAGCTGTTTAAAGTACCTCTTAACATAAGCAAAGGTAGTGGAAAAGATCTACCTCTTCAAATGCATCAGCATGGCTCAGCTTTCCCAAGATATTTTGGTACCTAATTGCCACTGACATGGCTCTCAGATAGTCATTATATCCATCATTTCATAGAAATGAGACCTGGCATTTTTTCTAAAGTCCTTGGGGGGAAAAAAAGGGTCTGGGGATGGCATTTATCAAAAAGAGCAAGACTGAACTGGACTGATGTATTTGCTCCTGTGGAAAGCACAGCATCTGAGGTAATTAGAAACACGGTAGTTTTGGTTTATCCTATTTTTAAGACTTTTGAAGTATATTTGAACACAACCGAAATTTTAAGAAATCGATGTGTTGTGCATGATGTTAGAAAAATGTAGTCTGAAATTTTTAATGGAGAATAATCTTTGCTTGAGATGGAAACGAAGTAGAAATCAGTCAAAACCTCAACAGATCTGTAATATTGCCCTACAGAAAGGAGAAGATGTGTGACATACATTTTGAGCACAGTGGATGGAATATTGTAGAGGTGACAGTGGCAAGTCTGAGTAGTTTATTCCCTAGTGGGGGCAGAATAGCAAAGACAATAAAATCTGAAACTGGTGCAGCTCTGGGCCTCCCACAGAGAACCAAAGTACTGCTTTTGAGGAATGAGCAGAAATAAAATCCTGTGAAGCACTATGGCAACCATCACCAGGGATACCATCACAGATTTGAAGCATGTTTATCCAGAAGAATTACAAGTCATGGAGTGGGATGGTAAACTTGGAAATGGTATCTTAGAAGTAAAAACACTGTCATTTGGTAATTGCAGTGGTATAGAAATGTGACACCTGGACTTCTTAATAAAACAAAATTGTTTATAAAAGATACTGCAGTGAGTATCTCCTAGAAATAGCTACAGAGAGTGGTATTTGCAAAATATCTGTACACAAGAGACATTCTGCAAGAATGGAAGCCAGACCAACAAAGTCACTGAAGTAAGGCCAGGTAAAGATCTCTGAACAAAAGTGGTTTTTTAAAAAAAAAGAATTAATAATCACCAAAATATTTTATGGTCCTGCGTAAGATCTACACATACTGACATCCACAGTTGAACATGTTTGTGGGTGAAGCAGATTCCACTGGGTGTGGTGTGGTCCTCATGGATAGGGTTCAGCAGAGCTAAACTCATATTTATCAAAGGTGGAAACCCCAACCGATTCTTGGTTCTGTCTTCTTTAAAAGAAGGAAGTGGGAGTTGGCACATTCTGTTCCTGGCTGTGTCACAGACCTGATCTATCACAGTGGGGGATTCACCCACTTATTTCAAGTTTCTGTCTTTCAAAGGAAGACTAAAGCTTGCTAGATTATTATGAAGATGAACTACTTACTGTTTATGCAGAGATTTAGACATGTGAAGTGTTGGTTTACAAAATGCCGTGTGACATAATATCTTGGCATTCTTCACAACTGACATTTTTTATGATGTATCTTAAATGCTTTTCTCTTCCATCTATACTGTCCACAAGCCATCTTGTTTCTCCACAAGTTCTCCAGTTTCATGTAGTTCTTGTTGATGCTGTCTGGTCACATCTGCAGCGGTACAGGAAAAGCCATGCTGAATTTATGAGTGATTTTGTGAGAACAATAGCTGACAGTAGCAGTCCATGCTAACAAGTGTTTCCAAATCTCACTGCCAGGCCTGGTTCAAACGTGAAGTTGAACTGCCTTTCCTGGTGGTTAGACAGCTCCAGTTTCCCTCCCCTTCTCTCTGGATACCATTAATGTACACCAGCCTTTGCAGGGATCCCCAGCTGGTGCTACTTGGCCAGCCCATGAGGAAGACTCAGGTCCAGGAGCAAGACTGGATCATGCTGACAGAGCATCTGCATGTCTGTTTGTGCCCTATGCTGCCTGATAGAGAAAAATGGGCAAGATTGTAGGCTATATTGTTGATGATCAATCAAATACAAAGCATCCTAAATCAGAAAAATACTTCCAATGTTTGAGGTTTGAAAGAAACTAGTAATGTTTTTGTAGTAGCAGCCTAATCCTGATTTTGAATAGCAAAAAGCTGAGTAACTGGAAAGACAAAAGAGGAAGACAAAGGAAAATTTTCACAGACACATTCCTTCTCAGTCTCAGAAGTATCGTCATCTCCGTATTTTCTTACGTGCTTTTTGGACTCTGCTATTTTCAGTTCAATGTTTGCCTTCCAATATGACTTCAAACTGTTTCTCAGTGCTTACATCTTGTCTTCTGACTTAAGAAAGGACCGCTTTGTTCTGCTGTGTTGGTTTACATTACTCCTCACTATTATCGGGAGAAATATCTTACTGTCACTCACACACTGACACAAATTCAATCATCCTTTCAGTGGACGCCTTACCCAGATTAAATTAGCCAATATGCATCGTATGAAACATTTCAAGTTAAACTGGTTCAAGTCAGACAAATAACTGAGAAACCCAATGATTCATTAGGGCTGAGATCTTTAATTGTATTAGTATTGCATCCATATCTTTTTTGAAGGCAATTAAATTGTTACAGCCTGGATTTTCTTACTGCTGAACACATAGTCCTTTATGATCAAATTTTCTTGGAATGGGGAGCTGTGTTTTTTTTCCCTCTAACTTTTTGTCCTGGGTTTCAGAACAGTTACTTGGTCTGATGCAGGCAGCATCTACAGCCACTGTGTGGGTGATGCACAGGGCACAAATGGAACCCCTGCATTCCACCCACAATCTATTTCTCACCGGGGTACTTGTTCCCTTTCTGCTTGTGGCAGTGTCTTGCCCACACTTTTCAAACCAAAAGACTGCATCATTGTGAACCAGTTTATTCTAAGTGATACAAAATTCAAATGTTTTTTCCCTAGCTTATGAATATTTTCTTAGTGGATATCTTTGAAAAAAAGAAAAGATAGCAAAACCTCTCCAAATGATTGAGTGTAATAGTTAAAGTTGGGGCTTATTTCTAGATGGATGTTGTCATAGTTTTCCCCTTATAAGAGTGTATACCAAGTACAACTCAATCACAGTGCCTTATGAATCAGAAGTGCCTGTTTAAAAGGCTGTTGATGTAGGCATTTCAAGCACGTGTTAGTGAAGAGAAGCTGTGAGTCTACCTTTAATGCTTTTTGAAAGCCAATTTCATGCTCTATTACAAATAGAAGAAGCAACTATCTGCATTAGGGACGCTGCACACACATTCTTTGCATCATGAATAGAGTGGGTAAGACGAAATCTTATGTCAGTTAATATGATTTCCTGTGTGAGAAAACCGCCAAGCTATAGCTTTCTGCTTGGTTGCAAAAGCGTTACTTAGATACTTGGATCTATCTCTTCTTGGTAATTCTATAATCCATTTTATAGCAAACTAAATAGAAAGGGGTTATATTAATTTTCCTTGATATCATGTATCAAAACATTCTAGGGGTAACTCGTAAACTCACAAAGAGTTTTGTATAGTGGCTTCCCCACAGCCCCAAGGCTACATGTCTGAAATCAGAACCACTTGGTTCAGAAAAGACAGCAACAATTAAGGATGGAGGCTGGTTTCCATGTGGTGAAAATCATTAAGTTTTCACAGCTCCCAGTAGAGCCACCCAGCCTGTTTCAGCAGAGAACTTGGCTCCACAAATGCTTACATGGCTTTTTGTCAAAGATGACTCTGTTTTTGGAGATTCATACTGGAGTTAGCAAGCTGCCAGGCAGATCCAGAGCAAAAGAAACAAGGCTAAAAACTCTGGACTCAACATCAACATGAGGAAAATCTCAGGTTTTCTGGTGCCTTTTTTTTTATGTGAAGAACTAGATAACACTGACAAAATGCCTCGACAGAAACTATCCACAGCAAATTTCAGGTAGAAGAGGCAGGAATTTGTGAGTGTATTCAGTGTCAGAGAAATCTGAATTTAGGGAGCTATAATGGAATATAAAGGACATAAACTGGCATATCTTTTTTAACAGACTTCAAATAGTACAACCTGCATACAACCTTTCAGCTGCCTGATTAACCTCATTAGATCATTAATTTCCTTTATGATGAGTTTGTCAACTAAGATAGACTCAGACTGCAAAAGAACTCTTTCATTTAATGGCTTTCATTAAATTATGAGATTCTCACTTACATGAGTAAGGAATTTGAGCAATTTAACTCATAAAGGGCAGCAATGATCACAGACTGAACTTGAACTTATAAAGGGGGTCAGGAGGAGCAAGAAAAATTATTATGAACTTTTAACTTCTGTTAAAACCCACATGGGATGTGTGAATAAAAAAGAGATATAAACTGAATAACCTTACTTTGTCTTAACTATAAATGCTTATTAACCAATTGTAGCATTCTGGGATTTAGATAAACAGCTATATTAAAATGTAGCATCTGAGTAGAGCAACTTTTGGCTAGCACATTAAATTAGTGCTATTTCCGTTGAAATAAGATGAAATCAGGAGTGATATTACTCACTGGTGTAAGACCAAAAGAGCATCTATGCCATTTTCCCATCTCCAGTACTGACCAAGTCCAGATCCACTGATTTATTAATACGGCCTTAATGAAAAATTTGTTGAATTCAAAGGAAAGATTTATCTGTTGGTTTCAGAAGAAGCAGAAACAAGCTGTATAAGTGGCAATTATATATTCTTTGCCTGTTTTCAAGCTGTGGTAACGGAGGCTGTTTAGTCTAGAAAAGAGGAGACTGAGGGCAGATCTTATTAACATTTACAAATATCTAAATGGTGAATGTCAGGAGGTTGGGACATCCCTTTTTTCTATAGTAGCTAGCAACAGGACAAGGGGTAATGGGATGAAGCTGTAACACAAAAAGTTCCACTTAAACATAAGAAAAAACTATTTTACTGTGAGGGTGATGGAGCCCTGGCACAGGCTGCCCAGAGGGGTTGTGGAGTCTCCTTCCCTGGAGGTCTTCAAGACCCGCTTGGACATGTTCCTATCTGATCGACCTGATCAGCGACCTGATCTAGGTGAACCTGCTTCTGCAAGGGGGTTGGACTAGATGATCTCTAAAGGTCCCTTCCAACCCCTACCATTCTATGATTCTATGATTCTATAATTTTGAATGCCCACAAAATAGTTGAAATACGTTACATTAAGTTAATGCAAAAAAAAAAAAAAATTAAAAGGTGAAAAATTATAAGAATAATATTTTCAGTTTTGCTTGTAAAAGTATTTATACATATGACATTTATCTTTCCATTGCTATGCTCCATGGGAGACACTTTGGTGCTGTTAGTGGTGTTATTGAGTGCCAGGTTCTTTGCTGCCCTTTATTGTAATAACAGCGGATAGTTTACTGGTGAAAAAAGAAACCTAGGTAATTATCTCAAGGTCCTACAGGACATTGGGCATGGAAAGGAGAACA
Organism: Colius striatus; assembly: GCF_028858725.1. Classification (NCBI taxonomy): domain Eukaryota; kingdom Metazoa; phylum Chordata; class Aves; order Coliiformes; family Coliidae; genus Colius; species Colius striatus. The sequence continues at coordinate 71,048,788 of NC_084761.1, read as the reverse complement.
AATGGTCTGTCTGGGGTGTGGATGCGAGCAAGTGGGGGGCAGGGGCCTGACGAGCCCAGGGAGACGTAGGAATTAGGAGTTCTGAGTTTTATTGCACGTGAGTCACTGGAGTATTTTGTTACTCCAGTCAAGGACTTTACCTGAATGAATACTTGTAAAAGCCTTTTGGGTCCTTGCAAAAGAGTATGCTCATGTATTTCCAGAGGTAATCTCAGGAGTCCTAAGAAGAGGATGAAAGACTCACATTTCCTCAAATTGCTTTTGAAGGGTGCAGCCTCCCCATCCGTTACATAGTCCTGAAAGGGAGACCAGGATTTGCTTCCTCTCTTATGCCACACAGTAGATCAGCCTTACAAATAAACAAGCAAACAAACAATTGAAATAGTGACCATATATTATGCCAGCATCCATAAAATGTGGGCTTATATTTTATGTACACAGTAAAACAAAAACTTCTGCTCCTTTATGTGTTGCTATAGAAATACATACAAAAGATCTTTGTAGGATGGATTTTAGGCAGTTTAAATGCAAGTGATTTATATGAAAGGAGTCATAAAATAATTAAAGAATAGACATAATTTTCAATTTAACTGTTAGCTTCTGTTTGCTGTGGTACTAGAGACTGGAAATGTACTGCTGTGGAGACAAAATGCATATTGTTGAGAGACTTAGACAGCAAAGAGTTATTTGGATGTGGACACTTTTATCAAAAGAAAGGCAGCATGAGAGTGTTTTTGAGTATTTCCTTCAAGGTTTAGCACGTGCTTGCTTTAAATTCTTTTTGCCCCCAAAACCAAAGAGAGCCCTCTGTCAAATAGATCCTTGATCAAACAGTATAGACATTGTTTTTATTCAACCTCCTTGTGCACAAGGTGTTCTTGTACTTGTTCTTGTCCTTAGATTACAGCCAGGCACTAAGAGGAGAAAAAGCATTATTGACCTCCAAACCCCACACTTTCATGCTGAGCCACACTCCTGGAGCTGATATTTTTTCCAGAAACATGTCTCTCTTTTTTGTCTTTTCAGCCTGAGGTTGTCTGGAAATTGTCCTGGAAAGCACAGGGAAAACTGTGAGCACTTTTAACTTCAGGAAACTCATCACAGACTGCCAAGGTCAAACATCTCTACACTATATTTGCAAATATAGTAACATGCACCTAGTTTCGAGTATTATATATATTTCAGTTTACAGACACCTAGTTACTGCCTGTCCTGGCCAGTTTTCTAGCATAACAAGATAAAAACTGCTCACATTGATTTCAGTGAATGCCCCAAAACATGCTGAATTGTAGCATGCAAAAGGTGAATTTTCTTTCCTATATGTTCATGTGTATTAAGTATTGCATAAACACAGATGACAATAATTCATGCCAGTTGAGGGTTATTTAGTTGTGGTGTTCTGTTTTGAGCTTATCTTTCATCAGCCCATGTTCATCAGTGTTTGGGTCCATTACATGCAGTCTCAGGATTTTTTGAGGCACAGGGAGTTGTTTTTGGCTTTCTATTAAATTCCTGTTACAGAAGGATGGCAGGTGGGATCTGTGAGGAAGAAAATCAGTGCTTTTCCACAGAAGTAGGAAAATACAGTTCCAGTGTGCATATGAGATAAGTGTTAAAAGGCATCTGCTGCCAAGGAAATGCATGGTATCAGAGAAATAAAGTTTCTCCCTCTGTGACTTCTCTATTTTGATTAATATCCATGTTACAGTTCAGGGGAAATAGCAACAAGAGGAGAAGCTGCTGTTGCAAAACAATTGGGCACACATAATATTTTTTAAGAAGTGACAGTAGGATGATGTTTGATACTGTTGCAAGACACTCTGGAGCACAAAGATGCCCATGCCCTGAGGCTTGTGCTTGAGACAGTCATCTATCACTTCTCCTATCACTTTCTCAAGTAGACCTCAAACCAGAGAGACAGAATATTCTTTGTGTGTGAAATGATGTCTTGACTGAGGAGCAAGTGAAACTGGACAATGATTTAACTGGTTAGGAAAAAAAAATCCTTGTCACTTACAAGTTCCTATGTTATACACTTTTGTTAGTTATCTAATCTACCACATCACCCATCAGGAGATTAGCTATCCAGCCGTCACCACTTGTAAATGGATTTGAACCATATGGCTTGTAAACTCCATAGCAGTCCTAATGTGAGTTTAGTTGGGTCCCATGTGCTGCTTCTAAAAACAAGTATTACTGATGTTTTTACATCAAACTCATAAAACTCAGAACTGGTTTTAGGTCTGGATCTGACCTTTCTCAAAGTCTGGGAATGCTGAGATTGTTATTAAGAAGCTGTGAAGCCAAAGAGTACAGGCAACACTTGGTAAATATTCATAACAAAAAGCACTAAGAAGCACACAATATTTTCATGTCACATAGCTGCTATAGCCCAAAACCACGAGAGAGTGACTCTCTAGTGTAATGTCCTTGACTACTCTTATTTGTTCCATTAAGCAGAAAAGTCACCCTGTCATGTAGGTTTGCCTAATTTGTTCAAAGGGTTGAAAAGGTTAGGTATGGAGTCTCTTCCTGGCTGTGGGTGTGGGGAGGAAACAAAAGAAAATTACTCCTCTGTGGCTGGGCAGCAATATAAAATTAACATTCAGACAAATGCAAATTTTCTTCTACAAAAGATCTTAGCAGCTTTTGGAAGAGAATAGCTGCTTTTTATTTGCTCAGTACCCAGTAAAAAAGGTCTGATGAGAATGGACATTGAAAACGAACAGCAGCTCTTTAAACCACAGGTCCATCACAGTAACAGCTGAGGATGGTTCACTGCTGTGCATTTGCTAGTGTTTGTTCCAGCCTCAAAACGTGGGTTTTTTTGGAAAGCTGATCCTTTTGAGCTCCAAACACCCATGTGGGTGAGGAATTGCCCTTCATAAAAAGAACACAGCATTTCTCTATCCCCTTCATAATTATTAACCATTTCCCTCTCAGAACATTGCAATGATTTAGCTGACTTCTCTGCTTCGAAGACATGAAATACAAGGTTGAAGTGAAGACCACAAAACCTAAGAGAGAAATAATTTAAGGACAGAATTATGGACAAAAATTTTGTTGTTTACAAGTTAATATTTAACTTCATAAACCCCTTGGGGGGTTGTTGAGGGGTTTTTTTTGTATTATCCCTGCTATATCAGTTTTGTTGATGATCTTGTAGTCATCCTAAAATCCTTACAAGGGTCCAAGATATAATTAGTAATACTGTAAATAGCTGATAATGTTATCTAAGGCATAAATGAAAAACTCTTATGGGTGACAAAATATTTTTAGGGGGGAAATAATCTAAGCAAATATGTAAAGCACTAGGTAGTACACAGTGCATAACCCATTAGCCTATTTCCTATCTGTAAAAAATCCCAACAATTAACTGAGTAAGTTTGAAAAGAAAGTTTCTTTCCCTTGGAAATGTTCTTTTCTTTTCTTTGTAAGGAAATTATTTTCTTCAGTGGATTATTTGCTTCATAACTGCCTGCAGTAGTGTTTCCCCCCTTTCCTCAGAAATCTCTAGATACAGTCATTGTAAGACACAGTGAGCTCAAAGAAACATGCAGCAACTGCCTTGTTAGATCACCTATTACTCACCTTGGGACTGATCTTTGCCTGCTGACTTTGATTAAAGTTATGATGGGGTATATTGTTTGGAAATAAAATTCAATACTGACCATTCAGGACAAGCTTGGAGCATATTTGTATTACAGAACGAATTCCTGCCACCTCTGGACAGTTATTTGGTCTCTTTGTAAAGACCTTCTCCTGTCAAATAACAGTCAGCTAGTCTTAGTGTCTGCAAACCTGCCCCCTTGAAGGGAGTGCTTGCAGTTATTACAAGAAGATTGCCTATAAAGGAAAAAATATACTGTTATAATCTAATTATTGTGCATATAAAAACAGCTGAAGTTGCAGCCTCTAATCCTCTGACCTAAGCTCCACATTTCTCTGAGAGAGGTAAGTATTGGCATCCCAGTTTTCTAGGAGGAAGGGGGAGGTTGCACTTTTTGCCCTATGTAATACAATAGTTCTTAATGGATATGAGATTGAAAATGTTCAACCTATATACCTTGCTGCTTTCCTGAACATTCTGTCCTGAGGGATGTGTCTTGTGAATGTTCCCTATAACACTGGATATTAAATGGACGCAATATTCACTAAGCTGGTGGGCTGATATTGCGATTCTTCCAAGAGAAGCTAAGTACTCTTCTATTCAATGAGAGATAGAATGGTAGAAGATACTATCCAAAATTACAAACATAACAGGAAAAATAAAGAAGCCCATACATTGTGGCTTAAGGGGAAAAAAGATCAAACTAACCAAACCCATAAAAAGGGGGCAAAATACCACTTGAAATTATGCCAGGGAACCTGCATGTTGGTTTTTTTTTCATTAAGAAATGATTGCATAAATTCAGGTTTAACAGAGGTTCAAGATAAAATCACCTTTTGCCTGGGGAATATGGCTCATTTTTGTATTGCAGGGATTTTTAGTAAAATACCTTGGGATAAATAAACTTCATTTTTATATAGAGCACGGTGAATGGAGTGGTTTGTTTTCAGCTCAGTATCTGGAGACTGGGATTGACTGCACAAGAGTGACAGCAAGAGATTCAGTATGTTAAGGAAACACATTCCCCATGTCTGTCTTTGCCACAGGTGTCATAACAACACCAAAGGCTGGCTGTGCACGGCCTGTAATTCTGCAGTACTGCTTGTTTTATCAAAAACTATCTTTCCTCCTCCTCGCTAGCTGCATTTGAGAACACTGCATGACTCTGAATGTGTATAAAAAAAGTAATACCATAAAGTAATACTTTCAGATTTAATGCATCACCTTCTTTAAGCCATGGTAAAAATACGGTTTAATATAAATATTGAACGCTACTGTGAAGCATGTTATTGCAAATGCATAGTTAAATCAACATTGGTTGGAACCACATCTCAGCATAGTGATGCAGTATGCCTAGAAATATTCCCATACATGTCAAGAGTAGAATTAGCAACCTGTGCCTGAGCATTTAAAAAAATCATAGTTCTAAAAGTTAGAGGGAAGAGTTCTGCTTACCTTTTGGTTTTTTTTTCCCCCCTCGAGCTTCTGAGGGGCAACTGAGTACCATTCTGATGTCTTAGCCAACACTGATCTCTGCCTGAACTACTCATCTTACAGAACTAGACCAGTTAAAACTTCCATGACCTTATCTCAAAATACCTTTGTTTATCTGAAAATGTAACTAGAAATATCCAGAGTGAAGGAAGAGAGATAAATCAACTAAGTTAGATTATCCTTGCTTTACTCGATATTTCCTACTGGTGTATAATAATTAACAGGTACTAGGGGGCAAAAGAAAGCTCATCCATTCCTTGGAAAGTAGAGCACTGTTATGATAAACTTCCCGAGTAACCTCAGCTGCCCCAGTGCATTCCAGGCAACACAAGGTGTTTCAGAGATAGCAAGAGATCGGGTTATCCTGAAGCAATGTGCTACAAGATCTGAACTTTGAACTGCATCCAGAAGTTAATAGGTCATCAAGGCAGCTGCCAAGGAGCACATGAAAATGTTCCTACTAGTTAAACTGGTCTAGCTGAGGGATGGCCAGATTCAGCTCAAGTTGTAGTTATCGAAAATACATAGGAGTTTTGATATGCAATACTCTATTTCTATTATTTTCACCAAATTAAGAGTTGGGAAGTTATTAAGTTATCTGGTAAACTGTTTTGAGGATGAAAAATGCTTCATAAATGACAAAGAGAATTATATAATTAGTGTGTAAATAAAGTGCAAGATTTTGTTTGTGCTCCTAAACTGTGTTTTCAGAAAGTGGACATAAACCAACTTCTGTTCTTCTCCAGTGCTTACACTGTTCCACACATACCATGTTTTACAGCTGCACAGAAAACACAGCTCTGCACAACTAAAGTTTTATGAGGACATTGACAGAAACTTTAGCGCAGTTTGTATTATTACTAATGCCACTGTAAAACTGCAAACATGTCTGGAGCTTCTTTACAGCTACATCAAACCGATTGACAGTAAAACTTGGTTGCCATCAGGTAGTGTCTTTGTTGATGCTAAGCATTTGTGATGTCTAGTTTGCAATGCTGAGTGAAATTTGTCTCTTCTGTGTCAACATTTTTGCTGTTCTGGTAAACAACTTTTTCCTCATGTGTATGTGAAATGAAATGCAAAGGATAATGTTTCACTCTGGCTTATTCCAAATTTCATTCCAGTATTGACTTTTTTATTTTATTCTTGTGGTGATTTGGCAAAAAGTCTCTATCAGTCTGCACCTCTTGAATTCTATGTGATTCTGGTAGGTCCTTCCACGCATCCTGAGACAACCTGCACACTCCAGGCTGTTGCCTCCTTGGCTGTTTGTCTATTGGTGGTGAGGCAAAATACACTTTTAGCACCAGGTGAAGTGTTTGTGGTTGGTTAAGCTGATATAGACAAAGAGTGTGTTCACTTTGATAATGGTCACTCATACAGCAGTGAATACAACCAATGGCACCCTTCACAGCAAGTCCATCCTTCACATCTGAACCCAAGCCTTGTGCTCAGAGCAGTAGACACTTGGATAAAGTAGCCGGGTGTACCTCCCCCCAGTCATGTAAGCATATGGGGAAGGAAACCACAGGGGAAAAAATGGAAATGTTGTTATGGTTCAGAAAGGGCTTGGATTGATTAGTTAAAGGAGTCTTCTTAGGTTCAGATTGCATGAGCAAACTACATCAGGAAAGTACATATGGTTGCTTATCTTTTATCTAGATCTGTTAATGTGTTTTCTTGTGATTCTGTACTGGCAATAACACAAAACTTGTATACCATGAGTTCCTGGAAAGAAGAGCTTGGGGAAAAGGAGTATTGAAGTTGCTTAGCAACTTCTTAGGGAGAGCCATCACTAGTCTGGTGTGTCCTTAGAGGAAGGACTCATCCTGTGCTCCAGGAAGATCCAGATCTTCAGAGGGTTGCTGTCCCCATAGCCTGTGCCACAGAAGTCTCCCAGGCACAGCAAGGGCACATGGCTACAGCCTCATTAGACTGAGGAAAGCTTGAGGCTCTTAGGTCACAATACAGCAACCAGCTCTTAGATCACAATAGAGCAACCAAATCATGAAGTGAGGGTGAATGAATTTTAACAATGCAATGGAATAATCTTCTACTATTTGATATTAATAAGTGAAGGGGAATGGTTTTCAGAACAGATGATTGAAATGTTCCATTAGAATGTACATATGTATGAATCTTGAAAATTGTTGTCCTATTCTTCTTCTTCAAAAATTTTTACTTAATTTTTAAATTGCATACAGACATTCAAGGAAATGAACATCTCCAGAAATATGGTCTTCCATGTCATATATTTAGTCATGTCTAATAAATGTTGTTTCAAGTCTAGTAAGTGTATTTCAATGAGGAATCTTATCATTTTCTACTCTCTTACTTGAGTTTTTAATCAAGATGAAATTATATTTTTACCATTTCTCTGTTTGTCTGGTACACAGAACACGGCTCAATCTAATCTAAAATCATTAATCTAAATCATATCAAAAAATAAGGCCTAAAGACAGACATGGGTAAACATCATACAACTTCTGGGAAAATGCATTTTTGAAGTGAGAGCAATTCTAGTGGAGCCCATGTACAATGACGGTGAACCCTGCTCTCGGAAATCTTTTCTTGGTTTATATACACAATATATTTCATTTCTTTAAAATGTTCTGAAAGTATGGATTTGCAATTTATTTATTTCTTTCATCTCATTTGGTTTACATTTCTCTCGATCCTGCAGTTAAAAGCGTATGTTTTAATAACATAGGAATAATTTTAAAGGAACTTCAGGGTTTTCAGTTCGAGAGGAAATCCGTGCTGTTAAGACGTGACACGTTTTTCAACCTAGTACTTTGTTAGTTGGATGTGCCATAAATCTTACAGTGTATTAGCTACAAATTTAACATGCACTTTGGTAGCTGTTTGATTTTGGTTCTCTAAATGATTCTGAAGGAATAACAAGAACCCATTTTGACCAGAGCAAGAAACTCCAGCATTTTATTTGCCTCACATTTGAGGAAGGAAGTTCTGTTTGCTAATTAGTACCTTCAGGAAAATGAGCAGTCTATAGGAACATTTCAATTCTCTGACAGAATTTTAGACCTCATTAGCAAAAACCTTTCCCACTCTGGTAGTCACAGGTAAAATACCAGGCTAAAGGGCTTGGGATTCCTGTTATTCTCTGATGCAAAAGGTAGATCAATTCTGGCTGCTTTTTATTCTATTCAGTTTTGGCTGTTGTTGGTAAAATTGGCAAGGCCAGTGATGTGCTTCAACTAGGTACAGCTCAGTCATGCAAATGTATGTGTATCCCACCAAGATGACTCATGAACTGCATGCAAAATCTGGTCCCTTAAGACACTTTGGAGGCAGTTAGCCCAGGTGGTGAAATATTCTCTGAATTCGTTTAAAATGCAATGACTCCATTACATGAAACAAAATGCGAGCATCAGCAGCCTTGCTGCCTGTAAGAATACAGATACCTGACATTCAGAAGCTTGTTGTGTAACAACCAACACCTGTGTTCAGCCTTAGTCTGTCTCCAGCTGAATTCAAAGCAAGTTGAATGGAAGTAAGATCAGCTAGGGAGTTTATTTTATGTAAAATATAAACATGTTAACAGGATAAAATACTGTTTTCTTATGTTACAACCTTAATAACCAACAAGAGATTTATCTTACAGTTCTGCAGGTAGTGCAGGGTTTAATTACACGTACATGATTAAAAAGAGCAGATACTCAACTGTACACATACACCATGTATTGTACGCTTTACTAGAAATTCAGTATTTTTTATGTCCCCAATTGTGTGCCTAATACTACCTCTTACTCCATTTAAAAAACTAGCACAAAATATGCAATTAGCTTTATTATGATTGCATCATTTTGACAAGGTAGAGAGGGACTATATATATACAAACAGATATACATATTCAAATCTTCCAAAAAAAAAAACAACCCAGCCCTTTCCATAGTTCTTCCTCTTCTCTTTCTTCTTCCTCCTATCCTACACTCATATTCATACAGCATATGGTGACTTTACTCCCAAAGAGACATGGATGTATTATGGAACTTGTGTTAGGTCTTCTCTCACAAAAGCCACTGAAGCTAGAAAATTGTCTTCAGGAAAAGCACTCAAACCTGTAATGTGGCTGCCTTGATGTTGGTCTTGCTGTTAGAATGAGGGATGACAGAGGACTAGGAAACAATTTAGTATGGGAACACAATCTGCCTTGGGACGTTTGCCAGTATGGACACCACTGCCAAGACAAAGCTGACGCTTAAGCTCAGCCTCTTTAAGGAATGTATATCTATTAATGAGGTTTTGGAGAGCGGGGAGGGAGCGGTTGCAAATATTCATTATCGACTGTGGCAAGGATGACGTTTTGGTGAACTGAAAGGTGTCTTCACAGAGGGCTTGCTCCTGCCATTTTGGAACCTCTGGGAAAAGGGTTAGGATTATCTACAGGATGGAGCATCACCTTCAGCTGGGTACAAGCTGAGAGCTAGGAAGCTGCAGGTCAGTCCGGCTCCTCCTACAGACCTACTGTGCTATCACAGAAAGGTCACCTACTCTTTAATATTCTTACCTATAGCTAAGTTGCCACCTGCAGCAGCCTTCATCAGAAGCATTAGGCCAGTAAATTGACCACTATGAAAGGTGCACAGAAGTTAATTCATTTTACATTGTGCAATAGCAGAATTATCGAAGAATTATAGCAACTCTGAGACCATGAATAAAGGGAGGTATGTGCGGTTTCATATTAAATCATCCGGGCAAAGCCAGCAAGCAAACCTCCCAGGGGGTAAAGAATCATTAGTGTGTAAAAAGGTGTGGGCTTAGCCCAGATGGTCTCATCAGGTGGGCACAGGCCTCCCAATAGGTGTTATTTGACCTTGTACACACAAAAAAAGTGTGTTAATCTGAAAAAGTCTTGGGGACAGGTTCAAGAAATCTCTTTGATGTAATGCATGTTAACTGGGAAAAAAATGAAAGGGTGCTGCTGAGGCTTGCCAAGGGGAATTTAAAAATGAAGGGACACGTCAAATTGAGAAGAAACACGTCAGCAAGATAACTAATGCAACAGGAAAAAGCCATGGCCTTTTGATTGATCAAAGAGAATATGATGTCTGAAAAACCAAGGTGCCTTAACAACACAGAAAGTCAATGACTTTCAGATGCTGGCCTCTAAGAAACATTCGGTGTCTTTGATAGATGGTGTGGGGTTTTTTTTACATCAGCCTTACCCACTTTGTAATCTCTTTCATTTATATGAGCCCAAAAGGAGAGAAGAAAGATACAGAAAGATTGCTCTCCTTGCTAGCACTCACACAAGGGCCAAGAATAAATCCAGCTCTTAAGACTATTCTTACAACAGAGCACAAATAAAATGGCAGAGAGAGCAATACCTGTATCATCAGCTGATTGACAGCTAGCTCTGTGCTTGGTAAAAGAGAATTCTCCAGAGAGAAGTGGAGCTTTTCTAAATTTCAGTCATTGATAACTGTGACACAGATTCAAGCACTGCAGTCATTCTCAGATGGGTTGGCAGGTAGAGTGCAAAAAGGGCTGCGAAATGGGCATTAGGAGTACAGCTCATCAGGTACATATAGCTGTGTGTAGCAGATACGTAGTAAATACTGCATCCTTGTGATGTATGAACAAATATGTGTGAACAAATTTGGGCTTCCCTAATTTACAACCCAACTAGGACTACAAAACTAAAATTGGAAATTGGGTTGTAACTACAGATGTTGGATCAGAAGCAAACTGCTGCAAAAGCGACAGAACAAAGGCAAAATGTTAAGCTGATTGGAATTTCACAAGATTGACATTGTTGCTTAAAGTGCCTGGGTTGATTACATTTTAAAAAATCAAGGTACATAAAAATCAGAAAGCTAGTATTAACTTCATAAGTTATTATACAAATACCAACAAAGAGAAATAAATTAAAACATTGACAAAAGGTACTAGCAAAGAACAGGTACACAGCCAAAACCTCTTAAAATTTCTAGTACACATTCAGCTGTAAAATATTGCTCAAGTTTGTCAGCCACAAGCAGCAAAAAAAGAGATGAAACAGGAAGGGTCTGCTGCTGAGAGGCAGAATCATTGGCAGCTGCAGGTTGTCGGCTCAGGTCCCAAATACATGATGCTGTAACAGATGGGTGAATGAAACGTAATGTCTGAAGATGAAAGAAAGGTTCTGGTAGCAGTTTGGGACCCACCATGTAATGCCAACTTCAGTTTCAGCTTAATTCGGTCTTCAGTATCTTTGTTAAAACTAATTTGAAGGAAACACCTACTGCTTTACTTTACTCCAACTGCGAAAGGAACAAGACGTTTAAGTTGTAATCTACTGCTCTGAGGTAACTGTAAATTATGAAAGTTAAATTGATAAGACTAATTTTGTGACTTAATTTCAACAATGTATTCTGCTTCACAGGTATGGTTTCTCCATCACTCCCCTCTTCTGCCTCTCTCTGCTACGTTCTGCAAATAGAAATTACATAAAATCCTGACAGCCTGTTCCATGAAACATAAAAGCTGAGGTCTGAGCTCATCCTCTAAGATAACTGATTCATCAGCACTGCAGTGCTTCACTGGGTTTGGTGGAAAAACAGCATAGGACTGAAATGTTTATTTTCTAAGAATGAATGTAGTAATAAGTCTTATAAATGGATAATGCATCTCAGCAATAGCATGTGAAACAAGTAAAAAACTTCAGATACCATTAAGCCTAATACACTCAGAACTCAACACCCTAAAAACAGTCATTTTAGGGATGCACAGAGTACTGTTAGACATCTGTGCTTCAATTTTGTCTTCTAGGTGATGAGTGAAAAGCTTGTATAGTCCTAGATAATTTTTCACTCTTTTGTAAGGGATTGGAAATTGATATGTTAGCATAAGAGAAGAAAGATTATGTTTTATTTCATCAACTAAAATACATTACACACCACATGACTGTTCCTGTGATGATCCCAAATGTGCAAAACCCACGTGAATATGCTTAATTTGACCTAGCAGCTTTACTGCCTAATGTGGGACTGTTCACACAGCCGTGACAGAGTTTGCTGGACTGAAGGGAAGACATTCAGCACACTGTAGACTGGACAGAATATATAGACCTGTGATTGTGATTATTATTTTATTTTCCAATCAAAATAAAATGCTCTTTAGTTTAGCTGGTGTTGTCGTAAAGTGAGTTTTCCATAGTTTGATTTCAGACCACTGGTGTTGCACCGGTGTGATACCAGTGCTGTGGTTTTTTCACAGCCTAGCATGAATTTAAAATGGTTTTTCATACTTTATGAAAAGGCTTATTCTTCTAATTTTACTCTCAGTAACATACTGCAATTATATGTGCTTTACAACACAGAGCTATCTTGCATCTGGAGAAAAACCAAAGCTTATTATCCTATGCTAATTCATATTAACAACATTTTAAAAAACCAATTTTCAGGTAAGTCAACTGAGATATGGAAAACATTTCCTAAAATTGATTTTTAATTTATTTTTGTGAAAAATTACTTTTCATATAAACATTCAAATAATACCTTAAGAATATTTGTTCTGATGAAATTGAAGAATGCCCCTAAGAACATTCAGCAGTAAACTCTTAAGTACAGACTTTTGGACCAACACTGGCTATTGCCAATCTAGAAAGTGCCTTTATTCACAACGAGGAAAGCTTACCCACTTTAAAAGGTGAATGATTATTGTATTGTTATATGGAAATTCTGAATTATTACAAATAAATCCGTTAAAGAGCAATTTGCAGGTTTAGCTTTTCAGTGGAAAATCTTCTGGGCCTCAGTGAGAGTTGAAGTCTCCTGTAAGATGTCTGTCTTCTGTGTTAGAGACAGAACATTTCATTCTAACATCAATAAAAGAACTACATCCCAGTTATGCTTGTGTTGAGCCTGCATACCAGCCTTCACTCACATGAATGATCTCTGTAGACTACTACTATTATTCACCCAAGTAAGTACTCTAAGGTTACATTCTACATCTGTTTTCTTGTAGGGGTATAATAACATGATAAATCACAAATAATGTTAGATGAAAAGTCCACTTCTGTTTTTCATTCAGTGTAAAGTGCTACATTTCCTTAGTTTACAGAATGGCCATTGATAAGTCCAATTGATGTTACAGTAGAAGCTGGTACTTCATTTTCACCATTACTTAACAAAAGATATTTCACATTCACAGTAGATTATAATGGAAAAAAAAAAAAAAGTTATTCTCTTTGCTACAAAGACTAAAATATAAGATTCAGCTGCACTTCAAAATCCATTTCTTGAAATGGATTGTGGACCATAAAGTGTCAGGCAGGCTTCTTAAACAAAAGGACCAAAAGCAATTTTTGTCTAATAAATACTTAATGAGAATGAATGAAATAAACCAAGTAGTAATACATTTTGTGAGATGGGAATATTTCCTTGTAAATACTAGAAACAACTGACATTACCCCTGAAGGCAACAAGAGTGTTTTTTCTCCTGGCTTCATTGGAATAGGAATTTGGCTACTGAAGTTAAAGAGCTACCTAATGTAGTGAAAGTGTCAAACCAAGCAAGAGAGTTACCCAGTGTTACCACTGCCTCAACCTGCTATCGATCCTTTCTCATACCCTATTGATACTTTCTTCTATATTCATTCTTTGCCAAACTTCAGCATGTGACTTTAGCAATTTTATTACCAGTGCATGACTAGTGCCAGACAAATTCACCCAGTAAAATCACAAGCAAAGCCTTTTGCAGTAAGCCTTTTGATGTTTTTAAAATCAGAGACTTCAAAGCCCTGTCTGTTTCTGTAGTGACCCAAATGCCGTCAAACATGGCCAAAATGTTAGAGGTGATATATATATGTCAGCATGTGTAAAGTGGCTGTCATGTATTATGTTATGTAGTCAGGAAATGGACTCTGTTTTCAGAAATGAAATTGGGACTTACATATTTTCAGAAAATTGCAGGATCAAGCCATGTCTTACGTTTGTATGAACAACATTTTAAATGGACATAACTTATTTAAATGGACCTTAAGTGTAATTTCAGTTCTGATGGATGTTATAAATGAGCAATGTTGCAATCTCTGCAAACTCAAAATCAAGAAAACAATCTATGGTATCATTTTAACAAAAGATAAGCTCAGTCTCTAGAAATGTGTTTTATCTCTGTCATATGTGCTGTCTCACTCCCTTTATTCTAGTGCTCTGTAAATTCTGAAACCCCACCTCCTCTGTACTATCTCATGATAAACAAAGTGACTGGATATACAGACTTACTTAGTTCCACTGTAATTTAAATTGCTCTATGTGAATTTTAGGCCTGAGGTTATGGACTGGCACTTTTCAACAATCCAAAGCTTAAATGATTATGGAAGAATGTCTTTCTTTTTTGCAGCAAAGAGTAACATGTAAAAAAATCCCCTATATGACCACAACTCAGATCGTCATGAAACAGATTTTTTTCCTTACACTTGAAACAAGGGTAAGCATATGTCAGGATGTATTTCAAGGAATGCTTTGTAAATCAACACAATCCAAAGCCATTTAGAAAATTTTAAACAAATTTGCCCTAAATGCAATGAACACTTCCATATAAAATACTACTCTAGGTGGATTGGGTTTAACTCTTGACATCCAAATCTTATTAACTGTAAATGTTAGTCCATATAAATTCCATGAAAATCTGACTGCAATTAACTCTTCAGACTTAAAAACTACAAACAACCCTCCCCCACCAAACAGTTCTGCATGTCAAAAATGGATAGTTACAGTCAATATCACACAGACCATTTAATAGGAGACAGAGTGCATCGTTGTTCAACCATACAGGATGTCATCTGTGTCAAAGTCGGTTAGGGGAGGCCATCACCTTCCTTTGTGTGCAGCATCGTTGTGCGCAATTGTCACAGTTTGCCAAGTCACTCTCTTGACTGATAGAATAAAATATAGCCAGACTCTGAATTTTTTGATATATCAGAGGTCAGACCATAGAATTCTTCAATAGCTTGAGCATCTATTTTCTACAAAATAAGTTTGAAAAACAATAGTGTTCTGTTAGGTAAAAGAAATACCAAACATTGACTAAATGCCTGTATAAACACAAAAGACAAGTGCAGTTATTCGTTTCGGAGTAGCAGTTAGCAAATTCTGTTTGCAGTTTAAACAATGAAAGGGTAATGTTCAGGGACTAAACCCTTCTGGTCTTGGTCCTTGAAGTCAATAGGAATGTTTGTCTCAGTGAATCTAGCTGAGTTTGACTTTTTCCAATAACAGAGAGACTCCTTGAAATGAAGTAGCGAGCACTGCTAAAAAACATAAATGTGACCATCTTTCTGAAATTTCCAGAAACCCTCTTCAAGAGATTCCCATCCAATGTCCCAGTGCTTTCTTTCCTCCATTGGTTTTACTCCTGGGAAATCAGACTTCAGACCTCAGTTTTGTCAAGGTGCCACAATGACATAAATGGTTTGATTTAGAACAAATTGCAGAATGCTTAGACAGCTCTAATTTACATTTGGTCAAACCCAGATCAACTACAGAATGCAGACTCTCTTGTAACTCCCCAGTTGTTCAAAAATTACAATCCTACAGCAACACTAGCTTTACCCAGTCAAATTTGCCAAATGATATTGCCAAGGATTGCAATATAGCTTCTGGATATTTTAGGTTTTAATGAATTAAATTGATTTTATTAGACAAAGAAAACACTCCAAATTAAACCTTTCAAGTCTAATGTCAAAAACATTTGATGTTGCCCCGAAATAAAACAGCCCCCTCTGACATTGACAGAGTAAGAACTTCAGGATGAATAATTTTGTTTGCAAATTTACTTCCTAACAGAGTAGAGCTAAATGTCACATTACAATCCATCTGTGCTTTTGCAGCCTAATAATCTACACCCAGATCTGGGTCAGAATTTTAACCCCAAATAAAGAAGAGAATATAAATACAGAAACTGTGCTCGTGACCTTCAGTATACTGACCTCTACGATGTCATCATCAAACAAGAGCCAAAATCCATGACTTTTCACAATAGTAATATAATGCCCTCGATTTGGTCCACTAGAAAACAAAATGAAAACACAAGCCCCAAAGTATTAGAGCATACTGTTGTGTCCATTTTGCATTTCTATATGTAAGCAGCCAGAATTATAACTAATTATTATGAAGAATATTGTAAACCCACTCCAGGTGATACAGTAGATGATTACTCCTTTCACCTTTTTACTGACTTGTTGCAAAGACTTCATCAACTGAAAGCTAAATGTGTTCTTTTCATCTTTGTCACAGCCATATACAAATTAACTTACAGAACAATTAAAAATTTGCTTGTGGCAGGCATCAGCTGTTGCAATTATTTAAAAAACATTATGAACTAAATTTTAGAGGGAAAATTGTTTAGCATCAATCATGAATATTTAGTTACAGTTTTTGAGCAGCAGGAGAATGGGTTGTATTCTCAAGGGCCCAAGGATTTTCCTGTTCCTTTCTTATTTGACAATACCTCATATGTGACAAGCTTTATTAAAACCATCATTTTCATTGCCTTGATGGGAGACCAAGGTGATCTATTATGGGATCACAATCTCACACGCTAACAGTGTCTGGCCCTCAGAGAGTCATGGCTCCCAAGCTCTCTGTGGCCTGATGAGGAAGGAGTCAGCTCCATCAATTTAAGCCAATCTTTGCACGCCTGACTAAAGATTTACTATGAGGAAAGGTGGCTAAGAGGTTCAGGCAAACACAAGCAATTTGGTGTAGCAGTAAGGTTTAGGTCCTCCCTCCCACTCTCCCCGCATTTTGTCAGGCACATCTCTGGCCTTGGAAACGTCTGGCAACAGTTCAAAGTGTATATAAAAGTACCTTACCTTCCACAGTGAACAACAACAGCTACCAAGTCGTACATCCGATCTAAGTTGACAGCATCGCCAGATGTGTTGAAGAGACGTAACTCCAGAGGAAACACTACACGGTAAGACAGCTTGGTATACCTGTGCAACTGCTCCATGTACTTAAATCTCTTTAGGTGTAAGGCAAGAATCATTGGCAGTTTTTTTACTCTCATCCTGCGAAACCATTAAAGTACACTTAATAAAGTCCTGACCAGTTCAAAGCCACTCTATCTTTCCTTAATGAGTAAAAGTTTGCATTGTAAAAGCACTTTGCAAGTAACAGCAGTCAGTAAGGGGTTATATACTAAGAAACATGTAATGGCTTTAAATCTGTATATAGGTTATCCGGCCCATACAGAGAACGCAGTTGGGGTGTAAGGCTTCTAGATAACTAAACACAATAAATAACAAGGAGGTTTGTGAAAGCCCAGGGGGGACACGGTGAAATAGGCTGCTCTTCACTTACCTTTTCTGTGCCTCTTGTTTACTGCAGCAAGTCTCACAGTAGTATTTCTGTTCACTACATAATGTCTCTGTGTTACTGAAGTCTCTGTAAACAAACACAGTTATCAGTTCTTAAAGGCTTTCAACACTTTGCCCCACTTGGGCTGATAAACTGGAACCCTAAAAGGTGCACAGGATGAAATTCTCTCTCCACCTAGTCAAGTTCTCTGAAATATCTAATGCAGCTGTACTGAGAGTTGCAAAGGGACTTAAGGTCACTTTGGTAGCCCTGTATTAGGAGTTGAGGCCCTCCAAAAGATACAGGTGGAGTATCAAAAGCAAAGTGTTAGCTAATATAAAAGATTTTGCAATTTCTGATCAAACAAATACACTTTAAAATTTTTCTAGATTGAGCTTTTGAGAGAGGCAGAAGAAGGCTGGTTTGATAGTACCTCTCGGTTCACAGAAAAGATTTGTCAGAAGTCACAGTGCTGATACACTTTGGAGCAGAATGTTAGGTACCTAAAAAACTTAACTGTAAAAAAAATTACAGTAAGTTTTGTCACCTCCAGTTACATTGCAGCTGAGCATGTGCTTGAAGAAATGTAAATGGAGATAACATCTATCTTTCACTTTAAGCACACAGGTTTTCTTGTGACTTTGGGCCTTAAATCCATAAGTATGGAACTCCAAATTCAGATGCAGGGTAGTGGTTTTGCCTGGCCTGGTTTTGGTAGCAGGGCAAGCTACAGGGGTGGCTTCTTTAAACAAAGAGCTGTCAGAAGCTTCCCCTGCAGCTGATATGGCTAACGCCAGTCAATTCTAAGATGGACCAACAGCTTACCAAGGCCTGGCCAATTAGTGATTGAGGTAATGCCTCTGTGAATAACATATTTGAGAAGAAGTTGCTGCACAAACCCTAAACTGCAGGAGCAACAGGGAGGGAGAATATCAGAACATTTCCACAGACACCAAAGTCAGTGGAGGGGAGATGGTGTTTAGGCCCTGGAAGAAAGACTCCCCTGTGACCTGTGGTGAAGTGAGGCAGCTGTGCCCCTGCAGTCCATGGAGGACCACCATGAAGCAGAGATCCACTCACAGCCTGTAGAGGAGCCCACACCAGAGTGGGTGGATGCCTGGAGCAAGTTCCTGACAGGACCTAAGAGCCCATGGGGAGAGAGGAGCCCATGCCAGAGCAGGTTTGCTCTCAATACTTGTGATCCTGTGAGGGATTCAGGCTGGAGCAGTTGGTACGTGAAGGACTGTTCTCCTGGTGGATGACCCACATTGGGGAAGGATGTGAGGAGCTGCCCCTGTGGGAGGCCCCATGCCAGAGCAGTTTCTGAGGAACTGTCTCCCGTGGGAGGGACCCAACAGTACAGCAGTGGGAATTGCGAGGAGGCCTCCGCCTGAGAAGCAGCAAAGTTCCTCTGTAATGAACTGACCGCAACCCCCATCCTCATCCCCTGTGCTGCTGGGTGGGGTGGAAGGAGAGTCCTGGGAAGAGGGAGGGGTGGGGGAAGGTGTTTTAAGGTTTGGTCTTATTTCTCATTTCCCTGCTCTGTTATGATTGTTCATTAATAAATTAAATATTTTCTCCCCAGGTTGTGTCTGTTTTGCTGGTGACACTAATTGCTGAGCGATCTCTCTGTCCTTATCTTGACTCGCAAACCTCTCGATATATTTTTCTCTCTCCTGTCCAGTTTAGGAGGAGGAGTGATAGAAGGAGTTCAGGGGCATCTGGCACCCACCCGGGGCTAAACCACCACACTCACTCAGACCCAATGACCTCCATTCTATCATTGCTGTTCAAAAGCACTGAGGCTGAAGCTGCGCTGTCTCCAAGTTCACCCTGCTCTCCCAATAGACAGCACCAGAATCCTTGTACAAAGGTAAAGGGAGAATTCTGAATGATTTTTTTTTCCCTGGCATCATCACCACAGGAATAGATGGGAGAGCTGAAGACTATATAGATTGCCAGTGCATGTGACCATATAATGCTGCAAGATTGAATAGAATGTGCTTCTGTAAGTTTTAGGTCTTCTGTGAAGGAGAGAGTTTGATGCTTATTTTCAGTTTAATTTTAGAAGAAATAACCAAACAAACTTGTAGAATTCAGTAGTTTCCTTCCCACCTCAAAGTGAAGCAATGGAAATACTATTTTTCTAATATAAACAAATATATAGAGACAGTAGAAAACTGAGAGATAGCAGTTTGCTCTATGCCAAGCCTCCCATGAAAATGAATTAAAAGGCTTCTGAATTCCTTTTAAAATGTAATAATTATTCTGAAACAAAAAATATCTAGCATTTTAAGTTGACTGCTATGGGAATTACATCTGTGAAAACCAGAGAAATATGCAAATGCTTGATAAGCTGAAGAACATTCCCTTACTTGTCCGTTAGCATTTGTTCCTTTGTCTTCTATTTTCACCTGAGAGGCTGTAACCCTACTCTGCCTAAGTGGGACATAGTCATGGAGTTTAGACGCACTAGTTCAGTTTTTCAGCATGGATTAATTCATTTTTCTCTTCCAGGAACAAAACTGGAGGCATATTTGTAACAATAACTCTTTCTTTAGGAGAAGAGAGGTGGGCAGGTGAGAATTAGGTGCTTTACAACTACACTTTCAGTAGCTGTTTCATCAGGGAAGAATTTTCAGCATGGCACTTCTAATAGATGTTGAACAGTTCAAAATAATAGACCATTGTTCATGCAAAGTCTGCATGTACATGTATAGACTTGAGGAACCCTTTCTATAGCTGCAGAGCTTGTTTCAAGACATTTCTAACTCTTTCCTGTTCCACTAACAGGCCAATCAGTATTCTGTTTATATGATATTTTAACAGGAGAATTTTAAAATACACCCACTCAAGATATACTAATTTATCACTTCACTCAGGTGATTCCACAATCCATCTCTCTACAGCCTCTGTGCTACAGTGTGAAAGATGCTTTGTGCTGTTTAAATGCACAAATAACACAACTTTTCTGTCTTAAGAAATGACAGAATTCTTAGAACAGGCAGACTAGTTAAAAGTCAGTATCAAGTGGACTAGTAAACTTTGCAACTCCTAGTGAAAATAATATGTACTATATTTGTTATTAGACTTCTGTTCCTTCAGGCCTGAAGGTAGTGTCTACCCTGTAGAATTAGACTATACCAGAAGCATGTACTCTTTGGATCTCTTATGTACACAAGGACTTTTTCAATGTGAAGAGCTACAGAAATAACTAAATAGAACATTCATAGGTAGTGGTAAAAAATTAATTTTACTTAAACATTATCTTGTCTAGTTTTTCTGTAATTTGCCTTTTCAATGCAGTAAGACTTAAACCTGTAAAAACACAGCAAAGGAATTGTTTAAAAAAAGAAACAACAAAGTTTCCGAAAAGAGTAATAACTTGGCCATTCCTATTATGAGAAACCACAGAAGTGCTTACACTTTGTTTAATAATGCATAGTATCACAGAGCAATGAGAACAAATCTGTATCCTAACTGATCATTTTCTAAACAGCAGCAGACATGCTACTAGTATAAAAGACAATCAGAATAGATGATAGGTGATTACTCTTCCTCATAATCTGTAAATAGCAAGCTGCAACTCTCATCCCAAGAAAAGTAAAACTGGGATTTTTTTCCCCTTTCTTTTCAGAAGGAACAATGAGTGAACTTCAGAATGTGTGTCATGCTGAGGGAGTAGAGGCAGATATTACACTGGAATGTACAAACTTTTAGGGCATTCATTCTTGAGATTGTGCAGGTCTCTGCAGGAATATTGTGCCCATTTTTATGCAACTACCCTACAAGAAAGAGATTGCTCAAGGGAGAGGTTCAACTGGAGAGAAGGCTGAAAAGTAATGAACATGCGCTGAGGTCTAGCAAAAATAGCCTGTGAAGGAAAGGTTGATGACCTTAGGCTGTTTAACTTAACAAGAAAGTGATGACATGCTTCCTGTATGCAAAAGGCTGGCTATCAAGAGGAATGGGTGCAACGTCTGGTTTATGTCCAGAGTACACAAGGCACATAGATGGGCTTGAACTGAAACAATAAAAATTTGTGCTACACAGGGGAAAAACTTGTTAGTAATAAGAACAGGAAGGACTGGCATGGGCAATTGAGCTACTGCTGCTCTAAGATCATTTGGAACAGGTTGGACAAGCATCCTGTCTGAGGTGCAGAAAGAGGCTAGTCTCTCGAGTTCCCTTTCAACTCCACCATTCACCTGTTGGTTGCAGTGGTGCAGATGCAGTTCTTCAGCATCGTAAGCTACAGCCACTGGCTGTCCAGTATTAGAAATGCGACTAGTATGTTTACTGAAATATTCTGTGCCTTTGCATAAAACCAAATTTCCAAACAAAACATTTCCAGGAAGCTTAACAACCGAAAAATTAGATAAAGTGGAGAAAGTTGAAGGACAGATAGTAACTTAAGTACAGCAGGAGTTTCTAACAAGTTCGTGAGACTAAGCTGTAAGAAAAAGTCAGTGCTCAGTCTCCAATAACTGTGTATCATAGAGCCAAATAAAAGCTCAGGTTAGAAAGGATCTCAGAAGATGCACACTTTAGCCTCCTTGCATGTCAGTGTGATTTCAAATTGACTTTGAATATCACAGGGAAAGGTGAGTAATGCTGACAAAAACAAGTTCAAGGTAGTGGCTTAAAAGTTAAAAGTGTGGAAACAAAAGTCTGTAGTACCAACACTAATTTAATTGGTGATGACCATGAAGAGACAAAAAGACAACAGGAAAAAAGAAAAAGAAAACAACGCACTCTCCAGTTTGCCCACCTACTAAAATGAGGCTAGTTACTGCAGTGTGGACTGCTTGAGGGCTAAAGATTGCTACAGTGTACAAGAAACTATAGGACACCAAGCAGAACTTGAGAAGAAAAAACCTTATTGGATCTAGCACTTCAAAATCTAACAGAAGTTGCTTAATAGAGTTCTCTTTCTGTAACTCTCAGCTCAGGGTGAGATGCCAGGCAACCCTTCCTAGCCATTCTAGAATGACTATTTAATGCAACATCTTGAGCTTTACTAAGTGATAATCACTACCTTGGAGCAGCAACAAATCGTCTTAAATCTAGTTATCAGTTTATTGTACTAATGTCAAAACTCTTGATATTTTAAAACTCTCAGAATAATCATCGATGCAAATCTGAAAATTATATTGATCTTTGAAGTATTTAATAGTTAAGAGTGTACTAGGAGCAGAACTGAAACTTAGACTAAAAGGCCACTCCCCATAATTTTAGAATGAGACACAGAATAAGAAATTTACATGGCGAAAAGTAGACTTTTGAAATCTTTTGCCCGCTAGGGACTCTAGCTCTCATTCTGCAAAGCACACACTTAACTTTTAATATGCATGTAAGTCCTAATCAACAAAGCACTTGAGTAGAAGCTTAA
Organism: Colius striatus; assembly: GCF_028858725.1. NCBI lineage: Eukaryota > Metazoa > Chordata > Aves > Coliiformes > Coliidae > Colius > Colius striatus. The sequence continues at coordinate 71,025,984 of NC_084761.1, read as the reverse complement.
TGATAAGCACAGTTAAATCCCTTTGAAGCCAATTATTATTCTGCAGCAATTCTTTCAGATGAAAATGCAATCAATTATTTTCCCCAAGAGATTATTTTTTTTCTCTTTCAAACACATACGTTGAAAGAGAAAGTGAGTATTCATGTATATTTTGTCATTAGAGGAAACATCCAGTTTATAGTCTTTTTCTTCTGCTTAGGAAAAGCTCAAAACCCAATGTTATTCTACTTTTCTGTACCTACTAGACTTGGAAAACATAGCAAAGTCAGACAGAACTGTCTGCCAAAGTGATGCAGTTATTTACCTTAGACAGTGTGTAATTGATGTGTTCTGCTCCACATCAACAGAAAGGTCAAGAAAATCTTCATCTTTGCTACTAACCTGTTGCAAAAAATATACATGTAAAACAGACTTAGTAAAATGCCATACATCTAAATGACATAAAATGTGCAAATGCAGTAGAACAATTTCTGCAGAAATAAATGACACAAAAATAATTCATTTCAATGCCTTTTTTTTTTTTCTAGCTCAGTCTGATTATATTTATCAGAAACTCTACCAATCCAGCTTTCACATAATTTAATTTCCACTTGTTCCACTTATCCAAGCCCACCAACCATGGGCCAGTGACCACAGCCTACTGGTCATTAAAGGGGAAACACCATTCCCTGTATTAGGTGGGACTGGTGCATGATTTAAGTTCCCTTGCTATGCAACACAGTCTAGTTTCCTTTTTAACTGGAATTTTATTTACCCTTTTTATAATACATTACACTATATAATTGCAGTTTATGCCCTACATAATTATTTCCACTATTAAGGATGCAATGAAGATATTTTCCAAATTAGCATCTGGCAAGAAATGGCATTTTGACCACATTATGATTTCTCTTCAGTGAGCATTCAAAAGGCTGGCTTTATACTCCTGGTTAACACAGCTGCATTTCTCCATTCAATATTGTTTGTGGTCAGTAAGTTTGATTTAAAAATTAAAAGATTAAAGGTAAAAATGCTTTCCAGAGCAAGAGGAGAAAAATGATGATAAAGTTTTTATCTTAAAAAAGTAACCCAAACATTTTCAGAATGACAGATTTTTGCTTATAGTGCATAATTTTGAAGATGAAGTAATATCAAGTAATGTAAAAGAATACCATCAAAATGGATAATTGTTGGAATACTTCAACCGAGTCAAAAGACTGTAGAATACTTACTGCACACAAATTTAGTAGTATTCATACTACCAATTCTGTTAATAAAATGCAGCATGAACCCTCCCTATTTTGCCTCCTCTGATTGCATTGCCTTAGAATAACTAAATTGGATGATAAGGTTAAACCATGACAGATAGTGAAGTTCAAATCAAGAACTCCAGTGAGGGGTTCTGACGCAAGTCCCTTGTGCTCAGATTTCTGCAGTTCTATGGATGTGAAAGTTATGCACTACTTTAATCTTTGCCTTGTGTCAGGGATCCTATAAACATGGTGATTGCAGCCTGTATCAGTCCTGAATCCAGAGGAACACCTTTAGCAGGGTTAAATTTGATATTATCAAAGACATACAGAGGCCACCCAATTAAAATGAACAGCAGTTCTTCAAACAAACATCCTCCCTGAGACGTGATTTGACCTCCAGGGGACAGGAAACCACAAAACTGACAGCAATCAACTGCAGTATATACAGCTAGAATTTGAAAGATATGACAATAAAGCTTCAGAGAACATTGTGTCTCTACTTCAAGAACTAGAGTTCTGTCAGACACACTGCATATCAAGAATTGGAAAAGTCTTTGGCAAGTATGGTGTTCCATCTCGATGCCACAAAGAAACTGGGAGTTTTGTTATTGAGCACATCAAATATCTAATGAAAGGGGAAGATGAGCTAGTTGGAACTAGAATAATACAGGCCAAAAGTAGCTGGAAAATAAGATTCAAATTGACCTCTCTGTAAGTGAGAATAAGAACTGCTGGATCCTGAACGATTCCTCACACATTACATAGGAGTATTTTAGCAAAGGAACATCTTTTAATTCATTTTACTATTTTCCAAAGACTTCAAGATACAATAATACAAGAAAAACAAACTGGAAAAGTAACCTGAGTGGTATATGATATTTCTGCATTCACGGGAACCTACAGACAAGCCTTTCTACAGCAGCAACACCTACTGTTATTTTTTCCATAAATCTTGGTCACTTTGAATTACAAATAGATATTGTGCAGTTTTGCTGTTACCCAAAGATACATCCTGACTTCAGCACAGTGTGTCAGAGTAAACACTGGATATTAATTTAGAATTAGAGCACGACTCTTTTAAAAAAGGTTGTCAATTAAAAAACAATATTACCCTTTCACTTATTTTAACTTGCTGTTGTTACTCAGGTTATTATACTTGAAATAGATTAAATAATTTTCAATATCTCTCTCTTTTCAAGAGAAAGCTTGTTACAAACTTGGCCGAAACCTTTCTTTCGTGTTGACTATCACTACAATCCTTCTCCCCACCCCCTCCTCAAATATCTGTAGAAGTCATATTTTCTTGGAGTTCAGAGCGATTCTTTACGATTAGAAGTATCAGAGTATGTTCTTTTACACATCTGGTAGGACCTGGGCAGACCTTCTCTCACCTAATTTCAGCTGTCTAAAGTTGCATATTTAAACTCAGTTTGCTATCTGAAGATACTTTCTCTGGGTCCCTTCTCTCACCTTAATGCAGATAATTTAAAGTTGGATTTTCTTTAGAGGAAGCCCTTGGAAGCAGTACTGGTCTGAGTTCAAAAATACATTATTTTTAGGCCATATCATTTTGCTGGCTCAGTTCACAGCACTGCAGCAGCAGCTGAGTAACACCATGGAGCCAGGACAAGCTATATGGAGAAGAATACGTGATAATGATAATAACTTTCTGTTTCATGAAACAGTCTAGACACAGATGGAGAGAGATTCCTGCAGAAGCTGCTGCACAGTCTTCATCTACAGAAGGAGCTGGGAAAACTAGTTCATCTTTGACACATGCCTTTTACAAAGCAAAGGTTGGGTGAGGTTAATTCCAACCATTTTGGAAAATCAGTGCCACTGCTCTCCCCAAACCAGGTTTTTTTTTTCTGTCTGTATTACTCTTTCACATAGCAACTTCACAAAGAAAAACATTTTAAAAAATATTTCTTTTCCCTTTAAGTAGGAGCATGTGATTGAAAATCACAGAAAACAACAGGAGACTTGCAATCAGGTTACCTAACTAAAATTAAGTTTTACTCATACTTCAAACATACAAGATTTCAAACTAACAGCATCCTCTAGAAAATACTGGGGAGATAAACCAAAACATACGGTTTGTTAATAACAAACCCTTTGCATGCCAGTCACATTCTTAGGATTGAATTAACACAAATTCATCTTAACGTTTCCTTTCTTCACGGAATAATGATGTGAATATCTTCTCCCAAAGTTATAGTAATAAGGAAGGGTATTGATTAAATAGCAAGGACTTTAACTGTAGAAACATGTATTGGGACAGCAGCACTTGGCACAGATTAGCCAAGTAATGCTTAGGAAAAGAATTTTTAGAAAAGAATATACTCACTTCAAGAAGTAAAGTCTACAGGAATATCCACAATTCTCAGATGTCTGAAAAGATTCATATATTTATACAGATAAAATGTATCTATCTATTAATGGGCAACAACTAAAAAAAAAAATCTATCCCAATGCTTACGGTTTCACAGTTCAAACATCTAGTTTCGTTAGTCAGTGTTCCCTGAAAAATCTCATGCACCCAGGTGAGTTCTTGTTTATTGTTCTCTTCAGCTTCATTCATGTTGCCATTTTTCAGTTTCCCGTTTTGCTTTTCCTGCTTCTTCTCCTCTTGCAAAATGTCTGCAATGGTGTTGAGCAGGTAATTTAAAAACTCATGTGCATCCTGCTGCATGTAGTTGTCAAAGAGATCTGTGAAGAAGAGAGTCGAGATTTCTGAAGTTATCCTTTCCTTCCAAGAAAGCAAATTGAAGTCATTATTTCTTTTTAACACGTGTACTGGCCCTTGCTCAGCAAAGTATTTATAATCATGTTGAAGAAGAGCAGTTCTGCAGTCATGCTGGCTTCAGTGAAGCTACTTTGGGAGAAGGCTTCATCTCACCTAACTTGGACTGTCTGAAAGTTTACACTCTTCTTTGGAGTTGGCTGTGTAGGCTCCCAGTACAGTCAATAAAGAAAGCAAGAGGGTGACTCATCCAAAATTAATTCCTTAGACTAAATGCCTACATTTAGGCAGCACTGACTCCCACCTATATATTCCAAGTCCCTCAGACACTTGGGAACATCACAGAGATTGGACAGCAGGACACATGGCTGGGGAAAATGAAGACACTGGATGCTGACACATTCTAGTGTACTGTGTCTGTCTGGGATGGAGTGACCTTTCCTTATAGCAGCCCATACAGTGCAAGAGGTTGGGAGGGGACATAGGAGAGGAAGCCAACCCAAACTGGCCAAAGGGATGTTCCATGCCATGTGACTTTATGTTCAGTAATAAAAGCTCAGAGAAGGGGTGGAAGGCATTCATTATTAAAATGTTTGTCTACCTAAGCAACTCCTAATTCCTATGCGTACCAAGGCCTTGCTTCCTAGCGATTGGCTGAAAATCATTTGCTGATGGGAGGTAGAGAACAAATTTCCTTTGCTTTAGCTTTGCTTCCTCATGCAGCCATTGAGTTTTTTAATGCAACTGCTGTTATCTCAATGCGTAAGATTTTTTCGTCCGGTTTTCTTGGCCTGTCCTGCTGAGGAGGGGAGTGAGAGATAGGCTCAGTGGGCACCTGGGAGACAGCCAAGGTTAACTCTCCAGAAATAGTAATAATAACACCATCTAACAAAGCTCATTTTTCACATACAAATCTGATGAACACAGACTTGCCCTCTTCAATAAGAAATGCTTTCAGAAGGAGAGAGTACCTCAGTGGTGATTTAGTACAGACTTCTCCAGCAAAGGCTTAATTTACCTAACATGTCAAAGAAAAAAGAATTTGAGTTCCCAAGATATACGTACTTCTATCCCCTTACTCCTGAAAAAGCTCATGTGGATTTCCTCAGAAAATATTGCACAGATCCTTCAGCTTTGCAGTGTCTAGCCTGGACACATAAGCAGGTTAATACGTGCCATATCTGGCCTTAATTTATAAAAGCTGAAAACATAAGTTCCAGCCCCTAAAAGTTATCCCCAACAGGGTGGGGCATTTATCACTAGATGACTCAGAGATAATTTTGTCACACTTACAAATGCCTTGCTCTGGAATGAACAGTCTGCTCATTTATATGCTGTCACCAGGAAGAAATTTCTTCCAGGTGTCCTTGCCTCTACATTCAAAGCTCCCCTGCTTCTAAGCATACCACCCACATTGATATGAATCCAGGCCAAAATGGAGCTGTGTGGCAGGCTTCTTTATTTCAAGATGTTTCTCATATCCCTTAGAGAGAACTACTACAAGACTAGGCATATGCTGTTGCCAACCTAACACTCAAAAAGAGCCTGATGCTTCGCAAAGACTGTGCCCACCACTTGTAAAAAGAAGAACAGCAGTTCATGTGTAGTCCACTGAACACCCACACATATACACAGCCATCCTCCAGGATGTTTTGGACTAGTGCTGCCTGTACCACTCCTAGGTCACACACTTTCTATATTGCCTGCTGCCCTCCGTGTTTCTCTGCCATACTCCACAAAAAAACAATTAAAAAAAAAAAAATCCATCAGAGTGTCAGCCTGTTCCCAGTCCCAGCTCACTGTGCAGTGCAGGCAGTTCCACCATGCTGCAGAAACATCATTAATTCATGCACGGCTGGGAACTTATGGAATCTGGCACAATTATCTCAAGTACAATATCTTGTGCACAGATACCAAAATATTAAGACCTAAACTTCCCCAAATTGCTAAAAGCAATTTAAAAATCTAAGCTGGATATCTGACTGCTGTGACCACATTGCCCAATATGTTATTATACTTCCCTCATCCATGTATAAATGCCTACTAGGGTTCCAGTTTTACACTTACCGTTTTCTTTCCGTAACCTTGATATGAACTTCTTTGGTGGGATAACTCCAACTTTCTTCTTCTGAGTAGCAATACTGTGGAAAAGATCTGCCAGGCAAGTCAAGAGATTTTCCTTCTTTTTCTGTTGGGCCTTGTATGATAATACATTTTCCCGAAACGGCCGGCAAAAATACAATGCCTGCAGCACGGAGTTACAGTAGCAGGTGTTCCCAAACTGCCATGTAAAATTAAAAACAGTCTTAATCCCTGTGCATCACAATAAAATTAGTTGCTTCATTCAACTTCTGGCTTCTGTGCCCCTGTCACATACCAGCCATTTTTCCATGCAGCTGCTGTAGGAACATATTTCCACACCTAACCCTGACACTTCACAGAAAAAATGCTAGTGTTTTAAATTAACTATGACACAAAGTAAAAGTTTCCACTTGGAAGAGATGTAATTTTTGTACTGGAGCTCTTTAAGCTTCTTTCTGTATATTAACTTACTCTTGAAGGCTCTATCTTACCACTCAGTGGCAGAATAACTAATGTTTTCAATGGAAAGAATTACTATATCTGTTTTATTCATATAGGAATAAACAAGCAACTAAAAACTCCTCTCGCTCATTCTCTCCTCAGATAAAAAAGCTCCTCCTAAGAGAGTCCCCAATGTGAAGTGCTGTACCTAAGCCTGTACATACTTCCATCACTTCCTCACATTCCATAGCTCAAACAGACTTTTAACTTTATTGAAGTGTAAATTCTAATCTGTGGAAACATACATAGAACAGTAAATTGTTTTCTCTGGGGGCGTATGAAACTATCTTCAAACATCTAATACAGTTTTGCAATGTGTTTTGCCTAAAACTGGAATGTGATAAGCCCTTTCTTTTTTTAAAAAAGGCAATCCTACCCTAGAAAAGGGAAGGGGAAAAAAAAAAAAGGGGAAGTTCAGGTAACCCCAAAGTCATAGCTCTGTATTTTGTTTGACTACTGAAAACAGTACTTACATTGACCAATCCAAAGTAGTGTTCATTGATTGGAAACTGCTCTGGGCCAATGTCTTTTTCCAGAGCAGAGGCATTGGTGCCCTATAAAAAAGGAGAAAATAAATTACTTAGAATATTAAGGTTCTAAAGTTATGGACAGTATCAAGACAGAAATGGATTTTCCTTTCACCTACAGTTAGCCAAGCTAACTTTGCCTTACTAATGGGCAAGCACGACATTCACATGAGCCAATAGTTTGTAGTTCCAGGTAGTGGAGCTGGCCTAACCTAGACACTCTAGTAACAGCTGCCTAGAAGTGAACAGGTCACAGGAATAGTGGTTCTCCTCACAACCACCTTCCCCTTATTTTTACTGTGTATGTTGAAAAGCTGGATTCCATTACTCTCTTGCATCATAGAGGTACTCGCTGATTTTAAGCCAAACCCTCAAAGTTACCTTGGATAAACCAGTTCCTAGATGTAAGGTAGGTTTTCTAAGCATTACCAAAAAGCCTCTGAATCCCTTCTAACTCATCAGCAGCCTTTAACAATGTTGGGCTCTAGACTGGCACCCAGTTATAGTAACAACATCATGAACATTAAAAGCAAATATAATATATTTGCCATTTTGTCCTATCTAACAGCAAAGGGGGCATAAACTCAAGCACTGTTACAACTCATAGTCACTGTCTCGGTGTTCCAAGTCGTGTTCAACTCTATCTTCATGTCAACAGCAAAGCTGCTTTCACAATTACTGATAAGTGAAGCACAACCACTAATTTTGTATGTTACTTGTAGTTTTGATAGATTAAAAGGTCCCTTTTTAAAAAAGCTTAGACTACTGAGCAAGCAAGCAAGCTAGACTGCTGCCAAAGCAAACACCATCACTCCTACTCACTCTATAAGCATATAGATCCCTGTAGGACCTCACCAAAAATGCTATATTTGGACAAGAGTTCCTACCATTCATTTATTTAGGACCTGTGCATTAGCCAATGTCTAATCTGCATGATAAATGCTTTATGGATATCATACATTTATTTCCTCACTGAGCATGCTCTGCATTGTGAAGCATTCATATATGATGCCTCAGAATTTTCATCACAGAAGAATAGCAGTTGGTTGACTTTCATGAAATCATGTACAATGTCCCTGTACACATGCCAACATGTGAAACAGCCAAAAAAATCTGAAATTTTCTGTGTTTCCAAGGTTTGTTCAATTTCCTCAGATACCTCATCAGCCAAAAGTTTCAAAGTCATTGGTTATTAAACTCAATAATTCTGGTGTCCCTTCCCTTTCCTCTCCCCAAAGCCTGATTTGTGTTTCCTTAGTGCACCTACCATCACCACTGCTTACTTTATTACTTATTTCACGTCACCTTAGCAAAATGTGATTATTTCATTCAACAGAATCACTGGTGTGAAACTCAGCACAAGTGCTTTTTGAGATTTTGCATGCATAAAACCACTCCTTGAAGCTAACAGCTTCCAGAAAAGCTCCAAAGATTTTGTATTTGACATCCTTTTATCAGATATCCTTCCAATCTCTCCCTTTCTCTCATATACCCATAGCTCATAGTTCAGACCATGTGTGTGTGATTTACAGACATTCCCTCTAAGACTGAGGTAGTCTACCTGCACAAGGTTCCATGCAAAGCTTAAGGGATAAATTATATGTCCCCACCAGGCTCTGCTAAGCCTCAGCGAGAAACTTGGAAAAGGAATGATCTGTACAAAGTAATTACTGGCTACTTTTCAACAGAGATGACAGTGTGATTATTATGTAACTTCCATATGAAGATTAGTTTCTTTGCTTGGGAAGTCAGCCTTGCCAAACATGCATAGATTCAGCATCAGATTTACCACAAATCCAACTTCCCGAGAGAGTGGAAACTGATAAGACAGCCTATCCGATATCAATGGTGAAGCATACAGCCACAGTTATCCTCAAAACCTTGACTGATAGAAGAAAATTTTGACTACAGAAGATTAATGCAGCTTCTGAAGAACATGATCTTCACATTAATACTCACTGTACAGCACCCAGATCAAAGAAAAGGGGTTTTTTAAAATTAAACTTTTAGTATTCAAATCAAGTTCCCTAACATAAGAAATAAATGGGCGTTTTTCCGGTTTTGCAGGAAATACATTCCACACTGAAAAATATCACTCCTCTAAAATTCACGGAAAATTTTATTTCTAGAAAGTAACCTCTTACTCTTTCATAAACTACAGGTTAGTCTATGCTGTTAGATAAGTAGAAGGCAAGTGCTCTACTAACTAGTTGCTCCTACATTACTTGTTTGTCTTTCCTCCAGGGCCAGGGTTTCTTACTTCAGAGTGCCAAATGGTTTGACAAATCCTTTCTAGCATTTATAATGTCTTGTAAATATTGTGAGAAAGAGCAAGAATCAGGATCTACCAAACAAAATTACCACTTAAAACCAAAGAAATCCATACAGTGCACTAACTGATCTTCATATACAAACTATACATTGAATCTAAATTTCCAAAGTACATGCTGTTGAAACAACATATGCTTAGTAACAGCCTGTTATAGAGCTTTACCTCTCCAAAGGTTTAGCTCTTGCAAATAGAAAAAGCAGCACTGTGTGCTAGTGTCACAATAAAACAGAGGCTAAATTCAGTCTTTGAGTAAGTTCCCATGGACTTCATTAGGAGTCGTGCCTTCTTAAATCAAGGGCAATTTTAGCCTGGTTTATTTTAAGGTCTTCAGAAAGATATTGATAAACTTGTAGAAAAAGAACAGGAAAACAGGTAACAAGAACAGAGACTTAACACTCCAAAAGCAGGATATACTTCTTACATGGGGGAAAAAAAATGTAGACAGGTTATTTAATAAACTCAAACCATACCATGTTGCATATATATTACACATTTGGCATAGGAAGTCTCCTTGAGAAGCAATTGACATGGTGGTAAAAGATGATTAGGGGACTGGTACATCTCTCTTACAAGGAAAGGCTGTGGGACCTGAGGATGTTCAGTCTGGAGAAGACTCATGGGAGACCTTATGAATGTTTATAAATATCTAAAGGCTGGGTGTCAAGAGGACGGGGTCAGTCTTTTTTCTATGGTGCCCAGTGACAGGACAAGGGGTAAGGGGCACAAGCTGGAACACAGGAAGTTCCACTTGAACATAAGCAGAAACTTCTTTCCCGTGAGGGTGAGGGAGCCCTAGCACAGGCTGCCCAGAGAGGTTGTGGAGTTTCCTTCTCTGAGGGTTTTCAAAATCTGCCTGGACACATTCCTCTGTGACCTGATTGAGATGAACTCGCTTCAGCACAGGGTTGGACTGGCTGATCTCTAAGAGGTCCCTTCCAACCCCTACCATTCTGTGATTCTGTGATCAGAAATGTTTCCCAACACAGTATACCAGAAACTGTGCACAAAAGCCAGGCTAAACTGGAAAAAATATGTTATTAGAGATGTGTTAAAGGTGATTCAGAATTCAGTTTAAATTAACCACATCAAATATAAAACCATGTTAGCCTGTTGAGGTTAAACTACAGTAAAACTCAACTATAACTATGTAATGTGGTTTTAAGCATAGTTGTGCTTATTCTCACTCTCAGTAAATCATTTTGGTCACTTCTGCATTGAAAACCTGCTCAAACATTTTTATGCAATCCATTCCCTATGGTTTTATAAACAGTTCTGTGCTTCATCTAGGAGAAATATCCTACTACCGTAGGATATATGTGTATATAAAAAAGTAGCTACTCTAGTTACACAAAAATAATAAGAGTGGCAGTGCAGCCACATAGCCTGAATTGAGGAGAAACCACATAAGTCAATGGACTGGGATCTGGGACTATTAAATAAATTAATATCAGGGCATAGAGACAGTAAAGGAGACAGGCTCCTTCCTAAAACAATACACTAATGAACAAAGTGACTGTGGTGGATGGACTTTATGAGAATGGTAACTAGGTCAATGGGTACATGTGGAAATTCCTACTATATATTCTGTGGTGTTCGGGAATCTTGATTTCTCTGAAGTTCAGAGAAGTTTCACTTAATTCAACAATCAGTATTCAGCCCTTATAAGATGGCAAAGACATTCAGTTGAAGACATAGCCAAGTGTGGGTCAATTCAGGCCAAGTCAAGATTTCTGCCACAGCATTTCTCAAAAGCTATTCTGGCCATATGACCTATATTTCTTCCTCTTCTTATTTTGCTCTAGGCCTTTCAATGGATAAGTCTGTTGGTTCCCTTTTCAGCTGAAATTTCTGTTAATGTTGCTAAGAGTTCAATTTGTGCTTTGCATCACATGAAATAGCTCAAGCTAAAAAGCCTCCTGTTCCTTTGCACTTTAGTATGTAAACAAAATAACAGTGCGGGAGGGTAAAAAACACATCAGATTACATCATTAAATCACATGTAGCAAAATAATAAAAAAATAATTATTCTGTGGAGGATGAGAAATGGAAAAGAGCTAACAGGAAACATTGCAAATAGAAGACAGCAAATCAGGCTAGACTTTCTAGTGTGATAGAGCTACAAAAAGTGGCACTTACCTTCTAGAAATATGCATGTGCTTCATTTAAAGTAAATGAGTGCAGTAAAGAAATTGGATCGTTTCATAGGACACCTGTAGGTATTGCCAGATAAACAGAAATACAGTATATACAACCATCAAGCAATAAAATACAAAATAAGAAACAACAGGAAATATCTTGTTCAGGAGAAAAACTAAAAAATATAAGAAAAAACACCTAAAAATTCAATTGTGAAAAAAGAAATGTAACAAATATATAAAGAACAAGAGATCAAGGAAGGAAAATGGCTAGTCTGTGACAAAGGGTTTCAGATAATACAGAGCATGACAAAGGGCTTCAGATCATATACAGCTGCGAACTAGATTTCTGTTTTCTTAGTATTCAGGGAAAGTGAGAGCAATGTTCTAGAAACAGTTATTTCCTGAAGGAAGAAATTGAAGACTTAAGACAAACTAGGGGTGACAGTGTGGTCTGGTATAGAAGAAATTAGAATAAAAATAGAAACATCTTCAGGGCCAGGCAACTGGAGTTTCAGGATTTTGGAAGACATGGCATATCGAAGAGAAGGGAAAAAGAAGATAAAGGAAGATGATGAAGGCCTTCTGGCCAACAAATGGCAGTGATGGATAACTCGAAAGAGAGGAAGCAACTGTAAATAAAAACCAAACTTAGCTCCCAGAAGTAACACAAAGAAAATATGAGTAAGAGAAGAGTAAGCAGTATCACACCATGCAGTATATATGCAAATGCTTTTAACAGATGCATCTCTTGTTCTCAGTGTGGGACTTTGACTTCCTCAGGGATAATCTCAACTTTCAGAGGTACGGTGAGTAATTGGAATAGCTGAATGAGCCTTCTTCCAAACTCAGATATTAAATATCAAACCTGAAATGTTACTGCAGTTTTCAAAGTGTAAGTCAGTCTCACAAGTTGGTTGAATTTAATTAAATTAGCTTTTTATTTCCTTTCTGCAAATAAATATTTATTGTTCCTCCAGCAGAACAATGTTGGGTCTTTGTTGCCACAAGATAAAAGAGGAAAGAGTGGATGCTATGTATCTAAATAAATTATTTTTGTGCATTTTTTTCTAAGAACTTGAAAGGAGATGTCTAACTTGTTTTTTGCTGGATGCACTAAACTATATCTAATCACAAATTAAGGATTACATCTACCATAAATAACTTCAGCTTTTTACTGTGTGGTTACCAAGAAACGAATAAAAATTGAGAGGCCTGAAATCCTGAACCACTTAAAATCTTGGACAAAGTATTTAAGGCATGCAGTCTTACATAACTTAAAAGACTTGATTTTCTCAAAGCACAAAGCAACCAAGTATTGAAATGAGGTTCTAGTGAAGTGTTACAAGTTCAAGGTCTAAATCCATAAGTAATTTGAAAAAAAATATTGACTTTTAAAGTTTCCATGATTAGACCACCTTTACCAAAATGCAACTCGGTACTCTCTCATGAGTCTGTTTCTATTCTCAGCTTAATTGCACTTGCATTAGTGGCACTCAGGCTTTTGCTGGAAAATTTTTTTTGTGTCAGTTTCCTTCTTCAGAACACATAGACTCAAGATGGCCTCACAAGTGAAAAAGATATTCAAGTTTGCTTACAGACTACAATTTCTTCAATAACACTTTTGCGTAGGCCACCCAGGCTGCATGCAGGGTGTGTCAGAGCACTATAAAGGCAAGGCACCTTCCTCACAGACTTTATCACAGGACTTCAGACATGACTTTACGTCCGGGTTTGTGTGCTAGATTTCAAGAAAGATGAAGATAACTGATGAGAATCCAAAAGAAGGCAGTCAAAATGAAAAAGTCAGCTTTAGAGAAAAATTACCTATAAAAAAAAGGTTGAACAGGGTTGTGTTGCATAAGACACAAAAGGCTGAGGCAGGGCATGACAATGTTTTCAAGTATATAATGTGTTACAGAAGGGAACTAGTCTGTTTTCGATCTCAGGGGTGAACAGGATAAGAAATACCAAGCTCAAGTTATGCTAATATAGCTTCAGGTAAGACATAAGGAAACATTTTAGTCATAAGGACATTGAAGAATTGGGATAGCGGGCCTAGAGAGGTGATGTAGTCACCATCACTGTAAATATTCAAGTTTGCCAGACATATATCGGGAATAACATAGATTTATCAAATGGAATGGCAGTGGACAGTTGGAAACTTTATTATTGTGGGACAGTTTAGATGCAACTATTACTAGATCATTAATTGTGAAATCAAAGTAAATGATCACAACACATTGTATCTCCTAATGGCTGTCTTGAAATCATGAGCACAGCAGCCTTCTCTACAAAGGCTGAGCATACTGAAAAACATGCTTATAATGGAACTCTGATGATGAAGATGCAAGCTCATTTCTTCCCCAGAAGTACAGATACACTGTATTGTTATTAGTACATAATGTATAGAAATGTACATATCTACCAAACAGCCAGCCAAGGATAGCTTCTTGAGGCTAAAGTAAGATTAGCAGACAGCACTTTGCCAGACGCTTCTCTGGCCATGATTTACACTCCACAGATGTGACTCTTCAAGGCCACAAGAATCTCAACTCCTGCATTGCACTTGCCTACCACACACAGTTAAAAAAGGGTCCCAGTTTGCTTTTAGTCTCATCTCTTCCACAATTCAGACTCACTCAGGCTTGCTGAGCTGTAATTAAGAGGTTTCTTTACTAATGCATTTAGCATTAACAACTGATTTGCTCTTAATTCAGCAACTTGAAGCCAAAGATGATATACACCTAAAAGAAACACTGTGTAAAACACAGATAGTAATCACTCCTTGTCCTGTTGTGTTCATCTTCTCAACAACTGATAACCACTTTAGCCATAAAACAGGTACTCATGCATGACAAGCCTCAGTCATTAGTTCAGGTTTTACATTGTAAAATACATGTTAGGATGTTTCTCACTTCGCATATTCTCTTCTATCTAATAAAATAATACTATTTTTGGACTTGTGTTTATTTTTAAAGGAACGTGTACTTGCTGCTTGTCAGTCCAATAGCCATTTGTCAGCCATACTCTCAAGTTTCTCATTACTTCAGAAAGGTATTACAATAATAACACTTCACATTTTCTATACTTTTAATATTTTTCTTTATATATTTTCTGTATTGTCATATGGAAATTATGCACTCTTCATACAATCATAGAATGGTAGGGTTGGAAGGGACCTTTAGAGATCATCTAAGTCCAACCTTCCTGCAGAAGTGGGTCCACCTAGATCAGTTCACACAGGAACACATCCAGGAGGGTTTTGAAAACCTCCAGAGAAGGAGACTCCACATCCTCCCTGGGCAGCCTGTGCCAGGGCTCCGTCACCCTCACAGTGAAATAGTTTTTTCTTATGTTTAAGTGGAACTTCTTGTGTTCCAGCTTCATTCCATTACCCCTTGTCCTGTTGCTAGATGCCATAAAAAAAGGGGATGCCCCAACCTCCTGACACCCACCCTTTAGATATTTGTAAATATTAATGAGATGCCCCCTCAGTCTCCTCTTCTCCAGACTAAACAGCCCCAGTTCCCACAGCCTTTTCTCATAAGGAAGATGTTCCAGTCCCCTGATCATTTTGGTAGCCCTGTGCTGGCCTCTCTTCAGATGTTCTCTCTCCCTCTTGAGCTGAGGAGCCCAGAACTGGACACGGAAATCCAGATGAGGACTCATCAAGGCAGAGTAGAGGGGGAGTAGAACCTCCCTTGACCTGCTGTCCACACTCTTCTTGATGCATCCCAGGATGCCGTTGGCCTTCTTGGCCACGAGGGCACATTGCTGGCTCAAGTGTAGTTTATTGTAAACCAGGACTCCCAGGTCTCTCTGCAGAGCTGCTCTCCAGCAGGTCAATCCCCAGCCTGTGCTACTGCATGGGTTTGTTCCTCTGCAGGTGCAGGACTCTGCACTTGCCCTTGTTGAACCTCCTGAGGTTCCTCTCTGTCCAACTCTCAAGCTGGATGAGATCCCGCTGAATGGCAGCACAGACTTCTGGGGAATCAGCCAGTCCTCACAGTTTGGTGTCATCAGTGAACTTGCTGAACTCTGTCCCCTCATCCAGGTCGATGATGAAGATGTTGAACAAGACTGGCCCCAGAACCGAACCCTGTGGAATTCCACTGGCCACAGGCCTCCAACTTGATTCTGTGCCACGGATCACCACCCTCTGGGCTCTGTCATTCAGCCAGCTCTTGATCCACCTCACTGTCCAGTCATACAAGCGACACTGCCTGAGCTTTCTGATGAGAATGTTATGGGAGACAGTGTCAAAAGCCTTGCTGAAGTCAAGGTAGATGACATCTGCTGCTCTCCTCTCACTCTTGAGACTATGCTTCTAAAATGGCATTGCTTGAATTGCCTGTAACTGACCTTTTCAGATCTAAATATGCCTTTAGATAGCTGGTTTTCTGTCTCAGCAGGTATTATTCTGCCTTAATCTCTGTTTATGAGACATTTTAAAAGTCATGGAGAAATATACACTACAGGTTGTCCAATTGAATAAATCCAGTTGAAAGTCATAGCATTCAATTCTGTAGTCTTAGTCAAAGTTTGCTTTGTACAACATTTCTACAGCATTAAAATAGTTATTTGCTTCCTGAATGTACAGACTCCCAAGTTTTTGCGTTTTCTTCTACAACTAGTTTCTAGCATGATTAGAAAGTTTTTTGTTTTTAAGAATGAGAGCTGAAATTGACAGAAATTCACATAATTCTTAGTGCATTGTATGGATATTTTCCTGAAGGAAAACCAATTGTTAGGAAACTCATTGAGACTATGAGAAGAGCAGGTGACATGAAAGTCCAATTAATCTGAGGAACTGCAACACTTTTTCCAAAGCACGTTGATACAACAGCTACTAAGGAGCAACTGTGAGGAATTTCAGTTGACACTTTGTATCAGAACTGATCTGGATGTGTTCAGAATGTCCCATTTGATAAACTGATAGACCACTCTGAAATGCAGATCAGATTATTTTAAATACTACTACAGAATTTACGAAAGGGGGAATTAATACCTGTTCTTAGCAGAATACTAAAAGGTATTTAGGAGAAATACGGTCCACAGGGCTTGTTAGCCATCTCTGAAAAAATATATGTCAACACATTCTGAAAGGGTTAGATGTCCTTCACTGCATATAACAGTAATATCCCCAGGCCACAGCCATAGCATGATCTTAACCTAAACTCAAGACTGTAACAAAAGTTCATTAATAGAGAAACATACTGGAAAGGATTTCACTAAGCAACAATCTTAAAATGCCAGCATGCCTATCTGCCTTTGAACCAGCATTTTGTACTTGAGTCATGGGGTTATCTCCCAGAAACAATACCAAAGAGGATTACAGCATCCTAGGGCCTTTTTAAAAAGCACATCTCAGGTTTGTGTCTACAGTCTAGAAGGGTTACAAGGCACTGGGTACTGATATTCTCTCAAACAGGGTTCCTTCAGCACTTCTTCACATCAGTTGTACATTTTCTACATAAAAACATATACACTGGCAACAGTCAGTTGTATATCTATCTCCTTCTGTGGTGAACTCGGTGTGCAGACAGAGTGGATGAGCTTTCCCAACATCTGAAAGGCAGGCCAAATGAACATTTTGGAGACTAGACCTCCCTTTTCAGTGATGGTAGCCACTGTGCCCATTTAAGAGTCCCACCAATTCCTTCAGGCATAGTTGCCTTCATCCCCTCTGGCCGAGCAGAACAAGTTTTAGTTAGCTCTTTGGTTTCTTTAACCAAATCAGGCAATAATTACTAGTATAATTATGGAGACAAAACTGGTAAAAGTGGAAAGTTTGCACCTATTTTTTTTTCTTACTGAATAGCTCCTACCGTGTCTGCTTCAGCTTATCCTGTTAATATACAGCATTAGATTTGTGTTGCAAGTAAGTTAAATACTGTCCCTGACTTCCTTGCTTCACTACAACTGTTTTGATCCTTCCTGTAAAAGACTGAATCTCTACCATCTTCAGGAGACAAAAATTACAACCTGAGATACTTGACCTCAGGCAGTCAATTAAATAGCAAATATACATCCTAAAATGCTGACTAGCCACGTTCCCTTGAGATAAATACCTTCAGCTACACTTCATCTACTTTAACTCTTCAGGACATGAATGTACTTGGATAAACAAAGAAAAAACTTCATCAAGAAAGGACTACCGCTGAAAACAGAATCTATGTTGCATTCAGAGAAGGACAAACATTGCAGAAGCAATTCCTCCCTCTGTCTCCTCCCTAGTCAACCAAGCATCATCCATTTTTTTGCAAAAGTTAAGAAGGAAAAAAAAAAAAAAATCTCTGTAAGCACTCTCAAGTGTAACAAGAATGGAAAAAGGTACAGGATAAAACTTTTCTTTTTTTCAATACTGTTTCAATCAGGTAACAAAAAATTAGAAAGATATTATTATGCAGCATTATAAACTAAAATACATTACATTACCTATGAATGATAACAGCTATTTCTTTGTCCACAAATTGTGAAGGAGTTCAAGCACTACATTATAACACAGCAACAAGGTCTGGGAATTAATATCTTCATCTGGTAGATTTCTACAGATGGTCTAAATCAAACTAGCACTAAAAATACTCAAGTTTTATACGTATCTAAGGTTTTCTTATATACCTCTAACCTTCCAAAGTCCCGTTCTTATGGAGGGCTGTCACAGCTCCTTCTAAAAACCTACTGAAGTTCCAGTCCACCACCTCATCTAAGTGGACACATTTATGAAGGAGCCATAATGCAGTGTTGCCAATACTTAGAAGAATTTCTCTTTCTCTTACAGCCCCAAATTCCTGCAGCTTTCTAAAAATCCCAGCTCTTTTTCATAAAAGAACTTCCAGTCCCTGTGGATTCTGAATGTGACTAGCACAATCCAACATCTCTGAAAGCTAAGTACAAAGACTCCAAAGAATATGTGGCTTTAAAACATCATTATCATCAAACCAACTTCACCTTCTGTCACAGTAATGTTGCCATGAGCTAGAATTGCCTTCAACTATGAGCCCTGGTATGCCTTTCTTGCCTGAGGCTCTGATTCTTCCCTTCAATCTCTCAGTTTCTCCGATGCTACTTTTGCAGGGTGTACTGGCAGCGACAGCTGAGCAGCACACCATTAGAACAACCTCATCAGCCCAAATCTGTTCAGTCTTTGGGAGGATACCGTATATAAGCACATCTGATCGAAACACAAGAAAGAAACTACAGAGTTCCTAGCACTTTATGCCAATGTAAAGTCTTACATCCACGTAAAAGCCTCCAGCTCCCCTTCACGCAGTGCTCCTTAGAGCAGTGTGCAGGGCATCATACCCATCATTCAATGGCAATACAAACCGGAGCCTGCCTCAGAAGGAAGGGAAGGGCACCCAGCTTTTCTTCCCAGTCCTCTACTGTTTCCTAAACCTTTTGTTTGCAGTATCCCTGGCCCACTGGCCCAAAGACCTGGAAATTATTAAGAACAAGGAAAAGCATAGACAGCCAGTTACTCTTGGTGAAGAAAGGTGAGCATCCAGATTACTCTACCTCAAGCCTGGATTTTGTATTAGGTTTTTTTAAGCCCAAATCCAACCCTCCCTCTCAGCATTTCAGAGCAGGAGTTTCAAGAGGGATAACTGAAGCTTAAGACAGAACTATGCATGGGATGCCCCAGTCATCTGATTGGAAACAAAAGAGCAAGCCCACATAAGTACAAGTGTGGATGCATGGAAGAGGATCAGGCTCACAGTCCACATTCCCTCAGACCACTGCTGCTGACCTGACAGGAGCCAGGACGCTGGGGCTGTGCCTCTTGCCTTACCCTGGAGGCAGGCTCCATTCTCCAGGGCAGATGAATGGCATGTGTGGCCTCTCCAGCACAAGGCATGCTGGGGCACCACATGGAGGGAAGCTGGCAACTGTGTGCAGTTGCTCTTGATGAACCTGGAAATAAGGGGGAAAAATACAGACTAAAACAACAAAATGTGCAGAAACAGTCTTCTGTTTTGTATTGGGGTGCTTAACACACACCCATTTCTTTGGTGACTTTATTTACTGCCTCATTGTATTAATAAACCTTTGACAAGGTTTGAGCGCTCCTTTCCCCGACCAAGAAGTTTCAAAAATCTAAATCTAATCAGACGCTCCAAGTTTATCAGGATTAAAATTAAACCCAAGTACAACTCAGAAAATGCCCTTTCAACTCTTCCTGGGGACGAAAGTGGCAAAGCCTGAACACAAAAAAACCTAAAACATTCATGTGTCTTTATTCCTTCCCAATTGCCTAGTCTGGTTTGGAGAAATATAAGCAATTCAAGAGTACTTAACAAGCAGTAGTCCTCTCTGAGTAGCATGCACTGCAAGCTAGATCCCGAGGTCTAAAACCAAGACTTTCTATAACAGGTACCTCGCATTGAGATTCAAAAGCATATTATCCAGCATCTAAACACCCCTGTTTTCTGTGTAACCTGGGAGCTCTCGGCCCAGTGAGGCCGCAGGGTACCTGCCTGGGAGAGTTAAATGGGGTCACTGACTTAACGTGGATTCAGAGCCTAAGTTGGGGTCCGTTCGCAGGATTATTAGGGCAGCAGGAAAGATGGGTGGGCTGCGGCTCCGTCTGCAACGCGTAACAGCCGAGGCCAGCCCCGTTCCGGAGGGCCCAGCATCGGCTCAGCATCTCCGTCCCTCCCCGGCAGCTCCAGCAGAACTCCTCGGGACATCGCCGCGCTCCGGCGGCCAACTCCATCGCTGGCACATCCCGGCGCAGCCCGGCAGGCTCCCCCGGCGCCGGGGGCAGGGATGCGGTGACTCCGGGGGAGGCCCCCTCAACCACCCCTTCGCCGGCCCCGGCAGGGCCTGCCCCCGGAGGGGCCGCCGTGCCGTGCCGCCCCCGCCCCGCCTGCCGCCACCACTCACCATATTACAGATGGAGGCGATGTTTCTGACAGTCATTAGTCTAAAGGTTGCAGCGATCCCACACCGCCATCTTTATAAGGTGAAAACAGCCCCGCTCATGGTGGGAAGAACGCAGGAAGGGAGAGGGGGCGGCGGCGGCCGCTTCTGCTCCGGGGCTGGGATAAAAGCGAGAAGAGGAGGGGACTGCACAGGCACCCTTTGCGCCCGCAGAGCAGCGGGAAGGACGGACCTTCCTGCCCCCCCTCCTCCCGGCGAGTGACCGGGAGCGTTAGCAGCGCGAAGAGAGCCGCCGCATCTCCGCTCCTTCCGCCTTCCACTCTCGCACGGTCCGCAGGGCCCCGGGCTCCCGCTGGAGCGCTCAGCCGCGCCTCTGCGCCAGCCGGCACAGCGCTAATCTCTCCCTTCCTCCTCCTCCTTCTCCTCCTCCTCTCCCGGCGGCTGCCGTGGCCGCTCGCCGCTCCATCGCAGCGCCGCGCCCGCTGATCCGCTCTGACAACGCCGAGAAAGGGAGGGGAGGGAAAGGTCAGGGTCAGGCAGCGGCCCGGGGCAGCCCGGCGGGCCCGGCCGGGGCGCTGCCGCCGCAGCCAATGCGCTGCGTGGGGAGGGGGCGGAGGGGAGCTGCCCCGCCGCCTCCCCCGGCCCGCGGCTCCGCGCCGGCCCGGGACGGGCACTCCGAAGGGAGCGGGGACAGCTTCACCGCCGGGCCTGTGGACCGGCTGCAGAGCCGCAAGGCAGACTTCAGCGCTGGCAGGCAGCGAGGTGAAGAGGGGAGGCAGGGTCTGGGCAGGTGTGTGCTAGGGGCTGCAGGACCGTGAGTTAAGACGTGTCCTCTCCACCTAATTTGCGGTACGTGGAAGCCCAGGCACTTGCGAACCCCAGAACAGTAGGCTGGAATGTAATACACTGCCCACAGCGGGTGCCTTGAGCTGCCATTCACGCAGACAGCATTTATCTTAACAAATGCTGTTTCGGGACTGTGTCCTTATCACACATCCTAGTGCCAAAGTGCTCACTCACAAGTTTACAACATGTGACATTTATAAACCACCATTAATACATTAAGCTCAGCTCCTCTTCAAACATCAGTAAGGCCCATGCCTTTCACCAAGGCAGAGCAGTGTGAGTATATTAAATTTACACACATGATAATAGCACAAGGTTGTTAAACAGCTAACTTGAGGCCACACAGCAAATCCCTCAGAGAAGCAAGAGCAGAGTTCAGCTAGGGCAGAGTCTCATCTTAGAACTCTCCTTTTCCTTCACAGATGTTGCTGTTTTCAGTGGAATCCTAAGGCCTGTTTATGGTTCCTCTGCTATGCTGAGGAAATTGTTCAAATGGAGAGAGAGAACTGCAAACATTGCTACAGGCACCTCTGCTCTGGGCAGCACCTGGAACTACAGCACACTCATGCTTGGATCCTTTTTTTTAACTTCATAACAGGAGAATATAATAATTTCAATCTATGGAGCCCAGCCTCATGGGCTTTATTGATAGGAAACCTTCTAAAGCCAGAAATTTTTATCATTTCAAGAGAAAGTCTATGACTACCAAAAAAAATCTGACATCAGCAGTAGCATGTAAAGAGAATTCCTCACATTGTTAGGTGAGTGGCCTCAATCCAACTCATTGTGGACAAGTGACCGCTTGATAAAAATGTTACCAATTTAGCATTAGGTGGCAATACTGTTGGCAGTTTCAGCAAAGAAACTCAAAAAGGAGCTTTCAGACATAACTTTCTTTCCTTGGTAAGTAGGATTAGTTTTGCTAAATCACTGAAGACATTTGAAATACAGGATAAAGATTTTTGGACATTATGGAGCGTAGTCATCAGGGCTGCTAAACTCCTTCAAAAATCCACAAATCGCTATGTAAAGGAACAATCAAATAATATAACACAAAGAAAATAATCTTTGGTAAAAATCTATTAAGTTCATGGTCTTACATTCTATGTGAATTTGATCTCAAGTGTTTAATTTGCTTAACTTCTGAGGACTGGATTAGATGCAACATCACAGGTTTCTTGCCGTAATCGAGGGAAACGAGAGTTAAGCTGAGGTGTCACTTCAGGACTGGCCACCCCCAGCCCCAGTTCTGAGGCAATCAAAGCCGAACTGGTCTCCAGGACATTTCTAACCAGCCTACAGAGATGGACAGCACTGTGCTAGAGCTGGATTTTAAACGCTAATCCCTTTTGTTCTCAAAGCCTAATTGTGTGCTCTTTGCTGCAGCTCCTTCATTTCCATTTGCTGTAGAGACTCCTACTTGCTCTCAGTGAAAATTTATGAAGCAAATGAATGGGTTGGAGAGGTGATTAAAAATTTAAATGAAACAAAATGTGGTGACTAATAAAGCCATTTGCCTCACATATATTTTAATGTCAAAGACATTGTTCCCATAATAGGAAGTCCAGAGAAATCATTCAAAGTAGGAAACCAAGAAAAGTAAGAAGATGAGTGGCATTTTTATACTTTTGCTTTCTCACTGATGCTAATTACTTAACTTCAGGACAAGGTTGTGGGTGGTTTCTGTTTGGGTTTTTATTTAAACACAAACCTGATCTAGGTGGACCCACTTATGCAGGGGAGTTGGACTAGATGATCTCTAAAGGTCCCTTCCAACCCCTACCACTCTGTGATTCTATTAGTTAAGCATTTAATAGTTGTTCAAGTAAATGACTACTGTTGAAAATAAACATATTTGGAAACGGTCATGCACACACACACACGCATCACTCTGTGAAGAATTCAGTATCAGTATCCTGAATGCTAATAAAAATACTTTCACTTAGAAGTGGACACATTTCATGTCTTATTTCTGGGGATTCATAATAAAATTTGGAAACAATATACGGGTGTTTTTGTTTTCTTCTGATGTTGCCATTTTCAGGACTAGAAAGTTTATTTCCACAGCTTTTTGAAGATTTAAAAACGAAAAAAAAAGGTGGCAAGAAAAGCACCAAGTGCTACTTACAAACATGATAGGAACTGTATAAATAAGGAACAGTGAACAATTGTTTCCACTCTAGAGCACTGCCCTATCTCTTCACAACAAACAACCAACCCTGTGTTTCTTCTGAGTGTTAGACAAAGAGAAAGAAAACAAAGGACTATTTATAACCTAAGAGTGCTTATATAATTTCTGCTGAAAGGTCAAAAAATGCCTCCCGCATTTAATTTTAGATCAGCCGTGCTCTCATCTGGTTAAATGCTCAAACATTTTTTATTTCACTACATAAAATAAGAACCGATTGTAAATGTTCTCTTTGGCTAGCAGAGGCTTGGACTTCCATAACATTTTCCATCTGACATTCCCCGAGTACTTTGCAAACATTCACTTAGACTTGCCAAATTATTGGGTGGCAAGTTAATATTAGCTTCTTTTACAAAGCAAGAAAACAGGCAGCAGAAATGTAGCAACTTGTCCAAAGTTACACAGGAAAGTTAGGACTAGAATATCTGCTCACCCTGTGCTACAACAAGGATATTGCATTTCCTCTCCAGAAATCTTGGAAAATTCCACAGAGGGTTCATTTATGTTTTTCTTGCAATAAACTCTGGTGGAGAAATGGGTAATCATCAGTCAGGTTTGCTGAACAAGTGTTTGGAGCAGAATCAAATTTAGGGTACTTTTCCAGGCAATTAAAAAGACATTTTAATGGAGAGGGCAGTTACAACAATACACAGGTTTTCTGAAAGGTGGGAGAATTAAAAGAGGATTCAGATATCTGAAATACTTTCCGTGCTGACAATGTATGCTTAGAGTTTTACAAATATTTTTTAATATTTTGTATCTCACACTAAATTACATTCCACAAAAAACATCAATGTGTCTTTAGCAGAACTGCGAATACGCAGATGCAGGATGAAGGCACTAAGGACTTCCCATGAAGCTTTGCCCCCACTGCAGGCCAAGCTGCATGCTGAATGCCAAGCTGCAGTCCATGGACTGAGGCTCTAGTGCACAGCTCATTGCAGGGCCACAGAAGCCACCCTATTTGCACCTGAAATTCTAATGGTAAGAGTGGGTTGTATTCCATGAAAATTTCATGGCAATCCACAGAAAATGTGAGGAGTCTCCTGGGACTTTAGAATGACTATTTTTCTTTAAGACTATCAGCCTCAAAGCAACCACTACCCAATATTTTCAAACTATCTGAGAAATTATTTCTCTTGATTTAAAATATCAAGAGATATTCATCTGAAGTAGAACTTCATCTTTAGAATCCCAGCACCTACCAAATATGAAACACAGCAAATAAAACCATATTAAATTAATCTCTGAATCTTGCTTGTCTTTGCTAAAGTGAACATTATTCTAGTTGGCACAGAGGGATTATTATCTCTTCCTTTTTCTCAGAAATTGCTGTTTTACCGAAGAAAACAGAATACATTTACAGCACCTGACTTGGGTTTTTTGGGCCACACATCAGATTCGAAAGCCCAAAGACAGCAGAATAAGATAGATGCAAGTACATTGATGCCAAATGCACCAAAAGCCGATTGAGTAGGTAAAAGAGGCTAATAGTTCTGTGGTGATAACCATTAAAGTCTGTTCTATGAAGAGACTGTTTAGGCCATTACAGTCAGTTTGATGCTCAACAGCAACCTAGAGGCGTGATTATCTCATAAGATCTTATTCTTGCCCTTTTCTTTCTGCTTAATTATGTTTAAAAAAAACCATATTAGCAGCTTTGAACAGTAACAAGAAAACTTCTGTATGTTGCTTTATCAGTTTACATAGTACTAATCTTCCCTGACACTCACTACTCAACTGGAAATAGTCCCACATTTCTGAAAGGTAGAATGGCCTCTTTATCAAGTATTTCATTCAGCAACGAAGTTCACTAGCAAACCTTACTGGCATTTTTCTTACCTATGGAAGATGTGCTTTCACTAGGAAAGATACTATTTAAGTTCTAACCATACATACTGGTGAGAAAGAGATAACTAAAATTTTTAGCCATGGAAGTAATTTATCAAACAAGAAGAGACTCACTGAGCAAAAATAACAGAAAAGTTCAGTTTCTAACAGAAATGTATCACTATTTCTGCCTCTGGAAAGGAAATAACAGTTCTGGCTTGCCCTCCTCTTCTCCAAAGATTTTATTTATTATTTTTGTCCTGTTCTGTAGGCTCTAATTTTAACTAACATACACTCAGAGAACAAAACACAAAGGATATTTTGACAGCAGATAGGCTGTAAGTGCCATTTAGTCTATTTTCAGCATGAATTTGAAATAGCCTTTTCATTTTATGTAAATTGTGGCATAAATTAATCAAATTACATTTTATTACATTAGCATATCAAAGTTTCAATCAAGTGAGAAAAGGCTGCTACATTGCAAGGTCCCAAACTTGCCAATTATTTAATGCAGATGGATACTGTCACCCATCTTCAAAGACTGATGGTCATATCAAGACTTTATTTGCTTGAAGAGAAAGACAATGAAATTGAAATGAAACATTAATAACAATTGTGCACCATAGTGAATCCAACATGATGTTTTTAAACATGTGCTTTTCAAGTCTTTCAGCTGAGAAAGATATCAGACCAGCATCTTTCAGATTAAATTCATGCATCCCACAAAGAGACTTGGGTGATTAGATCACCACTCTTCAAGACTTGAACAACTGAGCTCATATCACCAGAATCCTTATGAACCTCAACACTTAAATCCACAAAATAACTGAGGTACCCAGCTGCCAATTAGCGAACCTCAAAATGCAGACCTTCAGATATTATTCTCTGTGACTACCTAAAGTGGAAATGCCCTAAAGTAAACAGAACTAACATTTGCTGACATGGTTCATCAGAGTGGAACACAAAAAGTTCCACTTAAACACAAAGGAAAACTTCTTTCCTGTCAGGGTGATGGAGCCCTGGCACAGGCTGCCTGGGCAGATTGTGGAGTCTCCTGAAGGCTTTCAAAACCTACCTGGATGTGTTCCTGTGCAACCTGACTGAGGTGAGCCTGCTTTAGTGGGGAGTTGGACTGGATGATCTCTAGAAGTCCCTTCTAACCCCTACCATTCCATGATTCTCTGATTCTAGGTGTCTGACAGTTTTTCTTGGGCATATGAACCTCTCACACTAAGAAGATGCAAAGTGTCTTCTTCACTATGAGGTGACCAGTGTGGAACAAAGGTAGCATGTTAAGTATCTGATTCTTAAGTGTAGTTCTTCTAACAATTCTCCCCTGCCCTCCCCCCCCCCCCCCCGAAATAAAATTCATGTTGACTAGTCAAGCTCCCATGAGAACTGAGGTTCCTCCAAATTCTGCTCATGACCAGAGCTGCATCTCTCCTGGTTAGTGATCCAGGATTTACCTTGCAATTAAGCTGTACTTAGATCCATCAGTAATGTGGGCTTTCCCACAGGACCCCAAGACAGGCATTCAGTGCCCAGCTTTCCCTCCAACAAAACGTACAAACAGCAGATCTGCTTGCAGTCTTGTGGGCAGTAACTGAATGGTTCTAGCAATTGCCCTGAAAACAAGAGAACCCCACCTGCATAAAGATAAGCTGAAATCTACATCTGACCCTTGCTAGGGGAGAAATTTTTTCTATAGGGAAAGTTTGGGAAGGGACAGACAGGCAGATGGCTTCTGCATTCTTCTTGAAGTTGTGCCACTGTCAGATAAGAAAGTTTCATGAAGCCAGAGAGAAGGCAAACAAGGCAAAGTTTGTATGGGGAAGACAGAAGAAAGCTTGTGCGAGGTAAGAAAAGGAGGATTTTATCTGAATGATGAAAATCTGGGATGGATAGTGATCACAGTTTTGCTGTGCTAACAGAAGTGCTGGTTTACATTCTGTACTAGAAAAGAAGAAACTGAGCTTGATATACATCCCACTGGCACAGGTAGTAAAAATGTAAAGGCTGGATGCCACTTTTTGGCTATAGTACAGGAAAGGGATTAATCTGGCTTATGCATCTAAAGGTAGAAAAAGATCATTGCAGAGAACACTACTTGAAATAACCTGAAGCTACACATCTCACAAATTCATATCCAAGGAGTAGCTTACTTACAGCCATGAGACTCAGTTTTGGAATTCTGAGATACTCACAATAAACTTACCAGCGCAGGGATTACATCTGCAACAATGTTTTAAGCAAGAACCAAGAATTAGACAGAAGAGGTAACTAAAAGTGTTAAGGAGCAATCTCTAGATCTATCCCTAGATTCTATGTGGCTGTTTTAGGATGAATCAGATCACTTTAGGTCTGCTGAGGGTAATGTTGCAGGGTTCAGAAAACTCTCCGGGACAGTAGGCCAACCTGTTACTTTTTAACAGGTTCTGTGTCGGTAGCAACTCAGTATGAGCCACAACATACTGTTTCTCATTGAGACAGGAAGTTATGAGTTTCAGCAATATCTTGCAGGACTTTGTGAAGCAAGGACTTTTGTTGCACTCCACAGGAATCAAGGTATTTTGATTCCCACCTACTAGCTTTGCTAGGCAACATTCAAAGCCTTTGTGCTACAAATTACTAATTCCCAGCTTATACTAATCTGCTTCTACTCACCCTAAAATCTCTTAGTAGTATCCCCAGCCAGGCAGCACATGTTAGCTGAGGTAGCACAGCAGCCATGTTTCACACCTAACCAGTAGGACAGGCCTGGTTCCAGTGCCAAGTGTACTGTAGAGTGAGCTGCGTATGCTGTAACTCCAGCGAGGGCATTAGGGCAGCCTTGAAGGGTTACTTCACTCTCCTTACAGGTAGATCTTAAGCCTCCTAAAGAAGGGCTTAGGTGGGAGATTGGCAGCATTTAGTTCCTCAAAACCGCCACATAGCTGCTACTTCACACCGAAGACACTGTTGTTGTGTCTAAAAGCACACACTGTTGTGTGCTAAAGACCTCCGGGTCCCCGCAGTTCGGCCTGTGTAAGAGACCGACAGTTATGTCCCAAAGAGGATGAACGCCCCGTCA
This sequence comes from Colius striatus, assembly GCF_028858725.1. Classification (NCBI taxonomy): domain Eukaryota; kingdom Metazoa; phylum Chordata; class Aves; order Coliiformes; family Coliidae; genus Colius; species Colius striatus. The sequence goes on along the minus strand of NC_084761.1, from coordinate 70,997,612 downwards.
CATCCCCTGACTGACCGCTGCGGGGAGCGCGACGGGACAACTGGGGCGCCTCTCCCTCAGGCAGAAGGCCGCCCCACCATTCCTGAAGGCAGCGGTGCGAGGGCACTGGCAGTGCTCCTGGTCCCGGGACGGCCCCACGCCGTCTCTTTCGCGGGGCAGCGCGGGAGGGGAGGGGAGGGGAGGGGAGGGGAGGGGAGGGGAGGAGACAGCCTCCGACAGAGAGAGGCCGCGGTGCCCGAGCCCACCGCCATAGGCCCCGCACACGCGCCCCGCCTCGGGAGGTCACGCGCGCCGACTCCGCCAATAGGCAGCGCTGCCCGTCCGACGGCGGCGCGCGCCGCGCGGGGTCTCGCGCGAGCGGCGGGAGGGTACATAAAGCGGCGCGAGGCGCCCAGCCGCTCTCTCTGCGCCGCGCGCTGCTGCGGTAAGGGCTCCGCGCCGCTCCCGCCGGCGGCCCCGCGCTCCGGACGGGTGGGGGGGCGGCTCCTCGGGCCTTCCCTTCGCATCTTGCCCTCTCGGAGCCTGGCGGTGCTCCTGAGAGTCAACACAGGGGGATAGAGTACCTTTCCCTCACAGAAACCCAGAGCGGAGCCGTCCTCTCCGCGCTGCATCCTGTCGTGAGGCACAAGCGGCCCACTCCCTCCCTTTCCCCTCGCCAGTCCCCGCGCTGCCCCGGACTGATTTCTCTTTCTCTCTCCTTACCCAGTGTGTGGCGTGGGCCGCACGCCCGTCCATGGCGGCCGCCCGGCGGGCAGGAAGGTGGCAGAAAGCGCCCCGAGGTACCGGCATGGCCTTCCCGTGCCCCCCGGGGCCTTGTCCGCTGGCCTGCCGCGCCCATCCTGGGTAGGACGCAAAGCGCGGCAGGTCCTGCCAGCGAGAAGCCATGCGGCTATGGAGGTTGCCTTTAAACGCCTATAGGTAAGGGAGCACACCGACCACATCACGTATCTCACAGCCAGGGACTGGCTAGAGAAAGCTTTGGGCTTTAGAAACAGAGGGCTTGGAATCCTCTGGATTTGTACCACTTAAAGACAAACATACATCTGAGTGTACTGATCCGTATCACTGGGAGACAAGAAGGGTTTGTGTACTTTTGTGCCTTTCTGCTCTTTTCTAAATTGTAGATGTTAAGCTGCACAGACCTTAAACAGTGCAATGATCTTTTATAGGCTGCATAGAGAAAATAGCAATTATAACTTGTAATATTTTGAGTACAAAATTCTGGAGGCACTTAAAGTTCAAATCTACTTAACTTTTCAAACAAAGAAAAGACACTTACTGCAAAGGCTTTTGGCACAGTTGTCTAGTGTGTCTGTAAGACTTTTACTGTTTCCGGTTGTTCAAGCTCTATACTTTGTTACAAGGTATATGTCAGTAGGCACAAGGTAGCAATGGCTTGGCTGTTAAAGGTCAGTCTTCAGTCTACAGGTTCAGAGCTTCAAGGTAGTGTCAACACTAAAAGTAATTTAGGCTTAATAAACTTTCTGCTGTTTCTGATGTGTATATTTAAAAAGATGTGCTGCATAGTTTAGATGGACTAATAAACTTTAACAGATTGAGCCATTTGGCTACTGGTCTTGGAGTATTAACTTTATGTAAAAGGCTTCTGAAACTTTGTAGGATATGACTTCAAGGTCTAATCCACATTACAGCAGCTTTGTAGAATATGACTTTAGGAAGTTTTGTAATTAGACAAGAAAGAATGTTATAACTTAATTGTTTTTGCCTTTTTTTTAAACTATTTAGGGGTCCCACATAGCAACTTCATCTTTGAAATATTCTAGACACAGCTGATCGTACCTAAATTGGAAGCAATGCTCAGGACTTCCTAGGAATAAATAATACCTTCTCCTAGAAGGTAAGTGTGCTCTAGCCTAATGACAATTGCAGATAGTTTTAAATCTTGCTTTTTGATAATTCACAAATTTCAAGCAAATTGTAATAGCTCTTTTGAGTAAGAGATAAGCTTAGCCTAAGAAAAAAAATGGCATTGTAATGTCCCCTTTTATGCTTTGCCCTCTTAAGTCTGTCAGTGTCTTAAGTGGCCAGTACAGAGGGGTATAAAAGTTCTCTCCCAAACCCAGAGGTGAGGTTAAATCTCTTCTTTGGATCATGCTGAGAGGAACATGTCCATCAAACTACTCAATTTCAAGAAGTAAATAAATCAACGTTATTGGTAGTTTGTAGCTAGGTTTTGAACTGTCATCTGATTGTCATGTTAGTTGAGTCTTGGCTTCATGCAACTCTTCATTTTTCAGATTGTTCAAGTATGTTGGTGCTTTGTGAACCAATGTGATAACCGTCGAGTGGAAAGAGTTCCTTGTGAATTGGTTTGTCTCCAGGTATGTAGTGTAAAAAAGGTTTATTGGGTGTTAGTGGATGGATTGCCTTTTATATCCAAGTTTCATTTATTCCTTCACTAAAATCAGGCAAACAAAAACAGTTGCCTGAAACAACAACAAAATCAATTTGGACTGGTGGAAACCTGTGTGACAATTGTTAGAATCTTAGATTTAGTGAACTTAAATTTGAAAAAAATGAGGAAACCTTGTAATAGTTATTGGATACATTTATTCTAATCTGGCTGCTACTCTGAAACAGAATCCATACTAGTGGTATGGCAAAGGAAAATCCTGTCCCATACAAATGAAGAAGTTTGTATTGAGAAATGACCCTGATTTGAAGGGTTAGTGTCAGGTAGCATGTTCACATATCTCAACCGTAAGCCAGTTGCCTCTTGTGTGCACAATGCTGACCGCAAATTAAAGAAAAGTTCTTTTACAGGGAGGAAACCAGCATGTGCGAAGGATCTGAACCAATAAATATCAGCTTATGACTTCATGAGTGGCTGATTTCCGACTTCACTTGTGACTGACCTGCAGTGTATTGTTTTGAAAGTGGAATTGAGACAAGCAATGGCTAAAATAACACATCTTCAGTGATCATGTATAGACAGGACAATTGCCATTTGTTGAAACAGATTTCTTCAAAACTGCTGTAACTTATTTCTTTCTGTGGATTAATTTAAATAAAATATGAGAATGCTACCAGAAGTTTGTGTTCTGAAGGTTTCTTGTTTGGATACTTCCTGTATGAAAGCTTTGTTTCATGGATGTGAATGCTTTTGTGGTGTGTGCAGAAACATTCTCTTGCCAGATGCAAATTCTATAAGCTTAATCTGTGATTTCTGGGACCTTCAGTTCAAGGACAGGGAGCTGCTGAAGAGAGTTCAGTTCCAGGCCACCAAGATGGAGTGGAGCATCTCCCTTACGAAATGCTGAGGGAGCTGGGGCTCTTTAGCTTGGAAGATATTGAGGGGTGACCTCATTAATATTTACAAATATGTAAAGTGTGGGTGTCAGGAGGATGGAGCCAGGCTCTTCTCAATGATATCCAATGACAGGACAAGGGGCAATGAGTATAAGCTGGAAAATAAGTTCCAAAGAAACTGAAGGAAAGACTTCTTCACTGTGAGGGTGACGGAACACTGGAACAGGCTACTCAGATGGGTTGTGGAGTCTCCTTCCTGGAGACATTGAAAGCCCACCTGGATGAGTTCCTGTGTTGACCTGCTCTAGGTGGTCCTGCTTTGACAGGAGGGATTTGACTAGATCTTTTGAGGTCCCTTCCAACTCTTTTAAGATTTTTGTGGTTGTGACTTACAAATCCGTTAAAAGTGGCCCTAATGATTTTTTTTTTAATTCTGATTTTTTTTTTTTTATTCTGTAGTTTTCTGAGGTATTTCAGAATGCAAAGCCCTTTGAGATCAACTAGCCAACTTCTCAGGTATTTCGTTATTCTGTATGTGATGTTCACGTTTTCTCAAACCTAGCTAAAAGATTGTCTCAAACTTTTGTTGCAGTATTCCCTGTGAAGAACAACCAGTGTTAAGATCCTTGAGGAGCAAGATCAATGTGTTTGGGCAGTTGAAAGCTTTTATGTGCTTTTCAGTTGCTCATGTCTAAATAAAATTCCTCAATAGTAAGTCTTCACATGAAGTTATGCATAAGGATCTTACTAACAGCCAGTGCTTCCTTAGAATCCACAAACAAGAACATAGAATGCAGTTAGAAGTAGCTGCCAGGTGCTGCCCACTGTCTACAGATGAAGGTGAGTCAGTGTGGATTTAGGATCAAACATGTAGTTTGTCAGATTTAACCCCCATTTAAACATTTCTGGTTATCTTTACCTGAACATACACTAAATAGGGTGTTTAGTGATCTCTTATATAGTTGTGGTTTCATCTCTGATGCACGCTGCCCTGTGCAGGATTTCTAAACCATTTTTTCTTTTGGGTTTGATGCTAATAGATATTATTCAGCATAGATAGATTTTGAAATGTTCTCTCCTGTTTTCTTTAGGTAGTAAGGTTGTTTACATTTGATAGCTTGGAATGATGTTTTCAGTGAGCTGTCTATACTTCCAGAACTTTCTGAAGGGAGTAGAAGTTCTTAGGGTTGGAGATTTCCTTTCCAGATCCATTAGTCAAGTAATAAATGGTGTTAAATTCCATCTGCTGCTTTGTCCATGAGGATCTTGTCAGATTCAAGATCTTTTGGGCCCTGCAGCCATGGTTAGCTTGGAGTATTCTGCTTTTTTTAAGCATCAATTGGTGCTGAAAAGAGCTTTGAAATTTGTCCCTCTCCTTTCTGAATTAATTAATGGCCTAAGACTACACTAAAGTTCTCTTGTCTTTCATAGTAGCTGTCATGCACTTGGAAGACCTATGTGAAGACTTTTTGAAAATAGTGTTCCTTTGAGTCACTCTTTGTGCTTAGGTCCTAACTCCTTCAGAGACTTGTTTGTTCAGAGTTTTTGGGGCATTACTACTCTTCAACTTCATGCTGTGCAGTTGGTGATAAAAAGTACCATTAAATCTCAACAGCTTGATCCTTATTCACAGATTTGCTCTAAAATGTTCCAGGAAGGGCCTTGTTCATTCATTCCTAGTTACAAACTTTGGGAAAGTAATTTCTATCACAGACAAATGATCCATTTGGTTTTGTGATGCAGCCTTTGAATTCTCAAAGGCTCCTTTCACACTTGTTCATTTCTTGGGCCTACAGATTCTCTTGCAGACCGCCTACTTCTGATCAATTTGAAGAGATATTAATATCCTTTTATTATGTTGTTCCTTAAGCATTTCTGCTGCTTCAGTACAGGTTTAAACTGGATTATTTGGTTTTACTTTTTCTCATGACTTGCTGAAGGATACAGCTTCACTGTGGAGCACATTTGCAGTTTAAAAGTGCTGTCATTTTTGTGTGTTACAATTTGCCCATGAGACTGATTAAAACTTGTCTTTTAAGCAACATTTTAACTGTTTAACTATTCTATACCCTTTTTAACTGGTATTTTAAGTAGGTTTATTGCTCATTGCTTTCTTTCTTTTGTTCCTTAAAGGGAGAAATTTATCTTAAATTTCAAGAAGTTCAATAAAAATGTTTAAGGATGTGCTTTCCACTTGTGCAGCTGAAGTTGTTTCCCATCAATCTCTCTTTTTATCAGAAGATAAACTTTTTCACATTAGTGGCTTACACACTGCTTACAACTAGTAGTATGCTATGCAAGTTTTCCAATAAAATTGTGGTGTTAGTGAAGACGTAATTTGCTGTCGCTATTAATGAAGTACCTATGTACCACTAGATGATGTCAGGCCCGGTCTTTGCTATTCTGTCCTTCTGAAACATATGGCCAGAAAGGCTGATGCAGAGAGAGGGAACCCTTTCTAGACATGATCTACTATTCTGGTTTCACAAATCATAAATGGACCCAGTGTAGTGGGTTTACTACATCTGGAGAGAGAGTAATGAACCAAAGTAGTACACTTGAGACTCTATGGTGAATTCCCAACATTTGACCTACCTTGTTCTTCAGGTAACTAGGCCATCTTAAGGCATTAATATTTAAGTATGGGAGGAGGTTTTTTTCAGTAGAACTGGTTTAATGCAAAATAAAAGTAGAGTTTGTATTTTCAAATAAAGAAGTATCAAATTATTTCATCTGTTTATAAGGGTTATGACTTTTTACATTTGACTCTGTTATCATTCATTTGGGGCCATTATTCTATGCTGAAGGCTCATTTTGAAGAAACACTGGCTGGGAAGATAAGTCACTTGAGAGTACTCCGTTCTATGACTTCTCATTAATAGTTATTATAAAAAATCTCTTATCAATTAACTGACTTGTTTCTATTCCATTTTCAGACTTTTTTGAATATAAATACATCAGTTTGGCCATCATTCACCTAATTAATTTTTTGATACATCGTATTAAAGTAGTGAAGCAAGACAAAGGTTTTAGTCTAGGAATATGAAGTTGGTCTAAATCTGATAACCTTATTGTTGTAAATTAGCTCATTCACCCTGACCCCTACCCTGTGGGACTGTATACTCAGGGCTGTATAGTTCCCTAAGACAGAGCTGTTTTGTATGAATGCTGTTCTCTAAATGAAGGTATAACATTGCAATTTTCCTTTTTTATTGCTCATTAGAAAAGAGAAGAGCAATGGAAGAAAAACAGTCAGGTTTTCTGGAGAACAGTCAAGGGCTAACTAGTTGGGTTACACTTTCACAGATTTGTATTAATCAGCCTTGTCACAGGCTAAATGGCATTAAGCCAAATTCTGTTGTTTTATAAATGTTTGTATGTATGATTTGTACAACAGGGATTATAGGAGAGTTTGAGGAGAAATATAGATGGAGGAAAGCTGTAATAAAGCTTTTAATCTGGATGTTTCTCTTTTTTCCTGGCCTTTGCTTGCAAATTTAGGAATGCTACTTTGGCTTTTCATTGACTAAATCTGAAAGAATGTTAAATTTGTTCAGCAAGACCGAACACAGGCAGACAGAAGGGAGAATATTTTCATATCTGTATATTCCAAGTTCTACCAGACAGTTGAAAAGCATGATATTTCCTACTTCACTTCCCTTTAGTAAGTTGCTAGAACTGTTGAGATTCAATGATCACAAGAAAGACAGATAAATGCTGAAGAATGAAGTGTACTTCTAGAGTAACGTCCTAGCCTCTGGACTGTTTTCTGTACATTGTTTAATGTTCTGTGCAAGGGTCTGAGAAGACATACGAAAGCTTACTCTTCCTTCTGGATTTGTTTGGTGGGTTGTTTGGTTTTTTTTTGAATTTGGAACAGATGTTGGAGGAGCACCTCAAGAGTCTAGTATGCCTCAAGAGTTTTAGTTCTGAAGAGCTTGACAATATCACAATTTGTGTGACTGCTACTTGGTAAGGTGTTTGCAATCTCCAGGGTTTGTACTCATTTGTCTTTGAGAATCTGAAGTTTGGATACAGGTGAAAGTTCATGTTACATTTATGACTCTTTGTGGCCTTACATAATAAATCAACAATGGCTGCTTGTTGTCCTAGCCACTCTTTAGAATTGATGATGAGCTGCCTACATCTTCCTTATTTGTCCTCATGCCTTCCCATAACATTACAGTCATATCCAAGATTCTTGAGTTAATGCAAATAGAAAGATGGCTGTACAGTGAAAATATAGGATGAATGCACTTGTACTTGAGAAACAATGAGTGTGCATCCCATGTATTCTGTTTTGGTTCAATGCAGACAGATATTTCTCACAAAACTACAGTTTATGAGATGACAAAATCCTCTTTTTATGGTCATTAGAAGTTTCTACCTTTGGTCTCAGATGCAACTCACATAGGATTTTTCCACACATCAATACTTTTGCTTATCTAAATAAAGGTGAAAGCTGTGTGAACTTCACTGACATTCATTCCTGCAAATAGTGCCTTTTCTGTTCAGTGGATCTGAGTATAAAGATCAGAGATTTCCTCCTGTGCTTTGATATTTAAGTTCTACAGCTTTGACTCAATGCATAAACTCTGAACACTGCAATACCAAAACCACTCATACTTTTTCAGATTAGAAAAAGTACAGAAGCTGACAACAATGACTTGCTATCTTCATGTTGTGCTATATGTGTTTACTGTAAGACACAAAGGTAATTTAATTCACCAGACATTCTAATAAATGTATTTCAACTTAAATATACTTTATTAAAATTGTGAGCAGGAGTAATTTGAAACAGGAAGAGCAGCATGCACAAAAACAGTGGATGAAAAAAATGCTGGGAGTTCCTGCTTTTAGGAGTGCCTGGGTTTGGAGAAAACAGGTCATGCATATCTTGAGTTTGTTTAATGTGGTAGTAGGGAAGGTCATTTTATTTCCTTCTCAGTGGTATATTGCACACCAAAGCAGAGGTGGTATGTGACCTATGATTCAGTGTTTTTCAGACGTTCTCTTTATAAGTGAAGAGATTCTATGAAGGTTATATCTGTAAAGGAATTTGGTTCAGATTTAATTAGTGCTCTTGCCATTAAGTCTTATTATAGGTGATGTAGGAAGATGAAATCCCAGCTTCTGTTTAGCTATATCATAATCTGCACCTTCAAAATAGAAAATTATGCAGGTTGGAAAGTAAATCAATAGGAATCCATCGAAAAAAAACCTCTGCAACTTACTTGGTAAGATTGTTAACTGTAAAGTTCTCAGGATTTTAGTAATGAATCCTATAATCACTTTTCTTTTCTTTCCTTTCCCTCGCAAGTATAATCATACATACAAAGTGTAAAATATATACAACATGGTTTATTGATAAAATAACCAGAAGAGTTAATTAAGCCAAGTAAAGCATACAGAAAAATGCTATGACATACCAAAATTTTTTTTTTCTTTACCCATGAGTTTCCTCAAAATTTCTGGATTAGATCTTGCTGCTGTTTCAATTTGCAGATAGGTTATGGTCTCTGTGTCCTCTGCCATGTGGTATAAAAGGGAAGAAAAAAGATAAAAAGAAATAAGTAGAATAAATGATAAAACAAATCTCTTCTGTTGCTCTACAGGAAATGTGGGATTTTCATCCAGACATACTCCTGCTATCAAGAAAAGCTTGAAACAGAAAAATGGTTATAATGATAGAAGTCATATATGTGCAAAAAATATGTGTACTTTAATTCTACAATGTGTTTTTATAGTAACAGTAATATGAAAATTATTAAAAAGCAACCCCAAGAACTGTAAGATGACATTCAGTGCCCATCCCCTTCCCCCAATTCAAGCCATTCCTGCTTCTTAAATTGAGTAATGAGTATGTTTATGCGAACTGCCTATTAGTTGCCTTTCAGTGGTCCACTACTCCTTATTTGTTTGTTGTTGATGGCAGGGCATAAACAGTTTTTGGCCTTATGCAAAAACAGGCCAGAATTTTTGCATTGTTTTGTTGTAGGGAGAGCACCCCAGGTCTGTGTAGCTGAACTGCAGTCAATTCCTCTTCATAGTGTTGCAGATGTAATAATACTGTGATCTGATTGTCATCTGTGTCAGGTTAAGGCTGAGAAGTCTCCCTGATCTGAGCTACATCCTCTATGTCCTTTTGATCTGAGCTGGGAAATGATGATTCCAACTGCCATGACTCCTCTCCAGCATGGTTCTACAACCGTGTTGACTAAAGGAAGCTAACAATACTGTTAAGAAACAAGATGGGTTTTTACTGCTACTGAGGTGCCATACCTCTGTTTTTTCTTTCAAACTTATGTTTTATTGCTGTTCCTCTTTTGATTCACAATAGCTATTTCATCTGTTCTCACTTGACTTGGTACAAGATGTTGCAGAATGTCAATTTACCGTGAGTCAAAACAGAAGGAAGATCTTGAGGTACTTCTATAGGCTGATCCTATTAAGCTCTACACTCAATTCTTTAGATTGCCACATTCTTTCCAAACTGACAGAATATGGAGAAACATCTGCTTTTAACAAATACTATGGAATATGTATCTATGATTCAAAAGAATTACAACATTAGACATGTCCAACAAAAGCAAACACAACTTTAAGACATAGAAAAACACTAGCTCTGCCTTGTAGCTACCTTTGATTAATACTGAGAATTACATAAAGTATTAACCTGCTATTTAAAAATCACAAATCTGATTTTTTTCTTTGTTGCTTGCCTACAGGCAGCATACTTTAGAAGTGAGCAAGAAGAGAAAATTTACTGTAATTGTCATACTTCTGTAATTAACACCACCTCGCTTATGTTCTACATACTATGTAGTTCATAACTGTTATAACTCTTTCCTTGAACTACTTGCTCACTTTCTTAAAAAATTGCTAGGAAAAATAAAGCATGCCATGAATCCATCATAAAACATTGAAAGCTTCAGTATCTGTATTTATGCCCTTATAGTGGGGCTGATGATTACCTTTTTGACTAGAATTATGACTGTTAACTGACTGCAGCTTCAGCTATCAGTTGAATGCTCTCTCCACATATTTGGGTTTGGATATGAAATAAAAAGGTAAATAAAAATAGTCCATATATTATATACCCACTTAAATATCCCATGTATCTCAAACTGCTTCACAACACCAAGTTACAGTGCTGCCTGCTATCACTGCAGTTATGGTGAGCTGACATAGAATTTCTTACACAGTTAGTAACGACTCTCACATAACCCTTGGACAGAACTTGATTTATGAAGAAGAAAATATAGATAGGATACTACCATTGTTTAACATTTTTTGTTTAGAAAGTTGTTGTACCTTTTGTCAACTGGAGATGTCATTCCATGTAAACTGGCACCATAGAAGAGCTGTGCTTTCAGCTCTCTCTGACTTGAGACTTATCAATTAGAATTTTAAAAGGATGCTTCAGTCTACATAGATTTAAAGTTTCCAAAATAAGGTATGCAACTTAGTTGGAAGTCACTGGGACCTGTTATCTTTCTAAGGTTGAAAGTCATAACCTAATGTCTAAAATGATTTGAGGTCCTGTCCTCTTGCCTCCTTCTTTTTTCAGTAGCTCATCTCACCATTCCTGCTCTGTGTTAGGCTACCAGGTGCCCCGACTGAAGGTTTGGGGCTCTATAATGTTGGGTTATTTATACCATTTCTCACAAATCCTCCTGCTGTTAACCTGAACTCATCTTTGATCTTTTTTAGCAGAAGTTCTAGCTTAGACTCATAGTTTCTCATCTACTACCTTTGGGTTTTGCTTAAGAATAATAATCTTTATTCTTCCATGTAAGTGTCTGATTCTAGCAGATTCCCCAGAGGCTGTGCTGCCATTCAGTGGGATCTTGTCCAGCTTGAGAGTTAGGCAGACAGGAACCTCATGAGGTTCAACAAGGACAGGCTGTACTGCACCAGTACAGGCTGGGGGTTGAACTGCTGAAGAGCAGTTCTGCAGAGAGATACCTGGGGGTCCTGATTGACAATAAACTAAACATGAGCCAGCAATGTGCCCTCATGGCCAAGAAGGCCAGTCATATTCTGGGATGCATCAAGAAGAGTGTGGCCAACAGGTCGAGGGAGGTTCCGCTCCCCCTCTACTCTGCCGCTCCCCCTCTACTCTGCCCTGATGAGGCCTCATCTGGAGTCCTGTGTCCAGTTCTGGGCTCCTCATCTCAAGAGGGACAGGGAACTTCTGGAGAGAGTCCAGCACAGGGCCACCAAGATGATCAGGGGACTGGAACATATTTCATATGAGGAAAGGCTGCAGGAACTGGGGCTGTTTAGTCTGGAGAAGAGGAGAATGAGGGAATATCTTATTAACATTTACAAATATCTAAATGGTGGATGTCAGGAGGTTGGGGCATCCCTTTTTTCTATTGTATCTAGCAACAGGACAAGGGGTAATGGGATGAAGCTGGAACACAAAAAGTTCCATTTAAACGTAAGAAAAAACTATTTCACTGTGAGGGTGAGGGAGCCCTGGCACAGGCTGCCCAGGGAGAATGTGGAGTCTCCTTCTCTGGAGGTTTTCAAAACCCTCCTGGATGTGTTCCTGTGTGACCTGATCTAGGTAGACCTACTTTGGCTTTGATTCTGTGATTCCATAAGTGATTTGTCCTTCCACTGTGGCTTTTACAGTTTAATTGTGAGTTATTCCTCCTTTTTTCACCACATTTTGTTTTATTCAGAGTAATTGTGTTTTTACTGAGTCTGCCTTAAGAAGATTATTTGTTATTGTCCCAATACTTGCACGTGCATGTTTGTGTGAGCACAGAGAGAAAAAGTCCCTTGCCATTTGTAATCAGAATCTTTGAAGAAGTTACAAGGTGTGATTTAAGTGCCTTGGGTTTTATTCTCTTGGAATTTTACATAATTTATATATGTTTTTACTGCCTTGAAATTCGAGTACAAATTGGACTGCTTGAGAGGGTCTTGCAGAAAATTCAGTAGTGCAACATGCTGTTGCCATTTTCTTGTGGAAAAATAAATTAGAGGTGAATATTTTGTGTGTTGAAAAGGGAGTGAAGGCAAATTGATTTTCCCTCCAAGTAAATTATTTTCAGTTGTTGGATTTTAAAGCTCCAAGTAAGACTATCATATAGATCATCTGTTTGCATATATTCTCAGCTGCCTTTCAGATCCTACTCTGGCAGAATTTCTCATGGTACGTTCTATAAATTGCATGTTTTAAAGTGATTTAAAATAAAGATTTTTAGAGTAGGGTTTTTCAGAACTATTCAGAACTGGATTCTATCCAGTCTGTCTGAAATTAGAGTTTTACCATTGATGTCAATACAGTAAAATTTGGCCAGAACAGAATAGTTTGAAAATCCCACCACTGTTTATAAAATCAAAATCAATGGTATTCCTTAATCTCTTCAGTTGGCAAGGCATGTTTGGTTCAGTCAAGTGTCTGAGATTGGCCACACTGAAACTGTTGATCACATAATTCCACACTTCTGTCATGAAGCCAAGAGGAAAAAATAATTTATTAACCTTTAGGCACTGAAGGAAATGTAAAACACACATAGCCAGAGACGGTATTTCAAGAAGCCTTAGTTTATGCCCTGTATATCATCAAATACACTACATGATATAAGCAGTCTTGAAAATATAAGATATTTTAGTAAGCAGGATCTTGTTTCAAGGAAATTGTTTTTGTTATTCATAATACAGTTCTTTTAAGAGCCTGAGCTAGTCCTGAGTATTGCACAACCCCCTGCTTGAATTTTGTTTCCTAAAATAAATCTCTAGAGGCAGAATCATGGAATCACAAAATGGTAAAGATTGGAAGGGACCTCTGAAGATCATCTAGTTCAACCTTCTGCTCAAGCAGCCTTTATCAGGTCACACAGGAATGTGTCCAGGAGGGTTTTGAAAAGCTCCAGAGAAGGAGACTCCACAACCTCCCTGGGCAGCCTGTGCCAGTGCTCCCTCACTCTTACAGTAAAGAATTTTTCCTTAAGAACTTTTTGTGTTCCAGCTTTTGTCCATTACATCTAGTTCTATCACTGGACACTACAGAAAAGGGCTGCCCCATTCCCTTGACATACACCTTTCTAATACTTGTAAGTATTTATGAACCCCCCCTGCCAGTCTCTTCTCAAGGCTAAACAGCCTCAGTTCCTGCAGCCTTTCCTCATAAGGAAGATGCTCCAGTCCCCTGATCATCTTGGTGGCCCTACGCTGGACTCTCTCCAGAAGTTCTCTGTCCCTGTTGAGCTGGGGAGCCCAGAACTGGACACAGGACTCCAGATGAGGCCTCACCAGAACCACAATTCACAGTTCAAATCCACAGTCTGTAACACACTACAGTGCCAACCTGCAAATCAAAACAATCAGTGAGGTAAAAAGTTTTAAGAAAAGATGACTTTCACATAGAGAATGGTGCAGAAGACTTGACTTAGAATACAAGGACAGTCTCAGATTGTCGTATGCCTGCATTGTGGTAGGCATCACTGGAGTAGAAGAAAATCCTATTTAAACAATTTATTTAATTACAATTAAAAACTTGATAGAGGTTAGAGTTGAAATAATGAAACAAATTGACTTAGAAAATGATAGCTTGATGAAGCATCATGAGATGACTGAAAAAGAGTCTGTAACTATCACTTACAAGGGTGTTGGAATTCCAGTTTTAGTTTGAAACTGAAAAGCTACCACAAATTTGATTTAAGTTTTTTGGCATGGACTGAAGAAAATTGTAGTTATGGTTTTATGACTGCTTCTGAAGAACAAAAGTAGAAAGTGAAGATGCAGTGGTTTGTCTTTCGTGGACGCCTTGAAAGCTTGATTTGATTGTTCTGGTTCGGAATAGTTCAATAAACACCATTAAATGAATGCCACCTATTGTGGGAAGTCCATTTCTTCAGTCCCCTAAAAGAATTAATTGAGGGGAAAAAATATCAAAGCCCCTGCTAAAGAGATGTTAAATGTTGTTTGTGACAGTATAAACTCATCAGTCTGTTCCACCAAAAAGCATTGATGTGTGATGAATTAAAATCAATATCAACATGAGAATTAGTTGGTGATCAAAACTTATCTAGAGCTGATACAAACCTGGGAAGAACAGAACAAAACATAGAACAAAATACAGACATTTTGTAAAACTTGATATGTCTATTCTGCATTGAAGCTAGTCTTTCATCTTGTTTGACAGTTAATATATCAACATCAGAAATATTTCATGTACCTCACATTTCTGATCTACAATTTAGCAAGAGGTGGGATATTCAACACAAGTGATTGATTATCAGTGTGTTTGTGTGATGTTTGTAGATGGATAGCTTAGGATTCTGAAATATACTTTGCTCACAATCATAATCTACAAAAAAAAGATATCTAAAACACAAGCCATGTGATTTAGCATATTACAAAACAAGCCAGTAATGTTGAGCTAAAAGCTCACTTGATCTTTTTAATCTTGGATATTTTTTCCCCCCAAAATTGAGGGGCAGCTTGTCCAGAAAAATGAATTTTCATTTAGGTAATTGCTACCAATTCAGGTGAAAAAAACCCCAAGTGTATTATCACATCTGATTATTAGAAGAGCAGCACTCAAATTCAGAGAGAACATCTTTGAGTTTTCAAAGGCAATTAGTTGCATTGGCTGTGTGGTTTCTCTCCTTGACTAACTAGAAACAGAAATGCTTGAGAGGTTTTTCCACATTTGTTATCTGCTTTTGATTCCAAGCTGTTTGGAGCAGGTCCACTTGTGTAAACATGGTTACAGAAATGATCTGCACTAGAGATGGATGTTTTCCCAAGATTAATCAGAACAAAGACACAGGACTCATCGAGAATGTAGGTCCCAGACCTAGACGTAGGCATTATGTCTTTAGGAATGAGTTAGGGTGTGAGGAGGAGGGTAGTAGAAATGGATGACACCTCATTACAATTTGTTTACCTGTGAAAGTCTGTTCTCAGACATTTGTAGGGCAAGAGAAGGGTAGAGTTATATCCTGGTTATATCCTGAGAGACCTGGATGCCTTAGTGTTGGGCATCCAGCAGCAGTGCAGGATATAAAGTATTTATGATTTTACAGCAATAATCATTTTGCTCTTCTGCCACTGTTTTAAGTAGCTGGAATTGTGTGACAAGCAATATAAACAAACACGTTTCTTTATAATCATACTTCTGTAAATAGTTAATTTTACTGTATTGAGAAACTTAGTCCCTTCTTTTGTAATCCATTACTTCATCATACACACTGTACAACAGCCAAACACCTTGGCTACCCAAGAACGAAAGGATTATTTTGTGTAAAGAGGTACTTGTGCCTCATTTATTCAGAGTATCTTAATTGTTGCATTCTCTGCATACGGTAACAGAGATGGTCTTTACCAAGTGACAGCTTATAGCAGGTTTACCGTCATTCACAGCATTATGAAAGAAGCTTCTGTAAGTCTCAGAAATGATAACATTCTAGCAAAATGTTGTACATAGATTTTTTTTTAAACCTAACAAATTGTAACAAAAAGATTTTTTTGTCTTGTGAAGGAAATGTTAGCGTAGCAAATCCAGGATATCTTATATAATGCACAGACCTTGTCTTCTTCAAGTTGAAACACTTAAATAATGGGCTGTCTTGAAAGGAGAAAAAGCTGAAACACGACGAGTGACAAAATACTGGAGCATACCACCGAAAAGCAAAACCATTGTCTAAATTATTCTAAATTATTATACAATTTCTTTTTGAAACCTAGGCTTCATTTTTTTTTCCAGTTTGAAAATTCTCAATCTTGAACAAAGCAAGGAGACAATGGAAGAAAATAATCTACAAGGTTACACCAAGGTTTCTGTGAGGCCATGTAGGATCAAAACACACCATTTAAAACAACTAAGGATTACTAATCAGCACTCCCAGAAGTAATGGGGAGTTAATAAGACGGGAGTGAAGAAAAGACTCCTTACTTTCTCATCTTTGCCTTTACTTTGTAACAAAAGAACCCTTCATAGCTCAGACATTTGCTAAACATTTGCTAGTAAAAATCATACAATACTCATTTTAGAGTTACTGCACATTTATCCTGGAGCCTGGTGATTCTTTTATTATGGAGACAGACAGCCCATGTACCATTTTGTACTCATCTAATCTCTCAACATACTGGAAAAAACATAGAGGTATGTTTTGTTCTCTGAACAGTTTTTTAAAGAGATTTTAAAATTATTAGGCTATAAACTTTCACCATCAGTATTCAAGACTGTACTGGTTTGCCCTCTTACTTACTCTTTTCTACGTACACCACATTTAGCAAGTAAATGGAAAGAATACCACTGACCTTTCCTTCTTGTTCCAGCATGAGAGCAGGGAACTTACTGCCACCATACTGTAACAATTAAGTTCACTTTCAGATGACACTGAAGAACTACAAGACAAAAATAACTGCATGTAAAGTGTCAAAAAAATAGTACCTCAAGGCCTTTTGTTATTAGAAAATAGGTCAATTCACACTATTTTTAAGGATGCTTGTGTCATTTCTGGTAACCATCTTATTGGCCTGGCGACATTCCAATTACAATTCTATTTGAGAAATAACACCTGGGTACATTTGCTGTTAGAATGCCTAGATGGAGGACAAATATCGTGTTGAATGCATAATTGAATGAAACATGTCTGGTCCACGTTTGCGTTCCTGGCAATTGATTTTTCTGGCTTAGCAGCTTCACTGGCTGCATGCAAATTCAGGGTACAAGAGGCCCTTTTCAATAAGCATGTCAATTCAGTTAAGCTCCCTAAACTTCTTGTACCTTTTCCATGTTCCTAATTTAAATTGGCAGTGCTTGTGGTATCAAGTTGTCAGCACTGGAGAATAGAACTGTTCCTTTTGTTCTTAGAACTAGTACAGTGTGAGCTTTCTCATCCGGTGGCATAGGATGACCAAGATGAGGAGGAATGAAAAGTTTCCATCCTTCATCTAAAACAAGAGGCAAAAAGGATGACTGATTTTGTAGTTCAGCACTAGATTTAACAGAGAAGTTGCTGTTAAATCCTATGGATAACAATTTGTTGGTAATCTCTCAATTTGTTTTCTAGGAGGACAGTGCATAGTAACAAAACCCGTTCTAACAAAAGGGAACAAAGATCAATAGACATGTTCATCTTGCTTGGTTGTATGTGGATAACTCTTGACTCTGTGGTCCCTAGAGGAGATAGTAACACCATGCAGTACAGTACTTCCTGTACTCATGTGCCTTTTTATGGACCAAGTGATCTAGTTCATATGTTTACAAAAATATGTGAAGTAATATATCCCATGGTACATCTGGATTGCCTTATTCAGCTGTTAGACTTGAATCATCTTCACATTAATAACATAACCAAGTTCAGAGTGGCCAAACAAGTACGTTTTCAAGTTCTTACTGTTGGAACAAATTCCATAAACCTGTTGTTACAGTTTATTTGTCTTACCTGGAAACATTTCAGTCCTACAAATTACCATGTGGTAAAACCTTTCTACCTTGTCATTCAACAAAATGCCTTATTCTGTGAGTGAAAAGAAAAAAAAGCCTGAATGTATTTCTGCTTCTGATATGCCAACGAGAAGAAACTCTGTCCCAAAAGTGCCCTGAAAATCTGAGTGACCACAGTGCCCAGAAAGCATGTGAAGTGGGTATTTGGTTGCCAGTGTGATGGTTTCAGCACACTAGATGTGTTGTTCCATTGAGGCTCTTGAAAGCTTCTGGCTGTAGTGCCAAATACAGTTTGCTTGAATAAAAACCATATTAAGCACCAGTTTGAAGAGGGAGTGGTTTTCTCAACTGCTGCTGAGGTAATTACTCTAATTCTGGTCTAAATCATTGCTTGTCCCAGTAGGGAAAGAGATTTCCTGCAACTACTCACATGAAACAAGTTCTTCTGGCAGCTCCTCCTTAGCTGGCAAGTGACCCCTTCTATCTCCCTTCCCAGAGTTATCTCTGAGAGTATCTCCCCCAGTCCTGGCCTTTGAACCCGATACTTCACCTCCATCAACATCTTCTCCAGCAAGGCTCCAGCAGAAGCAGGAAGGTGAGTAGCAGATGTGGTTAAATTCTCCTCTCTCCAATATCTTTCTGTTTCATGTTTTCCCCAGGTCTTCTTCCTTTTGCTCACCTTCATTCCTCCTCTTTCACCTGGTGAGACGGGGGAATCCATAGTCTTGCTGCTATAGGTACAGAACACCTTGAAGATGAGCAGTATCGTACACATTCTTAAAAACATGAACCTATTGCACTTTTTACAGGCTGATTGTAAATTGTTTCATTGTTTGCTCATTTGAATGTGTATTTTTCACACAGGCTCTCTCAACAAAGGAATGTTTCTGTTTAAGCCTCTTGGCAAGGTGAAGCAAAAACTTGGCTTTGCAAAATCACTGCGGTTCACATTAGAAAATGCTTTTTACAATTATTTGCTGACTTCTGGTCCAAAATCCTGTGTTTTACACGTTCCCCAGTGGCTGCTGCATAATTAGGCCCTGATGTTTTGGCAGAAGAATGCTCCCCAGCCTGCTGCCAGAGCAGCGGGCTCCCTGGTGCACCTGCACAAAGCTTCCTGATAAGGCCACTCTAATCGGCACCTGAAGGAATGTGGTGCAGACCAGCAGCAAGTTGCCAGTACAGTAGCTCCACTGTGTCCCTGGTTAAGCTGTAATCGATATATAAACAGGAAAAAAAGACAGGTTTTTGTTTGTAACAAGCAGAGCATAGAGTAGAGAGTGGATTAAATTTGTATTTTGAAAAGAGCAGATTTCAGTGGCTTTCAAACACTTGGATTTGGTTCAGATTCTGCAATGGTGGAGAGAGTTTGCAAATCTAAATACAGGTCACTGCAGAATGACATGGACCAGTAGTTTGGCCAATACGATTCATTGGGACCGAGTCACTATCTGCACTAACTGCTGCTCTTCACACTCCCTGTAACACCATGGATCTCATCAAACCTTACAGGTAACAGACCAGCACCTAGAAGGCTATTTGGTATCCATGGCTTCCTTCGCCTAGACAATTGGCTGATCAAGACAGGGATTCCTAGGAAGGCTAGATTATTCCTTGAGGTTATTTTTCACAGACATCCCGTATACTTCTAGCTGAACCTTATCAAGAAATCAGAACAGAGTGAGAGCCAAAATGGGCTGAGATGTCTGATTTCACAGCTGATGGATGGAGTGGCTCTGTTAGCAGGTTGTATGCCATATAATTCTCCTTTCTTTCATGCCCTGCAGCACCAGAGAATATTGAGATGGATTGAGACATTATCATGTCCCAGCAAAAACCTATACATAGGAGTCTTTCTAAAATCACAACCTATAAATTCCATTTTTTCCCTCTTCCAGTATCTTAAAACAAGATAATCCTGGCTGAAAAGCTTTCATGTAGCCTTCTGCTTCTGCTCTCCAAAGAGACAAACAACAGAGCACTGGGGCAGTGTCACTGTGAATAGACCATATCTCTCAATGACTTGAAGAGCTTTCCTGTCTAAAGATGTTTTCCTGACTCATGTCCAGACCTGTGATAATGCAGCCCTTTTTGCAGCCACTTTTACTGTGACATCTGAGTAGTTTGGAGTCTTGAATCTGTTTATCTCCTCTGTGATAGAGCAAGGGTGCACACAATTTATCCAGTTACATGGAAGAGCTGTGGTAGCAGCTCTAAGAAATCACAGATTATCAAAACATTCCTCACTTTGTTAATGTTTTACTAATGGGGTGGATGCATTTTTGTCTTTTTTTTTTCTCTGCTTTTGTTTTGCTTATGTTCCCAGGTGCCTTGGTCTATCACACTTTCTATGAGAATATGTAGATTTAAAATCACAAGTTAAACCCCTGTCATTTCAGCTTACTTGTTGCTGTTGCTGAAGTATCATTTGATCTGTTTGGCAATGATTTGATTGTTACCCTCTCAGATGAGGTGAAGAAAGACAACAGAACATGCTGTTTGCAGCATGTTATTCCCAAGATTTCGCAAAAGCCAGCCTCTGACCCAGGCTGCGTCAGCATCTCCACCTTGGCAGGATGCACTCTTGCGTGGGGGAACCTATAAAGGAGTCCCACTGTGACCTGATCTCAAGGTCACCATTGCTGCAATCTCAGAATATCCAGCTCTGGATAAATTATAGCCTCACAAACCTTTCATCTGGTGCATACATCATTGCTGCATCAATGCGTTCACGTTGATATTACCAGCGGAAGCGGTGGCCATAAATGTGACATAGCATGTGTGCTACATGCACTTAATGGTGGCAATGGTTCCCACCAGGGACACTGGTGAGAGTCTTGGGGTTGTTTTAAAAAGGTTAATGAGGGAAGGGAGACCCCAGCATTGCAGCTGAGTTTCAGAGTAATCCCTATCAGATTACTCATAGCTGTCCTCTTGCTGGGGGTGTGGAGGTGTAATTCAAATGTTTCTCCATGACCACCTATGTCCTACAGCATTATTCATGATACAAACGTGCTTGCTTTAGGCTGAAAGACACGTAGGAGGAAAACTCGCTTCAGTTTAACTACCTTACTCAGTACTAGAAATTAACTACCTGAATTTCTAATGCAGCCAGTGTGGCTGCTGAGTTAGTGGTGAAACACTGTGTGCTGTTCACAGGACATGCACTCCTGCCAAGACACTCACACAGGTGTCAGCAGGGCGATGCTTGTCTGTTCTTCATTTCTGGAGGAGGTGAAATAAAAAACCCCAAACACACAAGCCTTTAACTAAGTGCCTGTCTTTAAGGACACAGTGGGACAGGGGAGCCCTATGTGCCAATCGTTTTAGTTTCTGGTATCTCCCATGTGGGCAGCTTGAGTTTTCTCAGGTCTTTAAGAAGTATTTATGGTGCTCATTCTACTAAAATCCAGCTTTTAAAGGCTTGATTTCTTTTTGAATGGCTCGTAGATGAGAAATGCAGGGGCAGATCCATCTCAGGGCCCTGGCTGATTTGTGTCCAGCCCTGAGATATGTTCATCTTACAGACCACTACTGCAGCTAGCTTTACTCAAGCCGTTTTGAGAAGATGGCCCTGGGTGAACTAGAGACAAGGCCAATTTCAGAGTGCAAAAGCTCTGGAAAGCTGCTTCCACAGATTTCCTTTTCTAACCCAACAGGATCTCATCTAGAAGAATCCTGTGAGGAAGGACAGGTACAGGCAGCAAGCATAGTGCAGTTACTTTTAACATCTTTGTGTTGTTAGGCATGAAAAATAAAAATGTCTTTTAATTTATTTGTTATTCTTTACTTGCCTTGTTTACTTATATGCACATCACTTTCTCAGTTTGGGAAAAGGAAGGAAATTCTGCTCTTTCATTCATGGTATTAGTGACAGGGTCCTCAGGCATCCATCTTCAAAATGCAGCATTTATTCATTTTAAAAGAAGTGTTCTAAAAATGAAATGGAAATTATTAATACCTATTTTTATTTTCCTTGAGGTTTCAATATCAAACAAAGTTGGATCAAATAATACCCTTTAGAAAACAAAGTCCTGCAAATATCTCTTTAAATTATGTACTGTTACCCAAAGACTCAGTAATGTGGCAGTCAATAGATACATATATCTGTATCCACTTTCCCCATAGTTAAATAAACTTTTAAAGCAAATGCTCCATTAGCTTCTGACCATCAATCTTAATGTAATAATGGGGCTGTTTAAAGCCAGATAGGCTTTTTTTCTCTATTCTATTAAAATATTTACATTGTAATAACTCAGTAAGGTTTTTTTGGTTTTGGTTTGGTTCTTTTTTTTCCTAAATGGAAGGCTTGTAAGTGGGTGAAAGTATTTTAAAGCAGGGTGAGACTGAAGGGACGTGACATGTTATTGAATTAAGGGCCTTAGAAGGTGAGGGCTGCGCAGTCATAAATTCCAGGAATGCGGATGTGACTCTCTGAATGTGTATATGAAGCTGACAGAGTTTGACAGCTACCATCTGTGAACAATAACGTATAGAGAAGCAGGACTACATGATGCAGGCTGGAATGTACCTATCGGACTCTGAGGACTGTAACAATTTACTACTCATTATCAGTGACCATGGTCATGATTAGCTGCAGGGGTTGGAATGAAACTTGGAAATTATGAGAACAAAGTTTCCCTTGTTAAAGCAGAGTAATTAGTTTAATACATATGAGAAGAAAATGGGCAGGAGACTTCCTTTTCTTTTTTTTTTTTTCCTGCCCAAGACACTAAAAAACTATGCAGTGAAAATGGATAGACTGTTACTTCTTTCTGCATCACTTGAAATACCAGAAAACAGCTATTTGTATTCATGCCCTTACTATTTCAGGGCTTTGCACAACTCTACAGTCTTTGCAGCAGAGAATGGTACAGACATAATTGTGTGATAATTGTGTTTATGCTTCATTTGTTGATCAAAGCTGATTTCTTATAGTGTATACTTTTTTATGTTCCATCAGAGTATAGCATTTTGGCCAAAATATACCTTTGAGCCACAGCATCTTGTTAGTAAAATCTGTGCTTCAAAAGAAGAGAGCTCTTTGCTGTTTTCTCAGTAGTGGATATCACATCAAATCTCTATTTTCCCACAGGTTTCTATTTTTTCTTGGTAAACACCACTATATACAGTGCAGCTGGATCTACAGAGAAATGTTGTGAATTCTCATTTAAAGTTGCCTATGTACACTGTCTATTAAGACCAAGAGCTGTCTTATTGCTTAGGGTAATCTGGCATGGGTCAGTCCTACTTGAAGTCATGTTTATACAAGATGAGACAGAACGCATACCATCTCCATAATGCATATCTCAATGTCTGCAATAATATATATTTCCATTTTTTTCCCCTACAACCATTTGCTTTTCTTACAAAAACGACATCAATCCCAGTCTACAGACATTACTCATTAGTGAACTCAGAGAGCAGTTTTAGCTCCAACAACAAGGTGCCCAGATTTCTAGGAAGGGCATTTGACTTTGAAAAATATCCAGCAAAAACAACACATAGAAAGAGAGAAGCAGCAGGAAGTCTATTGAACAAGAAAGATATCATCCATCCTCTTAACTGAAAGAGAAAGGTTAAGGTTGGTTTAAAAAGAATGTGTGAGCAGACAAGAAAAGTAGAGTAAGCAGTTCTTGTGATATATGGTCTAAATTTAGTAGTTTCTGCCCAGGGTGGGGGTCATGGGCTTTGACTATGTGACCTTGCTGGGTCCCTTTATTCTGCTATTGTAATGGGTAAAGATGAAGTTATTTCTCAACTGGGGTGGGGGGGGAGGGAAAAAGGGGTCCATATGTTTTTTTTCATTATCTACTTTTAGAAAAACATAGACCAGTGAGGTTATCAACAGAAAGCCATTAACATAGACGTGTCACATCATGTAAAGTGACTGACTTACACAGACGCGACTTAAAGGTGTATCTGTTGCAGCCATGGACATGCACCTTATCTCCTGAGTAAACTGACCTTCCCTGAGGCTTGGGTTGGCACTTTCCTGGTATCCAGGCTAGCTTGGTATGTTTTTTCTGCAGTGAGATGACTGCAAGCTAAACATGCCATTGCAATGGCAAACAGCTGGAGCTAGTGGGAGAAGGTAAGCCTCTCTTCCGTGGGATTCCTCAACTTGACTGGAAAATTCCCTTACACCAGTTAATGCTAGTGCAGATCATGATCTTTTTTTTCTGATCAAATAATTTCTGACTAAATAAAGTGGAAAGAAACCATATTAACATTTTCCTTAACACTTTTCAAAGATTTTCTTTGGACAAGCTATATCTCAAAAACGGAAGAAAAACTGTGAGGTTAGATTCTTGATGGAAAGTTTCTTTTTCAGTGGAGAAACTCCCACTTTTTCTAACTAGCTCAAATGAATGATGTATAAAAGTACAGTTCCTGAAGGGAATTAACATACAGGTGGCTCTGGTGTTGGTGTGGAAAGGGGCAAGAAGTTTATTTATTCAGTGTTGCAGTGAGTTATGTTGACAGTGATAAACTTGGGTTGCATCTTGTGTAATTGTCAGGTAAGTGGTAACCATTGGAAGGGTCAAGCATGCACAGAGCAAGCCCCTGCTTCTGGTGCTACTGACGTGCCACTTTGAGCCCTGCTTGCTTGTCCAGAGCCTTCTCAGGTGCCTGTTAACCCAAATTAGTAGCATCCATCTCACTTTTCCCCTTGCACTAGGCTCCACTATTGCTTTGGTCTCTTTGTACAGCACCTGCCATAGTGCAAATAATAGTCTTAATGTTGATTGTTTAAAAACAAGATGAACAATGGGCAGGAAATATTAACTGGACCTGTGGTCACTAATTACTAACCTGGATCTGAGATAGTCTAAAGACAAACAGTTTCGCTGACCATTCCTGGTCTTATTGTATTCAGTCATTCCCTAAATGGTTTGACATTCAAACATTACCCATAGAGACTCAAGCTGGCAGTCAGGAACCTAGATGGGTCTTTGTGTTCTGAAAGCTTTGCTCCTTGCAGATCTTTTGTAACGGGTCCTATTCTCTTGGTACCACAGTTAAAATGGATTTGATATGCGAAATGAACCTGCTGACTGCCATACCTTTTCATATTGCATGTGATCCTTTTTGTCTCTAACCTTCTCAGTTTTCTGTTGGGTGGGGGGGAGCTCCCTTAATTGGTCATCATTATCACTTGCATCTACCACTTGTCAGACAGAAAACGTGCCTACACACCATGAGATGGACTGACATAGACTGGAGCACAAAGTAGCAACTCAAATATAAACCGCCCTGGGGCTCTACTTGGACGTAACAGGCACATGCGGGTGTGGAAAGCCCTTTCTACCTGCTATGTTTTTGCTGCTATTGTTATCTGTAACAGCAAGATGAAAGCTTGTTGAGGTATACCATGCTATTTTGTGTCTTTTGTTTTGCTGTGTAGACATTTCTAAAGGCATTAAAGCCTTTGAGGCTGTAGCAGCCTGTAAAAACCCTTGTCTAAGCCTGCCTGTCTAATGCAGATAATCTACTGCATTCCTTCAAAGTGGTAAAGAAAATAGCATCAGGACTGAAATTGCCTGTAATTTTCCTCCTACTATTTTGTAACTGGAATATTACTATGTTATTTTACCTCTCTCTTTTATGTGGGGGCAGTTTCTGAGGCTTTGGGATCACATTTGTGTAAAAAGTCTTTCTTTACTTGATTTAAAACTTCAATATTACATCAAAGTTGGTTAGAGCAGCTACCAAACACTTTAATACTAAGTTACAAGTATTTCTTATCTTTAACAGTGTTTGTTCCTCTCCCCATCCCAACAAGACAGCAAAGCAGTGGGGCTGGGCACTCTGACCTCATTCCCTACTTTTACTGCTTGGTCATTTTAAAATGTGCTGTCAGCCTGGAATTTGTCTTACAAGTTCTCCCAGCTCCTAGTTCTCCTTTGCATTCAAACTGTCTCATAGTCATTAACCAACTTATAAACACAGTAGGAATTACTAACAATAACAGGTCTAATCTAAAAGATGGTAACCTGAAAGCATTTTGTTAAGCTGCTTCAGGCCCCAGAAGTTCAGCCTCAACAGCTTCCAGGGTTAATACACTAATTTCTGTGATATGGCTTTGAGACATTGTTAGATTGTTGGGACTTCTAACCTGCTTTATTGTTTTTGGTTAAGCAGTGAGTTTCCAAAGGTATTTTCAAAATGTGTGACATTGGTACAACTACTAAGTGCTAAAATTTGCATTGATTGTTCACTATTCCATGCTTTTCTGCACCTCTGTATTCCCATGACACTAAGCTGTAGGTCTCAGAGGACAAAAGGTTAGTTCTATAATATCAGCTACCTTAGTGTTGCTTGCCCTTACAAATGTTTACTTTTAGTTTACTGGAATGTAATCTTCCTTTCCACTGAATACAGCTTTTAAAAATGTTTGTATTTCTGTTCAAGATCTGATATAAAACTCAGTCTTTGTGCAGGGTTCTAATATGCTGGCTACGCACTGATGTCTGGAAAGATGGATAAGCACCTTTTATTCCGCATAACTTTTAGCTTGATTAACAGAATTGTTTTTAAGCTGGCATTTCTCAGGTTCAAGGTACAAGGCAGGCTTCAGGACACAATTGTCGTGGTTTCTATGGGGCTAATATCTAGTGACATCCCTGGGTACCCAGAAAATTGATTCACGTGTAAAATCCAATACTATCCTTCTAATGAGAAATCTCAAAATAAATAATAAAGCATGGGCCTACAAAAATGGGTTGGAACAGCATTAAACACCTCCGACAGGCAGTCCAGCACTAGGAGCAAGCCTGGAGTGCAGGACACATGCAGGCACGTTGTCCTGTCCCCATATCCCGGCTACTGGCTCCCTATGTATCAATTAAGAGATAATTGAACTTGACCTTCATTCCCTCTCTGAGCATTTCAGAGATCTGGATCATTGTTGGTCTCCATCCCCTGCTGTTCTGAAACGCAGAGACAGCAGGTGGTAGAAAATGAACACCATGAAATGCATGCACTTGCTCATGACCTTAAATTCACTTCTCCCCGCCACCCCACCCCAGATGGTTATTGTTAGTCTGCCCCGCTGCTGAGTTGGCAATTTCTAAGCCCTAGTTAGGACTGCAGAGCTTACCTGTGATTGTAATAGTTAGAGAAAAGGACTGGTCTGTCAAGCTGTCAGGTCTTTGAAGTGCTGCTTATTTCACCTAGCACATGAGGACTCCAGGGGAGCTCTGAACAATTGCCACCGTGGTATGACTCATCATAATAACAAAGGCTGAGTCGGGCTTGCTTCCAGTCTGTGCTCTAATGAGAGATAGGAGGTTACATTCATCAACAGGATGACAGCCCCTACCTTTCTAGCTAGAAGTATTAATGAATCATTGGTTTGTCTCTGCACATATGGGATATGGCATTGGATCCATATACCTGAGAAACCTTTTCTTTTTCAAGAGAAGGTCTGTTCATGTTATTTATTCTCACAGCTGGGGTGGGAGTACACAGCTCTTGAGCTCTCTTACAATTCAGAGCTAGCAAATGCCAATAGCTGTCAGATAAATTTAGATTGAAGATTTGCATATTGCATAAAATAAGAAGTACAGTTGTTTCCTTCCCTCCCTCCCTCTCTCCCTTCCCCCTCCCCCTCCCCACCCCTAATATAAAGGATTGGATAAAAATACATAAACCCTTTTGGAAGCAGACTGGAACCAATGCCTCATTCCTTCAGCTGAACGCCCACATTAGTGATGACACAGAGAGGTGCTTTCTTGCTTGTTCTCTCTCTCTCTCTCTGGCCCTCTGAAGCTTGTTTCTTTTCTATTCTACCACTCTGAGAGATGAGGAGGGGAATGTGTTGTCTCAATAGAAATATGCAGTCCAGTGGCTGGAAGAGACTCCTGGAGGGGACAAGATTTGGTTTTGAATCATCTGAGACCGCAGAGAACCACTTTCTAGACAACCAACCTCTAGAAAGCCATGGGCAGTTATAGTCAGTCTCCATCACTCAGCTCCCTGAAGAGAAAAAAATTAGCTGAATATCTGCACCTAAAGAATTGGCCTGTGTCTCTGAGCTTCACTACCACCAAATGTCTTAGTAAAGCTAGGTCTAAGAAGCTTCAAAGCATCAGCGTTCGTACAACAAAGCCCTACATCTCTTTGGATGTGACAAATGGGCTGGTTGGGTATAAAAGCATCATCCTTCCTACTGACTCTGACTGAGAGCAAAGTGCTCATGATGCTCTGTAGGCAACAGATAGTCCTGTACAGGGACTCCTGAAGCTGCTTTGGCCATCCCCCAGGGGAGCAGCACCACTGACACAACTTGGGCAAAGAGCTTTTTACCTCATCCTCAATCCAGCAGTCTATGGGTGGCTCTGCCATGTCGACAAGTTCGTGGAAGTTAACTCGTGCTGGGGAATCATGGGACTTTGCTCCCAGAAATCTCTCCCAACTTTCCTTCTGGCCTCACTTGCATACCAATAGCACCTGCAAATTATTTTGCAAGCCACCACTCTACTAACAATGAGCACCTTGACAGTGCTCTTCCTCCATCCACCTTAGAGCACTTGATGATGCCTTATCACCTTACTCCAGAGATGGAGAAAATGAAGAAGCAGGCAATTCAGCTTGCTTTTGAGATAAGTAAAAACTGGAAATAATACAGCATTACAGCAAACAGCTAGGGGAATGTTTCAATACTTATGGTCTACTGGAGAGGGCTAACCACATGTTTTATAGCTAGGTGAACATTTTAGAAACGTCCACTGTGTGGCTGCAATTAATACACTCCAGAAGATCTATCAGCAGACTTGGAAGATGACAGGGGAGAAAAGAGGGGAAGGGAAATGAGGAAGAAGCCTTAACTGTGCAAGAAGTTATTTCTTGATTTTCCTGCAGTTAGGAAATCAGCTAAATGTACTTTTTTTTTTTCTGTACAGCATGTTTCCTCTCAATAAAACTGACCGAATACTGAGCACTCTGAGAAGCAACTGTATAGAAAGGCAGGAGGAGAAGGCTGAAGAAAGCTCCCAGAGCAATGGGGCTAATATAAGAGCTCACATGGTTCTTGTATCAGTGATCTTGTTTAGAGTTTCTTGCAGAGCCTGGCTAATCTTACTCTGACTCTCTCAAAAAGACAATATGCGTCACAAAAATATAGCCTGCGAGTACTTGACACAGCACATGCTGCTTCTATTTGTCTCCTTGAAAGACACTGTATATCTTTACCTGCAGTTAGTCTTCTCTGTGGGCTGAAAAATGTCTGAGCTAGAAGAAGCTTGCCTTAGTTGTGACTACAGCGAGTGCCTGTTGGATCTGCTCCTTCTTCTCAAAGGGCTGTGAGGCAGGACAAGTCAACTGAATTTGGCAGGTGAACAAAAGCTGTTTGGTGACTGTAAGAAAAACAACTGCTCTATGGTTTGGAAGCAGTTCCTGGATTGCACGGTGAATCGGAGCGTGTCCCTCGCTGCTTCACAACAGCTCCACTCCTGAGAGCACAGCCTTGCAGCGAGGCCAAAACCAAATCTCGCAGCCTATGGATTTTCATCTTGTAATAACAGCTTCATTTTCCAGACATGAAGTATATGTCCTCCAGTCACATGTGATGAAATGTAAATGGTACATGTTCTATATACAGCCTTGTTGCCCGTGCTGTCAGCCTCTCCCTGGGAGCCTCAACAGCCCTGCACACCCACCATGCTGATGTTTTCTCATATATCCCCCAACAAAGCCATCCTTGAACCCACAGATTTTACCTACAGGTAACCAGAAGTTTCCTGCATGCTGACAGACCTTTATGGCAGTTAGCCATGTGAAAATATGCAGAAAGACGTTGAGAGGGGAAAAATAAACCAAAATAGAAAAAGCCCTTGTAAGACTGAACAGACTAACTTGTCCAGAGATGCAGGGCTTCCTAACCCCAGACACAGGCCACTTAATCTCTCACACAGCATCAGTGCTGTGTGCCAGAGCCCACGTCAGTGGTGAGACCGTGAGCCAGTGCACACCCAAACCTGGAGCTGTCTGCTCCCACTTTGACAACTCCGGGGTGGCAGCCAGCAGCTGTCTGGGGTATCCCATTGGCAGTGGCGGGGGATGAGGCAGTTCTGGCTTCTGGCCCTGCGAGCCCTCAGGCATGAGAGTGGCCTTGCACGGATGCCTGCAGGCCCACTGCCGACACAAGAGCTGTGCTGCTGGCTTGGGATGCCAAAAGACAGCTTGAGGCCTGGGGTGGGGGCGGGTAGATATGTGTGAGGGCTGGGCTCAGCATAGGAGTTTGTAGTGAGATAGGAAGGTGCAAGTGGGGAAAGCTAGTTAGACTCAGCTTGTTGTTATGGTGGGTGTCACAAGGATGGAACAAGGGAATTAGGACATGCCCATGATCACTGCTCCTTGAGGTGTCTGCTGTCTCTTTACATCTTGCTTCTTACAGCTGTTATTGGTGGCACTCAAAAAAGGTAACTTTGGGCACCTCAAATCTCAGGAGGCACTCACCTCCTGGAGGCTCTGAGCCAAAGCCACCAAGCTTCAGAAACCTTAGTGATATCAGTAGGTTTTGTATTTGACTGTCCACCAAGACTGGTCTGAAATGTGCAAAGAGAAAAGTTTCTTATCCCTTCTGATCCCCTCATTCCAACTCCAGCTGCCCATTTGTTGTGGAGCCTCCTCTGGAGGTTTTCAAAAACCACCTGGACATGTTCTTGTGTCACCTGATAGAGGTGAACTTGCTTTAGCAGGGGGGATGGACTAGATGATCTCTAGAGGTCCCTTCCAATCCCTACCATTCTAGGATTCTATGATACACTTCTACTCATGGCAACAGCAAATCTGTTTTCCGAGGCAGATGAATTGTGTCTGCATTTCCTTCTGCTGTGTGGGCTGCAGAAGTCAGTAGTCACTGGTAGAGCTGGGAGGTGGGGCTAGCAGCAGAGCTCATCTCTCAGCACATCAATATTGCTGCATACCACTGCTGTAGCTCTTGGTGACTGACAAAACTCTGAGGATGTAATGATTCAAGCAACTACCTGCAGTAGTAGTGGTGTGGCACCATTTAAAAGATTTATGCATTATGGACTGCAAAATATTATCACTTGTATGCATTCTTCCCAGGCCCCTCACTTTCCAGAGTACTACCATAGGGTCTGTATCCAGCCTGCTCAGTCACCATCTCTCTCCTCATCCCAAGTGCCTGCTGCAATTCACTTTCACTTTGTCTGCAGAATTAATTTTCCATTCTCTGATTGTTGTATGCTTCTTCTCTCTTATTTGAAGAGTTTCCCTGAAAATATGTTTTGCACTTTTTTCAAGTTCAAGTGGAAGTACAAGTCCGAAACATAAGTCAAGACTGACATAGTTTGCCTTTGTACTTTATTTAAAACAACAAAATATGATAAAATATCCTTGCTTAATACTACTTTGCCAGCTAAAAAACAGTCTGTCCTAGTGTTAGGAAAAATCATAGGCTAAACTGGCATAGATGAGCTGCTGTACAGCTTTTAGAGAGTCTCAAAAAAAACCTGTTTCTTTCTGTAAGTGCAATCTCTATTGTAACTCTGAACAAAGGTTTCTACTTCTGCAAATTATTTTCTAGTCAAAGAAAGTGGGACATTCATTAATAAATGTAAATGTTGGTTTAGAAAATACTGTACGAGTAGAGTTAGAGAAAATTATGCTGTATGTACTCCCAGCCAGTTGTTAGGGCTTTTTTTCCCACCAGAATAATTTTACTGAGCACTGACATTTTTTCTAGGAGTTTTATCTCAAGGTTAATTATAACATTACAATCTGTCCCAAATCAGTAATAATGTAGTTGAACTACTTGCTGAGTGGACAGAATTGCAACTTCAGTTCTTTCATGGTTGATTTATATACCAGAAGAGAAAGAATCTTTTATGCACAACTGCCTTCTGGTATTTTGAAAGAATACATAGTTTGAAATAGCTGAGATTGCAGTTACTGCTCAGATACAAGTGAAAAGCATTCCAGTTACGTATGAATGTTTTATTCATGGCTGCATGTAATATTAATGCAAAATACTTCCACCTCTCTGTTAAAGATTCTATTATCAGTTTGTGATGCTTCAGCTATTTTGGAAGCCAAGACATGAGAGAACGTGTGATTCTAAGCAGTGAGTCAGCTGTTGTCTACATTTACAGCTAAGTAACATGCCTGGAATAACACCTCATTTGACTGGTTCTCCTAATTATTTTTGTGCAAAACCTACTCCCTCTCATGCCCATGGGAATTCAGGAGTGATGCTGACAATAATGACTGGAGAGAATTACTCTATTATTTGTATTTAGACCTGCAAACAGAGTGATCCTTTGTTTACAATGCAGTAAAAATCCAATGAGTATTAAATTGTCTAATTTTGTCTAATTTTCTAGTAGTTGATTGTAGGTCAAATAACTCTTAAGTCTGACTTATCACAGAGGTGTGGGGTTTTTTTATGTATGCTCCTAGCAAGTATATAGCTTGCTTTTCAGCTGTCTTAATGCATTTGTTTCAGCAATTTGAAATCATGTTTTAAGTTACAAGTCAATCTTAGCTGTAATTGTTCAAATTGAAAGAAAAAGCATATATTTCCACAGACTTTCTAGATACTTTTTCCCCCTGAACTTCAGACTATGGGCATGTATCTTAGAGTGAACAATTCTATTTCTATACCACGAAAACTAAGGCAAACTTTGTTACTAATACCAATAAAGGTGGAACCAAACCTGCAGCAAAATATGTACTGCATCAGTACTAGGGTAGTATATAATGAAGTGTTGTCTTACATACTTTAAGGAAAAAAGAGTAGTACTTGACATTTAAAAGGCTCTTCATCTTAAATTTAAAATGCAGTGTATTTCATATAGACATTTAACAGTGATTGTAGCTCCAGTCCTCCCTTTGCCGGTTAATACAAGGAGTCGGAGAAGTCCTAAGGTGAGAGGGAGCTCACCAGTGGCCAAGACACACTGAAGTCACCACTCTGCAACCTGCTCTAAGCACAGGAACTTCCAACCCCTATCGTTCTGTGATTCTGTGAAATTGTCCCTGAAAAAAACAGAGTTGTCATTAGATCTAAGTAGGAGTAACATGGAAATAAGGACAAGCCTTTGGCTGTCTTGATTGTTTGGGTTATATTGCAGAGGGGTTTATGTTTTGTAACAGCAAAACCAAGCCCGGCCCTTCTTCCTAAATGGTAGCTTGTCATCTGATGAGAGCCTTGGAAAAGCCTGGCCAGCTGCTGATACGTGTAAGGCTGCCTCCAGTCCAAGCCATCCATCCCATCTGGAGAAAGGGCAATTGCTGCACTGCATTTGCATCCCTTCTGTAGCTGTCTTGTAACAGCAGCACTCTCTGGACATCAGAAGTTAAGGTAGATGGGTAAAAGCCACCCTGAACTACGGTGCGTCAGTGCACGGGGCACTTGGAAACAGCCCATCCTTGGTTCTTACAGCTCCTGGCTAGAAGCTAGAAAATAAGTACTTTCATGTAGCATTTTCCTTTCTCATTTGTGGGAGACTTCTGCAACTTATCCTGAAAGAAAACACGACTAATGGATTCATAAGTTGAGACTTTGTTTTGTTTGTTTGTTTTTGAGAATTCAGTGAGATTATGTTAAAGGTAAGTCATAGTTCAGCCACAGAAAACAATCTCCAGGATACTCCGGGCAAATGTGAGTTGTTGTTTTCAGAGTGAAGGAATATTTTAGGAAGAAGGGAAAAGTGCTCTGGCACAGCATAAGAAATGAGTGGAAATAATTTCCTGCTATCTGGAATAGATGCTTTCCTTTTCTTCCCGTTAATAAGATGGCACAAAACCTTAATGTGTGCAACTGAGCACAGTGCAGTGGCAGTGTCCCCTTCGACTTTGCAAGCAGCACAGCTGCCCTGAAGCCTGCTGGTGGGGGAGGCCCTGCCAGGGGGGAAGGGAGGAGGAGAGCTGCCCTGTTTCCTTCCTCGCCTGGGGACCCATTCCAGCCATACCACGCTGCAATGCTGCAGGTAGCACAGGGCAAATAACTCTGGGCTTTGAGCAAGAAAGCAAATATAAAAATGACCATGAAAATTGCCCAACCGGCTAGAACTGGTTCCAGCCAGGAACTGAAGCCCTACCTTGAAATACTTAAATCCCATTTGGATGGCATAAATTTACATTCCAGACGAAGAATTAATGGCTTTCCCCTCATATCCTCAGCAGAGATGCCCCAGCATACCAGCTTCTGTATCCAGCATACCAACCTCTGTGTTTTTGGTAGATGGAATTTGTAATTCCTCCAGGAGCTGAATTCTTCTAAGTGTTACTTCTATTTTTGGAATGACTACTTGCTTTACTTAGAAAAAAACCCCTCCCTGTGCTCTTATCAAATCGTAGAGACTACATGAGTCATCTATACAATAAAACTAAACCATCCTTCTCTGTTATGGTGCAGTTTGTCATCATCACAAAGGGATTTATAGAAAACAAACATAGCTGACAGAGTCTGCTCTTAAGCTTCCTGTGTTTAATCCTTGTGCATATTTAGCCAGCTGAACAGCGTATTGCTGGAAAATGGACTGTTGTTACAATGTTGGGTATTGCAGTATCTCCAAAGTCTCGGTTTTCTCCTAATAAAAGCGAATGCCATTCCTCTGACAACTATTGGCTGCCAATCTGTAATCATCTGCCTGAATAATAACGGTGTGAATGCTAATGACTATTGTGCAACTTTGATGAATACGGTTTTTTAAGGCTGTTAAGGCTGCCTGGTGGGCAGTGGTGCTTGCTCATGTAAATGTCTTAAGCCACAGCCTTCACAAAGCATCACCCATGGGCTCTAGCTTCACAGAAAAGTGAATGTGGAAATTTATGAGCCAGTTAGTTACACAGTAAAGCTAAATATAACCAGCTTATTGTAGCCTGAATATCTACATAGGTATAGAGCTTATTAGTAATGTTTCCCAAGTGGGAATCATTTACCTACCAGTTCTCTCCATTACATTTTCATTGTTTGGATTAATCTAGTTAATCGAGTTTGGGCTATCAACAAAATGTTTTGGCTAGCCAGATTTCTAATGGAAATGTCTATAGTTTTGGGCGTTTTAAAAAACTATTCCTTAGAAATTGTCAACAATAATTGCATTTTTAAAATGGTATGTGGATCCAGTTCTTACTGAAAGGCAGGAAGAGTTGAGTGCCTAGTTCCTTTAGGCATTTAGGGTCTACAAAACCCACTCATAAGTAAACCCTTTGATGAGCTGCTCCTTGCTCTAAGGAGCTCGCCTCCATGATTCCTCTTGCATGAGCTGGCAGCAGGTGTTTATCATCTCCCTCATAGGTACTATTTGCTAAGCTAAACAATCCTATCTTCTCTCTTCTTGTAAAGTTGTCCCTTCTCCCTCTGATCACTCTCACAGCCTCTCACAGCACTAGTTACACCTGGAGCATGGATGGGAAGACCTGTGTCTGATAGTCCTGGGGAGCTCCCCTTTATTGCATCACCCTTCCCTTCCAGCCATCTGGCCTAGCATGCTCTAATGTTACATCTGCTTCCTACACACTCGGTTTGCCTCTTTTCTCTCCATTTTCAAGCAGATTCTTGTCCCCAGGTCTGTGACCTTTGCAGAAGCAAGCTCAGATGCTTGGTCTAGCGTGCAGCCTGAGATGTGGCTCTCTTAGTCTTCCTGTCAAAGTTGTTCCACAGCCCTAAGAGATTTGATATTAATTCAGCTAAAGAGAGAGAATGATTCCTTCCTGGCAGGAAGTTCTCAGGAACTTCAGGGCTACAGTTCCTGCTTCAATGCAGTATGTCTATGGGATGTTGCTACAGAATGTTGTGGTGTATAAAGCGTTCAGGTGTTTCAAGATGAGGTAGCCACAGAAAGGAGTTTAAGTGGCACATACATACCGGACTTAGGGAGTCTAGTTGACTTAGAGTTTGCACTTTTCTTACAAGTCACAGAATCACAGAATGGTAGGGATTGGAAGGGATCTTTAGAGATCATCTAATCTAAAACCCCTGCAGAAGCAGGTTCATCTAGATCAGGTCGCATAGGAACATGTCCAGGCGGGTCTTGAAGACCTCCAAGGAAGGAGACTCCACACCCTCCCTGGGCAGCCTGTGCCAGGGTTCCCTCACCCTCACAGTGAAATAATTTTTGCTTATGTTTAAGTGGAACTTTTTGTGTTCCAGTTTCACTCCATCATCCCTAGTCCTGTTGCTAGCTACAATAGAAAAAAGGAATGCCCCAACCTCCTGACACATTGCTGCAAGTCATTGCTGCACAATACAACAAGAATATGAAGGAGTTAACAATTCCTGTACTAAGGGAACACTTCTTGTATTGCACCATGGGCTGATTAATTGAAGAGTTAAAAGAAATGCTGAATAACATCCAGATGCTTGAGTATATTTAGGTGCTCTGTTCCCATGGGCAAACAGAAGACAGACTGACAGTATAACAGGAGTCAGTGTAATGGTATGACATTGTGCAATTAAGGCTGTAAGAAAATGGAAGGGTGAAAATGTGGAAGGATGAGTTAAGGTTCCCCAGACAGTCTTATTTCTGGTATTTCATATATTTCCTGCATTTGACTTTGCAACCTACACATTCACTCATCATAACTTTCTGTTGCTGTATGTAGGCATGGCTTGAATATGCAGTTTTCTTGCTAAAGAAGTTGTCTTAGAAATGTAAAGCTTTCAGCATCTTTCAGCTTCAGAAGAAGGTCAGCTCAAGCCACGTTCTGTGAGGGCTCGTGCCATCAGCTGACCCAGCTGAGCAGGGCAGGACATGTGCACCCAGGACCTCCCACCTGCAGAGCTGGCTGCCCAGAGGTGACAGTCGAGATCCGGAGAGGT
Organism: Colius striatus; assembly: GCF_028858725.1. Taxonomy (NCBI): domain Eukaryota; kingdom Metazoa; phylum Chordata; class Aves; order Coliiformes; family Coliidae; genus Colius; species Colius striatus. The sequence goes on along the minus strand of NC_084761.1, from coordinate 70,961,124 downwards.
GGTAATTGAAACGCTGCTTTCCCTGTCTGTAGTTCCAGGGAACTGACTTCTGTGTAATGACTCCAGGTCACACTTCCAGATGGTGTGTGCAAAAAGCTCTCCATTTGCTTAGCAACTGAGAGAAGCTGTACCAGCCCCAGTGCTCCTTTGACGGTGTGTGTAAGCATCGTCCCACGGTTTGCCTGTCACAGCAGGACTTGCCAGTGACCTTTCCTAATGTAACCCAGGCGTTAGCCCCTTGCTGAACTGACTGTGTTGTAACACAAGGTGAGATTTAGAGAGCCTGGCAATGGCATTTTAATGCCACAATTTTTTAGAGGGCTTAGCGTAGATCCTGAGGCATTCCTAAAATGGAAAACAAAATTTCTGCTAAGCTCTCCCATATACATTTTTGAATGAAGCATTAGAGCTTGCATTATTTCACTCTCTCATCAGGGCTTCTTCAATCCCTGGCCCTTTTCAGATCAAACAGGCACTCTGTGTGCAGAACAGCTGCTTGTACTGTGGGGGCACAAACCAGCACGAAAAAATATACTGGCAGCAGATGGGTAGCCCTGAATGGAAAAGAAAACCTTGTGGTTTTCACGTCTTGGATTAGAGTTTGGGAGCATTACATAAGAAGGAAATGGGGGGAAAAATGCAAGCTTAAGAGAAGATAAAATCTGATTAAAACGCAGACTAATATAATTGCAGAACATTACTCAGGCTTTCTTGTGGAGAGAGAAAAATGTCTGCTATTGTGCTGCTATAGAAACCACAGAGGGTCTGTGGGTAGGTGAGGGTGCATATAGCACTGCCCTCCCTCCCCTCTTTCTCCTCCTGGAATGAAGATTCTATCTTGCTTGGAACGCTTGGCCTTTGCTGGGCAGGACATCTCTCTCAGTACAGAGAGAAGCTGTTTTTCTGTTTATGTAGTTTCTTTTAATATCTCTGTTCCCTCTCTCATTTGTTTTGCTCTTGGAAGGTGACATGGGGCTGTGTCAGAGATGGGGGTAAACTCTGGTCTTCTCGGGCTTTTCACAGGGGTAGATCAACTTGGCTCTACATGTTGGGATCATGGGACATACACACTGTGCTGTGAACAGAGAGCTTTCTTCTATTTACTCCTGTAAAGCCAAACAGAGAATTTACATTGCTTTGGAAAGTAAACACTTAGCTGGAATGAGCTGTCACTGTCCATGTTTCTGAACACTGTGTCCACACCACTTGTTTCTCTGAAGACATGCTTTAGAAGTTAATTGCCAAAATACTGGACAAAACAAAGTGAGATTCATTCCCTGGCTGTCGATGGAAATGTCTTTATGGAAGGTGTCAGATGCATGCAAACTTACCCTCTGAACAGTGGCACAAAATAATAAACTCCAGAAATGTGTCCCTGAAATGTGGAAGTGTGTATTTGTATGTTCTGGTTTAGCAAGGAGCAGCTTTTGGCTTAGTAACAGGGGGAGCGGGTTGCAGTGAAGACCCGGTAAAGAGTTTGCGGACTCTCCCCCGGCTCCTGGGTTCACACCCACCTCCGGCCTGGCTGGGCCAATCTGGCGCCTCTGCGATCACTATTTAGGGGACGGGAATTTGGAATGCGAGTCAGGAGGTGTAAGAGTGATACAAGATGGAGGCGACCACGCGGACCCTTCAGCCAGAGAAGGAGAAAGGAAGGAGGAGCAGTAGACCGGAGACCCTTCTGCAAGCCGTGGCGAGAATGCAAGCTGTGCCCCTGAAACCTATGGAGATCCGTGGCAGGACTGAGAGCCAGCAGCAGCTCCATGTGAGTGAGCCCGGACGGGCGAGGGACTGTGTGGGGAGACGGCCATGGCCCAGGCCGTGCTGGAGAGCCTGCGTGCCGCAGAGCAGCCCCACACGAGAGGCAGAGAGGAGCTGCAGCCTTTGGAATGGGTGCGCGTCGGAGCAGCCCGTGCAAGTCTGCCCTGTGTGTGAGTTACCCCATGGACTTGCAGGGAGGACTGGCATGGAGTTCACCCGTCCTGAGGAGGGACAAACGGCAGAAGCTATCGGGAACAGACTAACTGAAACCCCCACTGCCTGCCCCCCCGAACCGTTCAGGGGGGGACAGGGTAAAAACCCCGGGATCAGGGCTCTGAGCCCGGGAAGAGGGGAGGGGTGGCAAGAAGGTGTTCTTAAAAAGGCTGGTCGGACTCTTCATTGATGCATTACTCTGGGTTGTTTCATTTTGGTTATGTTTTGGGGTTTTGGGGGTATATTTTAGTTGATGTTCATTAAATTATTTTCTGTTTTGTTCCCCAAACCGAGTGGCCTGGTCTGTTTTGTCCTGATCCTTAAGCGGCAATTAAGCTCTCCCTGCCCTTGAGCAATTCTCAGCCTCTTTGGTACTCGAGGCTAATCATGGCCTTTGTTCCCTGATGGGCCTAAACCACGACATTGTATCAGCTCCAGCCCACAGCCATCTGGGCTAGGGCCTTGTCTCTGACAGCAGTCACTTCTGCAGAGCCGAGAGGAAGACATAAGAAATGTTGTATTAAAAAGACTGATGGATGAGAACACCTGTCTGCATTGTGTTTGAGCTCCTTCTGGTCCACAATAATTAAAAGACTGGTGCAAAGACTGAGTTTATGCTAGCAAAAAGTACTGTAAAAATGCATTTTCTCATAATTTAGAAATGAACTCTCCTTTGTACAGTGATAGCTTTAATTTTTGTCCCAGCACCTTCCACCATCAACTCAGTGGCTCAATTATGTATTTTACAAGAACATATTTTGTGTATCAGTTTTTTCAGAAGTTCCATCTTTCTGTCTGTCTAATTGTTTTGCTTTTCATGTTCTATGACAGAGGAAGAATATCCCATTCTCCGGTTATTTTAGCACTATAATTCAGTTTCTGATTAATCATCTCCTGTTTATTGAGGTGTCTCATTTTTGTCGTCCTTTCCCATTTCCCCTTTTCTCCCATATCCCTTTAGGTGTTGGAGAAGCCACTGCTGCTTGCATGGCTGTATATTAGCCCTAATTATTTATTTGGGGAATGGTGTTAAAATATTCTTTGTAGGCTTCCAGAAGCAATCTCTTGTTCCTCTAATCCCATTGCCACTGCAGTCAACCACACAATGTAATCGCTTCTACAAATTCCTCCATCTCCTTTTAAAAGCAGTCAGACTTGATTTTGCCCTGCCACTAGTGCTGTTCTGGTGTTCTGCTGCTCCAACCGCAGAGTTGAGATTAAACCCACTTGTTCTCATGATGGCATTGACCCTTAGTTTTAACTTTCCTATCTCCTCCATTTCCCAAGCCCCACTTTCATTCTTTTGCTAAACTGAATACACCAAGTGTTTTTATCCTCTTCTGAAATGGGCTGTCCAGTCCCCAGTCATCTTGGCGATTTTTGTCTATACTTGTTCCAGTTTGATTCACTCTTGACTGGCTGACAGTATCTCACAGATCTTTCCTGAAATCACTTACCTGACATTGCTGGATTTATGTTTCCCTTTTAACATAGCTCCTACTCATCTTGTGATTAACTGGAGCTTCTTTTCCAAGTGCTGATGTCATAGTCAATGGAAGAAATTTTTGTGATTAATCTCTGCATGTCATTAATACTATCAAATTTAATTATATTTTCATTAATCCAGTCCTAAGAGGCAGGCGGTTTCTCAAACATACTATTCCCACACTTGTTGGAACTGATGATGTCTCCCGGCTCTGCCAACAGCAGATTTCATTAGCATGCTTGTGTTCTCGATGGCACTACTATAATGAAGATACGAAGGACGACAGAAGAATCCCACAGAGCAGCTTTCCTTTGCTCTGGCACTTCCCACATAACACCGCTCTGTCATTGCCTCCTGATCCCCACGCCTTCTGCTTAAATCAGCATTTCCTGTCTGGATAGTATCAGGTATTACTGACCTCAAATAGATTACATCTAAACATACTGCCTTTCTCTAAGGAAAACGGAAACAAAATCCTATCAGGGAAAGACAGCACGTTGAACCGACATCTCGTATAATCACTTACTTCATTTTATCCCATTTATTCCCATATCTTTAATCCTTCTTTCCTTCAACATTTGTTCACGTTATTGTAAATTATTCCCCATCCTTTCATAAATGCAAGTATTCCAGAATGATTTGGGACCTAAAGTAAAACTTTTTGCTTCTTTCACTCCCATCTTCACACACGTGGCCTGTCTGCACTCTGGACGAGACAGTTCATTTTTCCCCACTGCAGTAATTAGACTTGATTTAATTCATGTTACTTGTCTTCCTTCTGCTCCTGTCTTTCACAGAATCATCGTTAATAAAAACAGAAGAAAAATGCTTATTGCTTTTGTAAACATTGCCAGACTCTCTTCAATCTGTATGCCCCTCTCACTGCATGACAGCCGTGTTCTTTTTTTTTCCTTAGGTGAAGTAATTGCTTCTAGCTGCCATTATTTCTCTTTGGTATTTCCTCATCTTGAAGACAAAAGTTAGAATAGCGATCCTCCTCCCTGTTACCTGTAGGTCTCTTTCCAGTGACCTTTGGTACCAAGCTGACAGATCTTCCATGAAGCTCTTTGCTTAAGATATAGCTTTGACTAAGCTATAGTGTCCAGATAACTTCTGCTGCTCTGGCAGAAGGGAATCCATTCTTTCATTTGTATTTGAGTCACCAATCCTTTCAGGCCCATGGATGTTTTTTCTAATCAGGTCTCTTTACTCTTTTCCATTTTGGCTTAGAATGTCTGTTTATAAACCTATATTTTACCCATCCATTTATTATAAACTGAAACTATCAATATTTTCTCTGTGACCTTAATAGCCTTATGGTATACTCACCACCTACAAAGCTAAGCCACTGTCACCTCTTGCTAGGCTGGTGGCTGGCAGAGCAAGCTGTCTCTCTGTTGTACGCCACAGGGCTCAGCCCCAGGTGTCACTCATAGCATCTGCTCTCACCTTGATGTCTCGGAAAGCAGCAGCTACTGGGGAGCAACAGCGTGTTTCATTCTGTTCCAGATGTCTTTCTCCATATGCATAGTTTTGCAGGTTATAGAAAGCTCTGCACAAATACCTGTTTGCTGCGATGGTGACTGTCTTGGGCCCAATGTCACCATCAGGTTCTACCCCTGACTCTTTTAACACTTTCTTTGCTGAGGTTTTCAGCCAAACATTTTGGGTCTGTTCCTTCTTTTTGCACAATCAGTGTTCAGTTTTACTCAATAGCCTTTAATAAGAGGTCTGTCTTTCCTGAATACAGCAGAGAGATTTTACCCTGCTACGTTACCTCTCTCCTGGCAAGTGCAAGTATTATTCCTCCATTTTGCTGTACGGGTGCCTTGCTCACAGTTAAATGTTTTGGGTCCTTTATATGGACCACTTCCTGCTTCCAGGCTGGTACAACCCACCCCCTCTTCTCTCCATCATCTTCTGTTGTCTCAGTAACCATTGCTGTGTCCTTGTTTCACTCGATTTTTCCCCCTGTTCCTGTGTACCACAACCGACCTGGGAGGGCACAGACCCCTCCCAGCCTTGTCCCTTGGTTTCAATTCTGTTCTTTACAGTCGCTAAAGTTCTGATTTTAGTCTGGTTTTACAAAGGTGAAGGGGCAAAGGGAAGGGCAAAGGAGAAAGGGGAGAGAGGAAAGAGTAAAGGGGAAAGGAAGGCTTCCTGGAGAGGATGGAGGTGTGGAACTGTCGGCATACAGGCCCTGACATAAGAAGCAGTGCTGACCTGCCCCTGGCAGGGTGAAAACCAGACAGATAATTCAGACTTCATGCCGCGCCGGCTATGTTGGCGTCTACTGGGCGGGACTTTGAGCTGTAACCCCAGCTCTGAGGTCTTCGGACACGCTCAGTCGGTTGCCGCTAAAGCACCGGAGACGGCAGACACCGGAGCGGTGTGCCGAGGTCGCACACACAGCGAAACATACACATGTACAGAAACGGACACAGGAATATACAGACACACGGACAAGGACACAGAGACACAGATGGGCAGACAGAGACACAGACAGACATGTGCAGACGCAGAGACACAGATACACAGACGGGCACACATAGACACAGATGGGCACACGTAGTCACAGACAGACACAGAGACTCAGGCACACAGGCACACAGACATATACAGACACGGGGAGACACGGGCACACAGACATACACAGACACGCTGATACACACAGAGACGCAGAGACACGGACACACAGACCACCCCCGCATCACCCAGGCTTCTCGTCGTGCCCATAAATGTATAATTTCTGTCAGTCGTCACCACTCCTCCCATGCCTCCATCCCCCGGCCGCCCTTAACGCAACCAGTGACCCCCACCCTCCTCCTCCTCCTCCGCCGCCGCCGCCGCCGCCGCCGCGCTCGGCAACGCCCGACAAGAGGCGGGGCTAGGGGCGGGAGCCCCGGGCTCCGAGTGGCGGCCAGGGCGGGGGCGGGGCTCGGTGCGGCAGCCGCGGGCTCTGAGTGGCCGCCGGGGGCGGGGGCGGGGCTCGGGGCGGGGGCGGGAGCGAGAAAAGCGGCGGGGCGCGGCGCCGGCCGTGGCGGGCGCGTGTGGCGGTGGAGCGGCGATGCGCCTGACGCAGAGCATGTGCACCATCGCGGAGTGCGCGCCCGGCGGCGACGGCTGCCCCGCCGCCGCCCGGACCCGCCTCGTCAAGATCGCCGTGGTGGGCGGCAGCGGCGTGGGCAAGACAGGTGAGGTGTGGGGCGAGCGCGGCTGAGGCGGCGAGCGCGGCTGAGGCGGCGAGCGCGGCTGAGGCGGCGAGCGCGGCTGAGGCGGCGAGCGCGGCTGAGGCGGCGAGCGCGGCTGAGGCGGCGAGCGAGCGCGGCTAACGGTTGTCTGTTTGTGCCTGCCCGCAGCGCTGGTGGTGCGGTTCCTCACCCGGCGGTTCATCGGTGACTACGAGAGGAACGCAGGTATGCAAGCGGCCGCGCCGCAGTGTTCCCGCCGGGCCGGGGGAATCGGGTCCTCCGCCGTCGGGGAGCCGGTTACCGTGAGGGGCGAGCGGGCTCTCAGCCCCGGAGCGGGCTGTGCGGCTGAGTGGGGGTTGCGCGGAGCCCTGGGAGTCCAAACCGAGCGCGCTGCCAGGTCGCGCCTGTGAAAGAACTTAGAACCGGGGCGGATGGGGGTTTCCCCCTCATCCCCACCCGCCTCCTAAATGGCCGAGCTCCCCGCACCCCCGGGAAGGGGCGGCAGTGCAGGCGGCCGAGGAGCACAGCCGCGCTGCACCCCGCCAGAACTTGCTTTACACGGTGAAAATGTCCCTCAGCGAAGGAGTCTCTGAGCTATAACAAGAAAACATTCCATAAACCGAACATCGTATCATCCTTTGCAGACCTGATGCCAGCAGCTTAGTGGGGAAGGCGAAGAAGTGATGCTGCATACTTAATTGAGTGCAGTGGGAAGTCTTAACTATTGTAGATATAAAATATCCAGCATCCTGTTGATGAAATGACTTGAAAAAGCCAAACAAATGAAAAAAACCACACAACAAGCTGGGCGGGCAGCAGAGAGCTTTTTAGAAAAATGGTTTGCTAAAATGCAGAAATACTGAATGACCAGCTGCCATTCTATAATAGCTGGTTATTTTGCATGCTCACCTTTATTGTCTAAGCTAAGATGGTCTTTATTTAAGAAGTAATTGAGGTCCAAGTTGCACAATACTAAATGCCAAGCTTCAGAACAAGTCAATGCAAGATTAAATCCCAGGCTTCTAGTAAAGCTATAAATTTATGGGTTGTTACATGCAAAAAGCTTGTAACACTGGTCCCTCACTCCATAAACAGCAATACAACTTGTCTTGCACAACTGATAGGCAGCAGAAGCATTGTTTGTCTGTGTGTAGAGCGGTGGCTGTACTCATGAGCCTGTTGATGTTCTTGTCAGGTAACCTCTACAGCAGGCACATCCAGATAGATGGAGAGATGTTGGCTATTCAAGTGCAAGATACTCCGGGAGTTCAGGTGAGACGGATGCAGCCATGAAGTTTATCAAAGTGTCCCTAAACCTCTGTGTGTGTCCCTCTGGGTGCAGTGTCTTGTTATCGTCTGTTGCAGTGTTGAGTGTTCTGCGTGGGAGAGGTGGTAACTTGTGCCATAACCAGTGAAGCCAGATGTGTTGTGTGTCTGTAGTATGCTGGTAGTCAAAGAAAACAACTTGCTCTTTTGGCAAATTATTTGTACGCTGGAGGCCTAACACTTCTGAGGAGCTGAGTTACTGAAGTATCTTCTCCCTGTGTGCTGGGGATGTTGGACACAAAATTAGAAAGAGTTCTGTGCAAGTAAGGTAGATGCAGAGGAAAATGTTATGACCAGCGCCCAACAAACCTCACAGATGTGTATGATACATCAGGCTTGGCTTTCTATTGTGGCTGTACTTGTTAGTGTGTCACAAGTTAAAAGTTTCAATGTATAGACCTGAGTAATGCTGGATTGTTGCCTTTCTTAACTGGGCAGCACTCCAGGTCTAAATGCTTCCAGCTCATATCTTTGCTTCCCCAGACTTACTGTCTAGCCAGTTAATTTCCCATTTTGTGGAACTACAAAGTCTTTCTCTGCATGCAGAACTACTCAGGTCAATTTTCCATTTGAGTATAGCAAAGTCCAGTGTTAAATTCCAGCTTTTTTGCAGCTGAATCAACATACGCATGTATTCGCCACGCTCAGATGGAGTTTGTACTTACAATGTGAAATGCAGACATTTATGTTCTGAAGCTGTAAAACGCCGTTTGGCTTTACAGACTCCTTAAAGACAGATTTCTTTAATCTTTTATGAGTTCAGACATCTAATTTGAGATGATTTGTTTTTCAGATCCACGAACACAGTCTGCATTGCAGCGAGCAGTTGAACAGATGCATTCGGTGGGCGGATGCCCTGGTGATAGTCTTCTCCATCACAGACTATAAGAGCTATGAACTACTCAGTCACCTTTACCATCATGTTCGACAGCTACATCCAGGGAACGCAGTCCCTGTTGTCATTGTGGCAAACAAAGCTGACCTCTTGCATATCAAAGAGGTAGATCCTCAGCATGGACTTCAGCTGGCCAACATGCTGGGCTGTACTTTCTACGAAGTGTCTGTCAGTGAAAACTATAACGATGTCTTCAATGCCTTCCACCTCCTCTGTAAAGAGGTCAGCAAACAGCAAACTACCAGCACCCCTGAGAGGAGGAGAACCTCTCTTATTCCACGGCCAAAATCGCCCAACATGCAGGATCTGAAGAGAAGGTTTAAGCAAGCTTTGTCTGCCAAAGTCAGGACTGTTACTTCTGTTTGACAGCAGAGCTGTTGGCCTTCCCAGTGTTTAGCCTGAGACTGCAGCCTGGGGTGTTAAACACTGGCACATCTAGAGTCTTGAGGCATTGTGAAAGGATGGTTCAGGTAGCCTTTTGCATGGCTGGAGAAGTTTTTAAGAGGTTGCTTATAAAAGGAACAGTGGCAGACTGGAAAGGGAAAAACAAACTCAGAACCTCTTAAAATAGTTCTAGGATGTGACTTGCAGAACAAGTATTTTCACTTGGAAAAGGAACTTTCCAGTAAATGAAGCAAGCTTTCAGTTTGCCTTTTCTCCAGTCGGCAGATTTGGCTTTCATTTGTGCAGAAACAACTTTCTAGCTATAACCCAACTTGTACTTGAGCAGGAAAACACCCTGAACTGCAGTTCACTGTTTAGAAGTAACCACTTGAGACTTGTTTTCACATGGATGAAGGACAGCATGATGTATCTATTTAATTTTATTGCACAGTAGAACTGTTTATTTCCCATGTATTTCAAAACAAACAAGCAAACATGAAATCATTCTGTAAAAATAAGTGTAAAATAAGTGGACATGACTGGGTATCAAGACTGTAAACAATGGTCTTTTATTTTTTTACTAGCTATGTTATTGCTGACAACTTGACCAGACTCTTTGTATGCAAAACTATTGTCCCCAGGGTGTAAATGTCTGTAATTATAAATAACTCTGGGTTTTTTTTACAGTCTGAAAAATACTGTCCAGACTAAATGATCCAACATGGAGCTTTTGAGGAATGAGAGTGGAGGTGGAGTGATTGTCCATTACAGCTGCCACTGTAAGATACTTCTGTCTGTGCACCAGGCACAGAAGGGAATACGGCTGTGAACCAGCTTGGTGGGAAGCACAGCTGGCTCCAGGCAATGAAGCTGGTGATTTGTTCTGAGCTGAGCCAGCCTCTCTTCATCCTAAAACATGTGGCAAGTTTTTGTCTCAAACAAACTTTTTGTTTTTACATTGAGCCAATGGAGTTCACAGGCTAAAGGCCTTAGACACATGCACTTTAAAAAGCCAGTTGTGCTTTTGTTTAAACTGTAACTTATTTATTTTGTGTACAGTTACTCCTCAGAGGGAGTGGACTTTTCATTCTTACTGCCCGGTTCAACATTAAATCTTTTGAATTGTATGTTTCCTTGTGTATTCCTGTGAGGTAAGAAACAATGGGCAATGACCAGTGAACTGTAGAGACAAAGTAATAGTTTTCTCAAGGTAGTTAACATACTAGTTAGCAGGCCTTTCCTGCCTACACTGGTGCTTTATTAGCATAAACCACAGTGGGAGGGCTCTCACAACTGCTTTACAACTTCCTTTTATGAAAGTCTTTCAGGAGAGGAAGTGAATAAGGCAGAGACCTTTCAAATTAAAATGGAGTTCTTGCAGTTTCCTGTTGTGAAAAAAAAAAAACCTACAATGAGGAAAAGAAAGGTGTGAGGTAGGTCAAAATGTGGAAGAAGACTGAGTGTTTCAAAAGACTCCCACTTTTTATGTTTTGAGCTTTATCACAATGCAGCACTTAACCACGTTATCAGTCTTCAACTATTTTATTTGTATTTAAAGTAGCTTTACTTCATGCCATCTGGAACAGAATGCTTGTACTGGGACTTGAGAGGCTGCTGCACAGGCTCACCTGGTCAGGTGGGTCATCTGGGACAGGGAAACCCTGCCAAGGTCCTACTCATGATAAACTCTTTGACCTTGAGTTACCAGCCAAGTGACTTAGGTCTAGACTTGCAAACAATGCTGCGCTTGCCCTTCCAGTCTCAGCTTATTGCCAAATATTGCTTAGCTTATTAATACCCTAGTGAACCCGTTTGCTAAGGGTAGCTTTGTGCTGTCTTCTCCTGCCTTTTGAGTAGTCACACACAGAGGGCTTAGATGCTACTTGCTGTGGTCCTGCATGTGTCCAAATCAAGTCTCTTGCGCTGTTCCTGCTCAGATGTGACTAGCAGCAGACCTCTTATCCCCCCGGCCTGTTCCATGAGGGCAGGTGATGTGAAGCTACTACAGCTATTTCCTATAAGTAAGGACCTAACAGTTATGCAAGAGCCACTGGAAAGTTTCCACTCCAGTCTTGATCTAGAAGAGGACAGAGGACCAGTTTTTTGTGACCGTCTTATTTCATCTCTTCAGCTACAGAGTATGACATGGTGGCTGAGTCCCAGCATCCATGGTTACAGCTGTGGCCCCACTGGCTGAAAACAGTCCTCCAAAGTGTTGGCCTGGAAAAATACTTGCTGCCTCAGTCAGAGGAGCTACCTGACCCATAAGAAGTGCAAGAGCACCAGTGTCTGCTTAGACTCACTCTCCTCTTTCTCAGTGTCCAATACGGTATGTCCAAGTCAGAGACCTGAGAGAATCTGATGAAAGACAGGTGAGGGAGAGAAGGCTGCAACTGTCAGCCTCCATCATCTCAGGAAAGTGGCAGCATCTCACAGATGTGAGTGCCTAAGCTCACTGGCCAGGGAGGCTGCTGGACATAGAAGAGCCTTTCTGCTACCTACAGGACATGCAAAACCCTCCAGGACACCTCCCAAAACAGAAGGTCTAGGTTCTAAGGGGTAATGAAATAGAAAAACAGGTCACAGGAATACACAGTCCTGGCATGTGTAGCCCTGTATACTAGGAGAGGAGAAGACAAGATGAGGTTTGGCATAATAGGGGCATTGCTTTATTGATTACAGAATTTACAAAACATTCATACTCCAAGATTAAACACTGCAGAAGGAGAGAAAAGAAACCAAGAGACTGGCTATTTGCTTTCCAGTTGCTCTCTTCAAACAATTTCTTGGGCTTTTAATATTGCAATCTCATAATATTTCTCATGTTTTATAGCACAAAGTTCCATTCTATAGACATTCTTATAAACTGCTCTTCCATAAAGGCAACTTTGTCCATGCTTTATAATACCTCCATTGTTTCCTTCTAGCTACTCAGAAACGAATTTAAATCAAAATGCACCCTTCTCTGAAGACCATTGTAAACATTTAAAAGAACTTACCCTAGCTAGTGAACAAAGGTTAAGAAGCTACTTCCCATTTAATCTATTCCTTTGGCATAATGAAGAATGCTATGACAGAGTGTACGTCACTTAGAATTTCACATTCTCACCTTGGTGTAAGCTATAGTCTTAGCATCCCTTGGATGAAGCAAGAGGATGCAGCTTTAGAGCTCCTCCATTTTATGTTGCAATTTGGAAGTCTTGGTGCACTCCACAATCACGCTCTCTATTGGCTGTGGCTTTTTTATCACAGATTGTATCAAAGTTTCATAAGGAAAAATTACATAACTGAATTTGAAAGCACCTCTTTCACCAGCATAAATTAAAAATAAAAGCTGTTCTCTAATCATGCTGTTCAGAAATGTAGCTCAAGAAAGAATCTGTCGCTGTGGCCTCTTGGAGATGGGATCATGCTTTTTGGTTTTTTTTTTTCCCGTTCTCTTTTTGTGAGAGGAGGATTCCTCCAGGGTTATCATCAAACCACCACAGCCCATATGTCCTCCTGTGCAACCCTGCGGAGAAATGTGCCATCAGAAACAGCCTTTTTTCTCAGGATTGTGGGTGGAGAAACTAGAGCAGGAACTGGGAAGGTGAGAGAGAAGCAACCACATAAACCCAGCCCTTGGATCTCTGCTGCTCTGCCTCTACCAGTCCCGCTGGGAGAGCACCACTGGCCTGGGAGGGGGCGAAGTAAGAGCAGAGGTGGTTAATGCTGCGTAAGGCATACGTGTTTTACAGGGTAATGTGACAGAGAGGGTGGATTTTGCTAGCCTTTCACTCCCTCAGCAGCACTTCCCACCAGAAGCAAGAAACCCCAGCAAAAACATCAGGAATATTCAGTGAAAAAAGTGCTGCTCGGGGAGTGCAAATTCAGCCTGACCCGCTCCTCAGCTGCTCCTTTTCCAGGGCATTATTAGAAATCCTTGCCACACGGCGCGAGGCCGGGATGATTCAGTGCCGCACTGTGTTGCCGTTAAGGAGCAGGGAGCTGTTGCCAGACAACCTGCGCCATTTTGCAGAGCTGCCTGTGGGCTGCACGTGTTCACTTGCAGCCAGATACCCAGCTGCTTCACTCTGTTTCAGCTGGAGCCATAACTGCAGTGGGGAACATGACATTTTTTGGAAGGCTATTGGGAAGAGTGACAGACCAGGGATTGGATGTTTCCAGCTGAGGCACTCACTCATTTTCTCCACAGATCCTCCCTGTTAGATATCGGTATCGGGCTGGAGACGGTCTGTGGCAAACAACAACTCAATAGCACTATGTGGTGTCAGGAGTGCAGAGGAGAGCACAATTACCTGAAAGAAAAGGGACAAGAAACAACAAGTCAAAATGAAGGAGATGGAGACTGGTGGCCGTACTAATGAGCCGTGGATATGAACTGTTTGCTTCACCCAGCACTAGACTGGCTGTGTGTTTCTACTGTTTACTGACAGGGCAATACAAGTTGCCCAGTGAAACTGTCTGCTCGCTAATAACTGTAGTTAAATCACTTTCAGGAGCATAATGACTGGTAGCATTGTACTCTTAATGAATGTGTGCTTTGACTCATTTCTACCCACACCTCACCGGGTGATTTGTTGTGACTGCCATCCATCGTGTTTACTCGAGGCACCAGCTGATGAAGCAAGGGTTTTCTCTCCTAGAGCACAGTTTGGAGTGACGGCCATTTCCTCTCTGTTGAAGGTAAGGCAGAAGTGCCCTGGCCTGCTGTGAGAAGCCACGGTCCCTCTTCAGAAACATCTCTTCAAACCAGACATAGGCACATTGGGACCAAAGCTCAGCCTTGAATGCTGCTGAGATCCTATTGCTTTTGTTTGGTCAAGTTTTGAATCGAGTCACTACAGCCATGATACACATCCTGCTAGATGCAGACGTCTGTGTCTCTGAAGTGAAAACCGGTGTGCAGGTGCCCAGCGCGAAGGGTCCTCTGCAGGGCAAGGCTATCAGTAAGGGCTGGGCGTATATGCTCTAGCTACATGGAGCTAACTCAAAGTTGTAGGACACTGCTCCTAGAAAGCCCCAGGTTTGGTAGTGTTCAGGGGGTGGGGACTGCAGGGACACAAGGGCAGATTTATCTTACTATCTCAGCTGAACATGAATTTGCTTTGGTGCAAATCTGAAGAGAGGAAGCACAAACTCTAACAACAGAAAATGCCCGTGTGTTCGTTTCCCAGAGTAGCTATCAAACCACTTGTGTTCTTCATTGCCTGGCTTAAATGTGCAGTACTCCTGCATTTCAACCTTTTTTTGTTGTTCTTTCTTTCATCTTTTCACTTCAAATCATGAAAGGAATCTGGAGTTAAGTTACTACAGATTCCTTCTGTACTGATGTCTCCCCCTCATTTCTCCCCTTCCCTTGTCCTCCCACACAATCTGTGTCAAACTGACACTGATTCTCTCTTCTACTTCCTATGGATAAAAAACTCCCTGTAATTTGCAGATGCCAAATGCTGACAGTGTCTTACTTATGTTATGTGAGAATCGGACTATAGCACAGTATGTGCTCATCTTGTTATCATGCAGCTTAATTCTGAAAAACACGAGGGGACACGTTACTGAAGTTTTTTGGGTGTACAAGCCAACCATCAACTATAGCCACTGCAAGCAATGTCTTCTTGGAGCTCCACCACAGAACCCTGAGGGGATTTGCGCAACTAATAGCAAGCCCAGAGAGGAAAATAGGAGCTGCAACGTTAACGTCTGAGGAAGGATGCAGCAAAACACAGTGTGACTTTCCTCCTTTCCCCTCAGTATCTCTGAGGGGCCATTGAGGGAGATTCATGTGAGTTTTGCTCCTTCATTTCTACAGAGAAAGGGAGACTTGCCCAGATAAGTAACGTCCATCTCTTCTCTAGGCAGGTCTCCTTTGTAGACCTCCTCCTCGTTCAGTGGAGCGTGCCTGTCTTTGCTGCTTCACCCAAAGGACTCCCTTCCTGATGGCAGCTGGGGAGCCCAACTCACTGACCCGCCTTGAGCGGCTCTCCCTGAGCACAGGGCAGGCAAGGCTGCAGCTGACATCTGATGGTACATCCAGAGGGGTCAGTCTGTCTGCACGTCTCAGCCACAACCACACAGACAGCTGTGCATGTTGGGAGGAAGAAATACCCACTTGTGTGCTTTCTCCTTTTTTTTTACTCTCCAGATTAAAGTGGGGAAAAAAAAAAGGTGATTTCTTCCTTTGGAAGCAGGATACTTCTCACTAGGTCAGAGCAGCTATTCACCACCATCCAAAACCAAATGATGTGTAGCAAATGTTGTACTCCTTTGTGCTCCTCCATGAGAAATAAATTTGTCATTCATACTCAGATGCAGAGCAGTTCTGTGGATGGAAACATGCGTCTCCTATTCCACATTTAAATGTCATTTGCCTCAACTCCAAACAACTGCTGAAGTAATCAGTGCATTCTGTCAGTTTTTCTGTTACTTGCCTCAATTCTTTCTTTTAGCACCCACACGTCTGTCCATTTCTCCAAGAGCCAATAATTAATATAAATGTCAGTGCTTTGTTTGACTGGAGGGGACTTGGGAGGCCAGCGTTCCCCTGACGCCTGAACCCGATTGCCTGAACACCACAAAAAAAGCTCTGTTAAACGTTGGCTTGAGTTAGACAAATGCCTGGCCTTTTGAAAGAGAATAATCCCAAACAGGTGGCACATATTCACAGCTACGGTGCAGAAATCCAGGTAAATCCAACCAACTCATAAACTTTTTTTATACAAGAGACTTGCACAACTGCTTCTTTTCTTCTTTCTCTTCCTCCTCCTGCCTCTCCCCCCAAGTCCTTTCACCTCTAACACAGCACATTTGGACAAAGGGCAAGATGCAGTAAAAGCTTAAAATCCTTTAGGAATCTGCCTCAGCGAGTGACCTGCAGCCAGGGTTAAGCCAAAGCAAAGCAACACCAGATCCCGTGTCACCACTGTCAAGCCTCAAGTCCCCCTGGAAAGCCGCTCAAAAGTCCCTCTGCATAGTTCTCAACCAACTCACGTGTTAACCCTCTGCTTATCTTTCAGGGTGTATTAATACATTTCGGGTGTGGATTAACTTGTCCATCAGCGTGTCACAACTCAATCCCCCTTCAAAATGGGAAAGAATTTTATTTGCTGTTTTGAGAAGATTAGTAATAGGCTAATTAGGGAGAAACGTGTTATCAGATCAAAAAAACATGGCTAAAAATGGGACTCTGTCTTACAAAATGCTGAGGCTGCCTTGCAAAGACCACTGAAACGTGGAAAACACATGTCAAACCCAGGGGCTGCTCAGCCTTTGCTTGGCTCCATTTTGCTAACAATTTCTCACTAATCAAAACTGCGTTCCACAGGAAATGGAAACAAGATGGTTACAAGCCACCTTGGAAACCACATTTATGCTGGTTACATGGCACTTCTTTGCAGTTCTTGGGTTGCCCTGTATATCTGCACTACTCATCAGATACACCTTTGCTCTTGTACGTGCTCCTCCACAGTTAACAATGACTTTTAACACCTCAGATGCCACCACAGCCCAACCACCCTCCACCTCTCCTTCCCCACTCCATTCAGATGACAGATGACGCAGTCAAGTTCTGCTGCCAGAGTGGAAGAGGCAAAGACCAGCTGTGCGGACACTACTGAAGCTTCACCACAGGAACCACCCCCCTTCCAGGAGTCCGACAGCACATCCAAGGGCTGCAGGGATTTGGGGCTTTCTCCACATCACCTGCTTCAGGCTGCTTAAGGCATCTAGTGGTCAGGTACCTATCAAAGATATTTGTCCTGCACCAGAAACCAGTACAGCTATATCCAGGCTAATTTACCTTACTCCTCAACAATGCCAATTGACTTGCCTGCAGAATCGCCACTGATTAGTCATTAGATGGTACTCAGACCCTTGGGAGGCTCCTTCTGAGCATCCCTGCACCATGTCCTGTAGATGCATTGCCTGTAGCCTCTTGGACAGCAAATATTTCTGTTTATAAAGAGTACCAAGAAAAGAAGCTTTTGAAACATGATGAAAGCTCCTTTAGAATAAAGTCATTCTGTTCCGAACTTTCCAATCTAAGTTTGAACTTTTATTGCTGACTCTGACATGTGAAAAACAGACCTTCGTTGCCTGCAGATGTTTAATGGCAAACTCCTAACACCATTCCTGTCCATGTGGCTGTGCCTCTGCAGATTTGGTACCAGTGCTATAGGAACATTATGTGAGGATTCTTCCTAGGCTGTGTTCAGATAGGAACTGTACACGTAGAGCTGCTTTTACCTGGGTACCAGGTTTGCGTGTTGCTACCAGGTCCTTCACCATTTTGACCTCGGAGACTGTCACTCCACCAACCATGAAGATGATCAGAAGAGGATGATCACCAGGATGAGGGCGATTCACCTGTAAAATGAAGGAAAGCATTTATTCACTCCAACTCCAAACCTATGGACTAGCAGTGATAGGCTCCCTGAGCTGCTGGAGGAAGACTAGGGAGGAAGCTTAGAAAGAAATATTCATGGAACGCTGGTTTTTGTAGCAGCTGAGAGGAAAATCAATGGGGATGATGCCCCGTTAAAACTAATGAGTTTCCAGGGAAACGGTCTTCACGGCTTCCACCGTGAAGGGGAGTTTCTCATGAGGTCTAAGGGCTTCTCTCTCCATTCCTTCTCCCTTAGTTTCCTCCCTTTCCTGGAATAGGAGGAGACTACTTGGGTGGATGCACAGTTTGGATACATACACATGTGGAACTTTGAAGAATGAGGGGCAAATTACTACCCAGTAGAAGCAAGGAGTCCAGCCTAAACATGCTAGAACCCCTGCCTGAGACCAGCAATGGAAAGAATTACAAGTAATGTGCTTTCACCAGTCCAGTGAATAATCCTTTGCAGTTCATCCAATGAAAATAAATCAGGTCCATTATAGTATAAAATCAGTTTCTAGCTTGTTTCACTTCAGAGTTTTCAATGCTTTTATGACTGGGTTGTAACTAATATATAGAAACTGTAGCTTAAACAAAATACTTGTTTCATTTTTCCTCAATTATCATTAAAATGGCACAATCATTCCACTTCAGTTAAGACTTTATAAAACTGCATTTTAATTTCAAATGTGAAGGTGATGCTGTACATCATTTGCCTCTTAACCACTTCTAGAAGTTTGACTACTTTGCTATTTCCTACCAAACTCTTTCTTTCTTGATAAACACCCTCCCCTTACAATGCCCCGCTCCACTCTTTAGGAGTGATATCAGCAGAGCCCATTCAATTGCTTGTCACATGACCTCTGAGTAGGAAACACACCAAATGCTTGGCTCTGAAAAGTGACAGTGAGAATGGTTTAATTTGCTCCTTTTACTCTCTCCCCCCGCTCTCCTTCCACAACTGTAGGTTTTTGACAACATTCACTTGACAGAACGAGATTGGTCATCAGCTTGGGTTTGGGCAGAGTGCAGTTCCTCTGCTTTCAACACTATGGCAGCTCTCTTTGATCCCTGTGGCTCTGGCTCCTGAGGGTTGGGCTATTCTTCCCTTCCTTATTGTGGCCGCCCTGTATTTGTCTCCGACAGGTTTTCTGACTGGCAGCCTTCAGCAGAGACTCTTCCCTTTGAAGCAAGCACTGGGGGGATGTTGCCAAGCTCTCTCTCCAGGCTAGCTGGCCTTTGGTTACACAGGGCTCCCTGTTCACTGCTGCTCCCCAGGCAGAGAGCTCTTCAACTCCCTGGGAGTTTGACACCAGTACAAAAAGCCTGAGATGGATCTGTGTGCTGAATGTTTATGCTCTTAATCGCCCCCACTTTGCCAGCCACCTTCACTGAACTGACGCATGGACAGCAAATACACTACAGTTCAGCAGGGCATCCTGCAGTTCTGCTGCAGTACAGAGCAATTCTCCATTTACATCAACAATTAAATGGATACGCCAGAGCCTCTAAAGACTTTCTTTACGCGCTTTCCCACATTAGACTACTCACTTCTTACTATCTGCATGTAAATAGTGTCAACCTCAAATGAAAAAAAAGGCCCTTCCTTTTACAAACACCATGAGGAGTTTCAGGAAGAACTAAATATTTACTTACAAAGGAGGTCAGATAGAGCTATTACTTGCTAAAATATTAGAGTGTTTCATGCCGTTATTGCTGTAAGCAGTGACATGAGGTAAAAGGAATATCTGCTCGCAAAGATGCTGAAGTCGAATGTTGACAAAACACTCTGTACTTCAAGGTAACACAGGAATTAGTGTTTTATTCCTTTTTACGCATCTTTGCTCTTCCTAACCCTGCTGCCAGAGCAAATGACTCTACACCATCTCATGAGGCTTCTGAACGACCCAAGGCGTATGCAAAGAGCTCAAATTTAAAAGTCTGCTACTGAATAAAGCCTCTCTTTCCTAAAATCTTTCCTAGCGACAACAAACTCATCACAAACATGCATCCGTAACACTGAAAGGACACACTGAAAGGACACGCAGTGTAAGAGCATTAATTGGAAAACACAAGCTTTCATGGCAATACTAGAGAGAAAATGCCTTGACAAATCATTTCCTTCAGTCAAAATAAACCTAGATCCAAACACATGGTGCCTATATAAAACTTATTATTTTTCAGAAGTCTAAAGTTCAAACCACGAATTCCAGAAATGCATATTAAAAATACTATTAGGCATGCAAACTCTAAATTAAATTAAAATTGCAATGAAAGGGTCTTGGAATCTGTAATTTTGTTATGCTATGCACAAGTGTTTTGAAGGAGGACAATACTTTGGGTACAAAATATTTGGCTGTGTTAAGAATGCAAGTTCCTGCCAAGATTTTTTTGTTTGATAATACAGCCACCCAAGGCTCTCTCTTTTGAAGGAACTGGCTGTGTGTAGCTAAACACAGCTCATTCCTGTGACAGAGAAGAAGAACCAAAACGAACTGCAACAAAAGCAACGTGTATCTTTCTAGATCCTTCTGAAGTTCTGTTGTTTTGGGACATTTCTGAGGCCTCTGAATCACATTTACTGTGAAATCTGAATTGTGCAAAAATCTCCAAGTGAAATTCACTTTCAGTTCAATATGCTATGCATTACAAAATATTGGGACAGTTATCTTGGGCAATTAGAAACACTAACCAAGGAAAAGCCATTACACGGAGAGGAGCCTGAAAGAAGATGGAAGGGTGCTCACTGCTACTGCATTTCCTCAGGATGTCGATGTTTAGAGAGCTCTTTGCTGGTGCTTCTGTCTGTGTGGTGAGGGAGAGGAGGAGATGGGAATGTGGGGTGACAGCAGTCAATAAAACTCTAAAACCGAAGCAGAAAGGGGTCAGAGGACTGGTTTGTTCTCATTATAGTTCATAAAACACAGTCCTTTCATCTGAGGAACGTCATCAGAAACAAATTCTACTGCCCCATGAGGACTCCCTGAAGGCTACCTGTATCATGAGGACATCAGCACCAACGCATCTGGTACTTGTCACCAACCAGGAACCAATTAGTTTAGCTGAATAACTGGAAGAAGGAAAACACATTGATCACCAGAAACTAGCTTACCGTACAATGCACTCGGTATCAGTGATATCAAGTCAGATCATCATAAACCACATGTATTCTAGAGCACCAGTCAAAAGAGGAATGCTTGCTGCAGGGAGGTCTTTTCCCTTCACTATCTCTAAGCTTCAAAGCAAACACATCTGCCAGAAAAGCAACTTCTGGACAAAAGTATCTTTAAAAGTCTGTCCTGGGTAAACATGTCTGAGTCCATCACTTAGCAAAGCATGTTTATGTGAGTTGGCATTTATATTCAGGCATTGAGGAAGAAATAAAAATACAAGGAAGCTCATGAAATAATTACAGTGTTGACGGTGCAGTAAATGGAGAGGATCCCCTTGAGTGAGAAATACAGGCTGGTCAGAAACTCATTAAAGTGATAATTGAGCACTTGTCAACAAGGCAGGCTACAAACTAAATGAGTAAGCATGGACACACTTGTGAGGTATGTGATGATGTCCATGAAATATTCATCTGACATATGGTTCACCTGCTCATCTGTTATATATTCCTTACAGTTTCTTACTAGCAAAGATGCAAGTGCTTACAGGTACATAGTGCCACTTCATGCTCAAACATAATACTCTTCAATAGACAATTCTAGATGTGCAGTAAGACAGGGCTGAACGTACAGCATGCTAGCTACTCCACACTTCATCTCTGCAGACATTTAACAAACACTTATCATAAGATAATTTGTAAAGCAGAGTAAGCTCCTGTAGAAAGATTGTCTTAAAACATGCTAAGAGCATCTACAAGGCAATTTCTGACTAAGGGGCTTCTGTCCTCTCCACTGCAGATTGAACCTTATTAAGTTAGAGAAAGCACATTGAATATGGAGCTCCTCTGATGACCTTCCTCCCCTGTGAGACCTGACTATTCATGCTTACTTCTATCTCAAGGCTGCTCAGTGTCCTTTGATGAGGTGCCTTGTGGAATGAATGCCTTTTGGAAATTCACGTAGGTTATATGAACTGACACTCGTTTATTGATTTGCTTGTTGGGTGAATTTAAAGAGCTCCTAAAGCTACGAGGTAAGATTTCCCTTTAGCAAAGCCACATTGCTTTCTTCCAGAAATATCATCCTTATTTACACGTCCAGTCTGCTCCATTCCTCTTGTTTGGTTCAGCAGGTGCTACCCATCTGTACTGTACCCACACTGTGGTGACTCAAGCTATTACCAGCAATCTGCAACGATTTAACTCTCCCAACTGCCCTTTAAAGTTCTGCTGAACAATATAAACTCAAACACATAAAATCAGCTACTGCCATTGGATGACATGACCTCAAGAAAATCTTCACAGACCATCTTAGGAAGCCTGGTTTACCTTCATGAACATGCTGAATCCAGTTTTAAGGAGATCGGTGAGGCCTGATGATATGTGCTCAATATCAACAGGATCAGGTCGATCAGGATTACAGATCTCTTCCACTACTTGTTTCAGCAGTGGTTTGTAAGAAGCCTGCAGAAAAAGAACAACGTACCTTGAGTAAAGTTGTTAAGAATTGGTACCACTGCTCCTTGAAATGTTTTACTTCTATTAAAGGTACCAAAAACAACTATCCTAGGAAGGAAACCATTCAGATATCTCATTTCCCTTGTAATCACAGAATGGTAGAGGTTGGAAGGGACCTTTAGAGATCATCTAGTCCAATTGTGGATTGGACTAAAGCAGGTCCACCTAGATCAGGTCACACAGGAATGCTTCCAGGTGGGTTTTGAAACCTCCAGAGATAGAGACTCCACAAGTTTACAAATACTGACTGGGATTTGTAGGAATAGTTGCTCACTGACCAATCCTGCCTTCCCACAGGCAACATGTCAGCAGTGAAGCCTGGATTTCAGCAGGGCTGGGAAGAGGCCAAACTGCCTCTTTGCCCCTTGTGGGAGAGCAGAGCTAAAGAGTCTCTGTTAGTCTCTCAGGTTCAATGGCCAGGGCATCCTACATAATACTTCCATCTGTGGATCAACCTTGAGAAAAATAGGCCAAACAACCCCACTGATACCATGCATGCCAGAGTTTCAGAGAAGTTAGGGGCCAGGAAAAGTGAAACACATAAAAGTACAAACGGTCAGCATCCCAGAACATCCACTTTCAAAGGATCCAGCCTGCATCCTCTTCAGGGTCCACAAACCTGGGCTGAATATGAATTATCAGCCTAGAAATGTCCACATTCCCTTATCAAGGTTTAAACCACAATGCCACCCTGAAAAAGTTGCTAAGGCAAAAATTTTAGGGACTTACGGGAAGATGCTCTTCAATGAAAATTCAGTTTTGGTTTACAGATGGAATTTTGGTTTGTTGCTTTCAACTTTGCTCAAAACGCAATGGAACCACAATCATTTCAGGAAGCGCAACAGTCTTAGAAAATTAGTAGTTTTCAAATTAGCACATTTGTTTTTCCTTTGGGAGTAGCCCAGGTATACATCATCCCCTAAATTTCTTAAGGGAATCAAGTGTGACATCATTTATTTTGTAAAGATGATATCTACAAGAGACATCGTGCAAGATAAACATAAAAATGGATGGAAAATAAAAAGCAAGCTGCTTGGCTTGAAACTAAAATTTTCTGGAGCAATTAAATAAATGGTTTTCATCCAACACTTTACAGTGAGAAACAAAACTTACAGTTTCTGAATAAAATCCTGTCAACGAAGATTTATACAACTCATCTAGTTCTTCTCACAACACATGCATAATTTTTAATTGAGCCAACAAAGCAAATTACAGCAGACATGAGCTACAGCATCTATTGGGAGGACATGCCAAGATTTGTGTCAAACCTAGTCACGCAATAAACAACTGTTTGAAAATACACATGCAGGCATGAAGCCCTATGTATAAAAATCTGTTTAATATCTTCAGAGATGAGGAACAGAAAGACATTAGGAATGAAATATTTTTGGAGTAAAGATCAAATCCCTGTTAAACATAGAGGCTTACTGCACAAAATTAAAGGAAAAATATTATCTGACTTCAGACAATGTTATGTACTCAAAAGATGTTAAAAATGTGCTATGACTTTGCACATCTAAATTTTCATCACCAAAAACTTGGTGCCCTTCAAAATGACCCAACTCGTCTACACGGGCACTAAAAGGCAGATACTATGGTCATTTATGGGTTTTTTTGGTATGTCAGTTTCAAATAGTTTCAAAATCCTTTATGACTTGAAATTTGTCTATTACATTTTTAGGGAGTTTTTTCCTTTATTTTCTATACAACCCCCAACAGCCGCATTGATTTCCAACACACGTAATGGAACTTTACAAACTTTTAACATTTTGATGGGGCACAAGCTATGTTGAAAACAGTTGTTAAATATCTTCATATCTATGGGACATACCTCAGACAAGATTATAAGGAGAGTAAGAGAGAGGAAAAGAGAACATAAAGCAAGAAAAGGAGAAGGAGGGTTGGAAAGAGGGAATATACTTGAGCTTAAGATGAAAGGAAAAGAGCAGCAGTTACAGTATCAGGGAAATAAATACTTTCCTCTTGCTTGGTCGCTACATAAAGTGGTTAGAATAAAACCATTCCTTCATTGTTCTATGTAAGACATATCAAATTCAATGCTGAAAGGCATTCCAATGCACAAAGGCTATCCAGTTTCCACTTATCTTCAGAAACCTTTTTTTCAGTCTTAAGAACAAATAGAGGCTTCCCAGCTCCTAACAGGTAAATTGGAAAAGCACCCACACCCATAGCACTAAGCTGTGTTGAGAATGCGTGCAGCCATGGGAAGGGCGTTACTTCTTCAGAGGAGCTAAACTGATTGCACACAACTGCACATGTATTAACACCTGCCAGTCAAAAGAGAGGTCCATTTGTAGAGGGCTGTATGTATGATGGTAAAACCCTCTACACTGCCTGCTTATTTCTGCTCCTCTAAACCTCCTGAACTGCCCTCAGCAGAAGGTTGGTTCTAGTCAAGTAATTAAATCTGTCACATATCCAGATTTAGGGGGCTGCAAGGTGTTAATACAACCCTTGCTGTGTTCCAGCACTTAGCCCTAAGCAAACAACCTGGGTTCCATCCAAAGAACATACTGATGCTAATTACACTTCCAGGAAACTTTTAGACCGTATTTTCTTATCATGTGACTGCTCCCCCAACTGAACTGTATTAAATGTTTAACAGTTTTCCCTGTTTCAGACACCAGACAGACCCTAACTGCAAGGAGATGTCAGTAACAGGCTTTCTCCACTTCCTGGAAAAGTTTTCCAGAGACATTTTGTAACACTCCTGATTTTTGTTCTTACAAAGCAATGCTTAATTTGAACTACATCCCTTTGCTGGTCTGCAACATACCTAGGAGTTTGGAAGGATTTTTTATTTCTGGCTCAAGGCAGCATCAAGCTGTACAGTCTCTCTAATCACTGTATGTGCTTTCCATTGTAAAACTATTTTTCACTGAAAAAGTTAAAACACTTTAGGGGAGACAGAGAGAAAAAAACCTCACTGTATATTAGTCCTGATGACCTACAGTAATATTATAGCTTATGTGTTTGTATTTTATAAACAAAAGCTGTGTTTTGTATTTTATAAACAAAAGCTGTGTTTTTCACCTATTTACAAACAGGACCGACTCTCACACTTGTAGGGATGACAGAGAAAATACAAAAGAATGCAGCTCGTGTATGGATGCAGACATTCTGCTTGGCTATGCAATGAGAAGTCTTAGTCCAGAACCATCTTGACCTTGCCCTGCCTTTCACAGGCATTTGTCTCATATCACAGTGCTGCAGAGCAAATCCCAGATTTCTTCCCCAGACTGCTCTTCACTGTTTGGATGAAGACACTGAGAAAGTTCTTGATGATTTGGTCAATTATAAAACCTATATTTAAGTATCTCCCACATGGGCAGAACACATATAGGATTAGCATATCAACAAAATTAGTGCTGTGATTTCGACAGCATGCTAGAGAAATAACACATGGAAAAAAAACCCGATCCACTCGCCTGGAGGGTGTTGCTGCCTGGATTATGTATGGAATTAAACTGCTTCATGTGCATCCGAGCTCTTGCAATACTCCTGAGGGATCGAAAGATACCGTTCACTACACCTGTGGCCTTCTGAGATGTCAGGTTCAGTGACGAGTCACAGCCTGAAGAAATAAAGAAAAATGAAGCTGAGTGAGTGAAAAACTTTGAAGTGTTTTGATAATAAGCAGTAGGAAAAGGATAACTAGGAGGAAATTTAAAATTGGTTTAATCATGTTATATTCTAGAAACTCTGAGGCTTGTTAGACAGCATGTCCTCGTATGGCATGAGTCTCTCTAGCTAAACAAGAAGGCACAAATCCTAGACAGCAAGCAAAGAGAACAGCATCTCTCTAACTATATTTGTGGCCTAAATCATAAAGCGATTTAATTAGCACAGGGTTTGTTTTGCTCTCCACAGCACACAGAAGACTCCATGCTAGCAGGCCCTGAAGAAAAACCCCACATGGAAAGGAACCAGCTTGGTTTGCTGGTCCTCTCAGGATGAAATGGCCACAAAGAGGGTAATTGCTCCTCAGGCATCGTACCCTGATGCTGGATGGCAGCCTGCTGACTCCAAATGCATTTCTTAACTTTGCGACAAGTAAAATGGCAACAGTCCACTGTGCTAAATACAGTGGAAATGATAGCTGCACATTGGAAAGAGCTGTATTACCATAAACATGTCCTTATTCCTCAAAGTGGCACAGTTGTTACCTTGAATGTATTTTTCCAAAGCACTTTTGATAAAATACTCATCTTCCACTGAGGCCAAACTCTATTTACAGGACCATGTCAAAAGTCCCTCCAGATGGCCAGACAGTGCCTTGGTAAAGAGAAATTTTTAGCCTTGACTCCATTCCCCTCATGACAGGATATATAGTGCACAGAAGCATTGAAAAAAAAAAGCTTTCTCAGCTGACCTGCTGATGGCAATCAGCCAAGTGAGAGATAACTAGGTCACCTGGTACTTATATTGCCTCACCAAGACAGGTCTATGCCTTTTGACATTTATGCCTGCCTCTCTTCTTGCTTGACTCCTTGGCCCTGTGGCAGAAAATCCATCACAAAATAACCCTTCTTGCCACACACACAAACACACACTCATTCCTGCTTAATGTGTGTCATCTCTGGGGGATGCTGCTGGAGCGGTTTGCGTGTCTGTGCCCTGGTTCCACAACTGGCCCTCACCAGCAAACCTCCATGTCTGTGCAAAATCCTGCTGAGAGGATGGCATCTCCTAGCAGGAACCCATTGGCTCCCAGTCTGCTGCACCAGTGGAGCCTGGCACTGAAAACACACTGCCAAACTATAACCAAGGTACCTAGAATTTTGGGTGGGGGAACGTTGAACAAACCCTTCTCTACAACTGATAGAGGACAGTCTCCTGCTCTGGAGGTTTTCAAAACCCATCTGGACACGTTCCTGTGTGACCTGATCTAGATGGACCTGCTTTAGCTGGGGGATTGAACTAGATGATCTCTAAAAGGTCTCTTCCAACCCCTACCATTCTGTGATTCTGTGACTGAATCTATGTGCACTAAAGAAACAACAAAAAAGGTGGTACTTCCAAAATTTAAAGGAATCTGTAACAGCTAATCTGGTTCACTCTTGCATTCTGTACAGATGAATATATATACATAACATATATATATACTACACACACACACACACACACACACACACACACACACACACACAGAGGTCTGAAACTATTTCTACAAGGTGGTGATTAGAGACTGAGCTTTCATCTGTCTGAATATTGTTTGTTGAAAGGCTCCAAGTCGGATCCCCAGCTGGTGCAGCTGAACAGATAAAATGACTATACTTCTGCAGGGCTACATCAAATTAAGCTGCTGAGGATTTATGCCATTTATAACCCACAAAGCAATGAAGCAAGCATGAATTTGGCCTCAGTGACTCTCATATTGTAATTCTAAGGCAGACATATTTTTGGACAGGGCTCTTGAAATTATTAATATTTATTTTAAATGAGTGGAAAATAACATACAGAAGTATTTTTGTTCCTATTTGTGTGCAAGATCTGAATGCTCTGATACTCTGATTGACCAAAGCTTAGTTTTGCACTTGGCTGAAGAGTCTGTGTGTTGTAAGTGAAAGCCCTGAACACAATCTCCCCCTCTGCAGCTCATTACCCCACTCCACTGGTGCTCTTAAAATCAGAAAGATCTTGTGCTGGTTTATGTGCAAAGGAGTGGTGTAAAACAGCTGCAAAAAGTGAAACTGAACACGTCATGGACAGATGGGGTTGATAAATAAAATCTGAGGTAACAAATCCTGGTTTATATTTATCACTATCACAGGCAAAATACTCAGAGATCTCATATTGTTGGTGTGTCTTTACCCTGCCCATGGGAAAGCCGGAATGAGAGAATGAGGTGGTCCCTGTCAGCTCCCAGCTCAGAAGCTATTTATGTTTAATAGTATTTATAAAGCACTTTGCAAATGAAAATTAAAATGAAGAACCATATCTTATTATCATATTACTACATTTTTGTTCTCTCTGCGAGACAAGCTTTCTCTGTTTTAGCCACATTAGGAATAAGCAGCTCCTAGCTAATGTAAACAGTGATATTTTGTTTGTCCACTCTTCAATCCTTTATCAGCAAAAGCCATTGCTTTTGGCCAAACCCTCTCTGCAATGTTTCCTTTTTCTAGTGAAAGCAAGTCCCCCATGTTAAATAAGTTCAAGCAAGGTAAAAAACACCTCAGGTTTGTTTCACTTTGCAAGCTCTTCTTTGCTTTTCTTAATTGTTTATTTTTTAGGCCATTTAAAAGCCTTTTGGCTTTGCCCTATAGTTATTTGTCTCATGAAAAGAAGTATTTGTTTCCTTCTCCTGTTGGCATTACTTCTCTTTCTTTCTTTTTATTTTAACAAGAGCCTTTAGACCAAAAAGTTTCAAACCAATTTGTCACTTGCCAGTTCTGGAACTGCAGGACAGTTTCCAGTGGACTCAGTTTGGCTTTGTGGCTGGAAACCCCTGAGATGTTCCTCACCTTGCCTGGCCCAATGCATCCCACTTTGCTTTCTGTTACAGAGTTGGTCTTTTCTTGAGCAATTTCTTGTTGAAGTGCAGCCTCTGTAACATCACTCACTACTCAAACCTCATTGCCAGGGAAGTGCTGTCTGGAGCTTGGGCTTTGCTTTACAGTTTGTGCTGATGCACTTGTAGGCTAGAGGAGGCCATGAAATCATCCACCCTTACTGTTTAACAAGCCACATCACTTCAGCACTGCCACCTGAACCAAAAAAGGAGAGGTAGAGGAGCCTCGGCATGCTGAGCTGTGCCTAACCATGAGCTGTGTCCAACCATGTCTCCCAGCAGAACGCAGCCTATCTTCAGGAGCACTGGGGCAGAGGCTCAATGTATGCTTCTAGTCTTCATGGTAAAGCAGGATGATGGACCCAGTTTAGCACCCAGGTGTCACTGGAAGTCGAAGCTCCTGCCTGGTGCTGCCACTTGAAGGCTGACCAGGTGCTGGGAAAAGAGGCATACTTTCAAAAGTTTCTCTAAAAGTTGTCTTCCTTGGGACTTCTGATCAAGATATAACATTCCTGGGGAACTCATGCCTTGCTCTTCTCCAATCTGACATCCAGTTCTTTTTTTTTTTTAAACTGTGAATTAAAAAATAATCCCTATTGCAATCCCTTATTGTTGAAATTAGTATCAAAATCTCTGGTTCTCTGAAGGCTGGTGCCTACATGTCACACTGCAGTAGGTTTGAAGAGGGGAACCAGGTTTCTCTCCATCCTGGAGAACAACAGAAGCTTGTGTTGTACAAATGACAGGCAGCTACAAATCACCTCCCGTTCACACCTTCCCTGTGAATGGGGCTGTGTGCGCATATGGAGAGCAGAACACAGTCCCTCTTCTCTGCTTGCTTCATGCTACCAAGAAATCTGCTCCTTTTACAACAATGAAGAGGTGGAATACATTAGCTACTGCACAGCTCATGTGCAAATTAAAATGACTCTTTCCTGTTACTGTTTTTTCATGGGAAGTTAAATGCCATTTGGAGAGCATGCTCAATGAATTCCTTTGACTCCAAGCCCTATTATATATGGGAAAAGTCATATAAATGAAATGTGGGGATTTCCTGTCAGACTTTAAAAAGTCCAGTTGTAGAAAAATGAAAATCACCATTAACCAGCTTGGGATTAAAGACTTTAAAGCACATATCTGAGATCTCAATGATATACCAAGAAGAACACAACGTAGTTCTGTGGTAAGTCACAGTGCCCAGTCTCACTGATATTGCTTCTGTTCTGCTTGTATCCACTTGCGCTGAATTTGAGGGGAGTGGAACTACCAGGGCCTGCATCCAGCACCTAACAGGATGAGGCCCTTATTTTTTCCTTGCTTTTGAACTTTTTTCATCAGGGCTGCCCGGGGAGGTAGTGGAGTCACCATCCCTGGGGATATTCAAAAGACACATAGATGAAGTACTGAATGATAAGCTTTAGTGATGGGTTTGGCAGTGTGAGGTGACTGGTTGGACTTTATGATCTTAAAGGTCTTTCCCAACCATAAGGATTCTATGATTCTATGTTCTCCTCTTAAGCTACATATCTGCATAATCATTAGTACCAGAACTAATCTATTTTCACAGGAAGCTTGAAGAGAATGGAGATACTCTTCTCTACACTCTGGAGTGACCCAGAAAACAAACTGGACAAGTTTTTTTACTGATTTCTGAAACTGGAAGGAAGATACTTTAAGAAAAGGACACAGACATTGTGAACCCACAAGATCTATAATCATATGGTGGCATGTGATTGATTATTCCCTCCCTGAATGCAACAAATGAGATTGTCTGTCCTGTGTATTAGAAAACCTTTCAGTGTGCTTTGTCTCTTTTGGTTTGTGGTCCAGGGATTACAAACAAACTTCTTTCTCTTAAACAGTATGGTAACATTTTGTGAAGATCTTTGATACTTCAGAGACATGACAGAAAGGCTACAATTCTTACAAAGTTAAACATTTAAGAAAGCTGAAAGTTTGTAATTGTACTCTGTTTTATTGGCATTAATTTAGGCTCTCCCTATTGTAGGCCCTCATTTAGAGAAAAAAACCCATTTACAGAGAAAAAAAACCCAATAAAACCACTGCAAACCCTGGGAGAAAGCAGGCAGAGTAGCCAAGCTGTTTCAGAAGCACACATTGAAGCATGGGCTAAAGTGGAAATCCATCATCAGGATTGCATTACGCAGACTGTTTTCCAGATATGCAGAGTTAACTTGCTTGTCAGCAGAAGACAGAGAAAGAAGGGAGATATAGGGTGGCTTGAGGGTCAGAAGTGGAAATACAGCATGATGATATTAAACTAATGAAAATCTTCTATTTTTATACTATGGATGATAGCATAGCAGTGGATGTCTTTCTTTTTCTAGCAGATAAACCTAAAAGCATGAATCTGTATAGCCTCAGCCATCTGTTTTATAATAGTTTTGATATATTTATGCATTAAGATTGTTATGAGAAAGTAGGTACAAATGCATATGGTTACACATACCATGTAAGGGGAAAAAAAGTGTGTAAAAACCAAAACTAGGATGAAATTTGTGTGATTCTCCTCTCATTTTTCTTCCCAAGCATTCTGCCACATATTCAATTCTTTACTCTTCAATTTGATTTGTGTTAAATTGTGCTCTGTGTTGCACTTAAAAGGGAAGCTGGTGGCCTGTGGGATGCTGTGGGACAAGGAAGGACATAGCAACATCAGCAGAAGGTGAAAATCAGATTTGACTTCATTTTAGTTTGGGGGATTACAGCAGAGAGGTGTATTGCCCCGGGCTTAAGGAGGGAGTCCAGAGGGGACAGAGTGTGACAGCACAAGGCACATCTGTCCCTGGGGGTGCAGAGGGCCCTGCTCTGTGCTTGATCCCACAGAGGAGCAAGCCTCAGGTCACCTTGAAATGCTGAAGGCCAAGATAACACTACAGTGGGCCAAGTTCAGAGCAGGGCTAGCTTTTCTGACATCAGCAAGCAACTTGGATGCTATTGATTGGTTTAGAGGAAAAGAAGGGTCAAAAGGAAGAGGGAAGAAGCAGAAAGATTTTTCAAAATGGTATTTGGAATTTAAAGGCAAATTAAAACCCAAGAAAACAAGCACTTTGTAAAAAAAATAGATGAAAGTTATAGAAAAAAATAACAAGCACATTTTCACAGAATCACAGAACCTTAAGGGTTGGGAGGGACCCTGTAAGATCACCTAGTCCAATCCCATTGCCAGAGCAGGACCATGTAGAGTAGGTTATACAGAAACTTGTCCAGGTAGCCTTAGCTGAGGAAGGGCAAACACAAGAGGTACAGATAAAATCTGTCCCTTCCCACAGACTTGAGATGCTCTTGCCCCATCCCCTACCAGCAACCACAGGAGATTTCTAAGCCGTAGTCCTGATTAAACCCCTTTTTTCACCCTCCCTCTTCCTTTCCCACTTCCAGTGATGGACCTCACTGCTGTGAAACTGCTCCATCCCCACAGCCCTCCTTAGGGAGAGGCAAGTTGTTTGCACACAAGAGGCAAAGAGGCCGAAACTCTTCTGAGATGTCAAAGAGGTCAGTATCACAGCCAGGTTGCAACTTGGGATTTCCCAGCCTTGGGCTTGATCAGCCCTTCTGCCAGTCCACACAGCACTGAATAACAGTGCAAATGTTAACAGGCAGAAAGATAAACAGAGAGGAAGAGGAAAGCAAATAATAGCATCATATGGGAAAAACATTAGAGAAAGGAGGGAAAATATATATGATGTTAAAAAACAAAGCAGAATGCTTTTCCCCCCAATTACTAGCAACATCTGATTTGAACTGATTTGAAACCTGAGATTTGTGTGGAAGGTGGCTACAGGGCTCCAGCTGAAGTCTGAAGCTTCAGAGTAAATCAAAGGGATTACCTGAAAAACCACACAGCAGAGGTCAGCTCTGCATTTCTATAACTGTCATTTATGGTCTAATTGGCCTTGGAGAAGGAGAACAGAGCAGCATGCAGGGACTTATCGGGCCAGGTAGCAGCAGCATGTAGCACAAGTGATGGTATGGCTGTGGCACTGGTGAAGGGAGGAGGGGTGGTCCCATCCACCAAGGAAACCACAGAAGCTATAGCATCTGTGACTAGCAAAGGTGCAATTTTGAGTTTAACCATGACAAATACAGAATCACACAGAATCACAGAGTGGTAGGGGTTGGAAGAGATCTCTAGAGAGCATCTAGTCCAACATCCCTGCTAAAGCAGATCCACTTTAGTCAGGGCACACGGTAAAATATCTTGCATTTGAGAGAAAAGCCAGGGATTTGGTTTTTTTAAGAGTAACTACATTGAAAATCCTAAATCTCCACTTCAGCTTTTCAATAAGCTTGAAGTTTGGATAAACTTCAGCAGTGCTGAGCATCCAGGAGCGTAGGGACACATCCTGCAATCTCTGGAGCTCACTGGGGAGGGATGGCAAGAGGTGTGCTTGGAAAGTCTGCTGTTGGTCTCAAGCGTAGGAACCTCTCCTGGAAACTCCTCTTTGGCGTGAAAGGCACGCACAGCCTGCGTGGCTAAGTCTTTCACTGGAACTCAAGCTCTGAAGCCGCACACATAAAAATCTGGCTGCTTACCTACATGATTAAATATGGATTTAAGACCAACCTTTGGAGAGTAAATTTTATTTTTTTTTTTAATTTTGGCCTCGATATCTGTCACTTGGACATTTCTATTTTATAGGAATATTTTATTGCCTTCTTCTTGCCAAAATTCAACAGCACAACACGTAATATCAACTTTTATGAAGCACTGCAAACTCAGTACTGAAAGCTCTCAAGTTACATGAAATTAAACCTGTCAATTCAGTGAACAATTACAGAGAAAAACTACAGCACTTAATAGAAGAAAAAATACATAAATTAATTGCAGGAGGACTTTAAGTTAGGCTCAGATGTACTTTCTGAAGGAAATTAATGTAAAAAATTCATTAGGGAACCATTCAGTTGCTCCCTCAAGTAGTCCATGTCTTAATTAAAAACCCACACATGTTAATAAAGCTATGGCAAATGCCCTGTAAGACTAATACAGCTTCACAATAGTGTTCTTGCAAGAACTCAGTGAAACTACAGCTTTCACTGAATGATATAGAACTTTATGAACATACCACACTAGGACCTATATGATCAAATCAGTCTTTTGCAAGTTATTTTCAGCTACCTTCATTTTGTCTTTACTGGTGGCTGCAGATTTTTTCTCCAAGGACTTTCTTGCTGTTTGTGCATGAGCCAACACTGTTCACTGACACTATGAAGTTTCACTCTGGGATCTGCTGCCTCTCACCTACTCTGAAAGGTACTCCAAGAGGTACCACACACATGAAGGGCAAACGACACGAGTTAGAGGGATGGAGTTAGTGTCCAGGTAGCAAGTACTACCAGTACAGCAAAGTCTCTTTGGCCAGTGTGCACCAGAAAAGAGGACATGTTGCATCTAAGAAATAGTATGGCTGGCCTCCTTCAGAACAGCTGGCACAGTAGGACACAGATGGGACCCTACCACTGCCTTGTCTGAAGTACCTACTCAGGATTTCATAGCCCTTTCTTCTTTTCTTTTCTTTCCTTTCTCCAAGCACTCTCAAGCTGCTTTTGTTTGGGCTACCTTGCTAATGCAGCACTTCACACTAAGCTAGCTGAGGAAAATCCTATGCAAAGGTAAGTGTTTCTAAGCAACTGTGTTTGAAGCCTTCATAAGGAAATACTCTGAAGGCACTGTTAAGCAGGGAGGAAGCTCACATAGAATTGCACAGGAATCTGGATGCATTACCCATTCGGCCTCAGAGGAGAACCTCAGGAAAACATGATGACATCTGTAATTGTCCTTATTTTTAGAAAACTTTTATTCTTTATGTTGATCACAAGGAATCATACTTTTTTTTCCATAAAAAGCAGTATTTTTGTTTGATTTTTCCACATTTTTTTTAGCTTGGACAACAGAAAGAAAACAATCAACATTTTTTGCATTCGCAGTCCAATTTGATTACCGAGTCAGGCTTGCAGACGTAATAGGAAAACTCTGCTTTCTGAAAACAACTGTCCTACCTAGAATTTTTTTAAATGCATGAAACCATTTCAACTGATGGAAGTAGGAATGATGGTAATGAATGTCTTTCTTCAGAGAGACGTTTTCTTTCCCATTTTAAGTTCTGAGCCAAACCAGAAATCATAATAAACTGGTGAAGGCAATGTTATATGATAACATAACATAGGATATTTTAATGCTATGTATAATTATCTATTCAAAAAGGCCTCTTCACCTAGGATGCCATACAACAGGTGAAAAGCCATCTTAAAACTGACAAGGATAATAGGCACTGCATTCAATGGGCTGTACCTCATAAGAGATAACAATTTCAATTTTGTTTTTCCCCTGTATACAATTTAACAGAATGACAGTACATCCCTTAAGTACATTTTGTTTTAAATTCATAACTACACTCAGAATAATTTCTTTCTTTCTCTTAAAATAAGTCATAGCTTACCTTCTAAAATTAAAATGAAGCTATAAGAGGACTGAGTGTTACCCAAAACACTAGAAGGTTGTTTTCCAGGAGAGACAGCATGAAAAAGCTAAAAGCTAAATGCCAGTCCTGTATTAATCTACACTGCTATGACAGGTTTGATGCTAATAGTAGGTAGAAATACACTCACTGCAACAAGTTTACAAAGTTCATGGTAGTAATAAATGGAGAAATATCACAGATTTCCAGTTCTTGTAATATTTGGAATTCAGGCATGAACATCTCAGAAATGACATACTGTTTTTATAGACTTTATGTACTTTTCATTCTAGAAATGAAAGCAAGACTAAATGTCATGCTCAGTGTAATTATGACAGAACAAAAAACGGATAACAATAAACTCTCTGAAGTGCTTAATTTATGACATTGGAGTTTATAGCTTAACTGCAATTTTAGGAGAAAAATATATTGTTTTGAGCTGTACCATGCTTGATTCTGAAATCTTGACTACCAAAAGCATTTGAGTGTGCTTAATCATTTGTGAAGTACCACTGAAATCGAGCCAGAATATCTTATTTTAAACTTATAAAAAATTAAAAACTTATTTTAGCATCCCAGCTCCCCAGGGTATAACAATAATAAAGCAACAAAAAATGCAAAGTAGAAAGAAAGCACTGCATGAATTATCCCACTTTATGTTAATTTTAAAATTGAAATTACTGTTATCCAAGAGACTAGACACAGACTGCATAAAGCATACTTTGGGTGAAAACCAAAATAGAAGAAGTGAGACTGTGGAAAGGATCTGAATGAGGAGAGAAGGTGCCTTACTTCGGGAAGATGGACCAAGGTGGCACCATTTGTTTCCAACAGATGAACAATGACATTCATATGCCAAGCTGCCTCTTCCTTCACGGGTGTTGCAGCTGGCCACTACCAAGACACAGCAGGTCCCTAACTACAAATAACACAACTTCACATACAATTGATGCTCACTTTTATTCTTTTTCTTATCTATTAACTGAAAAACACACTGTAGTGCAGATGGCAAGTATTAGTCAATAAAGAAAATGATCATCAGTACAAGTTGCAAACATATGTATAGAGGGAGGAAATATGCTAGAGTATGAAGCAGAATTAACTCATACTCATAAAACAGATAATAATTTATAATATGTGCAATAAGTAAAAAAAGATGCTGGCAGAGGCCTCAGTTTAGCAGAAAACATAAACACACATTCAGTTAGGCGAGTACGTAAGTGCCTTGTTGAATTAGCATTAAACTCCCTGGTTTAAATTCAGAAATAATTTTAATTAACAAACAATTGCAGGTTGAAGGGGTTTCTCCACCTCCTCTACTCTGCCCTGATAAGGTCTCATCTGGAGTCCTTTGTTTAATTCTGGATTCCCCAGCTCAAGAGAGACAGAGAACTTCTGGAGAGAGTCCATTGCAGGGCCCCCAAGGTGATCAGGGCACTGGAACATCTTTCATACAAGGAAAGGCTGCGGGAACTGGGGCTGTTTAGTCTGGAGAAGAGGAGACTGAGGGGGCATCTCATTAATATTTACCAATATCTAAATGGTGGATCTCAGGAGGTTGGGGCATCCCTTTTTTCCATTGTACCTAGCAACAGGACAATGGGATGAAGCTGGAACACTTTAAAGTTCCATTTAAACATAAGGAAAATACTATTCCACTGTAAGGGTGAGGGAGCCCTGGCACAAGCTGCCCAGGGAGGGTGTGTAGTCTCCTCTGTAGGTTTTCAAAACCCATCTGGACACATTCCTATGCAACCCGATCTAGGTGGACCTACTTGAGCATGGCGGTTGGAGTAGATGATCTCTAAGGGTCCCTTCTAACGCCTACCATTCTGCAATTCTGTGTGATTCAACTTAGAAGGTGTGATGGGACGAAGTTAGGCCAGTGCTTAAGGGCCTTGTGGAATTAGGATTAAACTCTCTGGTTTAAATTCAGAAATAATTGTGCTATTTTAATTAACAAACAATTGAATGACTTCTGGAGCTGGCCTAGAATGTTTCTTGTGCACTTAAGAATTAACTTTTTTTTGTCTTGAAAGTAAATCGAAAATGTAGGCACTGGTGAAAACAGCTTTCAACACAGGCTTGAAGAAACAACTGATAGAAAATGCCTGGGATCTGTAGTCATTTCCATTTAGTATAAATTGTTAATGTTTCCAGGAAAAAAAAAAGTAATTAAAACCACTCATAGTCTTGCACTTAAGTTTCAACACCTGCTTATTTATTGTGGCCAAAAGAATAAAGACAACATCACGCATATGGCAGAAGCACAGGGATTTTTTTTTAAATTAAGTGGTCCTTGCCTATGAATGAAAGCGGACATGTAACTTCAAAATCAACTGAATTTTTTTGTTGTTGTTTAGGAAACAAAGATATTATCACATGTAAGCAACCAGTCAAGTCTGAAGGACTGACAGCAGCAATTTTGCTGTGAGGCTGATCTGTGGCAGCCCAATGCTGTTCGCTGCCGGGGTACTGGGCAAGTGCAGCTCAGAGGTGCCAAGAGTCCAGATTACCAAAGCTTAGGAGTAAGCTAAAAAAATTGTAGAAGAAACCCAAATCACTGTGAGCTCTCTGGTT
Source organism: Colius striatus (assembly GCF_028858725.1). Lineage (NCBI taxonomy): Eukaryota > Metazoa > Chordata > Aves > Coliiformes > Coliidae > Colius > Colius striatus. The sequence continues at coordinate 70,923,264 of NC_084761.1, read as the reverse complement.
CCTTGATGCATCAACTACTGACCAACATGGTCATCATCTTTCCCTGAAAAGCTATTGACACATTTGGAGACATGAATGCTGCCTTTGGTAGCTAAGTTTCCGATTGCTACTTCACCTCCTTTTCTTCACCTAATTTTTAAGCTGCAGAAATGAAATAATTTTGAAAACAAACCAGCACCAACAGCACCACTCCCAGTCATGCTCATCTTCTCCTGTTGAATATATATCTATTTTCTTCATGGCTTTGTCTCTGAGCAACACAGATATGTAAAAAACAACCCCTACCAGCTCACCTACCTTCTTTTTGTCAACTTCTGGCAGATTTGGGCACAAAAGACTTTGCCATCAGTTATCTTGTTCTGTCTGTCTTTGAAAAACTTCAATATTTTCACAAGGGGAATGGAAATAAGGCAAACACTTTGATCTACATTATTTTATACTTTTGTCTCAGTAGAAGACATTATTCAGTGTGGTGCATTAACAAAGAGTGGCTCTGCAGATTTGTGACTGAGCTTGAGGTACATGCTGCTTTACGCTGCCCTCTGAGAGGTGCCCGGGGCACTGAACCAGCTCTGCAGGAGAAGCATCAGCAAGGGGCACCTGGCGGTAGTGGTTTGTGCATTTCTGTTGCATGATCACGCTGTTCAGTGTCTGCCACGCTGAATGCAAAAAAGTTTCCCCTTTCCCTGCAGAAGGATGGTGGCTGTGGTGCGTTACTACTGGTGACATAGGTCTCCATGTCAGCCCCACAGCTAGGCAACATCAAATCCATAAAAAGTACCCAGCTTCTTAGCCTCAGCCCACAGCTACTTTCCTTGCTCCCAGCCAGGTCAGGCAATAAACTGCAGGTCTCTGGAAGAAGACAAACCAGAGGAGAAAATGATTCAAATAACCATCCCCCTTGTCACCTCCTGGGCACTAGGTCTCACTTTATGAAATTTGTTTATTAGCAGAATTGTGCTTGTTAATGTTTTCTTATCTGATTTGAATCATGGAAGTATTCCTAATTGTTGTTTTGGTGGAAAACAGAGGTGAAACCTTTCTCTTTCGAGATTCAGCCTGTACAAGAAACCCCACATGTTGGCGCTCAGATTTGGTCTTTCTGTTCCTCAGAGTTAACTAAACCTTCCATTTTTTATAAACCTCTTGCTATCCCCTAGCTGTTTGGAAATGCATTCATGTATTGCCTGCACTCTGCTGGCTCCTTGGTGAGTACGGTGCCACCTCTGTGTTGGAAATGCTGGGTGCTTCAGTGCCAAAACACGTCACTACGAAACTGACCCTTCTAAAATCCTGAACCTCAGCACTTTCAGTCTGAGAAGCAGAATGAATGACAACACATATAATTAGAGATAATTAATAGGGCAAGGACTATTCCTTTGGAGTGCTGTGGTTGATACATATCTCCTCCCTGAATTCCAAGTGTCATTAGTCAGAATATAAGTAAAATGACTGATGGTTGCATAGACTGCTAGTTCTAAGCCTTGCTTCTCATAGAGTTTGCATGGAAGCATGCTACCCAATGACAGGAGGCCACTCTCAAAACTGTTCCCTGTGCCATCGCTGCTTGATGGACACCCTTCACTCATTCATTCTTCTTCCTCCTTCCATGAGAAGCCACATTGGACACAGAGTAGTGTTCAGAGAACACGCATACTGGGGTGGCTTGGTCCTACCCAGAGTTCCTACCAGAGCAGCCTCAACATGCATTGCTTCTACCCTCCTGACAACAAAGTGTGACAGTACTGCGAGCCATGGGGCTTGGCAGCAGCAAACGCCACACCAGAAGTGAATCATGGTGGAGTAAGAAAACATTCACATTTCCAAACCATGAAAAATATTAAAGGCCAAAGCTTCCAGATACACTTTATTACTACTGCTTCTCAGGTGAGTAAAATGTTGTTTACTATAGATTCTGTGCAACTTCACCATTACAGTCTCAGCCAATGTCACATTACGGTGACTTTCTCATAATTTGATTTAAGAAGTTTTTACCATCCTAAGCTGTTAAATTATGTCAGCCTCCATTACCTGGGATGTAATAAGGTCTTCTATTCCTCATACTTGGGATCTTTTGTTTTAAAAAAAGACAAAAAGATGTATTTTTACTTTTACACCAAAGGATTAGAAATATTCTATTAAGTTATTCCATACAGCATCTGGAAAATATTGTTTTCTTGTACAGCTGCTTCCTCTCTTGACTGGGGTGGAACAGCCACAATAACTGAATAAAATCTAACAGTAAACCCTGGAAATTAGTTAACAGTCATCTTTTTGCTATAGGAAGGTGGCAGAAGGCAGCACCATGCCATTCAGCTCCCACAAAAAGCATCGTCTCACAAAGGTGATGTTTCATCCAGACTGACCAGGTCCACTTAGGGCAAAGCTGGGGTGCTGCATTTTCTAGGCACAGCTGTTCTGCTTCTGGTTTCAGAACTGATGGGACATATCTGGCTGAGCACACTGAAAGCAATGATCTCCCTGCACTAAATGGAAAATCGTATTTAAGCTTCTACTGTGATCCTCTGGTCTTGAATTGCCCTGTCACAGTTTATTATAATGCTCTGCCAAAAGTTTAATTAGACCTTCAGTTGCTCTTACAGCACTGCACTTTGTTGATTATTGCCCATTTAAAAATATTCTGAAGTGAGATTCATCTCTAATAATGTTAGCTATCTGAAAACCAGAAATATATAGTCCACGGTTGTTATCTCATCCCAGAGAATCTCCTGGAAATGCCTGCAGCAACAACTATAGGCAGTCTCTAGAAAGCTTCACCTGCTGACAACAATCTCTGAAATCCTCTTCCAACTAAAGGCCCAAGTCATTAACATAGAATAAGCTAAAGTAACATAAATCTGAGATAAGAAAAAGGAATAATCTGTAGACCAGAACTATGAAAAGCATGATAAAGCATGTGCTGTTCTTCTAAAAACCCAACTATGAATAGATGCTACCATCAGCCCTTAGTACATCCAAAGTCAGAAACACTTAGTCAGTAGATATAAATAAACTGTCCTACTTTCTGTTTATGCCATCAATAGAGCAGGGAAAAAGTACAGAGATATCAGCTAGATTGTATCGTATCCTGTGAATGACAAATGTAATGCCATCCATTTTGTAATGCCATCCTAATTTCTTTGTATTTTTCTACATAGTCTTCTCCATAACTTCTCCAGAGCGTCACAACACTGTAAAAACTCCAGGCCTCGCTTTTGTGAAGATTGCCTCGATCAACTCTTGTAGACAAAGGGAGCCAAATGAAAGTGAAATGAAGCCATCTCTAACAAAAACTCTGACTGGGCAGAAAAGCAGCAGAATCAAAAACTTCAACATTTGAGTCAAAATGGACACGGGTTGGCTTTGAAATCTGAGAGCGTTTTGCAGAGCTAGCAGCTATAAAAGCATATTTGCAGTCATAAGTTGAGCAAATTTGATATGAGTCACAGTGGCTATAAACACGCAACCCCCACTGAGTTGTTGGCAAGTTGTTTCTCTGCATATACTCACTTGTGTTCAATTGAGGATTGAGTAACTGTGGAATACCAAATGCAGCATATAAATTGAAGAGGAAAAATGATAAAGGTAACTACAGTCTATTAAGTTGCCTTTCACAAATGCATAAAGTTTAAGCAGATTTGGAGAAGAAAAGCAAAACGTTAAAAATGAATGAGGAAGGCAGACAAAAGCTGACAAATGCAGGTGATAGCCAGTTTCACCATACCTCTTTCTAGGTGAGATAACCAACTATTCAGCTGACAGAAGTCTGGCAGATGGAAGTCTATTCAGGTTTTAGTAAAACATTTGATATAATGCCACCTGGAGAATTAGATTGTAGTGAGAAGATGGGACTTAATGAAAGAATTGTAAGGATGGGCTGAAGGAGAGAAGACAATGGCCTGGGCTAGACAGTCTTAACGTTCCTTGAGGACCAGTCTTACTATTTTTATTGATCATTTCTGCACAAAAAGTAGGAGTGCTGATGACAAAATTGTCAAAGGTAGAAGGAGTCTCAGATATTATACAAGATTTAAGTTCTGAAGTACCAGAAATGAGACAAATCAGACAATACAAAATGATATGCACCTCACCAAGGTCATCAACTTAGTTGGTAATAATGGGAAATTTCTCCATCAGCTGAGACTCTGCAATGGAAAACAACAGGAAGAGAAGAATCTGGGTGGTATTAGTTGATCTGGGAACAATGCTGGGCTACCAGCACCGCATGAGACATGCAAAATTCATCAGATAAAATACTTCCTGTAGATAGACACAGTCATGCTAGTTCAGTCCTAAGAATGTTAAAACTGCAGCACAAGCATCTTTAGTCACTGGTGCTTGAAATACTTGAATTCAAACTGGAACAGGCTTTGAGAAGATCTGTGAGAATGACTACAGAAATAAGAAACCACTTTTATCTGAATAAAATGAGGCTGTTCAGCTGAGCAACAGGAAAGGTGAAGACAGGTAAGCTGGAAACTAGAATAATGTATCCAGCCATCCAAGGAACAAGGTCCTGAAAGGGCCTTTGTGTGAGAGTCATAGGATGCAGCAGAAAGTAAGAGCAGTTTCTAGATGGATTTCGTTAGGTTTATAAACAAGATTATATGATGTGTTTGTCTTGAAAAGAGCAAGATGTCTGGTTCAGTGGTGAGGAAAGCACCTCCCTGCTTCTGTCTTTCCATGTAGATCCTTGAAAATTTAAAACCATTTTTATATTTCAGAGATGTAATATTAGATTTAGGAGAAAAATCATGCAGATGCTCAAACTCTCTATAAATGCTCTCATAAATGCTAATGTAGGATTTTGACTATTAAAAGTGTAGAAATGTCTGGCAGCCTTTTCAAAAGCCTATTTCAGTCTAGCTGCAGGCTGTCGGTGGCCAATTTCACCACACGCATTTTTCTGCCCTGATAAATGGCTCAGTGGACAGCTAAGGGACAGCCTGTCTGAGAGGTTTACAACCCTCTAATGACAAAGGGCTCAAAGCTGGGAATTGGTCTCTAATAGAAATGAAAATATTTTTTCCCCATGAAAGTTATCACAATTCTCCTTCCTCCTCTCAAAATGTAAACGTTGAGTAAGTTGCCTAGATCTTGGACAAGACCGGTAGAAACAGTGAAGCTATCAGAGACCATGGATGTGTAGCTCTTTCACTTCCCTAATAAGTCAGAGTGCTTTGAAGAAATGGGGAAAGGTCATCAGGGAGGCAAAGTAACAAAGAAGTTGAGGCTGAAAGGAAAGCAGAAGGCTTGAAACTAGTTGTGTGTGTTATGTTTCTAAATGGCAGGAGAAAGAAGGTTTTGCGATATACATGGGCTAGCAAATGGGATTCTGTAGGATCTGCAATTCACTCTCACAGGGAAGCATTTGCATCACTTGTGGGTAGCATGGAAAGGCAGACTCACAGCCTTGCTCTTTAGAAAGCTTAGCTGAATGGAGGGGCAGATGAAGCCAAAGATAGGTCTGTTCAAAAGTGTATTTCAAACACCTCCTGCTGCCTGCACTTCAGAGAACAGGGAGGTGGCATATAGCATACTGCCTGGTCCTAAAGCCAGGGACATGCATTTGCTTGCTCCTCTGACAGTCTGCTCCAGTCTGGATGAGCTGTAAACCTCTGAAAGATCATTGCTCACACATGCTCAGTTAAGCCCTGTTGGATTTTCACCACTAAGATGTCTAAGGATGTTCTTGCCAAACATACTCCAGTCTTTCATGGGACATGGTGCTAACAGAGCAGTCCATCCATCATTGCTAAAGAGCAGTAAGCCATGATCTGTAACTTCCCAGCTCCTAGCTGTGATCAGACAGCAAAAAATGTGCCATTTTCACCATGAACCTGTCCCATCTTCGGCTGCTCAGCCACTGAACTGGTGCCATGGGGTTGGACCTACAGCTGCAGCAAGAAGCAGGCTAACAAGGTCACCCAAGCAATGACATGGTTCTGTCAAAAGACAAGGTCCATATTGAAAATTAGTTATAGAAAGCTCATTTCTACTTTTTCCTTTTCCTCCCCAATGTTTAGTAAGCTTCTAAACTGCAGTGGAATTTAAAGAACTATACTAATCGATAAAATTATGATGCTGATATCTATTTATTTTATTAAATCTATTCCTTGCCAGGGTAGCTCCACAAAATTCAGCATCCTGTTTTTACTGAAGACTCAGGAAAAAGACATTCATATTTGAGATGCCTAAAGGGCTCCAATCACGCTCTTCATATGTACTAAGAATGTAAACAAAATGACATGACCTCAGTAGGAATCACGTACTCCATACTTTTTGCAAAGGACAATAAACATATGGAAGGAATTACAGAAAGAGAATCAGTGAAGAAGACCAGCTCATCATAGAAATGGATTGTAGAAAAATAAAATTACATATGAAAGGGAGAAAAAGTAGGTAAGCATAGAAAAATAGGTCAAGTGGGAGGAAGAGCACTCTTCTCTTTGGGCAAATGTTTTTTATGTTCTTGATGAAATTTTAAGAGCAGCTGCTGCAAGAATGTATAATCAGATGTCAGGAAGCAACAGTCTGCATGTCATATGCAAGGAAGGAATTTTCTCAGGTTCCATTTTAGGGAGCCTTAAAGTCCTGTAACAGGGGGGAAAAATAAAAATCACAAAAAGTATTTTAAAAAGCTGCATCTGATTATGGACTCATAAAACACAGAAATTACCAGGAATATGGGACCTAATATGGCCAAGCTTTATTACGAAGCACAGCAGAAGAATTGGAGGCAGGGCACCTAAATCTGTCTGGCAGTAAGTGCTGAGAAGATGTGACTGGGCATCTTTTGCTGCTTCGAGATCTTGCTCAACATTAGAAACTCCTCAGTGAGAGTAGCTGCTCTGCTGTCCTCAGGATGGAGATGCACGAACAAACAGAATAAAAAATACTGTGTAAACCACAAACAATCTCAATGAGTAAAAGGCCCAAATCTGCACAGCTCCCTGTGCCTTTCAGCTCCTCAGATTTTAGAGGAGACTCAGTGACTTCTAGCTAGACTTCCAGCACAACAGAAATACCCTTAGAAGAGACACAGTGCACACTATCAGATGAAACCTTGAAAGACTGAGCAGCTGTGGGGCAACATGAACTCAGTTTCTAATTGGAGAATATTAATTTGGTTTAGCTGACAATCTTTTTACTACCTTGAAAGTTAAAGTGAGTGTTACTTTTACGTCTTTATGAGAAAAGAAAGTCCATGCAAAGTTACTGACAAGGCACTATTTGAAAGTGACATCATAGGAGCTTACATGGAGATTAGCAGTAAACCTGGACAGAAGTTTTAAGAACCAGAGGCTCCGGGAGTATTAGAGTCAAAGTTTAAACAAAAGTTAATTAGTGTCAAAATATTGCATTAATCTGTTCTACAAATATGGGCTTAAAACTGTTTCAGAAAGGCTCCTCTAGCTAATAGAGAGGTAGGAGACATGGGCTTGAGTCCTAGAGAAGAGGCATCTCTGGAAAGCTAATGTGTGGCACAACTGCCCTTTCTTCAGGCAATCACTGGCCTTAATGCTTGCCTGTTCACAGAAGAACCACGATTCAAGTGACCCGAGTTGATAGACCCTTTTTGCTTTAAGGATACCTGCAAAATAGACCACGAAAACCAAAGACTGAACTGGCACACAGAATAGCCTGGATCTTCCAGGGATGCTGGGCAGCATAACAAAGCATGTACTGCTGCTGCCTTAGGTTTCTCTGCCTTCTTTTAAAAACAGCAAATAACTGGTTTCCCCTACTGTCAATATGCAGCTTCCACAGCTATCACATTTACATCACAAATTGGAAAGACCATCTGCAAACACCACATACTTGCTATAGTTTTCACCACTGAAGTCTCCAGGAATTACTGAAAATATTTTAAGAAGTAAACTGGATGGGCTGCACTCTACTTCCAGTGAAAATGCTTTTTGTTCCCTTGCTTCACAGTGAGCAACACTGAAGCAAGACTGGACACCACTGAAAATCCCATCATAGCTGTACTAGTACACATCAGAGATGTCAGAAGTGCACTTTTCACCCAACAGGTATTCTCAATTAGCAATCAAAAATGTTATGTTAGATGTCAGTGAGACAGATGTCCAGATTAATTAAATCTTTCCATCTTTAAGCACTAAATTTAGCTTATTTTTCTTATGAGAACAACAGGCATGCCAGCCTGCTGCATGGGTGGAGAAACTGAAGGCGCAGAGCATGCCAGACCTCATCACTCTGTGCCGCACTGTGAATAGCTGATTAAGCCTCTTTGTAGCAATTGATACAGCCTGGCCTACTTAGACAAGTAGATAGATGTATTTAACCAATGGACCATACACTTAATACCAGATCAGAGTGACAGACACACAGTAAAATAAGCAGTGGGTCAAATTCTTCTGAAGAGTACACCTGCATCCCTCTGGATCATACAGGAGCGCTAGTACAAGTGATAATACATAGGAGCTATTATTATAATAAATTTTGGGTTTTTTTTTAAAGGCAAGATTTTTTAACTTTCACTTTAAGAGCTTTTCATTATAAAATGCTAGGTGAACTGTTTCTGCTTTGGTTAATGTATTATAATGCAATCAAGAGAAAAGAAAGACAGGCCAATGAATGTAGTGTTATTAAAGTTCTCCACACTGTATTAAGGTACATAAAATCACTAGTTTAAGGCATGATTTCAGCACTAAGTTAAAAATCGTAACTGTCTCATCCCCCCCTAAAATAAACAAGTCTGAAACAGAGCCTGAAGTCTAAATTGTCACCAAAGTCTCAAACTCAACAGGGCGGCTTACACTTCTTCAGTATTGGAATCACTTCTCAACAGTGATGGCCTTTATATCTCCACCTCCAGATTGCATCTTAACCCTCCAGTAACTGCCAACAACTGCTCAGCTATTAAATGACTTAAGCAAAGACTGAACACATTTTAATCATCTTTTCAGGGAAGCTGGCAGCTACAAGTAAGAAAGGGATACTTGTGCAGTGTGATCAGACAGCTCTTGGCAAAGCACAAGCAAAGGTTATTTGGTCAGCGCTTTGGTACAGGCAGCCTGGGCCTTACTCAAGTCTCCTCTCCTTTCTTTAGAGAAATCCCTTTGGTAATTCAATACTGCCATATCTTTCAAATCAAAGGATTTAAGCCAATTGTTCTGACAGACATCTAGGAGATTCTCCACCCTAAGGAAGAAAGCATGAATTTTAGCACAAGTCAGTGTGAAAAAGCTACTTCAAAGAAACACCAGCACAACCCACAATTCTATAAACTACTTGAAATGATCCCTCTACACATTCATTAAACCGAAAAGGGGCATGCCATTGTATACAATCACTCCTGGCCTTAACTGGCTGCTTTCTGGCCTCTGATGTTCAAGGCATGGCCTTAGGGAGAAGAGCAAAATTTAGAAAGGAGCGGCAGGCTTTTCAAGGTAGCTGCCTATCCAGCCATCCTCCTCTGGGTAATAGCATAAGCCTCATCAACTTCTATTTGTTACTTACAAAGGGGGTTTGCGACTACGGGGCTAACTAAATGAAAAAGAGCTATAACAAGTCAAGAACTGTGTTTAGCAACGTAGAAAATTCCTGCTAGAAGAGATACCTTGCACAAAGCTGGTGAACACACATAGTGCAGACAATTATCTGTTAGTAGGTAATAGTTCAGCATTTCAAATATACTCATTTGTGCTTTTAACAAATTAAAGGGCTTTCTCAAATCAAGAATTTAATTTGTCAGACTGTTGCACCACTGCAAGAGAGCTCCTTTACCTGTCCAGAGGTCAAGTTTACTGATGCAGTGTATCTGTTAGTAAATCTATGTAGTCTGAAAACCAGTGCTATGAAAGCAGATTTTTTTTTAATGCTTATAAATCCACCTGGGAAGAGAATTTGGGATCTGATTCTTGATTCCCAATGCATGAGCCTGAACATTTTAGAAATTAGATTAAGACATGAGGTTTGCCATGTTCCTATACTAACACACACACAATCACACAGAATATTTACTTCTAATGTATCTGTATCTGTGTTTATGAGCTCTATCATCTTAGAAAGAACATATTTTACGCAAAACAAATTCTGTAACAAAAAAATCTTATTGTGCTACTGAAACCCAAAGTCTAAGAACAACTAACAGATCTAAAGACTTCTTTAAAAAAAACCCCCAAAGACAACTTGCTGAGCTAGAACAGATGTTTGGTGGTGGTGTCACTCCTGTTACACACGCACAACCATGCTAAAAGCCAACTACTCTGTGTGTTCTGTTCAAAATCATCTGTAGAGAGAAGTAATTCTGACTGACCTTTATAGTGTAGGCATTTAAGTCTCATTAGTTGCATCGATGTTAGATTTTAGTTTGGATTAGGAGTCTTGATGAGAGTCTACCTAGTTCCCTCTTGTTGTGCTTTGATTTACATTACAGAGTAACATTGAAGTGCACAAGCTGAATTCCTTCCCACTGAAACTAAACCAAAAATGTCCTCTGATGAATAATTCAGATCACAGGGGCAGATGAAAAATGAGTCTCCAGCTCATCAAGCATGGACCCTGGATCCTCAGTCTTGACAGTGTGTATGGAGAATAAGCAGAAGGGAAACAGAAAGTTACTTCACTCAGAAAATGCTATGTGATTTTAAAAAAGTGAAGTAACGTTAGTAGGCAGCAAAGACATGCAAAACTGCAATGAAAATGTTCTGCTGTTTGAAAAGCTCTAAAAATTACAAATGATGGTGCTGCTAAGTACCATAAAAGATAATGGGGTGGAAGTAAACATTTCAGAATTGTTAGGACAAGAAAGGGAGGAAATACCAAGAACATGCCTCTGAAAAGGAAAAAGAAAGAATGAAAGAAAAAGAATTTGTGAGTCTAAGTCATTCTCTTTCCATGAGGATGCACACAGCAAAGTAGATTTGTGCTCAAGGAATCACTAACTCCATAAAGGTCAACCTTGAAAAGATTCTTCTTTTTTTTTCCTCCACCAAGTTCTTCTCTACATCTTCCCTCTCACCCCCTTTTTTTTTTTTTTAAAAAAAAAAAGACAAATTCTTTTGCCTGCTGTTTATTTCCATGCACACACTGTATGTGAGAGTTTCATTCAGCTCTATGAATGGAGAGAACCCACATCAGCTGTTTGAACTGAAGGTTGTAAAACAAAGGAAGCAGTCACTGTAGACTGGTTCAGTATAGTTCTTCTCTATGCTGTATCTGTGGCTTTAGGGGTTCAAAATCCATAGGGTATAACAGGGTTGAAGCATGAAAAGCTAAGATGAACCTTCATGCTGCCTTCTATACCAGTGCTTGTCATCCAGATGTTAGGATGGATTTAAGGAGCCGAAGTTTCTCTCTTGCTTGTGCTAACAACTGCTTAGACAGGTTTGGGTGGCACAGTGACCCCTGAGAGATCTGTGTTACCATAAATGATGACCAGGTCTTTATTTCTAGCTCTTCAAACTGGGTGAGTAGGGAGATAATCGCTTCTTTCTGTGGGGCATACATAGCACTTCCATAGTCCAAGAAATAAAAGGATGTCCAGGACAACTACATCACCCAAGTCCATCTCCAAAGACTAACAAAAGGCCATAGCACAGATGCCTTATCTCAGATGGCCAGTTTGCCTTAGTATGGTCCAGTATATCTTCTGTGCCAAAGGACCAGACTGCAAAATTTCCACCCCCATCAGTGAACTCGCTATGTACCTGTTGAAGTTGTGTTTCCCATGCAATTGTAGGGAAGAGGGGGAAATTTTCTCCCATTCAGAGGACCACCTTCTTTCTCTGGCTACAAACACCTGAGTCACTCTGTATGAGCTTGTTTTGGTGGGGAGGCAGAGAAAAGCCAAGCTCAACAGGGCAACCCCATCTAGAACAGACTGGGGGAATTAATATGGCAGGATGCACAGCAACACTGGATGCTCCTTCATGTGCCCATTAAGCTGCACATGATTATGCAGCCATTACAGCATCACCATTCTATGACAGAATGTCATTAACAGGCTCAATTGCTGCCCTGTGTCAGAGGGCAAAACTGCCTCTCCCCACTGCATGGTGTGTGCTTTGAGTGCCTCTGGATTAAGAGGTGCCTCAGCACATTCCCCCTGCTCAGCCACATCACAAATCCCAACATGTAGCTGAATGCAGGGAGGCAGCCCCATGAAACACCGATTGAACTGCAGCTCAGGTAAGATACCTGAATACATGTGCCCAATATCCCAGAGCATCCTTAGCTGAAACAAAAGTTGCTGCCTTGCTTTTTTCAGTCCCTACAAGACTCTATCGCAATAAATAAAACGAACATGCCAACACAAACAACAGCATACTCTAGTTTTATCCACTAAACAATCCCAAATTTCTCTTACAGCGTGCCTATGAAACAAAAACATTTATTTCAAGAAAGCAAATGGAGTTTTAAGAGCTTCTGTCTTGTCAATGATGGAAACAAAACATGCGTCCTAAATGCCTATATCCCTGCTCACTTATTTTGCTGAGATGCTCAGACACTCCTGTACTGCCCTCTCCCGTTCCATCCCTCACCCTGCTACTCTTGCACACCGAATTAGCAGCCAGGCAACCAAGCAAACCAATGCTTGTCCCATAAGGGAAGAAAAAGTTAAATTTTAATATCAGTTGTCAGAATGAACCTAGATTTGATTTTACAATGGTAAGGAATGATAGGTGCCTAAAATGTGCATGGCAGGCAATACAGCACTGACAGTACCGAGGACTGAACAGAAATACCTTGTTGTTATTTCTTGGTTTTTTTCCCAGTCTTTCCTCTTTCCTGTGTTATGCCACCCTCCAGTCTAACGAGAGTCACTTGAAAGATGCACCACACCTTTCCTGACATCTCAGGGCATGCTATCAAATTTGTCATGCTCAAAATTGCAGCTGTCTAGCAAGAAATGTACACAATAATAAACCCTCTTGGTCTGTTCTTGTAAATGACAATTGTCTTTAAAAAGCTTTTTAGTTTTCTAGGGAGAAGACCAAAACCTGTCCAAACAAGGTTTGCCATTGCACATCCTCCTGTCTTCCAAGCCGCAGGAATTAATTTGCGGGGTCTCCAACCCCAAATCCCTTTTAATAACTTCTTCAGGGTAACAGCAGTGAGAAATTGGAAGATTCCTCACATATGTAGATTTTATTTTTATTACTGGCAACAAATGCTGGTGTTTTACTACAGCAAAACTAATCTGAAACAGCAGTCCTTTTCTGGAGGAAGAAAGGTACTGATTTTGCCCACTAAGCACTAAAATATCCCGAGTGCCTCCTAATTTCCCCGTTTTTTTTCCTCATGAGCACAGTGACCTCTGCTGACTTGGGAAACAGCCTGCTCAGAAACACATCCAGGGAACTCCCCAGCCTTCCTCGCTTCATCCATTCCCTGCCTTCATCCCGTGAAAAAAGCTGTATACATTTATCTTATTGCTCTTTATGTCAAAAGTCAGAAAGAAATCTTTCTGGATGTCTGTCTGGCGCAGCTGCAGGAAATCTATCAGAAACTGTGGTCTGGGTGGGTATCACCAGCATGTCCTGGAGGTGGTTATGCTGTCCTGAAGGTTTTTGTTCAAAGAGCGGGGTGTTGATCTGAAGTCTCCCTAAATAAAGCAATGATTCACTTACTCTCTTATAAGATATAGTGATTCTTTTTCTTTTTAATCAACTGCAACCATGTCAACAGCTTCTCACAGCGGAGGAAGAACTGGTATCCATTTAAACCCATTCTGGGAATCATAAACAGCTTGTTGACAGAGGTCACATCCACAGGGGAGCTCACAGTTGATTAGTTCTCCTTCACAGAGCTTTTGCAGGCAGTGTGACTTGCGCTCCAGGAGAGGATTTAAGACAGAGATACGCAGAACTAACCAGAAACGATTTCAGAAGATTGTATTATGGCTGCAAAGATGCCTAAATTAACAGAAAATGAAAATAGCCACGAATTTCGAACTGAGCTTTGCTACGTCTGCTGTGCAACGTGTTTGTGATGTATCAGCTATTGTTCCTGATGCTGTATTACACCGAATTTACAGCTTCTATCTCAATTAAAATATGTCTTAGATAATAACGTGAGAACGATTCCCATCACATTAAGTCCAAAAGCATAAGGAGAGGGGAGAACATTTTTAGTACACTTGAGACATAGATCTACATAAAAGACAAATTCAGCAGTTCACATGTGTATAATCCCTCCCTTATCCATTTTCTTACCTAAGCTCCTTCTTAATTTCCTTTTCAGCTATTTCAGTTGTATAGCATTGTCTGAATTTCTACTTATTTATTTACTATTGTTTTCTTATCATTGTACATTTGCAAAACTCTCCATAAAGAAAAAAAAATAATGATAACATGCAAGACATTCCAAATAAAGAAAAAACCTAATATCATCTACAACATGAATGCTACATTGCATTAAAATTGATGTCAAATATTCTACATTCACTGTTTTCCAGACTGTTTACAACTAGCTGGTGTTTATTACTACTACAAGACAATGTCTCTACCAATTATATTTTATACCTTCACCTATATTGTTCTGAATGATTACCATTTCTCTGTAAAATCCCAGTTTTCTAACCTACACTTTCTTGGCTCTGCCCCCAAATACACTTTAAAGTTTATCCCATCGCTGATCTCACAGTTATGGCTTTGGCACACAATACTTAGGGCTCTCCAACTGCTGGTCTAAAGCATCTGATTAGGTGGAAACAATTCTCAGAACTCTGAATAAAGGAACTTTTTCAACCCTTTGGCCACATATTTTAAATATCTGTCAACATACAGCCTGAAACAATATTTCTGTTTGGTTAGTACATTTTATGTATGCATACTACAATTCTGTTTAATATCTTTCCAGTTCTGTTTAATGTCTTTATCAATTATCTGGATGAGAGGATCGAGTGCACCCTCAGTAAGTTTGCAGACAACGCCAAGTTGGGCGGGAGTTTGATCTGCTTGAGGACAGGAAAGCTCTTCAGAGGGACCTGGATAGGCTGGAGCAATGGGCTGAGGCCAATTGTATGAGGTTCAGCAAGGTCAAGTGATGAGTTCTGCACTTGGGCTACAGCAACCCCATGTGATGCTACAGGCTTGGAGACTTGTGGCTGGAAAGCTGCCTGGGGGAAGAGGATCTGGGGATGTTAATCAACAGCTGGCTGAATGCAAGCCAGTAGTGTACCCAGGTGGCCAAGAAGGTCAACGGCATCCTGGCTTGTATTAGTGTGATCAGCAGGACCAAAGAGGTGATTGTGCCCCTGTACTTCGCACTGGCAAGGCTGGCCCTTGAATACTGTGTTCAGTTCTGAGCCCCTCACTACAAGAAAGACATTGAATCACTGGAGCATGTCCAGAGATGGGCAAAAAAGCTGATGAAGGGTCGAGAACAAGTCTTACAAAGAGTGCCTGAGGGAACACGTTGTTTAGCCTGGA
Organism: Colius striatus; assembly: GCF_028858725.1. Taxonomy (NCBI): domain Eukaryota; kingdom Metazoa; phylum Chordata; class Aves; order Coliiformes; family Coliidae; genus Colius; species Colius striatus. The sequence continues at coordinate 70,907,860 of NC_084761.1, read as the reverse complement.
GAGGAGGCTGAGAAGACCTTATCACTCTCTACAACTATCTGAAAGGAGGCTGTAGTGAGGTGAGGGTCAGACTCTTTCTGCAAATAACAAGAGACAGGACAAGAGGACATGACCTCAAGCTGTACCAGGGGAGGTTTAGATTGGCTATTAGGAAAAATTTCTTCACACAAAGAGTTGTCAAGCACTGGAACAGGCTGTCCAGGGAAGTGGTTGAGTCGCCATCCCTGGAGATTTCAAAAGCTGTGTAGATGAGGTGCTGAGGGACATGTGGTGGGCTTGCTAGTGTTAAGTTTATGGTTGGACTGGATGATATTAAGGGTCTTTACCAACTTAAATGATTCTGTGATTCTATATATACATATACCAAAACAGGCTTCATATAATAACTTCTGAACTTTGATTCCTTACTATTTGAATGTCTGCAAATGCATGCATACAGATAAATAACACTGAGAAACTTCACTTAATGTTATAAAAGGTGCTACCACTATCAGTGTAACAGCAGTAAATACCTCACTTAAAGACAATTTCCTTTAATGCTTCCACAACAGCACATTGTTTACTAAAAAGTCCAAACAAAGATCCCAATCTACAGTACAGAAAATACTGCCTCTCTTAAGTCTCTAATTTATGCACCTGAGCTGCCCTGCAACCACACTTCCCATTTCAAGTCCCAGTGCAAGTCAGTGCACTGGACTTTTGATGATGCTAGGGTCTGCATCCTTAGTTGCATGAAATGTGACATTTCATTATGGCTGGATCTGCCAATGAAGGCTGTAGTTGAAGGTTGCTGGTCACCTGCAAAAGTCCTTCATCAATTTGTCATAATTCTGTTAAAACAGCAGCGTCTTTACTGAAATTCTTCTCAAAAAGTGGATGTGCTTAGAAGGAAGGAATAAAAATAGTACTGCTTCTTAGGGAACAGAGAGATGAGAAATTCCTTTCCATTTTAAATATTTTCAGCAGCTCTCTTGCTTATCTTTGCTCTAACACCTAGAAGTAGTTGGGAAGCTTAAATCAGGATTTGAGATTAGGTAGGTATATATTGTACTGTGTCTGGTCTACATCTATTCTGATGTGGCCAAGTCTTAAGTGTTTTTAAAGCACACAGCTGTAGCTTGTGAGTAGCAGCAACCAAAACACTTAGGAGCAGCTTGGAGAACCCAGAACTGTGTGAAGCCTGAATCACAGCATCTAGCTCCAACCTGAGGTTATTTCTGCTGTTTGTACACAGCCCAAGTAAACTCAGACAAGTAGCAGTGATGTAACCTGCCTCAGATCTCACAGTAAATTCACAGCAGCCCTCTGAGAAGATGGAGCTCTTGTGCACATGCTTCAGCCTGGCTGCAGGCTGATGGCTCCTCTGCTTCCCATCTCTGGAGGAGCAGTACCAGCCAGGTGTCCAGGTGCTCTGGGTGCCGGACATGGATGTGACCTTCCCTGCACAGGAGGAATTAATACTTCTGTATCTGTCTTCTGCCAGAGTTTGGCAAGGAGGAAATATGGACAGAAAAGTGAATTCTGACAGTAAATGGGGGCACAAAGCCCCAACCTTGAATGAGAAGGGTTTACGTCCCTAGAATTTGTAAAAAAAGGATGAAAGCATTTTAAATGTCAGCAAGGGGAATGCAATTTTTCCTGCACCAGCCAAGGGCCCAGAGGAGATGAGCAGCTTCTCTTGCCAAGCCCCAATTCCATCCCTGCAGAAAGCAGAGACAACATTGTGCTGCCTCTGCTCTTCCCAGCGGCATTGCTAGGCGTAGTGCCACAACACGCTCCAAGACCCTCTGCTCTGCTCTGTTCTGCTCAGAGGAGGCTTTACCCTTCCCACAAAGCAACTGGAGAAGTGGAAAAAAAAAAAAAAAAAAAGACTGACTAATTGAGCTCTGCTCAGCAGATAAATTTGTGAATTATTACATTGCTGACCCCCACAGCAATGCAAATCTTAGGATGTGCCAAGAACAAATTAGGCTGTCTGCAGTTGGGAGTCCTCCCCAGAAAAAAGTGCCTTTTTTGTAGATATAAGTAACAAGTAGCTTTTGCCAATGCTGGAGAACATACAGATAAAGATTCCCTCCTGAAAGTCTCATTTGGGAAAATCGAGGCTCTATCAGAATGAGAACTGTTTTGTTTTTGCTGTTTAAAGTAACTATACAACAAAAGTTACAAATTTAACTTCCACTGAGTTCATAGCTTTACATTTGCATTGCTGTGTGTAGAACACACTTGCTGGGGGCTACATAATGCTTGAAAACAAAGACAGCTCCTACCTTGACTGCACCCTGGTGCTGGTGGGCCCTGGCTGAGGAAAGCAATTTTCATGTCACTCTCAAGTATCCTGGTAATTTTCCAGTCTCATTTTGTCTGCCAGACACAACTTTTCTCTTTCCAGGACAAAACTAAGTACACGTAAATAGAGAATGTGGGATGTGAGTTTTCTTTCTGAAAGTGGTTCTTCAGCAGAATGAATCAGAGGCAAAATATTAAGCCCCATAAGCTGTTTGTCCCAGAGGTGCTTGGACATCCTTTAAAAGAGGGATGAAATAGTTTTTCAAAATAACCCTCTAATTTTTGTGTGAAGTGCTAATCAAAGCACTTATCTGCAACGTACAATTATTTTGAGTTAAAACTAAAATCTCAGCCTTAACAAGACTTCCATCCATAAAGAAAAACCTCGGTTTAAACATAATGCTGCTTTTAACTTGTGTGATTGGCCTCAAGTTACAATAAAGAGACAAATTATTTAGTTTGTTCAACTTAATCTCTCTGTGTTGCTCTCCAGTCACATTGTTGATCCCCTAATTCACTTGTGCAGCTCCAGTACAGTTTTGCAGGATGGCCGTTCTCGAGTAAGCTGTGCTATGCTGGAGGAAGTTCACTTGAGCACAGATAACTCAAGTTAATTCAGCTGTCAAAATACAGCCAAAGAAATCTGAGAGCACTGGAACAATTTCCTAATATTATCTTCCTCACTCATGTTTCATTCACCCTTGGGACACTAATAGAGCAGCTACTCAGTGTAAACCCTTTGCTGTGCAGTCCAAATGGGAGAGAAGTGGCAAAGACAATCAGTAATATCACACTTCAGCGTGTCTGCAGAAATTGAGGCACACTCACATTGAATGTCTGCAGCTCTTTTTAGTACCATTCTCATAGACTTTTCTGATTTCTTAATTTGTAACCAGTTAGTAACGTACAAGTGAGTTTTCCATCCTGACCCATGACTGTTTAGTTTATGTAAAAGCCTTGGGTGAGGGTTGTTGACGAAATGCAAATATACTATCTGGAAGGTTTCAACCATAGACAGTTGATTGCTGGCTCCTTCCTTGCTCTAATCGCTGAGCACTCATGCGTCAGAGCTAATTCTGCAAAGGCCACATCAATTCTTCTCTCCAGCATGACTGATGCAGCCACTGGCCCCTTAGTTCCCCTTGTCTGTTACACAGCATTTCACCTCTGAAGCACAGTAACATTGACAGAAACTACTCAAGTCTAAATATAGTCTGAATTTTCTTTGATTATGACGTATGCTTTAACACCTAATGAAGAAAAAGAGTTGTTGCTTATGAAATAGTTATTACGAAAAGAGTAGCATGCTTTGGAGAAATGTTCAGTTAAATAGCAACTTTGTTAACAATGGAACAAGGGAAAATAATTATTAAATCTGACAGTTCTGATTAATCTGAAGAAGACAAAAATGATTGCATCATTTACACAGTGAAAAGTAAGACTGGAGAAAGGACTTACTTCTACTTGAGATACAAAGGAGGTACAAAGGATATAATTTTTTTTTAAGCCTTGTCTTTGGCTACTAAAATAGATACTCATAGACTACAGCTAAATGGTACCCTTCACTTTATGGATTCCTCCAAAGTTTCTCTAATTAAATAAATAACATGAGAGCTTTTCTTTGCTTAATGCTTCTATGGAGAATTTCCTGCACAATTTCATTAGTCTAAACTAATAATTTGTTTCTGAATTAGCATTCAGAAATTATGAAAAAGGCTTCAAAAACCCACGAACAATTTTAAATTCTGAATTATTTTCATGGGCCTTGGCACATCTTGGGTTCACATTTTCAGCCTCACTCCCACAGTCACAAGGGACAGCAATTTATTTTTTCTTGCAAATGAGATTCTTGGGTAATAGCCCAAACCCAGCAGCTGGAGTTTAAAGAGAAAGACCAAAACCTGCCAGACTTGGACATGGGCTAGGTGGAAGAGTGTAGAATGATGGAAGAATCGCAAAGGACCCTGGCTCTGCCTGCACCAGCATTGCGTTGGCACGACTTTCATTTCTCCCAACAGCTAGGACCCGAGGAAGATGGATGTAACAAATCCTTATTTTTATGCCCAGGATCCTTAATCAAATTAATTTCTCCTACATCTTCCTTTTATTTCTTCCTGTTTCTGACCTTATTTCGCCAAAGGTATGGAGTGGATGTCAGAGCGCCAGCGCTGCTTCTGCTCAGTGACGACACACTTGTGATGAGGCAAAACCACCTTGCAATTCCTGCTGAGCAGTGTGCAAGGTTTCACAGGTCAGGGCCAAAGTGTCCCTCGTATATTCAAGAGAAACCCCCCTCCAAGACTTTTACAGTAAGTAAGATGATCTCTTTCCTCTGAGAATGGTAAGTCTGTAGCTATTCAATTCCACCTAATAAATGGGAACCATATGACTATAAGGCGAGGGAAAGTGCAGCTAGTTTACACTGCAGTCTTTCCACCAAACACCTCTGCAATCTTTGCATGGGGAAAGCTTCTTCTGTGAATGTCAGACCTGTTCATGACTTGGGATAGTGCCAGAACAGATGTGGCCCCTTTTGTATGTCCCAGCACAGTTATTAAGTCTCTCTTTCATTCTGTCATTTTTTTCCCCCCTGGTTTCTGTACACTACATATTTATTTTCCTTCTCGGCCTTTCCTAAAGGTGTACTTTACCCCTGTCTGTGGATTTTGCCAGTTCTCCCAGCACTGGTTCCTGATCAAGATTAAGGCATCTGTATCCCCCACTTCAGAGAGTGCCAATCACAGCTGTTGGTGTTCATTAGGGAAACAGGCACCTTTCAGGGAGCCTTAATCCCAACTAGAAGCCTGAGCCTATCACCTGTTTTGTAATGCCTGAGCCTGCAAATGTCCTAGAAACTACTCACTAGCCCTAGAAGATGCATCTCTGATCTGTCTCTATCACATGACAGTGACAATAAGAAAGAGTTAGAGAGTGCCTTCTTCAGGGGCTGACCTTGAAATAGATGCCCTATAGTACATCTACTAAAGTACACTTACTAACTTGCAGACCTGTTAGCATAAATGCTATGCAGAAGTTCAGACTTAATTGTCTGCACACAAGTCCAGTAATGGTCTTTAAACACAATGTTCTGAAATGTAGATAATACACAAACAACTCTAAATTACTGACTTATGGAAGCTGGGATGGTGTACCAAGGGACGCACTATGCTTTATATTCCCTGTTCTGCTGTTCTTTATTCCTCTACAGAAAATGGATTGCCAGGCTAGCATGGTCGTTATGCCTACCCAGTACAACTGTGCTTATGTTGTTAGTTAATCTTCAGTTGGCCTTGCAACTTGCAAGATGCAAAGCTGTACCCCTGGAATTACAGCTACCTGTACAGTGGGATCCTGCTTCCACCAAAGGGTGCTGCTGACTGAGCCGGGCACTGCCCAGGAACCGAAGACGAAATGCACCTCTCCCATCAAGCTCACTTACCCAGGCAGAGACATCCTTTAAATAAGGAATCTGTAGGCAGTTGTCTTTCCCAATTTGCATGGTTGTCATCTTTCCTGTTGTGTTTTCATGCGCTTGTCCTCACCAGACAAAAGGTCTGCTCTTGCTTCTCCTAAGTCAGTGGGAACTCTGCCATCAATTCCAGCAAAAGCTGGATCAGGGCCAAAATATTAGCCACTCCGCTTCCCCTTAAGTCATTCCTCAACAATACTTCTTTGATTACATATTAAGCCTGAGGGGTCTTAGTTTATCTTCTAACCCTCTCCTTTATATCTCCAGTATCTATGGATTCCATAGTGTAGGCAGGAACTGTTTGAACAGAAGGGCCTCAATCATCAAAAGTACTTTTCTTCCCTAGCCATGTTTTTTCTCAAAAAGGAGTTTGTTGCTAATTCCTTTGGGAATGAGATGGGGAAAAAAGAAAAGGAAATGACACAGGTTTAAAGAGAAGCTAAAACAAAAAAACCACCCGCCTTGACCCCCCGCATGAAAGACAGTTTCTGGCATTTGAGAACTAATGTACCTATAATTAAATTCGATAGGAGAAAAAAAAGCTTGCTCACATTTAAATCGTTGCCTTTTAAAATGATACTGAATGCAAGTATGGTACAAGGCCCAAGAGTAAACTTGGCTAGATATTCAAGGAGGTTCACAGCAGAGGATAGTAAATACAAAGAAAGGGAAATCCTACTTACTTAGGTAACAGCAAAATCTAACACACCCAAAAAGCTTCAATTTAGCCTGAGTATCTTCCTAGCCTTCTAAATGGTAACTATGTTCCCCTTTAATTAGAGACCCTGACAAACATACTTTTCCATAGAGGAGCTGCACTTATTTAGTTTTCACCATTTTCACCCACAGATGGAAATACCACATGACTCTGTATGATTATACCTTACAGATCCCACTTGATAAAGGATGAAATGGCTACAGGAGGCAATGAGTCTGACTCAGAAGGCCAAACAGGACTCTGCCCAGACTCTGTCCTGCAAGTAATGTCCTTGTGACTGGAGAACTTTGGCACTGAAGCTAGTATTATTTATAAAAACACAAGCGAAAACAATTCTGCTGCATAGCTTAAGGGCTTTACTACAAATAGGGCGTACAGAAGATTTCCTTACACTTAAGGTGAAATACATTTACCATCCACATAGGACAAATGACAATTTCATTTTGATTTTGCAAAACATGCCCACAGTGAAGATATGTGACAGCCGTGCTAAGTGATACACCGCTCCCCAAAAGTCTGGGCATTACAGGAGAGAAAAATGTGATACCACAAAGTGGCACTACATTTTATCCTTTCACCAAACAACAGGTGAACAAATACATTCAATATAAAATAAACTAAATGCAATATAAAGTATGCATATGATATTACTGGGTAGTCTGCTCGAACGAAAAAGTGGCTCTAGGCTAGCCTATTTTATCAGCCTTCTCCTATTAGATATTCTTAGGGTGGCTTATAAGACTATGAAACAATCAATGTTCATTTGGGTCACTAATATTTTACTGAAGAACTTTTTTGGACATAGTCTGATATTTGGGCTGCTATATGAGATCGTGAGTGAACAATGTCCATACACTCTTAATTATTTCATAGTGAAAAAACATGCAGGTCTTATTAAATATATGCCACACTGCAGAATGGTAGCATCTGACAACATTTCACAACATACTGCAGAGAAAATGGAGGTAAGACACCCATGATTCTAGTTGGCAAAGCACAACAGCAAGTTCAAAAAGAAGGACCAGCAGGTTGTATTTCTATATGGTGAGCAACGTTTGGGATTTAACTTTCACATCATAGAGATGATTCAGCAAAGTCAATCTGACTCTGTTGTAAAATTTCACTATGATATACAGGACCGTAAGGGAAAGACATGAAGAAAAACCAAGCAATCCAGGCTTTAAAAACGACTGTGAAAGAAAATAACTGTCTAGGCAGAGATGACTGAGTCTACACATGGATATCCAGGAATGGGATTTGGGATTTTTTTTTTCTTCAACATTCACTTAGCTACCCTATAAAAACAACTGTTTTTTAAGATACACCTCAGCAAGGCTGTGGGAGCCTTCTTGTCTTGACTGTCATTCACTGAAACAGAGCCATCAAGGGAATTTCTACCTCATTAGTTTCTCTAAGTTACGGAGATGGGGAGTGGTAAACATGAATGTGGGCAAGTTGACTTGTATCTGGAGAAGACCGTGAATGCAATGGTAAATCCTGCCTACCCGCAGTCACCTGGTGACACCACTGTACATCTCAGATGGAGCTTCCACGCTGGACTAAAGTACGTGTCAGTGCAGGAAAGGCTCTGAGGTGGACTATGGAAAGATGACCCCAAACTTTACGCTCTGATCGACTGTGATCTGTGTGCCAGCACTGCAGACCTGGCAGTGGAACAGCGCTTGCGATCTTGAGCAGCCAGGAAGAGTGGATTTATTCTTTGACCCCTCTGTGCACAGTCAGAGCAATCTGGGTTTCAGCCTGCACGCTTTCCATGCAAAGGGAGTCACGTGAAACACTGGATTAGCTACGGGGTTGCACTGAACCAGCTCCTGAGATCTCATCCCAGTTGTGTTGTTAACACACTGGGTGGCCTCAGGCAAATCTATGGGTAAGTCTTTGAATTTCCATAGCTGGGGGAAAAACACTGTTTCATGGAAGCACCGTGTGTGCTATGCAACTGATGCTTTTACAGCACATTTTAAAGTACCGCGCACCTGATTCGCCTTCTGCCAGATCTCTTTCACAAGAGTTTAAGGGAAAAAAGGTCTAAAGTATGATCTGTGCTGAAAAGGAACTTACACGGGAACAAAAAATGACTCACCTTCAATGTGTGATTACTTAAGGCACATTTACAAACCATACCACCACCTTTTACTGCTTCTTACCAAGGCCTACAAATAATGAGCTGAGTTTGTTACTAGAAAGCTGTTCTTTCTGCAGCAGTTTTAAACTAGATTTGTATCTGGCTAAGGAGGTATAGAAATTTGGCTCATTTAATAATCATGAAAGCTAAGCTATGAATAACCCTGAATGAAGCCAGGTGGATTGCAGGCTGCAGCTATAGGACTTCCAAAATAGCAATGGCAAGAAGCATCAACCCTGTGGAAAACCAGCACTTCTATTTATGCTGGGTCACTATTCACATACTAAAAAGACTACAGCAATGAAGTTTATTTCTCTGCTTGCTTGTTCAGCATTTACCCATTTGTCTTCAAAGGTGAAGTGAAAAGATGAAATCAAATGACAAAGCTCTTCCATAAACAACACATGTAAATTCTGTATTCACTATATTATAACCGGTTGTACATCACCAAGAATTTGAGACATGCTACTGCAAAAGATGCTGTTGCTATAAATGCAAAGGTGGATTTCAGATGTCAAAATACTATTGGAATTATATTTTCCACATATATATTTAATTTTGATTCATAACTGCTGGTTTAAGCCACATGTCAATAAGCACGCTATCTTTCAAATTCCTCAACTTTCCCCCTCTTTCAAACTGAATATATACCGGCATGGCAGATTTACTGTCCCAGTGTGACTACATTATTACTTTAATTAATCAAGGCCCAGCATACGATTAGGGCATCTGGGAATAATATTACAATCAATCCTGTAAGAAGCCTTTGCATATAAGATGGAGGATTTGCATATGTAAAACATTAATTTTGTCCACAATCGTTCAATTTAATCTTGGGAAAGCACTCAGACTACCTTTAAAAGAATATTCTACTGAAAAGTTATCACCTATCTCTAAACCTCTCTGTGATAAACAGCATATCAATTAACTCAACTATTTACACTGCGCTTCCGGTAGTTAGCATTTCTGTGCTTAGAGTCCATTTGTACTGGCTGGAGTTCAGGAGTCAAAACCCAAAAATTACTCAGAGCGCCTTCACGAAAACAAAATTATGGTTAAAATTACCAGAATATTTCTAGAAGGAAAACCCATCCTTTCATTCAACAGAAAGACATTTCATTGAAAGCTCAAATGCTTGTCTCGCATTTTACATTTAGAATAATTTATGATTATTTGCACATATTTTTTCCTAAGATAGACAGGGAAGAATTTAGAAGGGGGCCATAATTTCAGATCTGCTGTTCAGACACTTAACTCAGTTTCTATTACCACAGCACTATTGTTATAGGCATTGCTTGCTGCAAAACTTTCATGCTACATCTCTATGTACCTTATGAATTTCACTATGACTTCACATTATAAAAAATAATCTCAGATTCCTTCAATAATAATAATACCAAATAGTTCCAGCTTTCCGCAGCTGCAGAAGTTTACTGTCCCTAGAGATTTGCCATGGTACAGTTCTTGCTTCCAATCAAAACAGTGACATAGTGGCCATGATTTACAGCTTGCAGGGGCTTGATTAGGGAATAAGCACACTACTGAGCAAATATTAAACAACCACACAGAATTTTTAACGTGCTGGGGTTTATATCTTCACGCTCAAAAAGAAATTTTACAAAATTTCAATGTCCAAAAGCTGAGGGAAACTAGAGCTGGTTTTTAAGATTTCTTTTCCTCTGCTGTTGAGATTTCAACCAGAAATGTTCGCCCATAATTGAGACTGGCTCTTTAAATAACTTTATCCTTACCATTTTAAATAAAAACCATCTGTACTGTTACAGTAACAGCACTGCAAAACATGCAGTGTAACAAGCAACAATAATCATAAGGTTTAGCATCAGACTAAAAATGTCTGGCAGGTAAAACCAGCAGAGTTTTCCTTACAGAATTAATAGGAAATACTGAGAAGAAAACTTAAAAGATGATGATTTATTTTTTAAACAGTGATTTGATATATGAAAGGAACATTGCAATCTCTATGTTCAAGCAGAAAGTCTTGGTAGCCTATGTGTTTTTAGTAGCCATCAAGACTAATTGCCACCATGTGATGCCTTCTTAATGTTCACATTGAATTTGCCTAAGTAGAATGAAATTGAGAGTTATGTACAAAATAATTTCAGTTTGGTTTGGTTTTTTTTCATGGGAAAAAAATGGCTTGAAACAGCCTACAGGACAATATAAAATTACACACAGGAGGCTGGTAACATTTTGAAGTTTAATTAGTTGCCTAACTTGTTTTTTAGCACCAAGTTTCTGCTAAAATCTAGTGTTCATTTCGAGAAAGCTAAAACTACCGTATAAGAGCCGAGTCGTGAGAAAGTGATCTCAGATTTTTCAATACAATATTAAATTATAAGACTGTAAAGAGCAACCATTCTACTTCTAATTCCTATGACTTTATGATAGACTTCTGAAGAGGAGAGTGAAAAGAGACAGCAGCAGTTTAAAGGTCTGCATTTCTCCAAATGTCTGATTTGCATGCACGGTGATTTTAGGTTTTCTGTTTAAAATGCTGGTAGCTATGAAAATAGGAAAACCACAGTGATGCTGTAGGGATTCACCACTTGACAGAGATCTTAAGCCACAAATACAACCGGTACATGAAAATCTTATGAGTTACAGAGCCTATCAGTGAAAAATTTGCAAATGTTGCTATTCCTTATTCTGCAATTCCAGGGATATATCTGGTAAAGGACAAAAAAAATCCCCCAAACAACAGTGTTCAAACTCTTAGCTGTAATGCTAATTCTAAATATATGTCTTGAAACTATTATTATCACATACGTTATGTATTAAGCAGAAAGCCTGAGGCTATTTGTCTGTCTACATTTAATCTGATAGGCTATTTTTCCTCCTAAGAAACTAGTCTGTGAACAGTCAGACTTTCCACCTACTTTTGTTCTCTGATAGCAGAATCCAGGTCTGCAGAATTGTTTCATTTTCTGCAATTTTCAGTCTTCAGAAAAGAAGCTGTTTACTTCCAACAAGGTTAGACAGCGAAAACACATCTGTATTTATGGAGTTAATAGTCTTCTTATTAATTTTACTCTGCTTTTTTTTTTTTAATAGAAACATAATGAAAACCATGTTTATGTGCTCAAAGGCACAGAGGAAATCCATTACTCTGAGGAATAACACACTCCACAAGTGAAATGAAAGTAATCTTATTTATGACAGGAAGAGGCCTTCACTAGACTCAACTCCACCACACTTGGACTGATACTGGCTGTATGAAAGAAGCTGCAAATTCGGGAATCAGTTTCAAATGTAAGCCTCATTTCAGCAATAAACACATTTGCAGTTTGGTCTTGCAAACGTTCAAAATCTGCTGAAGGTGAAGAAGACAGCTATTGTATTTACTATAAGCATATTACAAAAAGAATATTACATGCCAAGTAGTGATGTGGTCTGTTGTTTGGGGTTCCTTCCCCCCACCCCAGCTCCTGGGTCAGCATCCACCTCAGCATGCGCCCACGCCTCCGGACAGCCTGCTGGCACTCTGCACTGGGTTTCATAGCTGTCTCACAGTAACTGAAATACCCTAGTTTACATGACTTGGCTGTGGGGAGAACAGAGACTTGTAAATACAGCTGCTGGGAGAATCCTTGGGGCTGAGGAGTGGGGAGTGGGGAGGTGCAGGGATGCGACATGCAGAGGACAGGTGCTGCAGAGCTGGGACCTCAGCTTGCCAAAGGGCTCGATGCCCAGAGGTGTATGTGGTACCCCACAGAGCTGAGCAATCCTCTAAGCAGAAAAGGGAAATCAGGGATGACAAAAGATGATTTACTTTCCCATCCACTCAGCTCTGTATGTGTGGTGTGTGCCTGACTATCTGGCCTCCATGTGCATGCATGCGTGTGTGTCTGCTTTTGAAAGAGAAAAAACTTCTTGCAAGTAGAGGAGGTGACTAGAAAATGTCTGACAAGTTATTGCCACATCTATTTCTCTGTGAGATTGCATCTTTTTTTCGGAATCAAATAAAACCAAGAAGGAAAAACACTTCTTAGCGTTTCCTAGTGCTGTGAAAGTCAAACCCTCCGTTAATCTCATTTCTGTAGACTTCAAAAGAGATATTTCACTAATGGAAAGTCGTGATGTAGGGCAAACTGGATGGCTTCACATGCGTTTGCAATTTCTATATCTAAATCCACATGTTTCACATTCTTTGGGTTTCTTCCCCGAGTCGTTTTGAGTTAAAAAAGGGGAAGCAGCAGCCACGGCAAGGCTTCCATCCGGCAGTAAGAGCTTTTGCCCACAAGAAGGCACTGTTCGTTAAGAAATAGGAGCATGCTGATATTTCTGAAAGGAATTGCCAGTTTTTTCGTTCTTGCCGGCTTTTGCTAGGGGCTCAGCACAAGATGTGTGGGTTTCTCCAGCGTCAAGGACAGCTGCTTCTGTCTGCCTGCAGATGTTTGGCTAGTTGCAGTTTGGATGCTTGACCAGTGAGCAAGATAAGCTCTTCAGCCTTGCACAAGGAATTAACTGAGATTCTCGTACATCTTCCCCCAGAAAGTGACTTTTAACACTAAAACCAACTTGATGAATTTGAAGACTTAGTTAAAGAAGAACATATTTAGCTCTTCCTTTGCCATATTCCTTTTGCAATTACAGTATGTTTACATTTGTATAGGCACCTCAGTTCTTCCTCGTGGGATCTAAATTCTGCTTCATCCCACAACAAAACAATTAATCCTTTGTTTGCAACATTAGTTGGTTGTCATGGAAATTAATATGATTTCACAAAATTAGAAGTATGAAGATTTCTGGAGCACATACGAATAGAATAAGGTGACACGGATCCTGCATGTCTTCCAGGAACAGCTTGGGATATACTGAGTGCATCAGGAGAAAGATATTTTGGAAGAATATAAAACTTTTAAAGCAGGTAAAAAAAAATGATGCCTCATCTCAGTCTAAAATATTTGACTGTTTCTCCCAACAGGCAAGTTGTTCTTTAAATCATACACAGTCTTTTGTTTGAACAGCAGATTGCTCAATCTTTTATTTTTTTTGTCTACATTTAAACTTGTCAGTTAGGAAAGTAGAATCGAGACTCTCCTCTTCCCTTGACAAATGATCTATTTGCTGACAGAGATGAGTAAGGGAGTGGACAGTCTCAACAGTGCTTTACTACAGCCGTATTTTATTCCTTCCTTAACATGAACACAGAAAAGCAGGGGCAGCTGCAGTGAAGAAATAAGTGATGCTTTTCTCTGTGATGTCTATATGCCTCAAATGGTTGGAAAGAGACTTGCATGGGCCAAAATTCTCCATGACGACACAGCTGAAGCCAACCCAGAGCCATGGTACAAGCAAGGCCACTGCAGATTTGCAAGATCTACTTTCAGGTAGCATATATACTAAGGCTCCTACATGATTCTGGATAAAACACTGTCTGAGCCTCATGAACAAGATGATAGATAGTGCCAGATGCCCATTTGGGTTGGGGGAGCTGCCAGACTATCTCCATACGGCTGAAAGATGTTGTACAGAAAGATCTGTCGACATTATCAGAATTGAATTAAGTTGAACTGTTAATAACAACACAGATAGTATACAGAATCACTTACTTTCTAGCTGCTGCCATCTCTCCTAAATTAAATTAGCTGCTCCCCTACCCCAGCAGAAAGCCACCTGCCCAAAGCTCACACATACTGCCTGACCTTGGCTTCCAGGAATCGAGGGAACCTGATTTTCTCCCTTGCATGTCTTTCACATCACCTGAGCAGGCTTGTATCACAAAGCACAAAGCAATGCCAGTGTTCTGCACTCAGACAAGATATGTGGGTGGAGTCTTTAATGAGTATGTTCATATCCTTTCAAAGGGTTTTCAAAATGATATTTGCCAACATTTGTCATGCCAACTTCTCCCTCTTACAAGCATGACACACTGATGTTAAGCATTTGAAAATGTTAAAAATGAAGAAAAGCTCAGGTAAAACTGCCAGCCTTAAGCTCCACTAAATTCCATAGCAAACTGTAAGCTAGGGGGTAAGTGTCCCCCTGCAACATAGGAAGCCAGTCTCAGTGATAACCACCAGCCAACCCTTTTCTCTTAAGACACAGAAGTCTAGATTTATTTTAAAATATTCCTCAGATAGTCTAGATATTTCATTAGTATTTCAGGTTATATTAGAAAGTTTGTGGAGCACCAGATATCTGAAAGTCAATATTTCCCTGAAACATTTGCAATTCAAGCACTTGAGGATAAACACTTTCAAGAAGGAGAACTGGCTCAGCAAACAAGTTTAATTTTACCACTTGGGCACCCACCTCATATCTGGACTTGAAGCTGGAGCAGAGCCACAGCTTGTAAAACCTGTGTAGCTTTAATTCATGAAGCTACTACTCCTAGGCAAAAAGAGTATCATTCATCTTCACTTTGATGAGTTTCTGTGTTAGCTCACTAAAATGAACTGCCAGGGAACCCGGATTCTGCCATAACACTGATGCTAAATAAAACCACCAAATTTTAAGCCCACAATGAGACACCTAGACTGAATGAACTGTGTGAACATTAAACTGCATTTAAGTATGTTAAGCTATAACAATGTAGTAACATGGTAAATGAGGTACCACGAAGATAGTCTGAAAGTGCATGAAGAGAACTTGAGGCTGGATTCTTCTACCCAGCAAGATTATGCTTTCATCCAATAGGGTTATCTTACAGCAAGTGATCAGAGGAAAATGCCCTCCAAGAAACCTAACTGAAGAGCTTCACTTCACCCTGCATTAATTGTTCAGATCCCTTGGCACAAAATGGGAAATGATCCAAACAGCAGGATTTTTGAAAGGTAAGTACTGAAGAAGAGCCATTTCCCAAGCTGTAGCCAGTTGCACTGAAATAAAAATGTAGAGACCAGGTTCCCTGAAGTACTCCCTCGCAACAACCCAGCTGACTACAACTCAAAAATGCTTTTGGGTTCATGGGTTTCCTTCTTTGTGCCTTTCCCAAATGCACATGGCCCCAAGGCTGATGCCAACCACAAGTTACCGGCACCCTTTCAGATCCCATTCAATCCCTGCATTTACTGAAAAACAGTTAACCTTACAGCTAACAATTTGCATCCTACTATTTTCTTTACGGTTAAATTGGCATTTCCTGAAAACAGATCTCTCTATTATCTGTACTAAAGATCATATGTAAACTCCTGAAGAACACTGAGGAAATATAACACAGCTCATGCCAGTCTGACCTTCCTCATTAATAAGTATGTACAGCATATGTTCATACATAACTCAGGGGTTGTACTTGTACAATCAAATTAACCTTTGGACTGCTGGTGTTCAGCCATAATTTACTGCATCTAGTTTTCAGTTCCATATACAGCGCTGTTAATAGTACAGAAATACTATCCCATAAAAATGATAAGGACTGATAACAAAGCTGATAACAGAGCAGAATGTTTTGCTTGTACTGGAGAAATATAATTAACTGTCATTGTATACCCATAACCAGTTATGTTTGCATCAGAGAAAAATGCTCTTATTTGAAGCCTTTTCTGAAACTCGGTCTAGAAATGTCTGAATGAGGGCAGAAGTGATGAAGCAGCAAAGGCAGGGGAGGAAGAGGTAAGTCAGTAACTTTCCCCAGACACTGATTTAATTTAAAAGGGTAGTTGGTTTTTTTGAATAGCTATGCCACGGCATTGTTCTGCATTGCCCCTGTTAGTTCCAGCCCATTGCTAATTACTGCTTGAATGAAACATGCTGCGCAGAGGCTAAAGAGGTCAGTCTCTGAAGCCTCCCCCGACCAACATGATCTTGCTGAGCAAGTGAGAGAGCCGCTCTTCCCACACCTCCAGTGAGAGATGATGGAGTATGCTTGTCAGGCCAGGCAGGAGCCACCCTCCTCCATACAACCCGCACCCACCACGACAGGCCTCGACAAGGGCCTTCCCTACTCTACATGAGCACCCACAGCATGTCTAATGTGAGGAGACGGCAGCAGTTGTTCCCAGCTCGCCTGTTTGCTTTGAGCAGCCATCTCTGCTGATGGCGCCTAGATGTTAAACCAACAAGAAGGATCCCTGCTGACCTCAGGTTTCCTCAAATCCACAGGGCAACAGACACTGCAGAGACTTTCAGCAGACCCAGAAGATGAGTGTGACAAACCTGGCATGGCACTGTTTCATTTTTCTGGTGGGTTCTCATGATGTGTGAATAACCATCTCTCTCCATATGAAGTCCCATTCTCCTTTGTAATCAATGAGGCTCAATTCCAACCTCAAAAAAAGCAAAATGCCTCTTTGCTGATGGAGAAATCACAGAGGTAATTGAACAACACCTGTGAATGCTGTTTCTTCTCAGCTTTCACAAATGCTGAGGTAGACTTCCTTTGACACATGCTGTATTGGCTGTCAGGGAACAGAAAATCTTCCATTTTACAAAACCGACTATTTTACTATAGCTAATGCTGCCTTTAAGAATATCCCACTAGAAGATGTATAATTTACTGTAATTAACTTACTAATTAGCTTAATATAAACCTGTGAAACTGTGAAAACAAAACAAGCCTCCATAAACAAGTTCATTGTTTAACTTTAAAATACCAATGCAAGGAGACAGTAAATGAAAAAAACCCATCAAACTCAAAGCTATTTCCCTTTCAAATAATATTTTTACCTTTTCGACATATGTTAGGGAATAGCAGAGGAATTTCTTGCCACAGCAACGCATCGCTGCATGAATGTTGTGATAAGGGTGTTGTAATTGCTTTCTAACACATTAGGAACATACAGCAAACTGAGGTGTGCGTGCGAATAGGATGTTCTCAGCACGAAACTGTGAGTGTGCATCTACAGTGACTTGTTCTGAGGAGGACAGCTGTGCTCTGAAGCTCTCAGAAACGCAAGATGGTTTCCAGTTCAACTTGTGCTCGGCACATCTGAAAAAAAGAAAAGCTGGATAATTTGTTTTTCATTTCTAAAAGAAAAACAGCGAAAGAATGCTTCTTGCATAATATTTTCTTCTTTCTGTAGAAGAAACCTCACACAATAGAGTTTGGTTCCTTCAAAACTGCAGTTTTTTGCATTTATGCAAACCATGACAATCTTGAATTGCTAGAAGAAAGACCTCATTGCCAAGAGACGCAATGGATAGTCTGCTCTCCTGCAAGGCTCCTTGTCACGAGAGGGATCTAGATAGGAATCAAGCAACACCTCCTGAACAACTGTGCCAAGACAGCAGCTGGAACCCATTACAGAGTGAGACAATCCTGTCCAAACAACCGAATGTCAGGATCTCAGGGTATGACTGCCATATAAAAACATGGATCTTCATGTGAGTTTGGTTTTTTGGTTTAAAAGAAGTTTTGTGAGCTATTGGAAGCACTCCTATCATTTTGCTCTTCTGATATTAATGTGAAATGAGATATTCCCTCAGTAATTTGTCTCTGGACTGTGAATGGTCTTCTGAGGAGGAAAAAAAGAAGAAAATGAGACTGAAAGTGCTTGACAATAAAAGAAGCACGAAACATATTTTTTTAAGCCCAGAGATAGTAAAAATCTCCTAAAACTGCTCCAGAAATATAAATCTTATCTCAAGGTAAAACTGTTGTGCATCTCTCTTGTGACATGACAGGTTTGCAATAATTTTCAATAACTAACTTAGATTCCAGTAAGACTAAAGGCTAGCAATTCTGCTCTGAGGAATTTTTGAAGATAATCACTGTATGTCAAGGTTTGACTCCATAGAAATATGTAGGATGGGGATGCAGATGGCCAGCTACTGCTGGAAAGCAATTAAAAGGTTACTGAAGGGCAGTTTGGAATAGAAAGACTTCTGTTAGGAAGTGGGAGTGAGTAGGGTCTCTGAAATAAGGAAAGAGCACCAGTCAGCTCAAAGTGCATCAGACTGCCTCTACCTTACACAATTCCAAGGTACTTCTGCAATCCTTCCTTATAGTGGTCCCAAAGAGCTGCTGAGAAATCACTTAATTAGCGCTCAGCAGGAGTAGTGGGAGCCTGTGCAAAGGATGAGCAGCCGCCTGCAGCTGTGATAGCCGTGCCAGAGGGGCCTGGTGGGATACACACGGAGCCGCTAGCACCTCCTCACTGACAGGATGCAATTCAAACCCCTTGTTTCCACCCTAACATGGAAAATTCAAGACTACAAATTAACCCTGACTGCCAAAATATCAACACCTGAAAAGTGTTTTGCTTCTTGTTTATGCTATCTTAATTTCTGTAAGGCACTCAGATACAACAGCCTAGGAATACATTGCAATTTAGTAAGAGCATACAGCTCAGAATAAACTGCAGACAGGAACCTGCTGTTTTCAGGGTCAGCAAGACACAAGCAAATCCCAATGGCAATTTCCTCAAATCAAGTCTGTTACATTTTCTCCTCTTACTTTTGATAAACTTTGAATCAAATAGCAAGATCATCCTCTCAGATGGCTACATATTTACCAAAGGCAGTGCAAGAAGATGACTTGGGCTGTATTTTTCGCTACAACTCTGAAAGTTACAACTTTCGCTACAACTTTGACAGTGAAAACCAGCAAAGTCAAGCTCCACAAATGGCTTCATTTGAACTGCACAGGCTGTAAAAAAAAGTTGCAAGACAGGTGAGAGTGCTGAGGTGGAAGTGGAGCACAGTCCAGCATAAGAAACAAATGCTGACAACAAGCTAGTTAGAAATGCACCTCTAGCCCTTTAGACACACAGTTAGATTATGTTCAGCATTCTCCTACTCTTTTGAACTAGCTAACTGATGGAGGGAGAGGAGGAACCATGGCATCTCCTAGGAGGAAAACCCCAAGCTGTTCACAGTGGGAAGCAGGTGACACTGTTGCCCTGGTTGTGCTTTTGTCCTGGTGGTGGAGTCTGAATCCTGCTGTGCTGGGGTCACAAACAGGCTTCTCCTCCCATGACGGATGACAACTCTCTTGTTCAAGAACTAATTCAGGTGGTATGAAAGGAGAGGAATTAAAATCATCACAGAAGAGCTTCTTAATGATCTTCATGGCAGGCAAACCTTGCAGGCATAAGAGGGGCTGCATGGCACAAAGGAGACTGGCCAGGCAGAGATGCTGAAAACAGCTTGAAGTGTCTGGGCCTGTTGCTCCACTGGACAGAAAAGACTGGGAAAACAGAAAAGGAAAATGATTCAGGGGCCCAGGAAAGAGCCAAAAAATGACATTTGTCCAGCCTTAGTTAGCTGCCAGATTCTCAAGTTTCTGGGTATAAAAAACAATACAAACTTGTGAAAAATAAGCTCAGATTTTCATGAGCTAATGCCTGTGCACAAAACAAGTCCGAAGATCACACTTCAAGACACAGGAATATCAGGGAATCAAATATAAAACTCAAGATGAGAAACAGGCAAAAGAAGCAAATGGTATGAACAATTTCTGGCTTTAATCATTGCATAAGGGCCAAGTCTGGAGCAGCTAATACAAGTGATGACTGCTTGGACTCTCCTTAGGGACAAACTTGGCTCTCAGAGAAGTGAAGGGAAAACTACTCCTTGCAAGGGGCGGGATGGGAGCAGGAGCAGGTCCCGAATATCACATTCCACTAGCAATTTATGGTGCTTGACATGGACATACAACAGTTTTTGCTGCTGTTTCCTTTTACATGAGGGAACTTTTACATACACTTTTACATCAAATTAGCTTCAAGAATTCACTTTATAAAACCACAATTTCCAAAAATATCGAGTCTATTTTAAGATCTACACTATACACCTACATATTTTCAGTTCAGTGAGACTGACAGCAAGTAACCAATTACTGTTCTTGTTTAGTGTAGATTTAAGGTGATAAGAACAAAATCAGTCAAGAACTCAGCGTGGTTCATACCTTCTGTGGCTCTGCAGTCATGCTGTTTTACTTTGCATGTTTGTAACAAGTAATGAGTTATATTCCCTAGTGTAGGTGGTGCTCCAACCATCAACCAAAATTAAATTAAAGTGAGAAACATTGTTTGTTTGTGTCTGAGTCAAGAACTGTTGCAATCAGACCTCACATTTCATGATCAGAACCAGGTCAGTTTACACAGAGGATGTCAAATATACCCAGTTAAATAGTTTGGGGTTTTGTTTATTTTTCTTTTTTCCTTTTTTTTTTCCTCTCCCAAATAAAATTATTTCATTTGGTTGCACTGAACAGTTTTGAAGAGTTTTCATGGAAGGTATTTTCTAGAAACTCAATCTCCTTTGTAAAATAAATTTCCAGGCTGAATCTGAAAATACCCTCCTTTCTGAAAGCCTTGTGCACAAGCTACACTAACCAAATTCTACTCTGTTCATGCAGATTTCCTATGCAGATTCTTTAAACATTAAGAAAGCCTATGAAAATTAAAAGTAACAAAAGAAAAAAAAAATAAGCTGTTAGTGTATCCTATATGCTTTTTGTCTACTTGATTATGATAGTTGGCTCATAAATAGTTGCCTTGGGATGCAAAGAAATGGCAGAAGCATCTGAGTGCTCAATTTTTTTCCACAAATTTGGCCACAGAGTTGTAATATTTCCCTTATGAGTTACAAAAAAACGCTGGGATGACTTTCCTTCCAGCTCTAACTTTGTACTAAAGCTCCACACTCCCTGTCTAAGATCTCATATGATTTGTTAATAGACATTTTACACACTTGACCAAAGAGAACAGATTGGAAGTAGAATCAAATCAAAATTACACTTAAAGTTATAAATAGATAAAGTCTATACTATCTGGTTATATTTAAAGGAAATCCAGACATACCAGGTAACACTTGCACAGTTAAGCATACAAACAACTGTATGACCAGTCCTACTGTTATTCTCTGCTACACTTTTGATGGCGCTTCAAGCATTTGCAATCCCAGGTGGATTTAAACCTGTTTTTATTTTTAAGAACATTTCCCTCCCATTCTCTTTTCACGGCATTACCAAAGAGAGTTAAGACTGCTTCTGTTCAAATATTCAGATTATTTTCCAGGGTGGGTATACCTCTGAATTCATGATCCTTGATTTGCAGATAACTGCATCATCCCTGCATTTTTCCTCATCCTTAAGTCTTTAATTTTTAATATTCTGTAAACATTTCCAATTTTATATAGGATTAGAAGTATCATACATGATATTTCCATGGTTGGAAGATATACAGTAATGGCCTTATAGATATATATACATATATTTATGTAAACATGCACATTCACATACATCAAAGCAGATAGCATGTGTTCACCAACTAAGAAAAGCGTAAAGTTAACAAACCACCAGGGGACCTCTGGAGTAGTGCAAAACAGCTGAGATCAATGTATGTCAGCTGGAAGATGATTGCAATAGCTATGCAAGAGGGAAGAGAGAGAGAATTCCTTTCTCCCAATGTCTTGGGTCTTTAGGAGTCTGTTACTGCCTGAGCTCTCTCAGAAATGGTGCCCTAATGAGCAATGAAGCAAAAGCCAACGATGCAGTGGAGAGCCTTTCAAGCACTGATGGATAAGCTGGTGTGCAACATAACAGGGCAACGGAGATCAAGCCACTTAATTAGTGAAAGACAACTCTTGATGAGAACTGTTCCAAATGGCTCCTGATTTCTCAAAAAAAACCCTGCCTTTCTGCAAGATTTGGCTTAAATTTAACTACAACAAATCGAAACACACATTTACAAGTTAATTGCAGAATTTGGCCAATATTATCACAGAAGTAGTTCAAATGAGCAGAATTATGGAGGGAGCACAACATATACTGCTCCTGCAAAATGAAGAGGCTCACCTTAAAAACAACACAGAGCTTCATCTACCTTCAAAGTTATTCAATATTAACATATTTTTGTTCTCTTAAGGACATCAGGAAACTTAGTAGTTTGTCTAGTTTGAAAGCTCAGAAGGTCATATAGTAGAAGTTTGAGACTTGCAACAGATCATGAAGTACTTAATCTAGAATTAACAGCCTACACAATTTTGCATTTTAAGAAATACATGTTTCTGGTAAAGACTCTGAGATCTTCTCTCGGAGATATCAAAACTGACTAATCTATCACTAGAAATAGCTAAAGAATACTTCAGAAGCAGGAGAAAACTCATTTTAAACATTTTGAAACACACAAAAATTTCTTTATTCATAAGAGCAGAAGCTGCATGGACCATAAGTCAACAATGTGCTCTCATGGCCAAGAAGGCCAATGGCATTCTGGGGCTCATTAAGAAGAATGTAATCAGCAGGTTGAGGGAAGTCCTCCTCTTCCTTTACTCTGCCCTGGTAAGGCCACATCTGGAATGTTGTGTCCAGTTCCAGATTCCCCAGTTCAACAGAAATAGGGAACTTCTGGAGAGTCCAGTGGAGAACTACCAAGATGATAGGGGGTTGGAGCATCTTTCTTACGAGGAAAGGCTGCGAGATGTAGGGCTGTTTACCCTGGAGAAGACTGAGAGGGGACTTTATAAATGCTAAATACCTAAAAGGGTAGGGTGTCAAGAGAGGAGGGGCAGTCATTTTTCTGTAGTACACAGTGACAGGACCAGGACCAGGAACACAGGAAGTTCCATTTGAACATGACAAAAATTTTCTTTCCAGTGATGAACCTCTGGCACAGGCTGCCCAGGGAGGTTGTGGAGTCTCCTTCTGTTAGCATCTTCATGATTTTTTATAACTCCTCCTAGCATTTCTGTCTTCATGACCTACCTTAAGTCTGCTTCTGTAGTCTAGTGGTGTCATGGTTTGACATGACAGCCTTCTCTGGTAAGGGGGAAGGGGCTGTGAAGATGACTCCTGTAAGAAGTTGCTCGAAACTCTCCCCAGCTCTGAGCCAGATCCACTTCTGGGGCTGAGCCAATTAGATGCCTCCAAGATCGCTTCGTAAGAAGAAGCCGGAAAAGGAGGCTTCTTCCTGTTTCATCCTGCTTCTGTGCCTTCCTCTTTTCTGGCTGGTGGTAGTGCAAGGAGTGGGAAGAGAGAGAGAAGTGACCATGTAGACTTCAAGGTCAGTGAGTGAAGAGAGGAGGAGGTGTGCTGAAGCAGAGACTCCCTTGCATCCTGTGGAGAGGACTGGTAAAGCTGAGATTTGTTTGCATTTCATTAAAGACCCCACATCAGGGGCAGTGACTCATTTTGCTAAAAACTCCACACCAAAGGCAATGGTTCTCTTCATTAAAGACCCCGAGCCAGGGGCAGTGACAATGGCTGAGTAAGCCATGTCCCGTGTGAGGGACCCAATATTCACAGAAGCTGTGGGGAAGAACACACGGCAAAGAATCTTGTTAAAATTATGCCCAGAAGAGGCCATGTCCCAAGGGAAGGACTCTGTATCGTCAGAAACTGCAATATTGGGAAACAACTCACCCCAGAGAAGTTCGTTAAGGACTGTGTCCCAGGGGAGAGACCCAGTATCGAAGTAGGGGAAGAATGTGAGGAGTCATCCTCACCTGAGAAGAGAGAAGTGGCAGAGCCCATCTGTGAGAGAGTGACCACATACCCCATTCCCTGTCCCCCTGAGCCATTGAGTGGGGAGGAGGTAGAGATATTGGGTGCAGTGAGCTGGGCCCAAGAAGAAAGGAGAGATGGTGGAGGGAGATCTTAAAGTGCTGGTTGTAATTTTCTCATCATCCTACTCCCTTTTTGCTTTTTATTCTGTTCTATTTCTTGTAGGTAGTAGAATAAACTTTCCTACTTTCCTCTCTAAGTCGAGTACTGGAGTCTGTTTTGCCCAGAACTGTAATTGGCAGCAAGCCCTCCCTGCCCTTGTCTCAATCCACAACAACTTTGCTTATCTTTTTCCTCTCATTTCACTGGGGCCTTTGCCATCCTAACAAAGAGGGGAGGTGAATGGGGGGCACTGACTGAGAGACTGTTGCGGTGCTTCTTTGCTAGCTGGGCCAAACCACGACAAGTGGCTACCAAAGTTTTCCCGATGAATGCTTTTCCAACTTGTTGCAGTCAGTCAAGGTTGATGACTAGCAGCATATCATACAGGTCTGGAAAAAAGAAATCAATTTGGGTCCCAAAAAATGTGGTTCCTAAGAATTTGCCATCAGCTTCAATGGATTCAGGATTTCAAATACTGCTTCCAGGCCTCTCAGAAAACCAAAACAAGCCAAACCCCACTATATGCAGCCTCACTGTTCTAAATGCTGAAAGGATACAAATTGTAGTCTAGTGAATCTGAAATAATTTTTGAGATTATTTAACTGCCTTTCAATAAAAGATGACAATTAATATGGGGCAACCTATTAGGACAAATTAAGCAAAATAATATTTTTATGGTTTTTAATGAATTGAGATACTAAGACTTGCTAAGCAAGACCGTAACACGTACGGTGACTTTTCTAGTGTTTCATAAGATGTTTAACATGTGGTCTTAAAGAAACACATGTACACCAGCTGTGCAAGAATAAAAATAAACTTCAGAGCTCCAAGGACCCATTTCAAGGTATCTTTTAGGTCAATCCTGTGCAAACTAAGAGTCTGAATCTGTAAGGCTTAATCAACTAAAATCTCCACAAATTCAGCTGATAAGTAACATATCCTGAAAAGTCTCCAATGCAAAGAAACCTGAGTACCTGAGTAGAGATCAGTGGGGTACCATGCAGCCAGCTGAGCATTTTAACTTTGATAAAGTCAAATACTTGTCTGAGATACCTCCCACTTCTGGAATAAAGAGAATTCATACTTCATTGCCCACGTAATCCTCTCTCCCTACTGGTCTCACCAAAATTATATTTGGCACAGCCTCAGCAATGAAGCTGGGTAAGCCTCTTGACCCCTACCATCACTGCTATCCATGCCTGCTTGGCCAGCTACCATAGTATGATCAAAATTATACATTTCTCTTTCTAAAAAGCCTACTATGTGCAGCAGCAACTCTTGCGCTTACTTTCTATCATTCAAGCGTAACTTCCTAACTTATTGCTCTACAAGTAATATGGAGCAGGTCAATGAAACTCAGCATTTCCAATTCAGGTAAATAGATTAACTTTTCAGCATTCATCCAGCACGGCACTGGAAGGAAGATTACAGCAACTTTGTCCAGCCAACATCACTGCCAATTCACTGCTGAATATAAAATCACTTCAAGCTGGGGCTGCAAAATGAAGGGAAGATCTGCCAGCCACAGGAAATCTAAGAAAGAGGGAAATGTGTTTTTTACCATTGAGGAGTAAGAACAAGCCAACACAATGCTGAATTGCTTTGAGAGAAAGGCTGAGTCATGAGACAGGTCTGTGGTGCATTAGGGACAGGGAGAGGCCTTAGGGAATCCACAGGTGTATGGATTCCTATTATTTAAAATTACTGAAGCTCAACTGATGCTAACTCTTAGCTAAGGTCAAGCCCAGACATCTGACCATACCAACAGCGCTCAAGCCCAACTGAAAACAAAATTTGTCATCATTAAAAATGTACAGGAAACATGAGTTTAAACAGCACTAGTAGCCATGTGTGGAGCTGTCTCCACAAACTTCAACATCAGGTGATCTTTTCCAAATGCGTGACGACTCAACAGGAGATGTATGGCTTCATACACAGTACCAACCTGTGGTTGGAACTTGTGGAGACTGAGGAGTTCCCTTAAGGAAGGCAGCCATATCAAGAAGAGTGTAGCCAGCAGGTTGAGGGAGGTTCTTCTCCCCCTCTACTCTGCCCTGGTGAGGCCTCATCTGGAGCATTGTGTCCAGTTCTGGGCTCCTCAGCTCAAGAGGGACAGTGAGCTTCTGGAGCGAGTCCAGCACAGGGCCACCAAGATGATCAGGGGACTGGAACACCTTTCATATGAGGAAAGGCTGCAGGAAATGGGGCTGTTTAGTCTAGAAAAGAGAAGACTGAAGGAAGATCTTATTAATATTTACAAATATCTAAATGGTGGGTGTCAGGAGGTTGGGGCATCCCTTTTTTCTATGGTATCTAGCAACAAGACAAGGGGTCATGGGAAGAAGTTGGAACACAAAAATTTCCATTTAAAAACTATTTCACTGTGAGGGTGAGGGAGCCCTGGCACAGGCTGCCCAGAGGGGTTGTGAAGTTTCCTTGGAGGTCTTCAAGACCCGTCTGGACATGTTCCTATGTGACCTGATCTAGGTGAACCTGCTTCTGCAGGGGGGTTGGACTAGATGATCTCTAAAGGTCCTTTCCAATCCCTACCATTCTGTGATTCCGTGATTCTATGATATCCATCAACACCGTTCATACTACTGCAGCGCTTCTCCATGGCTCAGTGGGCCTCACTAGGCTACGTCAGAGAGACGCCCAGGAAGAATGATGCAAAGATGTGGAAATTAATCTTTAAAGATCTTCTGTATGAATACAACTGTAATCTGAAGAGGAGAATTTAATCACCACCCAATCTTTCATAATATGACGATGTTTTCAAAAGTGCTTTGTCTTCACAATTCTCCTCTCAAAACCCCTGCTGATTCATATTTAGCACAAACATGATCTCTCTCAGTCAACAAAACAGTGAATCTCAAGAGCTAGTTCTATAATGCTCTGAAAGTCAAAACCACCGAATATTCAATCTTCTGTTATGATTTAAGTTATCTATGAGTAGGACTGGACTATATACAGGATTGTAGATTTTGGACTCCTTACTGTAGTTTTAGCGAAATTCTGCTCACCTTGTCAACTGAAAGGTCTGCTTTGATTCCTTTCAAGAGTGTGTCAAATGTGTCAGTTTTATCATCTTTGCAGGACAAAAAAGATGACAAGTAGATTTTCAAAAGCATATTCTTAGATCTTCATAAAGATTTTGCTTGCAAAACCTTTTTTTTAACTGTTAAATAATATTTAAGCATTTGTTTCCCATATTCTAGAAATGATTTTGTGCAGTGTTTTCTTTCTTTACCAAACAGAATAGAAATAACCACGGGCAGAGATAGGACTTTGAAAGCACAGTTTTGGCTGGTATGGGATCTGGAAGAAGGTGCATTGCAGTAAGAACTAAACTGGTACCAGGGAAGGAGAAACTGGCAATGAGGACAAGAGATACTGGGAGATGTCACCAGCCAAAGCAAGAATACAGAAACAAAGATCCCATGTGAATGACCAGGAGTTCACAGTAAACCACATGTAAATGTATCATGTTCGTGCATATCTCCAAGGGCTGTTTAATGTTTTTTGTTCCCTGTACTTTTGCATGTTCTACAAATAAATCATCCTGCATTTCAGAAATGTGTCTGGCCTCCCGACTTCCCTAACTCCAAAACATTTCTATTGCCAGTGCTACCATATGATCAAGAAAAGCACCATCTGTCCCTTCCAAATGTGGTCTTATTCATGTACTGCTTCTACCTTACAGTTTGCATATGCTGCCTGTCACATATTTGCTTCTTTTCCTCAAACTTCTCTTCAAAGCAGAGAAAAAAAAAGGCCTCCATAAAGAAATACCACATGGTAACCACGATGTAAGCTTTTCCAGGTTAGCATATAGTAACTAAACTTTCCCTTTTTTCCAACTCATATGGTCATAGCTTCAGATAAGCACGCAAAGGCTTCTCCCTCATATTGCTAGTTTATGCTAATTTATTTCAGAATTTTCAGAACAGGAACAAACATTTTCACTCAATCCAGACAAACATTTCCAGCATTATCATGCAACATTGACTCTCAGCTGAAGGTTCCTCTGGTGCTCAGATGTTTGAAACTTTTGCAGACACAACTGGCAGAAGTGTCAACTCTTCCTGAAACTGGGTAGATACTAGAATCCACCCTTTTGTGGTCAGAAAATTGCTGTGTCTGGACGATGCAATGAAGAAATAAATATACAGATCTTTTTTATTTCTTGAAGATATATGGCAGAGCAATTTGAAAAATTTCCCTGCTGATTTTTACTTTGTGGTATAGGAAAGAAGCAGTTGTCTCAGGGAGTAAGTATCCCAGTGCATACATGGCAAAGACACAGTTGGGAATGGTTAATCTATTTTCTTTTAATTCAGAGAAGTTTACTATGAAGGGACAGAGTTTAAAGAATTTCTTCTTTCTCTTAATAGATGGAGATGAAATATTTTCATTATTGTACCTGAACACCACAGCTCCATGGATGCAAGTCTTGATGTCAAACCACCCAGAGTGCATACCTCCAAAGTGTTAGCAATTTCAGGAGTACAAGTTGCAAAAGCACAAACATGACAAGACCCTGGCTACCTGCTATTATCAAGTTGTTGATTACCTGTGGTTTGAGTATGCTTTCCTGTGAAGCACTGATCTGACAATGCTCCCAGATCTACAAGTCTGTATCCCTGGCAAACATCTGTAATTCTTTTTTATCTCTGTCTGACTCACTGCAATAGATGTCAAGCCCTTGCAGGTAGGTGCCCAAACATATTGTCTGCCCATTGTCAGCTGCACAGTATCACAGTAAGACATTACAGGCTATTATGCAAAGGACCTGGCCAGGTACACCTACTGCTGAGGCTGGTTCATCCACCAGGCAGGTTAAGTAGCTGAACTTGTGGAAGGAGTTTGTGCACTCTAAAGCTCTGCCCTGTATTTCTCCCTCTCATCTCAGAGACTGCAGTCACAGGCAGGCTTTACCAGCAGTTGGGATGCTGAGCTATGTAATCATATGTGCATTTGAGGTTGCAATAAAAATACAATACAAACTTTCCCTTAGAGATTTTGTAGTAGTGTTTTCCACAAACAGCATGACATAGAAGTTTTCAGGTTTAAGTTGCCAATTTTTGATTAGCTAAGTCACCTTTAGCTCTTGTACTACAATCAGTAAATTCCTTAAATGTACAGTTGATCTATTTTTTAATACAGGTGACAGAAAAAGTCCTTAGAGGCAGGGCTTTTTGAGATTTAATTTTTACAAACATCAGGGAACTTACTGAGATTGTAGAAGACAATTACATTAACAAATATCTTGAAATGACTGAGTTCACTTGTTTCATGAAGAGGAGAGGAAGAACGGGAACATAGAAAGGAACTATATTTAAGAAATTTAAGAAAGACTGAAAGAAGCAACTTTGTATACAAGACTACACTCAAATCAAAACTATAAGGTAAAAAGACTTCAGGAAAGTTACTGTTTCCTAAAAGACAGAAAACAAAACAGGAGCAGGAATTTCCCCTGCAAAGTAGAAAATCTAGAAGAATGAGATCCATGTGGCTAAATCACAAGGTCTTCACCAAGTTCTGAAACAAGAAGTCATGGGAAGTGCAACTCAGCTCAGACCACTACTGATGAAATACAGGCACACCATGGCAGAATCAGAACACACAAATGTGTTTTTCATGTCCCATGAGAGGAATAGCAAGACAACATTTGAAGGAGAGCAAATGGAAAGAGGAAGGAAGGAAGGAAGGAAGGAAGGAAGGAAGGAAGGAAGGAAGGAAGGAAGGAAGGAAGGAAGGAAGGAAGGAAGGAAGAAGGGAGGGAGGGAAGGAGGGAAGATGACAAGAATTAAAGATAATGACATTAAATGCAAGGTAAATCTATCCACAATTATTACTGACAAGGTTAATGGATTTGATGCCTTTTTGCTGCAGCCTTTACTTGGAAAGATAATGTAATCGGACGCTTAAAATTATCATGGACAGACTAGAGCAAAACCAGACTAGATAAGTTGAGATGTTTTCATGTCAGCTTGGCCAGATGAACTGCACCTGGAAGAATCCAGAGAAGTCGGTGAACTAATCTCAGACCCATTACAGGCTTTGTTTGAGGAAGTGCAGGCAACGGTTTCAAGTTTTGAAGTTCTAAAAGGCCAGGAGGAGGCAAGTATCATGCCTATCTTTAGGAAGAGTAGCACAGGAACAGGCCAGACTTACAGTGCTGTACCACTGCAGGAGAAGCAATCCTCATACTGAGAATTAGGACAGAAGCATCACATGGGAGAAACATGAAATAATCTACTCCTCTGCTCTGCAGAGATAACTCTGTTGCAGTATTGCTTCTCTGTGACCACTGTACTTGAGGAAATACGTGGAAAACTTGAAGAGAGCCTGGAACAATATGCCTAAAATCATCCCAGCACTAGTAAAACCAAGAATAAGAGTCCTTAGGTTGTTTAGTCTGGACCAGACAGGAAGGAACAAGGAAACATTTTTCAAATACTCTTCTCAGTCACCTTTTACCTAAAAGACTTTCCTATGGCCACGAAGGCTGGAGTTAAGTTGCTGGAAGATTTAAGTTACTGGATGTTAGGAGAAAGTTTTGCATTAAGAGGAATTAATACTCTAGGGGAGTTTCAGAAGTTTTAGGGGAGTTCACAGGCAGTTTTTAAGAACTGGGTAGACAAATATATGGGAAGAAGGGCTCAGGTAGAACTGATCCTGCCTGGGGTCACGGGACGCATCAAGGGATATTTCAGGGTCCTGCCAGACTCCTTCTCCTCTAGTGCACAAGATCTGGGACTTGCATGCACAATTCTCTCTCCCTCTGGACACATACTTATATGTAAATGCCTTACACAATAAACGCTCTAGCAGATGTATCAGTATGGAAATATAGCTCTCTTCTACATCTCTTCTAATTTAGTTTATAGACCTTAACTATGTCAAACAAGAGAACAAGGAACTCAGTCCATTCCCGTATGCTTTTGGTGGGAAAGGACATCAGATTGCAGCTAGAATTTCTCCCTGTGATGACCAACCTGCCCTAAATGGAAAAGGAACATGATATGCCAGACGTGGCAATGTCTAATGGTTCCAGATGTGCTCCCAGTGAACTTGGCAGTAAAAATCTGGTAAAAATTTGTCGATGCTGTAATCTAGCTAGGGGATTTGTCTTAATGAGGAATAACTTTTACAGAATGTTCTTGGTCCAACCTGACACGTTGATAAGCACAGTGTACAGCAAGAATACTTGTCCTGCCTGTTTCAAGTTTGAATGTACACAGTGAGGACTCACTTCAGCTTGGAAAACACTTAAAGGACTCGGTTAAACTTTCACTTTGGATACTAACAGAATGGAGTAGGAGATATGATGTAAGATGGTTCTGGAATGAAAAAAAAAACCAACAAACCCAATCACTGCTCATGAAATTAGACCAGGAGTCAGGAAACCCTATCTAACCCAGGATTTGGTGACCATTGTCTTGGTTATCCTTGTTATGTTATCCTGAATGAGTCACAGAATCACAGAATGGTAGGGGCTGGAAGGGACCTCCAGAGATCATCTAGTCCAATTCCCTGCTAAAGCAGGTCCACCCAGATTATATCACACAGTTGTCACAGTCTCTGTCTTTGTATTCACAGTTATATGATGGGGATGATGGGGATGAGAACATCCATCAATCTTTATACAGGATTTTGAGATGTAAGGTTGGAAAGTAGAGTCAAAGTCCTGGATCTAGAAATCATGAACGAATTTATCCAAAGGTATTACTGATTATCTAAATAGTGCCAGCATCTTAAATAAAGGCATGAAGGAGAGGATGAGCTCTTCCTCTCCACAATGGCATCAGTGGTATCATGCAAATGGCTAACATGGCACAAAGAAATCTGACAAGGATTCCCCACATTTTCAAAGAAGATTCGCTGGTGCAAAACTGTAGCAGATGACTGTAAAACAGCCTTCTAAAAAATCTCTTCACAAGTGTTGGCATATAGAAAATGGTGGCAGAAGACAATGCTGACATACAAATGCTGAACAGCTTTATGTGATGGTGCATTAAATCAGGTATGTCCAAGCTTGTTTTTCTTATGCCAGAAGACTCTTCCAAACCCAAGGCAGTCCAACAACTGCCAATTCAACTGAGTCATTCCTTGTCATGTTTTGCCTTTGTCTCTGCTTCTTAAGAGCTACAGTGTAAGATTGCATCCAGTGTATTTCCATTCTTCATTTGGGGAATTTCATGATAAAGGAAAACTTTTTTCTTGTTGTATGAAGAGTTTTGGTCAGCAAAAGAAAAAAACCCACGCACACACTGAATTTCATACATATTTATGTACATAAGGTAGAAGCACAAAATTATGGACATGAAGGATGAAGAATTCCCACAGTAGCTAATCTGATCATTTTGCCAATAAATATAACAACAGAAAGGATGAATGAAAAGATGCATGTGGGATGTCTGAAACACTTCAAGTCAGAAGTAGCCATCTCCTCCTGCTAGAGAAACTCTTACAGTAGGGGAGAAAGAGTTTTGGTTTTCTCATTAGTAGAGGGAGATGATTCTTGGGAGAATTCTCAACCTTACTAATTCTTTCAGAAAAAAAAAATTAAAGTGGAGCCCTTAAAGTGGAACAAGCAGGAGCTGAATGTGTTTTTTAGCTCATGGTAGATGGCAGCATTCTCTAAGGAGGGAGATAATACACAGACTCACAGAGGTAAGCAAAATTGTGGGACAAATTCTTAGCTGGATTAAAACAACACAGATGCTTGGAGCTACAGCAGTTTATTCCTGTTAAAAATTGCCAGTTGCTCTGATTGACACATCCATCCACCTAAGAGGTTAACAGCATCAAGACATTCAGATACCAAGATGACAGTTCCAAAGACAAATGGAAATTGTACTCGAAAGCTTGTAATTATTACTTAC
The DNA here is from genome assembly GCF_028858725.1 of Colius striatus. Lineage (NCBI taxonomy): Eukaryota > Metazoa > Chordata > Aves > Coliiformes > Coliidae > Colius > Colius striatus. The sequence goes on along the minus strand of NC_084761.1, from coordinate 70,874,836 downwards.
TACTTACTCAGCATCAATAGCGTGTACTTTGGGATTTAACAAAAATGGACAAGAAATCAAGCCTCAAGGCCAGAAACTACCCGTTGCTGTCGTTATTCTAGTAGGTGAGCAAATGAAAACAATACAGAATATTTTTTGGAAATGTAAGAATCCTGAAGGGAAAACAAACATTTTCTGTGTGTATGCATCTTAAACTGTGACCAGGCTGGAAGTTTGAGAAAACACATATGAGATAATAAAGTCTGCACAACCAAATGAACTTAGGCACTTGGAGCACAGCTGCCAACTCTGTTGTAAGCAAGACCTTTCAGGTGATACAAATTGCTAGAGCCATTGCAGAGGCATTAAACAAGATCTTGATGATCTAACAGAAAAAGCTGAAACCAATCGGACGTTCAAACTACAAAGCACAAAGCTCTTCTGAATACTCTGGCCTGGCTCAACTGAGCTTGAAGGGCAAAGGATTTTAATTAACACAGGGGAGAAATGGAGAGGAATGGATTCCTAATTATAAAAGCACCTTTTCTTCCTCCGACCTCTTTCTTTTAGCTGTCTTCAGAACAAAAGTCCTTTGTCATTTTCTTGTGAAAAAATAATAACGTGTGCCAAAGCAAATAACTAGCACATACAAGCAAAATCACAGAAAACATGAATCCTTTTTATGGGTGGGTCTGATGGAACAGGTGCTGTTCCCCATGTAGTTAATCAGACATAGAAAACAGCACTGGCATTTACTGGATCAGTAGATGTTGAGTATTCCAGTGCTCAAAACAACACTAGGTATACCTATTTTTCCATGTTTCAAACTACACAAGGCCTTCCAAGCCACTAACCCTTTACAGGGGAAAGGAACAGCTGCAACCTGCCAACAAACAAGAAGGTGCTTTCTGCTAAAATTATCAGTTGTTAACCTCATTGCCTACACTGCCATTTTCAATGTTTCAGACCAAAACATCTGCATGTTATAACATACTCATAAAAAAATGTTGTTAGCACAAAATATTTTCTGGTGGATGACATTAGTTTTGGTCTCAACCCTCCAACATACACTTCGAAGATGAAAGCAATGATGACCTTGAATTTTGTAAGCTTTTAGTGTCTCGTATGTAGTATTTTAATACAGTTTGGATGTCCACCACTTGGAGCCAAAAAAAAAAAAAAAAGTCCTTGGAGGCATTGGATTTTTGCTCAGTTTGTAAACTTTACTAGCTTAGGACACAGTAACTGTAGATTCTTTTCCTCTTTCCACAGATTACCAAAACAATACTTGTATCATCACATCATGACTGCTGTGACTCCAAGAACATGAAAATTGACATTTGGTGGGAAAGAGCTGCTTACTTAGCTTTCAAGAAAGAGGACTTAAATAAGCTCTATGAAGAGTCACATTTTGGTACATGAATGAATTGATTTATTCTCATTTTTAGCAGTTTGCAGGTGAGGAGGATGAGTGTGAATAAAAGTCTTCAAGGCTGACAGACTAAAGATGATGTAACAGGTACTGAATTCATGAACATTTGTGGTAGTTCTCAGCAAGGGTAGATACAAATATGGGAATATCAGGTGACAAGAAAGTAAGAACATCCATCTCTGGTAATGTGGTGACATGAGATTTATACTGAATAAAGTTGTGAAGGGGCTCTGAATGTAGGGAAGAAGAAAGCTTTACAAACAAATGAGATGAGCTCATAGTCTGAGGGAGTGAGAGCAAGAGAATGTTCACAATGATATCACTGATATAAAAAATAGGCCATACTAGTGTAAGAAGCCCTTTTCAACTTGGTGATATATGGAGAAAGGCACTCTTAATATTTCAGGTAAAATTATTTCTCTTCATTATCAGAACATTATATTTTTTAAAGTTGATATATTACAGTGACCTTCTCCTAAGCCACAGTACTTATCCATTTCCTGTAAAAAAATCTGTGCTCCCATCTATTTCAAATATCTGTTAGGCTTGCTAATTATAAATCACAGAATATCCTTCCCCATTTCACTGCTATCGTCATTACAAGATCCACCACTAGCTCAGCAAATCTTTTACAGCTGTGATAGCTGGAGAGCAGGATGGCATACCAGGGATCAATCATTCTGTAAAGAATAGGTCTTTCATTTTCTTGTAGTTGCCACTACCAGACACAGGCGCCAGGCTAAGCCACGCTTTGGTCCCATATGCTCTTCCTATTTCCTTGGTGATCTCAATCAGTTCTATTAAAAAGAAAACAAACCCAAAAACACACCTTCCCTTCATTCCTGTTCTACTTTGGCATTTCCAAACCACAAGCACTCTCAACACTCCCTACAGTATTATCTTTATGTTTTACAATAATAATTTTAAATTACAGAAAATTCTAAAAAGATGTAAAAGTGCTGAGTTCAGATGTTCATAAAACCTGACTCACCAAATTCCTGAACAACAGATGTTTTCCATTTGCTTCTGTACTACTGTATTTATTTAGCTACCCTTCCTTGTAAGAGTAAAATTCAAAAGGAAAGGGGACCGCATGGTAAAATGAGGCAGCAAATCATGAGAACTGGATTTTTATTAGAAAATGTCTCCTTTACTCTCCTCTACCATCTCTTTATGAAAGAAAATCTCCAACACACCAAAGTACTGAAAGTAACTGGCCTTTTTTTGAAGTTCCTGAAGCAGAAATAATGAAGTAAAAACAACTCTTTTTTTTTTCATAAAGCAAAACCAAGACTATGAGTTGGGTTTGACACATTATCTGTGTGTTTTTAGCTTACAGCAAGGTCAACACCAAGAGAAATGAAATGATGAATCCTGTGTGAGGGTCAGGAATCATGTAAAGGAATCTGGCCTAGCTATCTGTGATTAAAGCAATTTAAATATTTAAGGGTGTTGTGTAGTCAGTCAGTCTCCACACCATGGACTAGCAATAAATTATTTCCCTTCGTGGCATTTTTATCATGCATTTTTGTATTCTGGTATAAAAAGAAAACATAATTATTGCACTAACATTTTACAAGTGATATGTTACACATTTTTAGATGCTTAGAAACGATAAAGATAAATAAGTTTGCTCTTGCCATAAATTTAAAGAAAGAGTGAATTTTGATTGTATGATGGAGTTTTGGTTATAAAAATAAGTTTATTTCAATAATATATTTTGATTAATTAAAAATATGCCCCACTTAAAGCTCTGGGCTCATATGCAAAATACCTGTAAAGGCTTCTTGCATAGACTCCCTTCCCAAGGGCTAGGTGTAAAGCCTTCCTTGCCATCCTTCATCCAAAGCTTAGCTTCCCCCACCATATGTTCTCATCCACTTAGCCTTCTGCCATTGCCAAGGTCTGGAGAAAGCCTGGGAAAGGGGATGCTTTGTGTGGAGAGGCTGGAAGGTCACCCAGCACGTAATTGCTCCCAAGCGGTGTGCTCTGCTCTCAGGCTCCTTGAATTCAGACAGCAGGGTGGTCGACTTGAGCATCATGTCCCATTCAGCCTGATGAGACAGGCAGCCAATATTCCTATCAGCATGAGCCAATCGTTCAAAAATAACACCCTAAACTTTAACAAACTGCAGTCAGTAGAAACGGCAGCTGTAAAGCAACGATAAAATCACCAGGAGTATCTCTTAGTAAAGACACAGTTTACAACAACTACAATTTGTGAATTATTTGCATGAGTAAGAGCATGGTTACATATCATCAGCCATCTGCTATCACAGTGACTGCATCTCAAGTACTATCTTTTTACACTTGGCATAACTATTAACATAAAAGCACAACCAGCAATGACATTGAAGACATGTGTCTGCATTGGATGCCCTAACATGTGAAGTGCTGGATTGCCGGGTTTGTGCTCCGTTTTTTGTTGATCCTTTCATTTTACAACACAGTTGTGTAACACAGTTGTGTATCATGTGATTCAAGCTACTTGACAATGAATATGAAAGAAACTATATCACAAAACCTTAAACTGTCGTTCTACTGCAGAAAGCATTAAAGATGAACTTTATATGGGTTTATGGGTTTGAAAAGAGATGAACTGCACAGCTTTCCTTAGAATATCATACATCTTTGACTTTGACTTTTAATGTTTTGAAAAATCCTAAAATATCTGAAGATGAACATTTGAGCTGAAACCTGACCTTATACATTAGCACATAAAGCACCATCATGAAATCTGCCATTAGATAGAGATATTCACCTTAATAAAGTTAATAGCAGATTAACATTAGAACACCAGCTGTCAGAAACTGAAGGCGTTTGAGTAGAATTTTGTATCACTTCCATTTTCTTTTCATAGCATGGGAACATCTGAGGGCTAAACACTGAACGTCTGTGTTCATCTTTATGCAAGATACTATTGCTGGCAATGGCGATGCAAAAAGAAAACTCCTCTTACAGCCTCAATTTAACTTCAGACGGATGTGCACAGTACAAAGCCAGTGAAGTGATAAATAGTTTCTGGCAGCTTACCCTTCCTACCTTGAGTAGTGTTACAGTTTATCATTGGGGTTGCCCATTCAGCACAGGAAATAGGGGAAGCAGTGTCGTGTTGTCTCAGGCTATAATCACAGATACTTCATAGAAATCCTTGGCAAATGGTCAGCAAGTACTAAAAAGCATAAAAAGTGGCTTTATTTTGCAAGCAGATATATCTCAAAAGGATTCACTTAGAAGCCCAGGAGACGGGAAGCCTGGGCTGGGGTTAAAATAGCTGGTTTATTCACTTCTTCACAGAGCACAGTAGTTTTACTGATCCATTCCACAAGTCATTTGCTAATTTTGCACCTTGAAAATGACTACGGACACACATACAAATCAACATTTGCAGCAGAGGCATGTGAAATGGCTATTTCTCAAAGTACGTCTCAATGAAAACATTTTAACGAGCTTATTACTCTTTCTAACAGTTTCTTTGACAATATTGTAACTGAAGAGCCTAATTCTGCAATCATTACTGCCAATAACCTCCAGCAGCAAGCTACTTCAGTTGACAATTTGCAAGAATATGACCAAACCCTTGTTGCAGAGAGGATCTTCAGTAATCTGAAAAGTTATCACTCTCCCACAACAACAAAAAAGATGGATTAATAAAAATAATCTCTCTTCTCTCCAGTGTCAGCCCTTCGTAAAATAATGACATTCAGAAAACTGCCTAGCAAGTGACTTGCCACGTGGAAGTATGGCTAACGATGGTTTTCCCAAATCTCAGGTTACTCCTCTTTTACCACAGACTTTTAGATGGCAATGCTAATTGGAAAAGTTAATTGAAAAAATAAATAAATTTGAAGTTCATGTCATAGGCTAGGCTAAATGACCCCTGCTGTATTGCAACCCAAATCAATTACAGTGCTCCAGGAATTAACTGGTGTCCATGTGTTTAACATTTGTTATTTGAACAAAGAATAAAGAAGGTGCCAATTTTTTTGACACTTTATTTTTAATTAAACCAACCATAGTGTGAGCTGTCACAACTACAGGATTCCTCATGGAAAGAACTGATCATGTACAGCACAATGAATATCAATTGCAGTAAAAATGCACAATAACCTTTGTAGTGTAGAGGTACTGTACGAATTGGCTGCTCAATTTAAATATATGTTTCTTCTCCCCTTCCCAAAACCAAAACTTGCCTTCTACACTAAATATTCCAACTGACTGAAAGAAAAGTAAAGAAATTTACTGACAAAATAAACTCCCAAGGGAGACAGAAAAATGCTGCTCAATTTCATACCCATATGCACTGTTCAGTAACATATCCCACAACACAGAGTAAATATCACTACTGCATGGTTCCGTTGTTTGCAGAAAGCTCACCATAAGATCAGACCTAACATTCAGAGCTTCAAAAAGGTCTATTTCTAACCAGACAAAAAAGAACTTTGTGCTTGTACCTTGACTTCATGGTCTATTTTGCATACTGTCTTAGGAGGGTCTCTCTGTGCCACGTTCTGACGAACAAAGCCCCACATCAGTTTGGTGCTGTTACAACCACTATTACTGTCACCAGCAGAACTCTGGGAGGTCCCAAAGCCTTGTTCTTGTTCCTCCTAAATAGGCTGGGTCAAATTGCAGACCACGTCTATTATATTTCAGTTGCTTCCTCATCACATACAGTTCTCACTCAAGGTGATAGCCTCAGGTCCCAATGCCTGAAAGATGGCTTCTTTCCTTTCAACACCTTTGCCAAAGCCCTATACAGTGTGAAGTGCCCCCAAAGGATGCCTTACCTAGGTCAGCGCAAATATGGTTGCTCCCCACTTGCTGAGAGTTGAAGTGCTAGCTCACACTTCCAATGATGGGACACTCACAACTTCATCACTAGTTCTAGACTAAACCTTGCTCATTTTAAACCTCGCTCAGAACACTTTTGGAGGACATTCTATCTTTGATAGAATGGAAAGAAAAGTCTTGCAGCAATTTCTGGGTATTTTGCCTTTCTATGCAGGGAAATTGCAAAATCACCTGTGGACAGTAATGTTAGATGTCTTTGGTGAAGAGACTGATGGCCAGCATTCAGGTGATACAGTCATAGGCATGTGATAAATGACTGCATCGCATGACTACAACTTATCATGATACTCTCAGCTCTCCAGAATATCCAACGTACTTGACTATAAAGAATATATTATTTTACACAGAACTACAGATACACACAACTTGCCCTTACACTAGATAAAATATGATAAATAAAGTCAGAGATCATTGTATCCCTTTAGTGATTCAGTAACAGACTACTTGAAAGGCTACACACAGAATTGGTTAACTGCTCTAAGACTGCTCTTGCCACCATGATAGGGAGTATTTTTGAAGTCAGAAGGGTTAGACCACAGTGAAACTCTATGCCTGATAAAAAAAAGGATTTTGTACACAATCCATTTTACTTTTGAGACTGGAAATGTCATTATCGGCACGATCTGAAGTCTGTGTGTCTCTGTGTGTACAGATGCACACATACAGACACATTTTAATGCTTAGAATAATGTAACTGATCACTTTCCAGAGAGGAACATGTGGCTCCCTTTCTTGCTGTGTGTCATGCAGCCAAGCAATGAATCTAGACAGACTTCCTACTAGGAGGTTTGAGTTTATTATTTTTTTAGAAGTGCCTATGTTTAGAGAATATTTTTGCAATAGGAAAATGCCTAACACTTTCTGAAGACAACATCAAGTTATTTACTGCTATTGAAGTCAGGCAGTGGAGCAACTGAGGAGGGAGGCTCATGAATTTCTAGTTGTTGACTGCACATAGCATATATAATACACATTTAAAGAACAAACTCTTCCTTCTTATATTCTTCTAACATGCTGTAATTAATCAATATTTTTGAGATTGATGACAAGACATGGGACACCCCTAAACAGCAAATAAAAAAATTGCACCTAACCTGACTTGACTATGAGATTATCCACACTTATTTCATCTTTTTTTTTCCAGCTTTCAACAGAGGTTAGCATAAAAAAGCACAGCACTGTCCCAATAATTTTTTTAGCAGTCTAAAAAATATTGTTTGTCCTTGCTGATACCCATTTTTGAAGAGAATAGAGAATGTTTTCATTGGCCTGAGGACTGGAACTTTTACTAAATAGGCAGATGTGGAAACTCCCAAACACATGAACCATCCTGGGTCATTTAGAATGAAGTGAATAGAAGGAGAAGTACCCTGAAACACTGCACACAGCAGGTGAAGCCCTAGCTCAGTACCAGTCAATGAGAGCTCTGCCACTGGCTTCAGGGCTGGGACATCACACTGATTCCCTCCTCCCTTCCTCTTTTGAAAATAAGGTGTTCTGATGCTCTACAGTTTTTATTAATGAAGTTAGCAATTAGCGTATTTTGCTGTTCAATGTACATTCCCCCTTTCTCCTAATATTTTAGCAATTTGTTTCAGTAACACCTCTGTATCTGACATTTATTAGAGCACAAATCTATCTTAGATACTTGCTAGCTCATCAGGTCCAGCAGTAGACTACTTGAGTCAGCCTGACAAACTGCCAGAGTTCAGAGTCTTTCCATAAATAATGAGTTTGTCTTGTCAGTCCTTCTGGCTGCTGTTGTACAGCAACGTGTTTCCAGAGCAGATGGAGCCGCTCTCGGCTGCCATCCCCCATCTTCTGAACTTCCTGTTCTGTGCATGGTTCTCATCAGTGCCCGTTGTGTGGAGAACACCTACTTCATAAAGCTGAAATATGCCTTTTTTTTAGTTTGTTTTTTTAAAGTAGAAAGAAAATGGAATAATAATTTCTATCGCTATAGAATTAAAAAAAGACCCAATCAACCTGCACTTGAATGAAAGTTTTAACCACACTAAAAGCTATACATCATTTCTGTTCCAAAAAAACCCAAAATCTAAGCTTCAAAAAGGCTTAAATTCTATTACAGACTATTCAGAAACTTTATCTCTTTCATGTAAAAACACTTTTATGATCTCTAATTCTTGCTCACATAAATGTTATTGCAGCCGCTCTTATTCATACAAATATTTATTAATTTCTTCTGTCTTACAGTTTTGAGGGCTGATCTGCACAGCGGTGTCTACAGTGACCTTGGAAGTTAAAAAAAGCATAAATCCTCTGCAAAGCCACCTCCCCTGCTGTCACTGTACAGTATGTACATTGTGTGCATCCCATACACAGCTGCTCACAACTCCGACAGCTACAGTTTAGATGCCACTTTGCAAAGCCTCTTTACTTCAGTGCCCTTAGAAGTTAAGTATGTAGAGAATCAATTAAAAAATACTGTAGATTTGTGGAATTATCCATTAAGTGGAAGTTTTAAAGATATTTATATTTACCACAGCTATGGTTCTTTACTCAAGTTTAAAGACGTATGTGTAGCCAAGACTTGCTATGACTCTAGACAAAATTAGTTTGGGGAAAAAAAAATGACAAAGTCTTGTATTTCCTAGATCTTTCAGTCATGGGGTTCTCAGCTCTCATTGCTTTAATGTGCAGACAGGAGTCACTCTCCTTTCTTACTCCAACATATAACAAATCGCCTTTGTGTGGCACAGGATCATTGCACTGAATGGATGGTTCAAGCAGACTTGGCTAGATGATGGTGCACAGTCATGGCACGTAATCCAGGCATGTGCACACATGGCTCCCACACTTCAGTAAAAGAAATTTCAGCTATGCACCTGGGTGTACAGCAACATGTGCTGTGCAGCCCAGCCACAGAGAATCCCGTGTGTTGGGGGATGTGCTAGGCCTATTCTGCATGAGCAACATAAATACACTTCATAGTTATTGCTGCAAACTACAGCTTCAGTGGGAAAGAGAATGGCATCAGAGAGTGCTGAAAATCCCTCTATTGCCCCCGCTTACTCTCTTGGTCTACACTGTACTTGTTAAGTCATTAAGAAGGGAGGTCTCAATCACACAGATCTAGGCAGTCAGGCAGACTCCAAGCACGCATTCTTAAAGGGAGGCTGAGCCACACTACCCTTGCTGAAGCCAGAGCCATGATGATGGCAGTAGACAGAGCATGCTTGGCACACTTTGCAATGACTCTGCAGTCTAATTAGTTTGGTTCATCTCACTTTACAACCACTCTGAACAACAGTTTTAGCTTCTAGCTTTTGCTAAAGTAATATCAATCATTAGTTGAATCTATATATTCCCAACACGTAATGATGTTGAAAACACTAAAAAGATTTAATTTGCCTTTTATTTGAAAGTAAGACATAAACACAAGACTCTATATGCACTATATAGTAGGGAATGTACCCATATTAAAGTGGATTCTGGTCCAACAACCTTAAAAATGCAATGTTTTCTACTCCATTTGTAATGAAGACTTGAAAAACACAAGAATTTTGATAGTGATACAAAATAGGAGCCCTTTCTCATCTTGACTCAAAATGGTTTCTCAAAGAGAATCTTTGACAGTAATTTTTGGCAGACATTAAATAATAAAAGTTTTGAATTGTTCATATTAATTATTTTAATAAAATTATGAATAGTTGAGAGCAGGATAGCGGAGCAGGGTTTCATAAAGGAAATCCTCTCATCACCTGGGTTTTTCAAATGAGCTATGACAAAGTGCCTTTTTTCCTTCTGTTCAGAAAAGCTGGAAGTGCTGCTACTCAATTTAAACTAAAAGAGAGTAGATTTAGATGGGATATAAGGAAGAATTTTTCATGATGAGAGTGGTGAAACATTGGAACAGGTTGTCCAGAGAAACTATGGATGTCCCATTGCTGGAGGTGTTCAAGGTCAGGCTGAATGGAGCTTTGAGGCATCAGGTCTTGTAGAAGATATAGGACTAGATGACCTTTGAAGGTCTCTTCCAACCGAAATAATTTTGTGATCCTACTATTCAACTCAATTCTTGACAGTAGTGTCACTAAACCAACTTCACTAAAGCACCCTACTTAGTTGTAAAGACAAACTGAGAAATGTATATATAGGTTTCCTGGAAGGGCTCATTTGTATAAAGCTTTGCTTGAACAATCTGGAAAATGAAGTCTCTCCCTATAGTCACTCTTGCCTTCAGCATACCTACTATGGATCTTGATAAATTGTTAGACAGTTATGTTACCAACACTGAGCTGTTTAGAAACATTTTGTTGAGCAGAAACATTCAAATGGAGGACTTATCAGGCAGGATCAACTGGAACACGAACTTGTGTTATGCTGCATTTCCCAGTGCCGTGACTGAATGTTAGCAGGGCTAGGAAGCAGGAATTCCTCAGATGGAGTCTAAGCCCAGCAGTGGTGAGAGGAATCTAGCAGTGTCTCTGCCAGAGAGCATGGAGCTGTTTCTGAATTCCCAGGGAATGGGAAGGGAATGTCAGAACCTCTCCATTACCTGTTTGAAATGAGGTAGAGTCTGCTGTTTTAGACTCTGCTGGTGAACACATCAACAACTTCTACTCAAAAACTCAGCATAAATTTAATTATGAGTACCTGGGCAGCAGTCTTTTAATGTAAACAGTTCTCATAGATGTATTAGAGTTGGCTCCATGTCAAAAACCACACATAAAAGATTTCTTCTTTGCTACCTAGGACAGAGCTAGTTATAACTAAAGAAACTCCCCCAGGAGTATCCATATGTGTCTGTTGATTTATATGAAAAGCTGTGATAAGCATAAATGGGAGATAAGAGAATGACTGATCTTCTTTGCTGTAACAAAAAAAAAGGCCAAAACTACCTCTGTGTTTCTTATTTTAAGTAATGTTTTAAACCATTTACCTAAACATTTGAAATGGACAGAGTACTTCTATGTATCATAAAGGTATACTCAGATGACAATGTCTGCACTCAATTTTTTTCCAGTGTCTTGTCAAAGATATTTGCCATCATCCAGAGATTTCCAAGCTGCATTCCTCCTTTTTTATTTAATTTTTTTTTGCCAGCCTGCTGGAAAAATATAGTCAAGTTCAATGTTTCCCATGTTCTTGTTCTGAAAGGCTCCTTCTTTTTGAATTATGTCATCCTGTGTTACATTTTAATCTTAACTTTCTCCAGTTCTCCTCTGTCCAATTAGAAGTTTTATTTCTGAGCAGCCCTGCTATTCTGTAAGCATGGATCCATGGTGTGCAGTCATCAGACTGAGACTCTTCTCTCTCCTAGAGCTGCCCACTCTATGAACTACTTTCAAAACTGAGTTTGGTACTGCTAAGCTACATGACAAAACCTCATTTGCACACCTACAATGGAGCATAGACAGATGGTAGGAAAAGGAATCCAGGTACACCTAGACCCATCACTGGAGCTATCAGCCCATCAAAGACCCACCTGCACAAGCCCAGAGGAGCATAGAGGCACAATGGCAGGTGGGGAATCTACACTGAGGACTCAGAAGGGTTTATATGTGCTGTGTCTGCATGTAGCTGCTGTGAATACATCTTCAGCCTTGCTAGCGGCTGGACCTGGGGACACAGAGCTGCAGTATCCTCACCTCTCTTGGTCTGTCAGATCAAATACAACATATTTTCCCCTACGGATATGGCAAAATCTTTTCCTTTTTCTACCTGTAAACACAATTTCAGAACAGAAAATAAATTAAAATGTACTTGAAAATACTTGAAAGAGGTGGCAGGGGAGATACTCTACCTCTTTTAAACCCCTAGATACTTTGTGTTTAGCTTTCCGATATGTCAGCCATCTTTTAACTTAGGAACAACGAAAAGGTCTGGAAAAGCTTCTTGACAGTCATCAGTCCCTTGTTATTATCTTCTTGGGTTTGTAGGCCACCATATTGTACAGTCCTACTTATTTACTAAGCTCTGTAGAACAGGCTGTAAGAGGGGGATTTCTGCTCTCTCTGACCTTCATATAGCTGTGCTACTCCCATGTTAGAAACTTCTCATTGATTTCCTACATTACTAATGACCATGGTTATGCTATTTGTTTTCATACCAGTATTATCTTCTGGTAGATGCAGTTAACACCACTGTTTGACTGGGTTTTGCCTCACAAACATAATTACAGACAGCAACAACCTCCTCTCTTGCCTCTCTTTTGCTACGCTACGTAATTCAAGCTATATAGTGCCTTGGCCTGTTTCACTCTTTATTCTTATTAAGCGTTCTTCCCCATCCTGTAAAATCCATTTGCCTCTTTAGCACCCAACAACCCTTTTCTTGGCATCCAACAAACTCTCTTCTTAACTTGTTTCAGCATGTGGGCAAACACAACTTGAGGAAAACTCCTAGCCCCAATTCAGCAGTATTAATGCCTTGTGTATCAGTCTGCCCTGACATGCACCAGCAACAGACTGTAGTTTTATGATCACCTGCCTGTGATGCCTTGGCAATATACCAGTGACTCTTCTAATCAAGACAATCTCATCATTAGTCTCAACATATATTTTGACCTATACAATTCTGCCTCATTTCTATTAGGCTTTGACATCATCCAGCTTCTTCCTGCAAGACAGCCCATCTTCTCCTGTTTTGACAACTCTGGGTCATCAGCAACCTCCCTAAGAGCACTCCTAATATGCTAAAGCCATTTATGGGACCTTAGAACTGTCCTGAGCACCATCCTTGAAAAGCTTTGCTAGCTACCTCCCTAGATCCCAGTCGCTTCCCTTTCAGCACAACCCACTGCCACCTCCATATCCATCACTGCTTCATTCAAAAAAGCCTTAAAGGTAAGATCTGAAATGCGCATGAACACACGGCTATTCAGAACACAGAGTTCTTGTAAATTACTTTCTAAATCATACCTGTTTTCTAAGACCTTTCTCAGGCCTCTTTCTCAGGCTCCAGGAACTGATGCTGTTTCTTTGATTGCTTTGTTGTCAGAACAGAAACTGCACATAAATAAGTCAGTTCTAAACAGACATTGCTTTGAAGAAACTCCTCGCAAACCCAATCTAGCTGGCAGATACTGAAAGAATTACTACTATGGCCATACTAAACAGTAAATGCACCCTAAAATACTAAACAGAAATGCACACTTCTGGAAAGTGGTATAAACTACCAGATTGTTATCAGGGAGGAAGAAAGTTGTCTGGAAGTGTCATTTATACTGATTCAAAAATGGTTATCGGGAAGAACACAAGATCTGTTGCAGAACAAGCATATCCTGTTCAGAAAAGCTATATAAGGAAGATTCTGTGCCTCAGCCACAGAGGCTATATTATCAGCTCTTTACAGCACACTTGAAATAGAGCCTTGTGTGGTTCTGGTTTGAAAGCCTCTGAAAACCTATTGAGATGAAGGACAGGGAGAACTGAAGAGGCATCTTAATTAAACAGATTTGAAAAAATATCCTCCTTCCTTGAAATCATTCATGGACAAAGTAACCAGGCATTCCTACTTCAGCAACAGTAAAATCCTCAGCAGCTTTATTTCAGCTATGACCCTAGAAACTTGGTCCCTTCAACTTGATGCTGTAGAAATATTTTGAATATGCTCTCCTTTCTTGTAAAAAAAAAACAGGAAGAAAAGTATGAAAAATATCTCTTCAAATGTCTGCCAAAGTGCCTAACACAGAGCTTGCACAGAGCAGCTTTCCAACTACAAAGATTTGCAAGAAACTGCAGGGTGACTTGCAGTCAATCAGCTTATGCCATTATTTTGCTTGGAGTAATAAGACGGAGTAAAAAGTAAGCTTACTCTTTGGAAACAGCAGAAGACAGGACTCTCCTAATTGAAGCACCTAGCAACTGCCTAACTCATACAAAAAATGCAAACCTTATGACTTGGGAGGATTCAGAAAGGCCATCTAGAACCAAGGATGATGTCTGCCTGAGGACCATTGCTACCCAAGCACCATCCAGTAAATGTCAGATTCCCAAGAATGAATTTGGTGCCAAAAGTGAGACTTTACATCCATATCCAGCACACATTCAAAAATGTATCTGCAATTACTATTGTTGCAATTTACTCATCATGGTGGCAAACCACTTTGGAGGAGAACATTAATATTTACATTCAGATGTTAACAGGAACCCAGAGTTCATACCAGTTTCTCAGTGACACACCAGTCAATGGTTAAGCCAAGCCTTTTGACTCCTCCTTCAGTCCTCTACTTTTTGTGTGTATTCAAAGTAGCATGTGGCTAACAACCAGACATTATGTAACCTCATCATGTAGCCATCAAAAGAAAACTTTTCCCCCTCTCCAGGCAAGTTTCACATCAGTCTTGATGAGATGTATTCATAAACATAGGCCTAGATAAAAATTAACTCTGATATAACATTCTCGAAGAAATATTTGGAATGACTGCTCCAGCCAGGAGGTTTGTAAATACTGTTTGGGTGACCTGTGACATGAAGCAGATCAGAGGATTACTGCGAGAGGAGTATCCTTTGAAGTGTACAACTGTGAAATATGGCACTTTTATTTTTATTTCTACCACATCATCACTACTAATAGAATATATTTCATCTGTATCTCTGATATAATTTAAGTCTATTTTTTCCTGGTATTTAATGGGGTTTTTTCTGCTGAAAATGCTATGTTTAAAAACGTGACACCTGACCATTGCTCCCTGCAATGTGACAGTTTGTGATACAATCCTGCAAAGTCTGCTCGGGTGAGAGCATGAGAAAGGAACTCAGTGTTAGATCCTTCCTTTACAGAATCATCTCTTGAAGCCACGGGTAGAATTTCCAGAGCACGTACCTTCATGGAGGTACACAAAAGTGTGTATGTACACCATGCTACTGTGTGTGCCTCCTGCATTCACATTAGATACTGAACACCAAAGCTATACCTAAAACAACATCTCCATTGACAGCATTTAAATTGCCATTCATTTTCATTTCAGTATCCCCATTTTACAGGCAAATAAGAACTCTGAACAAAATTCTTCATATGCAAAATCATGTTTTACACTTTTTCGTTTTTTCCCATGTCTCTTTCAAACTTTTCCAGATAGCTCTGGTTGCTTCTGTGATCTGCCAGCTATTGACTTTCCATTACTTAACTTCTCTCCCTTTTCTATTAAGACACAACGAAAGTTGAACATAATAAAGTAGGAAGATGATTTCATTTGTAAATGTCAATCTCAATTTATGCAAAATATCACCCTCAAAAAGATGCAAATATTAACTTCATTCATCTGATAACTGCTGTCAAGGTTTAAAACGTACAGCTAATTCCATACTTGCAAAAAACGTAATGAGATGTCAGGACAAAGTGAGAGTTACATACCTCTTTCCAAAGCTTCCTGCCTTGCATTCATTTGCAGTGAAATTCTGTAACTTGTTTTCTGTGTAAGTTTTTAATGCAAATTAACACAATCTTTGATTTATTTGGAAATTATCACAATCTTTTTGCATATTCAAGCAGAATAAAGTGAAGAGGACTTTGTATTGAATAGTTCGCTCCTCTTTCCCTCATGATATGAGAACACCTATCAACCCATTGCTGATGGTCCAGGTCTCTGAAGGTTGCCCTCCTTCCATCAGGAGGAGCAGGGATTTATCTACAGGGATTTAACTACCCCTGTTAAAAACGGGTGAGTTCCTGTGTGGGTCATTGTTGCCTCCTGCAATCCCTGCCTCCCCATCCTGCATCCCAGGGGTTTTCTGCCTGAGCTTAGAGAGCTCAACAGCCATCTCATCTTCCTGCCTCATACATCTCTCTGAATCATTTCACTGTTTATGTCAGTATGAAAGTAACGTACCCACTTTCCTAAGCTAGGTATACTATTGGCCACATCCGTTTCTTTGCTGAAGTAACTGTTTTCAGTGAGCTACATATGACTATAACTCAGCTACTTCCTGAAATTCTTCCAGAAACCTTGGATGAACACTCTCCATCCCCAGTGACTTAGTGAAATGATGCTGCCCTCCCCAGTTTATCTTTTTTCCTTTTAAATGAATACTTCTCTTTGCTGACAGCTGACCTCCATCACCTTCCATCAGAGTCATATGGAAAACCCATGTTGGTTTCAGAGACAAGAGAATGAATAATAAAAGCAGGTATTAAAAGCTGCCCCCACCAAAGGTTTTCTTTAGGTTGGATTTTCTTCCTTATTAAGATTCCAAATTGAGATTATGGTTTGTGTTTTTTTAAAAGGGCTATACTTACATAATAACCCCATTACTGTGCATTTGGTACTGAACTTTCAAAGAACATCAAAGTACTGAACTGGCAGAAATCACTGGCTAAATCCTAGGGATACAAGTTTTTTGAAATATTCATCTTCTGGCAGCTGCTGCTTCTTCTGCAGGTGCAGTGAGAACATTTTATTTAAGTCAGTTTATTCATCTAGCTCAATTCAAAGGCTAGTTCACTCAAAGCTGAGAAAATCTTCAGCTGTTAGATACAGAGAACCAATTTCCAATTTACAGATTAAAACTACATAGCCATGGATGAGGTCTAGTCAAACAAAGCTTTTAGGACAGTATAATCTGTTGGCTCTATTATTAACTGGGAAAACTTACATTTAAATTTATCAAAATGTCTTTGAATTCAGTATTTTAAGTCCTCCACACATTTTAGACAGCTTTGTATAACGGATTAAAATGAAAAAACTGTTTCCAATTTAATTTCACATTTCATCCAGACAGAGATTAGTACAATTTATGGGCAAAAATTAATCCATCAAAAAACCCCTGGAAACAGAGGTTAAGCTATGTAGTCACTTAAATAAATGTGGCTAGATATGACAGAACGTTCTGAGGAATGCACTAACTGTTGTGTCTAAGCAAAAGCACCTTGTGGAGCAGCATAACCAACAGCTGCTTAAAAAGATTATAGCATGAAAAAATACAGCAAGGACTTGAGCTAGGACATTGGCAGTACTGTGGTATTGCTTTATAGCAATGCCATATCACAGAAGATATATCCCTAAGGGGGACAAAGACATGCCATACTGAGGCACTATAAAACTCCAAGACAACTTGAATATTTGCCTTAAGGAATCATTGCTAACTGGTTCTCCTCTTGCTGTGTTTGTTGGAGGTATATGTGTTAAAAATGCAACGCTTCACGTCGAGACACAAAATGCAACTTGTATGTAGGCCATCTGCATTCCACAAAGCATAAAATGGGGCCTTCAACAGCACAAGATATCTCCTGGAGACAATTCTCAGGGGACATGGGAAGCTCCCCTCAGCAAAACTTCCCGTCAGGAAGAGAGGAGGATGATGTAAGGGAGGTAGATTAGATTAAAACAAATAAAGGAGAGTCTATAAAGATATAACCAGTGTCCTTAGAGACAAATGCTGGTGAGTGCTGTGGGGATGAGGAGGGAAAAGGGAAGTAGGATTTAGCACCCATCCAACAACACGACTTATTGCTTGTTAGGATGCACTTTTGATATTATAGGGAGGCAAAAGCTGTAGAACCATGATGGCACCAGCTGAGTGCTGAAGTGACTGACATGACTATTCCAGTCTCCAGGAGGGTTGACTGCTATTTTGTTTCACTGACAGTTCAACCAGAGGAAAGACTGAACAGGAAAAGCAGAAAGATTCCCTGGTGAAAGCTATAGAATCTATGAATTTGGCTGAAAAACCAATAATCCCGTGGAATTAAAGTTCATGAAACAAATGGTTGTCCAGGCTGCCCAGCAACCAGGTTGATGGCAGGAGTCCTCTCCCCTCCCAGCACCTTCTAGCACAGGAAAATGGCTCCCTTGGCCAAAGCTGACAGGTAACTTGCATAGTCAACCAGATCAAGGAATTATTCCAAGCTAAAAACAACAACAATCTGTAAAACAGTGTCATAAACCACTGTAAGTCTCTGCTGAGCTGTAGTGACTGTAGTGACTAGGAATTGTTGCAGTTTTTCATTTTTTGACCTTAGACTAATGGGCAATTCTGCTGAACCACCCTACATACGGAAATACTATTTTTGCAGGTATTCAAGAAAACTGCACGAGCATTTTCCATGATTACACTAATATTTATAATAATGAATAAATCATTCATAGTATCATAGCATAAATTACCATGTTTATTTCATGGTGATCTTTTGTGTTGTCTTTCTATGCTGACCTTTACATGTGACGCCACTTGCTCATGGTGTAGCATTAGCCTGGGCAAACTGAACAACTTTACCTGAACAAATCATCCCTTGTGCACATAAGTAAGAACATACAATATAAAGCTGCACGCAAAATTTCAAGTATCAGTCAAAAAACCCTTCCTCTCCTGTTTTAAACCACGTAAACACTTGTATTCTATAGAAGGAAATTTTCTGGTTCTTATGTATTGTGGAAGATGCCAAAGTCTTACAAGAATACGAGCCATTTACTTCCATTTCACGAAATCACATTTCCCCTCGGTAGAGAAGAAACAGAGCTGAGACATTGCTTATAAACAAAGCAAATTGATTATGTCAAGGAAGTTACAAAGTTAGTGGATAAGGCTGTGTTTGGAGAAACATTTTCTTCTCTCCACCTATTCCCATGCAAAAACCCAGATAACCATAACTTTCAGGACAGGAACACTCCCTTCTCACCTCTGTGCTAATAAGTACCTTCCTCTTTGATAAACAGAGTCGAGGAACAAAACCAGCAGTCACGGTGTGCACTGCTCCACTTTGGACAGAAGCACTGGCCATGCTCTCCACTGAATCCAATCCCCACGGCTCAGCTTCTTCTCTTAGATAAGTCTGAACTTCAGATCTCCTCAGTGATGTCTGACCCCACCTCTGGGCCAGTAATAACAAACACCTTTTGAGAACTTGCCACCATCAAAAATGAATCTCAGGCACCTAACATGAACAACCAACCACCAATAATACTGAGGCACCTCTGGTACTAAGGTATATATAAAGTGTAAGTGAAAGGCTTTCCCTAAACAGCCCTTTAGCAGCCATTTCCTCAAACACTGCTATACCGTCTACACAGTATTTTATATATGTTGGAAAAAATGTACCAAACAGAGGTAGGATCATTGAGTGCAGGCACAACCCAGAACTATTATTTCCACTCTTCAACAGTAGCTCTGTTTTTACTAACCCAGACACAAACACAGAGGCTGATTAATCATAAAATGCCTGAAGTACAAATACTTTCTATCCCGTCTGTCAAGGGAATAATTTAGCACAGTACAAAACTGGAAAGCAGACAACAATTTAGCATAATGATAACCGTTTCTTTCAGTTCCTTTTTGATAATTAAAAAAAAGCTTATGTTTTAGAAATCAAACTAAATAAAAGTACATTTTAAGATGAATGCCATTAACACATTTGAGCAGCTTGTGCCTTTTCTTGCTGCAAAGCTAAACTTCAGCATAACACAAAGAGGTTTACTATCACTAATGTTTCTCACAAGGTTAGTAACCCAGCCAAAGAAAAGCAAGGAAAAGTGTTTGCACTTTCAGACCCACTAGTGAAGGACTTTCCATTTTACTATTTGTACTATTTGTTCTCAGCTCAGACTGCAATTTTCTGTCTAACAATATTTTTCATCTCCACAAATATTCCACTCAGTAAGAGCCTGAGCAGACTCATCAAAATTAGCCCCATTTAAATGCAAAAAATTCTGCTTTTCTAAGCCTTTCCAGAGAGAAGGCTGAAGATGCTTGCCTTAAAAAATCAAGCTTCAAAATAAGGTACTTTTTTTTTATATTGCACATTTTTTATCTCAAATTCATGGGTTGTTTGGAATATTTTTAACCTTTTTTTTATTTATAAAACTATTTTTTCAATTCCACTGCATTACTTGGTTAAAATGTAATGATGAGAAAGGGTTAAATGTAGTCTTTTTGGTGTTTTTTTTCCTTCCATTTTTTCTTCAGAAATGTTGTGTAATATAATATATTTCTTTATTATGAAACTTTCATGCAGCACAATACCTGAATTCCTGATTTTTAGACTTCTAAACCTTCCATTTCAAGCCTATTTTCAGGGTTCCTGTAATAAGGCTTCTTATTTGTCATCTTCACCATGTCTTTCAAAACTTCTGTAATATAATTGTTCTATCATCACAAAAAGACCTTCAAAATAAATACCTTCCCTTTTTTTTACTTCATTGATAACCCATTGTTTGATTAATGATAAACACTCACACTCCAAAATCTTTCAGGGTGTTTTATTTCTCACTCCAACCTCTCACCACTAAGATGGGTGTGTGGGCAAGGTGGTCCTGACAAAATGTTTTTACTCTGGTGAGGTTAGCTGAAAGGTAACTTTAATCCAACTATTCTTGTGGGATATTTCACTTCCACTGGCTTGGCTGAAGGTAGAACTACTACTTCAGGCTATTGTTGAACCTACTTTGATTTGTACTGCACCAGTTTTTAAGCTGTAATCTCTTCTGTTTGGATAATGAACACAACATTTATTAAGGGCTTGACCCAAAGCATGCTGATGTAAGTGGAAGAATTCATATTAACTTCAACGATCTTTGGTCGGGTGCCTAAGTAAACTGAAAGACATAACTATTATTTAGTTAAAAATAGTATTGCTCTTGAGATCTTATAATGTTTTTAGGGGTGAGAACCATTCAAATACAAAGATAAATGTTCAGCTCAGTGTTAAGGATCCTATGAACAGCTGCCAGTGATAACTATGCTGACTCTTCAATAAACTTGCAATTTGCATGACCTGCATACTTAGAGACTTGACTGCATGACTTCCATGCAAACCAATGGGAAATCCAACTTGCCGTAGATTTAAACAGCAATAAAAGCTTGCATAATTCCACTTAATTGTTTACAAAGTGCTTTTTTTGGCAGTGGTGTGTCCTGAAAAGAACAAATGAAGGCCATCCAATCTCTTTATATCAGAAAGTTGTTGCATGCAAGAAAGAAGAGTAATTAAAATGAAATTCCACTAAAACTAAATGGAACACAATGTTCATTAATCAGTGATAAATTCAAAGGAGATAGATAACCGTTTTAGGAGATGTTTTTGAAAAGGTCCAGTCTTAAAAAAAAATAATCATACCAGAACTTTTTCATCTTAGCTTTCCACTCATTTAAATACTTTTCTACATATAGAAAGAATTTATCTATCACACCATTGATGTCTGCACCTGATGTGAAACAAAAGGATAAATTCCTCACTCCCATAATTATTACATGAAATCTTTGCAAATTAAAGAAAAATCTATTAAAAATCAAGAGGAAACTCACACAAGTATTCTGGTTAATCAAGTACAGAAATAGATCCACACAGCAGTAATGTATTTTTTGGTACTATATAGCACATTAAAGTAAATTAATATTACTATTTCATCAACATTTAATACAAATCAGTTTCTCAAACTCGATGCCAAATCCTCTTTTCAATGGAAATGCCAATTTTTAGCATTAGAGAGATATGATACAGATATTTTATGAAATAATATTTTATGAAAAGAAAATACTCTGTTAAATCTGAGGATATTCTGCAGGTGTTTTCACTTTGGCTACAGCTTTGTGTAGTGGGTCTGTGAGAAAGATTCATGCTGTGCCTCTGAATGCGGCAGCTCCCAAAGCAGGTTTTGCCTGTCTATGGGGGAGCCCAATTGTAGAAGCTGGTACAAAAACAGAATCCTACATGGGCATGACCCTTAAATTGGGCTGCCCAAATAAAAACTGGGAGTTGGTAGTCTGACAGATAAGTTTTCCTCAGAACAAGTTAAAAGCAGTATACATCTTTTAAACTTAACAAAGTAGTAGGCACAGTATGAAAATCCAAATTACATATGCACATGGTGAGTTCCTGGTCCAAATTTGCAATGCTGTTTTTTCATGCATCTTCTCGTAACCACTCCAAAGCCATTTTACACACCAGATATTGGGTTGAAATCTACCCTAGTGCAAAAAGTTGTATTTCTAATTCAATCCTTATGAAGCCTTTACAATATAAATAGTGCTTAAGTGATGGGGTGATATGGTCTGTGATGCCAGTTTGTTGCTGTAATTCAATATAGGACAAGGTAGCTTACCAGGTGCAGGTGACTTTCTCCCCAGAGGTTTGCCACTAGAAAAGGCAAGCTAATAACAGGGAGACTTGCACCTTTCAACCAATGCCAGGCTTACTGCTAAAGAAACAATTATTAATTTGAATTGACCTTTGCCAAAACATTCAAAGACTGTTCAGAAATTAAAATCACCATCCCAGAAAAAAATCCTGCAGTGGCTGGGGGAAAAAAAACCAAAGTATTTTGTATCAGTAATTACCATCTCTAAAGAGCACCCCATATTATGAAGGGGAAGGTGGCAGCTGGGAGAAAAAAAAATCCACAGCATGGAAATAATTGTTTAGCTAGTATGAACAGAAGAAAATACATTTCTCTGAGATGAACTCTGTGTCAAGTTTGGAGCCTTGAAAAACTGCCAGCTGTCCAGGCATACATATTTTACCACTGAGGTATGCTTTTGTTTCAGAATGGTTGAAACCTCCAAAATGATGTAATCCCCAGTGGAAGACTGACAAGCTTTGAGATATTCCAAAACACAGATGACACACCAAATAGCAAGTAATCAGTGTAACTATATTGTATATTATCCTGTGAGAATCCAACACTACAAACCTAATGCACTAGATAACAGCATTGCTTTGAGCAAACCAGGAGCAGAATGTCACAAAGATTTTTACAAAGAAGAAATCATTTGAGAAAGACAATTATCTACATGGGTGCAGGGAAGAAAGATGGAGGGGAACATATGCCTTTCATAATTAGAGGCCCCGATTATACTGTAGCCGAAAGGGATTTTTTTACATTTTAAATTTGATTACATTTCAGAATGAAGCACACTAATTGGTATTTCTGCAGTCTGTTTGAAGAGAAAGTCATCTACTTAGGGAGGGGGAAAACATAACAAAGACCAGTGACCTTCATACCATCTATGCCTAATATATAGTACTTTTTGCCTGAAGTGTTCACAGTCCCTTTTCAATTGCTGAAGTTATCTCTGGGAATGAATGCTCTATGACTCATCCCAGTTTATCTCTTCAAAACCAGGAAGGAGATACTAGTGAATACACTAGAATCAAATAGATATTGAATCCAACAATCACAGTTGCCTCAAGGAAAAACAAACCAAACTGTTCTGTCTACCATTACCAGCAAGAGGCTGGAAGACATTATTTGCACAGGCAACATAGAAGACGGCACCTCAGACCCAGGGCCATCAAAGGAGTTAGTTATGGAAGGGACATGTGCAAAAACTCCCACCTACTGCCAAATAAAAGGCTCAATGCACTCCCAGTTCCTATGTATCTGCCAAAAACACTACGTTGCTGGAGCTGACAGTGAATAGGCATGGAAAATGGAAGCAAAAATAACAAAGACTAATTTCTTGTCTCATAAAACCAGCTGTAAATGAATACATATTATCACTTCTACATATTCCTGTTTCTCCAAGTATGTGCCAGATAAACGTGTGTTCTCTGCACAGAAAAATGCTAAGACAAAAGAACTGAGAAGGAATCACCATGAACGTAACTTAGGGGCCACAAACTCAAAGTAAAATATCCGAACCTTTAGACAAGGGTAGAGCAGGTGAACAGAGATGAATTTTCAATGCAAGTTTTTCTAAAGAAAGAAGAGGTTTGCAGAATGTCATGTAAACAGAAAGGAACAAATGAATAATGAAGAGAAATAATGCAACATTCAACCCTTGCAATGTGACCTTTACTGACAAAAGTCCCCAGAAACAGTTTAAGCACTGCCTACCACCATCCTGCTGTGGGTCCCTGCAGACACAGCAGAATCCAGACAGGTGTACCTACTCCGTAGGTACACAATCCCTCTGGTGAATCACAGAATCATAGAACGGTAGGGGTTGGAAAGGACCTCTAGCAATCATCTAGTCCAACTGCCCTAATAAAGCAGGTTCATCTAGATCAGGTCACACAGGAATGTGAAGGATGGTTCCCATACCTCATCCTTGGGAATGGAGGGACAGGTACTTCACAAGGCTAGTTCAAGGCACCCAACTACACATGAATCATGTCCTTGAAAAAAACTCTTTCTCCTGGTCATAAAAAGACAGAGTGATGGAGTTCCTGTTTTAAACCTGGGTTAAAGAAGAGTAGTGGGAACAAGTGCAGTGTAATTCACTTCCATCCCTGATCTGTACCAGTAAGTGTTTTGGGGAGGTAATGAAGGAACAGATGAGGTTTATGGATCTATAAAATAGTAAGTGTAATGTCTTTGTTTAATTTTAGTTTTACTTTTTCCTTTTAAAAAATGAATTTGGTAAACAGCTTTGTCTGAAACTGTTCTACAGTAGGATGTTCTGGGGAAAATTGAGGAGATCTACAAATGGGAGAGTAATAATATGGCATTTTCACCTGGGGATAGAACTGATCGCTGATGTCTGCCCATCATAACCGCTTGACCTGAAACTAGAAACACTGAACAGTAGGAAGATACTCACATACACAAATGCAGCAGAAGTGTGAAACAGTCTACAAGGTGAGAGACTGAGGAGACCAAAGGCAGACTTCAGAAAGAGTTGGACAGAAAAAAGAAGTGTAGTAATGAGCTAAGGGTGGCCTGGATCCATGTGAGTGATAGTGAGGCAGAAGGAAGAACTGGGGCAGAAGGCTGGAAACGGAGGCAGATATAAAACCAGTTGGACAGGTAAGGATATGAGATGAATGGTAGGGGGAAAGAGCTGTGGCATGAAGAGACAAAAGAAGCTAAATGAATATAGACAGAAAATCTCAAATTTAATTAATTATTCCTAAACCTCAGTACTTTGTTGCTGCCAAATACCTGCAAAGCCTAGGCGGTATGTTAACACATTGGTAAATATTTGGGCCATTTAGAAAACAACTTTTTACGGCACTGATCACTTCACTAGTGTAAGGAGCAGACAGCTATGATGTACAGCCAAATTATTTGAACTTGCCATTAAACTAAGCATCATTCTCTACAGTCAAAATGCTGTTTCAGGTTTTAAGTGTTTTGTTTGTTTACCTGAGAAATTATGTTGAATGCATCAAAGGAACAGTGAGTTTGTGAAGGCAAGTTAACAGTTACCAGAATTACAGTTCCTTGGCAGGAACATTAAGATATGGATGCAATAGATTAGTTCCTACTATTTCTTCTGCCATTTTTTCCTCACCTGACACACAGAATTTACAAGAGTGTGACCACAGTATGGATAAAATGTCAAGAGCAGAGTATGGAGAAGATGGCAGGAAGGGGCAGAAGAAGAAAAGATGATGAAGAAACTAAAGAATTAGATTGTGTCTCTCTGATTCTCAACTCTCATCTGCTGTTAGGCAGGGGCTTTCCAAACTTTTATTTTATTAGGTTTTTCTCTTTTGCAGCCTCCACCCTAATAATCCTTTAAGCTAACAGAAGGATACCTCTGCCATATCAGTATATTCTCCAATTGCTCAACATTTTAAGAGAAGAAAGACAGAATTCCCACTGGGATTGTGGCATACCTCCAGGGAGCCTCCTGGGTACAGACAAGCTGATACTCAGGAACAGCCTGGGAAAGAAGCTGTCATCTAAGCAGCTCTGCTCAGTGAACAGGCAGAAGCAATTCTCTGTGGCTATTAGCATTCCCCAAAGACTGTATTATAACTCTAATTCCACCTATCTTTCCCTCTCTTATTTTTTTAAAGTCTTGAGGTCTATATCAATATACATGTTGTACACAGATCTGTAAAACAAATATGCACAGACAGCATCCGAAACAAAAGCCTGAAGAAGGAGATTTGAATAAACCAGGAACTTTTACACATTATACCCACACATTCCCCACATTAACACAAATCTTTGCAAGTCAAATACATATTTGTATTGTTTTTCATTAAATAAACGTGCCTAATTCACTAGGACTGGCTGTTGCCACCTCTCATCAGGCAATTATTTCCACAACAATGTTTATTTTAATGAATAAAGTGGGAAATCAAAGGAGAATCGGACAACTGGTTTTAAACTAGCTTCACTAATTCATAATGCTTTCTAAAATTGTGTAAGGCACTAACATCACTCTGTTATTTACACAAAATTCTCAATTAACAGAGCTCCCTCAATCCAATTTTACAAACACTGTTTTCCTGGCCTGCTGAAAGAATATCCAAGAAAGAACAGGGAGGAAGGGGAAAAATCCTTAGGCTATGACCTGTGAACTTTCCTGTCTTGACAGACCACAGTCTCAGTGTCTGCAAAAGAGAGCAGGAAGGTCACAGCAAGATGTAACTTGACCTGAACTTTAACCACCAGAGGTGACATTTACTCAACTATAAAATTTAAAACTAAACAAGAAGAAATAGGGAGGAAGGGACCATACGAGCACCTTCTTCATTTTGACATACAATTCATGAGAGATCTGCCTCTTAGGTTTATAGTAAGGGCTTGAGTACACATGAAGAGAAAGAAGTACTCATTTAAATAAGGCAGCAGTTTTGAACTCTTCCTGTAGTGCATGACAACATTTGGATGTTACCAAAAACTAAATGGTAGTAGCACTAACAATAGTTCTAAGGAGGGTATTTAAATTGTTTTATATATTTTTTATATATATATATAAGAGGTTGTATTAGCAAGGTCGACAGATCAATGAGGTGAACCTGCTTTAGCAGGAGGTTGGACTAAATGATCTCTAGAGGTCCCTTTGAATCCCTACCATTCTATGATCCTTTGGTTTAACATTATGATAATGCATGTATGTATGTATTATGATCATGCATGTATGACTCCATTTTATGTCTGGGCACAACTTCTTCTTGACATAATGTATTTCAACAAATTGCATCATCATTAAAATACATGGAGATGGCTAGCCTGACACAGGTTGATTGCCCAAAATTCAAAGGGCTGAATTCACCCCTGATAAAATCTCATGGGAAGCACAAGAGAATTACCAGCACCATTGAGCTAAAGTAAACAAGAAATATCTAAAGCTGACAGTTATTTTTCCCTGCCTTGGTGGAGGCAATGCTGTCTGTCCTTCTGCCATCAGACCCAACACATAGCACAGTATTTAAAACAGATAACAAACTGACCAGAATTATAATAGAATGTCTAGAAGCTCTCATGGGAAGGCATTCAAGTGTAACAAAGCAAAATTTTGCAATCTATAGCAAATACCTTAAAATTTGTGTCTGCGTGCAAAAGAAAAACAAAACCAAGAAAATACCTCACAAGATTTCTGTCATAAGGGTGGTGACTACTAACTAGTCTGGATTTTTCTTTCTTTTTTTGATTTGCTTTGTTTTTTTCTTCATTTTAGTAATTATTTAATAATTCACCATTTTTTGTTTGCCAGGATGGGTGTGCTCTGCAAAATAGCAAGAATTTACTCATAATTTTACAATATGCCAAAACTTGAAGGTTTTACAAGGAAGTGACTCATATGGAAAGAAGGAAAAAAAGGATTTAACCATGCCATGTACGTATAAAATCACCTTTTTAAAAGTTGCCTAGTTCTAAAGCAGCTTCTGTTCCCATTTTATGCTTAAAGCAAAGAGATATTTGATGTTGGATGCATCTTCTAAATGCTATTAAATTTGCATGCTGAAAAAGAATATAAATCATTAATGAAAACTGCACCATATCAGTTTCCTGTTGCAGTTGGCTGTCCTGCTAAGCTGGCAGCAAGACAGCGGCCTGCAGAGCTGCAGGCATATGTCTCATGTTAAAAACGAAAAAAAAAAGACTTCATGTTATAAACACTTCAATGAAAATTACTATCCAGTTTGGAGCCAACTGAGACCAGGTGCTGAAGACAAAACAAACAGAAAACATATGAAAGCTTAACAAAAAAAATTCAAATCTCCAGCACCACTGGGTTTCCATTGGGATTGTTTTCTACCATGTATTTCAGTGTACATCATGAAATCTAAACAAAATATCCCTGCATGTGTACAATGCACCCTGTTTTTCTCACCTTTAGGACCATAACTTTTAACACCAATTTTTAAGATAGGACTCAGATTTTTAAGACCTACAAAAATATGCACATCAAAATTTAGATACAGATTAATCCACAACACTACTGCAATTTTTCTCCCAAACAATTCATTAGAAAGCCCTCTGTGTTTCCCAGCTGAGAAATAGCCCAGGAATCCACCTAGGCAATGACACAAAGCCTGAAGTCAGTGACCGCTGATTTGGCTTCCTTGTCTCCCACTTGCTATCCACAGGTTTTCAACAGAAATGGGAAAAAGCCTTTAGAAAGGTCACAGCAGAAAAATAC